>NC_140072.1:108630309-109282499 GCF_964194135.1 Talpa europaea | reverse complement strand
GGATACCTGTTTTCAAATGCTTGCTCCCTGTTACTGAAGAGAGCTGTCTGCTTTCCTCTCACTAAATAAACTCTATAAAACTCACTCCTGGAAATCTGTGTTCTCAATTTTCACAGACACCTTGCAACACTATCCGCGTAGTTGAAAAGTGAAAGAATTGTTTGATTTGTTATTAAAACTCTAGATGTAACCTTGCCAATATGTCATAGCATTGAGACTTATTCTAAGCTCATTTGTGTGGGCAGGAAAACGAAGCCACAGAGTGGAAGAGTGTCACCAAGAAAACTGCCCCCTCAAGAAAAAAAACACATCTTTCCTCTGTTCCAATTCTAGATTTTTTCCTGAGAAAACCTGCTAGGATCAAAGTAGTGTGAACAAAATGAAAAAGATCCTTAGGACTTTTCAAGCATTTGCTGATCTTTAGAAAATGAGTTTTCATTTACCATATAAGAGATTTAATTTGAAATATTTGAAAATAATATGATTTTATCACATTACTTACTTGGGTGACTAGATATTTGTAATTACTCTGGAGTTTTTAGTTGAGGAAAACAACAGATAAGCTTTGGCTTAAAAAATTCCTGTCTCCTCCTCTTTTCCCTTCAGTGGTTACACAGGTACTATGTAGAAGGAAGCATGTGAGTCAATAGGTCACTAAGCCTAAGGAACAATAGATTTTTAAGAGGCGATGAGGGAGTGACTTCAAAGAGAATGAAAATTATGTGCCAAGAGCAACAAAAAATGAATAAAGAGCATTTTTGATATGATGGAATTGTTGAAGAAAACCTAAGAAGTGAACTAGGAGAAGCCACAAGGTGCTAAAATATTCCCTTTCTTAAGAAGTACCTTGAAAATGTGGACAAAGCTCTCCTTTTCCCTTTCTGCTGTTTGAATCGATGGCCATTGAGTGTCAAATTAAAATTAGAGGAAAAATGGAAACATGTATTTTACTTGCTTCCCAACATCTTAAAATCAAGTAGTGCATCAGCAAAAAAATCATGATATCCTGTATCTGCTTAGCATCTTTATTCTGATTTTCTCTTGTACTTTAGATGTATTATCTCTGCAATTTAACACAATAGTTGTGATATAGAAGGCAAGTAAAAATATCTCTTAAAATATTAATTATTGATGCAGCTGGAAAACCAAATAACGGAGATCATCTCTAAAGTAGGATAAACAGAAATGTAGAAAGAGTTCTCTTAGGATCACCCTTGTGCTTCGTGGCTGTTGTTCTCATTACTGCATGCTATAGAAAATTGAAATGAATGCCTTGCTGGGTTGGTTTCAGCTCAGCTGAGATCATAAAGAGTATAACTGTAGCTGTGCTAAGAGTAGAAGTTATGTTTTCTCTCTTCTGGTCTAATACACTTTTAGACTATTGCCTATGTGAAAAGCTCGTCTCCTGAAACTAAAAGATGTGCATGCTTGTGGTGAAAGTTTTCATTAATAATTTCAAATCATACGCTTCCAAGGATCTGCCACTGTTTCAAGTTATGGCTATTTGGAGTTCTCATGTTTTTCTGCCAATGTGAAAATTGGTTTTGCGGGATTGTTTATTGCTGTTCCTTTACTATTTTTTTTGTTCCTCTCCACCAAGAGAATACTTCTGTTCTGCAGAAGCAATGGAAGCCTAAAAAGATAGAACGTTTTCATGTCAGAAAAATTAAAGTCATAAAGGAGATAGATTTCCAGAATTAAATTAGAATTGAACAAGTCAGTTATGTGTACATCCATCAGCCCACTGGTCAGAATCTCATTTCCACTGAAGCAAACTTAGCTAGAGGGCAGATGGAATTTCTGCACAGACAACCTGATCCCCCCATCTTTTGCAGCAAATTATGCTGAGAAGAGAAAGCACTTACCTGTCAGGGAATATAATGTCTTGAAAAAGACAGTCTGCTATTTAAGAATACCACTAATTAAGTTTACAAAACAAGAAGGTATGGCGCAAACTATTAAAACGTTTCAGGGTAGATTGACTCTGTCATACCCAGAATATAAGTGTCATTTGTGCATCTATTTTTTTTATCATATTCAAGTTTTAAAAAGCCCTAATTTTTCTTATTTGTTATCAAGAAATATTTAATATCAGTGATATTATGTTAATCAATGGTTTATTATGCCATAAATTTCATATGTAATACAGGCATACGTGAACATATGTATATAGTCAAATGCATATGATTCAAGAAAACATACTTTAATTTGTCCTTCAACAGTGTGACATGAGAAAGATTGCTACCAGGGAGATAGAAAAGGAAAGTGTGTGAACATATTTACTGGGTACCTAGTGCATATGTTGTGTGCATTATGTGACCTGATTTTATTTATGTTTAGCAAACTTCACAAAATTTTTCATTGGCAGCCATGAAAGTGTTGAAAACTGAAGTTCTGACTACCTGGTTGATTCTCCCAAAGTCACAATGTAAAACATATTGTAAAACATAGTTTGCTTGAAACCAAGCTCCTCTGAATCCAATGCATAAGATAAAATCCCGCACCAAATGTGGGTCTTTCCTTTACTCACACACATATAAATCATATCATTCTTTTGCCATATTCTCAATGGGACATTGATTTTTCTAAAATCAGCAGCACAGATTTTGCTTCCAAGGTCATTCTAAAACTTTATTTCATTTTTCATTCATGTAAATGAAGAATACATAGAAACACTGGTCTATTAAACATTTAAATGATCCTTAAATCAATTGGAGATCCACTTCCCATTATTAACTTTCTACAAATATCTATAATGTAATGCCTACTAGTACAGTGTATAGAATAATACAATGGTGTTGTATGTTTATAATGCATCATCCTACAGTTGAGAGCTGTCTTAATTTTAAGGTCACTTAAGTAAGGTTTTGAGGTTGATGACAACCTCAAAAGTGCCTTGTAAAAAGTTAAAAGGTCCTTAAAAGATCCTTGACTTGAGCAGTACTTGATTTAAATTCAAAAATTAAAGTCTGATTAACCTGCATTAATGACCATTAGTCTGCATTTTTGTTAGTGTGCTTTCATTTCCACAAGTACCCTGAGGTGACATCCAATGGGGCAGTTGAAAATAATGAATCTGAATCCCAATAACACAGCAAAATGGCATAGGTCTTAGGATGAATGACCATTTTTTTTATTATTATTTTAAATGACTTAATATTCATTTTAAGGGAGATGTGACCATTCTAAAGGTCAGATATGCTGACCCCGGAATTAAGGATCAGGCTGAAAAACACTTAACTTTAGGCCAAGCAACACTTTCATGAATCCGCCCCCACTAATTTTTTCAAGAATCGTCTGTTTGTTTTTCATGTCTCTTCAGAGAGCAAATAAATATCGGAAAATAATACTCAGGGCAATCCTAAGTTTTTAAATACATATAACTTGGGTGAAAATTCACAATTACTACTAAGCCTAATTTTGACTTTATGTCATTTTTTTAGCATTTTTGAGAATGGGTTTTACATTTCATTTTGGAAACACATCAAATATAGCTTTATTGTTATATATTTTTGTGATGATTACATACTTAATATCACTATTAAATGATATTAAATACTCTACAGTATTTACTGTTAATTATATTCAATTGATGTTCAACACTTTATTTTAAAGAACATATCCTAAAAGAAAACATTTACGTAGAAAATTGTCTATTATTGATGTCATTTTTGGAGTTGTTTGGTTCAGGGAGTAGGGTCCTGGGTTCACCTTGGGAAAAGTTTCACCAGAGCCCCCCTTTCACCAGCACCGGTGAGTCCCAGGTGAGTTTCTCCATGACACAGAGACATTAGTTACATCCAAAGGGGCAAGTTTATTATTTTTTAATTTTTTTAAATATTTTACTTATTTATACTGAAGTGAAAATATATTATTAAGCAAATGAATATAATAAAGATTCCAGCAGAACTTCCAGCCCAGGTGCAATGAACTCTCCAACACAAGCATAATCAACAAGTTTGCTTACTTACAGCTCCTTCCCTTTCAATATTCATGGCCAGGGCCTCAGCACTCCTATCTATAAGGTTGGGCAGCCAACCAGCTGGTCTGTCTCTCCAAGGCCATCCCCAAATGCTTGCATCTTTCCCCTCTTGCCTTGCCCCCCTTTTCTGGGGATTTTGCCCAAATGGTTGTTCCTGCTGAAACGATGCTATCAATGTAACAAACATGGAGACAGTTGTGTATTAAAGGAACCCTTGGTCTTTAAACAGGTGCTCAGATCTTACTGGGCTGCCCAGGTCTGGGACCTCATGCATGAGTTAAAAAGCTTCTCCTGACCTCACCATTCCTGAAGTATCGCTTGTTCTTCCTTTGCCTGGGTAAAAAATAGATTTTATTTCTACAACAATACAAGAACTGAGGTACAGTCAGAGGCATGGGAGGGTGAGAGAATTCACCAGAGACAGAGCAGGGAGCAGAACAGGCAGATGGACTGAAGACACTGCTGAGGGGAGCAGTGGGTGAGCCTGGAGAGGTCTGTTTCGCCATGTGGGAATCTCCCTGGCAGGCCGGGAATCGAACCTGTACTGCAGAGGCTTGCAGAGGCCTCGGACAGCTTCATAGTACAGTGCTCAACCTGCTGCGCCACGGGGGAGGCCCTGGACAAGTTTATTAGAAAAGGGAAATAAGAGTAAAGGACACTTGCATAGACGCAAGCAGGCAGAAATGGCTGCCACAAAAGGGACAGCCAGAGAGGCCTGCATGGTCGCAGGCAGGCAGCCTTGAGGAGAGCTGCCTCTGCTGAGGGAAGTCAGCGAAGAGAAGTGCCGGCATGGTATACAGGTCACAGGCAGGCAGGAAGGATGCTGTCCCGAGGAGGGACAGAGAGCTGGCCAAAGGAGCACCTGAATAGTCACAGGTCGGAGACTGCTGCCCCATGTCATTGTAGAGATTGCTGCATGGATACAGTTTTCTTCTCTTTTGGAGGCGCTCACTCCTTCAAGGAGTAGTTTATTGGTTGTTGACTTTGAATTAACTAGGTAGAATTGAAAGGGGCCAGATTGCTACAATGGCCCTCAATCTCCATATTTTCCCCTTCAGGTCCTGACACTCCCTACAGCAGTCTGATATCTACTTGGGTCTTGTGCTTTGTGATATAGGCATTGGCACCTAAAGATCTTCGTTCCTATATCATGGTTAATGGCTATACTAATCCCTTTTACCCCTACCTCCAGCTCTTGGCATTGAGTGAGCCATGTTTCTAATCCTGTGGTGGCTCTTTTCCCAGTTTTTCTATCCTTATTTCCATCATTATCACACAGTATCTCCTATAACTACAAAGAATCTTATTTTTCATTTCTGTTCATTTTATTTTTCACTTTTATTTTTTAGATAGTTTGTGCATAGTATAATTTAATCAAAATGTTATAGGACAGGGAGAGGGGCAGTCCAAACCCCGCAAACCTGCCTATTCTAAATGGGTTCTGCCATCCGCCGCATCAACACAAAACATATGAGACTTTAATGGGAAGGATCTTTAATAAAACTAGGAAACAATACAGGTAAGGCAAAGAGTCTAGTTTCTAAATGAAGCACCCAAAGTTACCCGTCCCCTCGTGGGTAAAACTCCATCCAAATGGGATCGGCCCAGAACAAGGCCCCAAAGCCTGCCACAAGTCTAAAGCATCTTCCAGTGGGGACCCACAGAAAAGGGTCACAAACAACCAGACAAGCCCGGAAGGAAAAGAGCAAAATCAACATCCAGATAAAAGCTGCCATTGTCACCTCCCCACAGGTCTCACCCACATCTGTGTCACCCAGTCCACGACCAAAAGACAAGTGCAGTTTCTTCACGTGTCTCTAGGCTCCATGCGCCTCCTCCAGGTCTCCTGGCTCCATCCTGCTTCCTTCCTCAGTCTCTTCTGCAGCTTCTCCTCTTCCTGCTCAGCTCCACCCTCCCTTGGGTGGGGCAGGGAACCTCCCCCTTTCCTGGGGACCATCCTGTTACAAAAACTGCTTATATATTTAGTTGCAAAGAGAGCTAAAGGATTTGGAATTAGGAAAAAACTGATTCCAAGGAAAGTACACAGAGCAATATTCTGGGCTGAAGTTGACACAACAATATTGAAAAAATCATGCTGAAGATTGACAAATTTCCAATATGCATTTTATCATTTATGACACAGAAAACATATATTTTAAAATTTAACTTCAACCTGCCTGTTCTGCATCCCAATAACAAAACTCATGTTTACCTCTTCTATAAAACTACAAGAGGGCCTCTCCTAGTGGTGTAGGCAATTGAGCGCAGCACTAAAAAGCTGTCCGCAGCCTCTGCAGTGCCAGTTTGATCCTGGCCAGCTAGCAAGGATCCCACATGGTGAGCAGACCTCTCCTGTCTCACCTGCTGCTCCCCTCAGCAGTGTATTTCGTCAGTCTGCCTGTTCTGTTCCCCGCTCTAACACTGCCCTCCTGCTTTTCTGGACTGTACCCCAGTTCTTGTATAAATAAATAAATAAATCTTAAAAAAAAAACTACAAGAACATTAAACTGTTTTTTTTCATTCAGTTCCTGTTAATTGTTATTTGGTATATTTAAAAGTATAGGCTATTTCATATGAATATATTTCTCATTTTATGAATTTATGTTTAAACTTTTATTCAATAGTTCTTATTCTTAAGATAATTGTGATAGCTTTACTTTTCCCAGATTATTCTATCATCCCTGTAACACTGTCTGGCCAGTTCTGAAATGATTAACATAGGCCATATCACATCTAGATTGTGACTTTGTAATTGCACAACAAAGCATTCCTATTGAGACACAGGGCAAGCAGAAAACCCTTAGGGCCAGAGTAAAATAGGAAAAGCCTCAGAGGAATAAAGAGGGCTCCAGAGATAAGGGCATCAAATTCCAAAGGGAACTAATCCCAGGAGTAGGGGAAACAGGACCTTCCAGAACAAGGATGATAAAGAAAAGTGTGCTAAGATAACGGCTGGAACACAGAGACTTAGTTCTGGGCACAGAGACATTTAGACAGCCAATGAGACCACCAATCACAAAGAGACTGGTGGAACTTTAGAATAATTAGGGAAAGAAGGTGTATATTCCCTGAGGCACCGCTCTAAGTGGGATTCCTTGCCCCATCCTGGCCTGGTTCCACTGGCCTGGGAGTCCCTCTTTATATTGTTCCTTTTCTCCTCAATATTTTTTTTTTTCCCCCTCAAAACAAATCTGCCTCTTCTCACTTGCTTGCCTGAGCATCAGGGAAGTTCCTGCTGCAGCTTCATGAGACACAACCCGAGGAGGTCTAGAGGCTGGGACTCAGCACTGCCCCTGCAGCCAGGGAGTCATTCCTGGTTGGGAGACTAGGCCTGAAATCCTGAAATCATGCTATCACTATTGCTGGCAGCCCCAGCAGTGTTCTCTGTTGTTATGAGTACTGTGTATTTTGTCAACAAACAAATATCCAGGGTCTTTAAGTCTTTAGGTGGTATACAGACATATATACTTTAAGATGGAACTTTATTTTTTTTAAAGATTTATTTATTCATGCATACAAAAACCAGGGTACAAGCCAGATGTGTGGGAGGGTGAGAGGATTCACCAGAAAGAGAGTGGGGAGCAGAACAGGCAGACTGACTGAAATACACTGCTCATAGGGACAGCTCTCAAGAGGTCTGCTGCACCATGTGGGTTGTTCCCTGGCCAGGGATCGAACTCGTGCCGCAGAGGCTGCGGGTTGCTTCATAGTGTGGTGATTAGCCCCTTGAGCCACCAGGGAGGCCCTTAGATGACACTTTAAATTGGCAATAATAATGAAGTCATTTCTGGGAGTTGTTGGGTTCAGAGAGTGGCATCCATGGGTTCACTCTGGGAAAAGTTTCACTCAAGCTTCCCTTTTAATGGCACAAGTAAGTTTCCCAGGCGAGTTTCTCCATGTCATAGAGACATTAGTTATATCCAAATGGCAGGTTTATTATAAAAGGGAGATAAGACTAAAGGACACTTGCGTAGACACAAACGGGCAGAATGGGGTCCTAAAAGTGATACCGTAATTTCAGGATTTCAGGCCTAGTCTCCCAGCCAGGAACGACTCCCAGGCTGCAGGGGCAGCGCTGAGTCCCAGCCTCTAGACCTCCTCGGGTTGGTGTGTAATGAAGCTGCAGCAGGAACTTCCCTGATGCTCAGGCAAGCAAGCGAGAAGAGGCAGATTTGTTTTAAGGAAAAAAAAAAAAAATATATATATATATATATATATATATATATATATATTGAGGAGAAAAGGAACAGAAATAAAGTGGGACTCCCAGGCCAGTGGAACCAGGCCAGGAAGGGGCAAGGAATCCCATGTGGAGCTGTGCCTCAGGGAATATACACCTTCTTTCCCTAATTATTCTGAAGCTCCACCAGTCTCTTTGTGATTGGTTAGTTTCTCAGTGGTCTCACTGGCTGTCTAAATGTCTCTGTGCCCAGAACTAAGTCTCTGTGTTCCAGCCCTTATCTTAGCACACTTTTCTTTATCATCTTTGTTCAGGAAGGTCCTATTGCCCTTAGTCCTGGGGTGTTTGATTAGTTCCCTTTGGAATTTGTTGCCCTTATCTCTGGTGCCCTCTTTATTCCTCTGAGTCTTTTCCTATTTTATTCTGATTCTAAGGGCTCTCCTCTTGCCCTATGACTTAAAGGGACAGGTTTGCTAAGGCAGGCAGGCGGCCTTGAGGAGAGCTGCCTCTGCTGAGGGAGGTCAGTGAAGAGAAGCCCCGGCATCGTGCAGGTTACGGGCAGGCAGGAAGGCTGCCTTGCCCTGTGGAGGGTCAGAGAGTTGTATAAAAGAAGCACCTGCTTAGTCACAGGTGGGCAGAAAGGCTGCTGCCCTGTGCCAGTACAGAGATCGCACTAATATAGTCTTCTCTTTGGGAGGGGTTCATTCCTTTGTGAAGTGGCCTGTTTGCTGTTGATTTTGAGTAACTAAGTAGAATTTGAAGGGGACCTGAGAATCTACAATGGCTGTCAATCTCCAAGTCTGCACCGTAAGACACTAACAGCATCTGACACTTTGCTTGGGTGTGTGCCTTGGTGCCTAAGGATTTTTAGTTCCTGGAGCTGGTTTAACGACTTTGTTCATTTCTACTTCTCCCTCCCACCTCTAGCTCCAGGAATTGTGCAAGCAGGTTTTTGGTCTTGTGGCACCTTCTTTGCAACTTTTTTATCCTTATCCTCCATCAGTAAGATCTGAAATTGTGCTCTCATACCCGTGAATTGGGAATGGGTTCTTATAACCCTCTAGCTGAGGACTTTCATATCTGTGTGTGTTTATGCAGATTCTTTTCTCAGCACATGGCCATTACTTCATATGGTTTCTTATCTTCAGAAGCGACCACAGCCTGAGAAAGTAGGTGGATGTAGAAGGCAGTTTTTCTTCTAGGATTTTCTGGCTTGTGTCCTCTGCCACAGGCCGAGACATTGCTGAGTTGCTCTTATGCAACAAAACTTACTGACAGCTACGATATTGGCATCAAGAAACCATGCTTCCAAATTCAGTAGAAGCTCATTTTACTTTTTATTGAAGTCTCACTGACTTACAAAGACACCAGTCAAGATGTTCTTGTGTATTGTTAAAGGTCATGAAAATATTGCCAAGAAGAAAGGTTGCATTTCACAGAAAGGGACTCTTTCAACCTGCCTACGACTGTGACCAAAAGTATGTTTTATAATCAGAGAACCCTGGTTTTTGCTTCCAAACCTGGAGGTTTATCCATTTATTAGATCAGTTATCTTGTGCAAATTAATGTCTTTGACTTTCTGTTTCTCCTTTGCTAAATTAAGAATAAAAAGGCCACTTCACAAAGATATTAAGAATTAAAAAAGATAGTGCATGCTAGTTTTTTGTCATGGCACCTGATATCTAAGTACTCAAAAGTGTTGACTTTTTTTTGAGCCTTCATTTTAATTTGTTTTGTGTTGGTGTTGCTTATTATTGTTAAGGAACTCATCTAATAAACTCAGAAATACATAATTATTCAGTGGATCAAAAACTGGTGACTCAGAACGAACTCTGTGATAAGAGAAGATAGAGACAAAAAAAATATTAAGTGAGAAGGAAGAACTGGAGATGCAGAAATGTAATACTCTGAAGAAAGTAGAAGTGAGGTGTTCACCTGCTGATTTCTGTCCTTCTAGGCTATCATGTAGTAGTAGCATGGAGCAGACAGTTAAGATTTCCATGTTTTTGACTTAAGTGCCTGGTGTGATGGGAACATCAAGAGCTTAAATAATAACAAAGTGAATTTCAGTCCTAACTCTGCCACACATTGGTTCTGTCCTTTGACAAGTTTAGGACATCTGGATACCGCTCGAGTTTAAATCTCAGTTTTAATTCTTGAAACTCGTATAGGACATGGTCACATGGAAACATTTCTCCCCCTTTCCTTTCTTCACTTATTTTCTGAAGATTTGGAAAGACCCATCCTCCTCATCTACTACCCTGTTACAAAAACACCTACATTTTAGGCTTAATTTTGTGTGTATAATTCAATAATAAGAAATCAGTGGCTAGAAATATGCTATAAAATATTAATTTTTTATTCAGGGGAGTTGCTAGAATGACAGAAATATCCTTCGAGTCTATAATTACAGATTCAAGTGTGAAGGGACATGCAGTATCTGTTCCACTAAGCATACGTCAAAGTAAGTCATTAAGAAACATTTGTTTTATAGTGTAATTCTATAAGAAACTTTTTTTCAATAAAGACAAGTTGCTATGAAAGTTTGTATTAGGATCCTCCAGGGGAAAAGAACAATAAAAAATAGAAGAGTGAGAGAGAAAGAGTGAGAGATAAATTTACTTCAAGCAATTGGCTCACATGAGTGTTGCAGTTATTAAGTCCAACATCTACACTTGGTAGGAAGTTAAGCTAAAGGGAAGAGTTGATGTTATGATCTAAAGGTAGAATTCCTTTTTCTTCCTTGGGGGACATTTATCTTTTTCTCCTAAAGTCTTCAACTGATTGGATGAGGCCCACCCACATTAGAAATAACCTGCTTTACTCAAAGTCTAAGATTTAAATGTTAATCTCATTTTGAACATGTCTTCACAGTGACATCTAGACTGGTGTTTATCCAAATAGCTGGGTAGCCAGCCAAACTGACACATAAAATTAACTATCACAAGGTTGTATCCACTTTTTTCAGAGTTGAATATAATGAAATCATTAGCTAATCATTTCATTACTGAGAAATACCCAAACCTCAGAGGCAGAAATGCATCAGAAATCTTTCAAAGTCTATTTCTGAAAGAAGTATCTTTTATTTCAGTTTTTTTCTCTTTGCATTTTAAAACTTGCATTTTTTTTCCTAATAAAAAAAAACAAAAAAGAAATAAAGGTCTTTGTTCTTAGGTTATTCCATTTTACAATTTCCATCCAAAGTAATTTTCTCCTTCACAGATGTATCTGTCGTCAGAGACTTCCACTGTTTACTTCAAGACAGAGGGGAAAGAGCATTGCAAAGGGACAAGCAGCTTGTGGCTGTGTTGTGAAGAACATGGCTCCCTGCTGGTCTGGTCTTCACGGGGGGTGCCTAGTCCATCATTTTTACTTCAGTGCTTTATTGGTGTACAAAAGACATTGCAGATTCCCGATGTCTCCTGCAGTTAATGTCTGGGACCAGGTTAAAAATAAAATCTCCATCTTGTCCTTTCACAAATATTGTGAGACTACTCTACTCCTCTCTTTCCCTGAAATCTGTACCTACTACATGGTTATTTCTCTTACCTGTGATAATAATTCCTGATTTTATCCTTTTTTTGTTCACCTTGTATTTGGTGTTTAAATGGAAATCTGTGTTAGTAAGAAAGTCTTCTCTGTAATGGGAATCCTGTATGTTTTCAATTCTATCATAATTAAGAGTCTTTGCGGTTGTAAATGCCACCTTTAGGTTAAATATAAACCAAGCATCTGTCAGCATCAATGTAAGAGTGCAAATAATGCCATAAATGCTAGGAGAGTAAAACACAAGCTGCATTGAAATGAGCTTGTCATCTCAATGAGTAGTGACAAACACATCCCTGTTTAGTTTGTAAAAAAGCAGAGTTAATAAGACATATATTCTCACATAGAGTTTATATATATGTATATAACTTTCTTTAGAGGTGTGCTGAACAATGTGTGATTTTTCCAATGCATGCCATTCTGTCACCTTATCCTCTGACTCCTCTTCCCCATAATGCCCTTCTCATGGAACTGATCCGAGGAACCACCTCTTCCAGGAAGCCTTCCCTGATTACCTCTCCCCTGAGAGGCCAGGCCTCAGTTTCCTATAGCACACAAATATACCTCTTCCTTGCTTTTACCACTTCACCTGCTGACTTCCATGTGTCTCCCCATGACACTATGAGTCTTTTAAAGAAGCTTCTTTTCCTACCACCTTGCAGTGGGATCTGTACAGTCAGTATTTGCTGAGTGACTGAATTCACATAAAGTAATAACTCAAACAATAAGCAAGTTCTCTTGATTCAGGAATTATGATAGAACTCTATATTAATAAAGGGACTTGAAACCATTCTTTGACAAAATGGAGATAGTAATGGACAAGTCACTGCAGTGGCTTGTCAAGAGTTGATCAAAGGTCTTTTTTCTAACATGGAGTACTCTGCCTTTCATGCAATTTTGTTCTTTTCATTTCTGGTCCCCTCCATCTCCCTTGAATGGGCACAGCAGTATCACTTCATAGTAGAGAGTTACTTAGCCCTCCTGAATGCCTCAGCAATTTGGAAGGCACTTCTCTCCGAAGTGAGCCAAGGATGCGTAGAGAGTTCTTTGAATCCTCTTCTTAGTGGAACCACTGAGCAGCTTTCTATTTGCTTCTTAGCAAACACCTGCTGGCAACTTTGGTTCTTTCTCTATTATTCGCTGTCACTGCACATTCCTTTTTTGCTTTGTAGCGTTTATCACCATTTGTAATTATTGTAAGTGTTTGGTTATTTCACCGTAGTGCCAGAAAGACAAAATGAAATATTTTCTTCTCTATCTCCTTTCCATATTTATGAAAACATTCTAAAGCTTGCCCCTCAAATAAATATAGGTGTTAAATAAACATGTTGTTTCTCAGGTAAAGTCTCTTAGCTTTTTTGCAAAGGAACGTGTTCCTCTGAAGTTCCTGTAGAAAGAAAGTCTGAAATATTTACTAATTTACTTCTACCAAACTGTAGCCCTCGTGGGAATACACTGTTTTGTTTCTGCTGTGTCCCCTGGGCCTAGCAGAGGGTCTGAAACCACTAGAGTTCAGTAAATGTTTCCTGAATAATAAACAGCCTGCCAACTCATTTGTGTTTGTCCCCAGCTTAAATAAGTTTTTTTTTCAATAAGTCATAAATCATTTTATACCATTTTATGTTACTTTGAAGATTTATTTCATCAACTCCTCAGAGACTTTTGGATCACTAGGTAATTGTTCCTTAGCACACAAAGAGATGCCTAATGATAAATTCCAGCAAATGTTAAGCCAACTAGAAAGATTTATGAAAATCATCTACTTTTCTTCTGGCATTCTTATAGATTGGGGCCAGAAATCTCCCATAAGAGTATTTCAATATTGTTTGTCCAAACTTCATCTCTTTCAAGAAATGGATTTGCTTAGGTAGGACTTTTCCCAGTGGTAATCAGATATGACTCTAATTTGAAAAGTCTCCCAAGTTGTCTATAAATCATGTTCTCTGTTGACCCTTATATGCTGCTTGCAGTATAAATGTTTTTTTTTTTTTTTGCTGTTGTTGTTGTTTCTGTTTGTTTTTTTGTTTGTTTGTTTTTTTATTGTGGCAATATTGGTTTAGAACACTGTATGTGATTCAGAGGGATAGGATCCCACCTCTTCAGATGTGTGTTACCATATCACACCCTCCACCAAGGCACCTATAATCCCCACCATAGTCCATTGTGCCCTCTGCACACTTCGCATTCCACATCCACCATCCCCTCTGGTAACCTTCACTTCACAGACATTTTTCTAGGGATTGTTATTGGAATGGGTTTGATCAAACCTTTGTCTCTTTATATTCCACATATGAAGGAAACCACATGATACTTGTCTTTCTCCTTCTATTTCTTTTCTTTTTTTAAAGATTTATTTATTTATGCATACAAGAACTGGGGTACAGGCTAGAGGTGTGGGGAAGTGTGAGGATTCACCAGAGATAGAGTGGGGAACAGAACAGGCAGACTGACTGAAATATACTGCTGAGGGGAGCAGAGACGAGACAGGAGAGGTCTGCTGTGCCATATGGGTAGCTCCCTGGATGGCCGGGGATCGAACTTGTGCTGTAGAGGCTGTGGATAGATTCACAGTACTGTGCTTAACCCCTTGCACGACCAGGGAGACCCTGCTTCTGTCTTTTTCTCTTAACAATAAATATTTTAAAAAACTGAATCTAGTCCAGGAAATATAATCACACACATACCCAAATATGCACTCACAAACTTTCTCTTCCCTCTGTGTCCATTGTTTTCTGGGAGTGAATCAACAAACTCATAATCAAGATCCTTCAGTCTGGAGTAATGCATTTGTGAGACATTATCTCAGACATTAAATAAAATATTCCACAACAAATATCTATTCCCAGAAAGCTACCTAACTTTCAGATGTGAGCCTCATTTTTTTTCTCAGCAGTATCCTTTTTGCTTATAATATAGAAGTCAGCTCAGGAACTACCATATGCCAAGTCTGGATGTGATGAATACAGGCCATTTGTACTTGAACACATAATATAATGCAGGCATTTGCTTTAGACAGAATTGCATGGTTATGTGCAGGACTTTATCCCCC
This sequence comes from Talpa europaea, assembly GCF_964194135.1. NCBI lineage: Eukaryota > Metazoa > Chordata > Mammalia > Eulipotyphla > Talpidae > Talpa > Talpa europaea. The sequence continues at coordinate 109,267,742 of NC_140072.1, read as the reverse complement.
CAAGTGAAAATAAGACTTGAAAGTCTTTGAGATCTATACTCTAACGCTACTACACCAGACGAATCTTAAGGACTTTTTTTTTCTGGAAGTTATTTAGTTCTTGATGTCTTCTTTTAAGATATGAATGGTTTCATTTATCACACTTCCCTCCTTTGCCTTAGCAAGGAGTAGGGTAGAAAAACCAACCAAGCACTGGCAACAAATCTATCCAGTGGGCTACAGTCAAAGCCTAGTAGGTGCTGGCGGAAAGCTTGAGTGTCTGAACATAGTAAATATGCAACATGGGCAAGTGCTCCTGGTGCTGAATTTTGCCGCAGGACATGCTGAGGCAGACACTTGTATAGACAACTGCTTCTAAATATGTCACTATATCAGCAGGAAACAGAAGATCTCCCCACTTCTATTTCTCAATTCTGAAAATGGGTCCCTATGAGCAATTACGTGGTGAATTAGCAAGCATCCTGAGTAAGCAGCCCAGTGCCAAGCTATTGGACAAAAGGATTTTAAAGAGCAAAGAAAACAGGAAGAAACTATCAAAATAAGCATTAAACAGACTCCCATATGATTCATGCCATGTATAAGGGGTGTGCAAGGGAAAGAACTGATGGAGTGTAATGTTTCTCTGGCAGTCCTGTTACTGAGCACTTACAAAGTATTTTTAACCCTCTAATTGGGTTAGGTTCATTTAATTAGCACTGAAACGACACATTTTAAGTGTTTAATAAAATGCTTATTTTCTGAACAGCTACCAGATGTTTTTCATTGTAGATGTAGTGATGTGGTTTTGCCTTTTTCTTTTCCTTCTAGAATTGCAGTATTTTCCTATAATAAGAAATACCTGCTTTGCTTCAATAGACTGTGGCTAAACTGAGAAAAGAAAATTCATGTTTATGATGTTGTCTTTATATTTCAAAAAAAAATGTTTTTCTACTCTCTGTTTGGTCTAGCTGCATACAATCCATTCACATGTGTCCTCCTTAGCACACACAGGCTCACTGCACTGTTAATAGCTGAGCAACAGCAAGGCTTCCTCTGGTTGACAAAGGTTAAAAAGGGAACCTGAGTATTCTATTAAAAGCCCGTTCCATGTATTAGCCACCGGGAAAGACACTGGAAAGCATCATGAATCACGATGTCCTTCATCAGCTGGAGACTGTCTCCTTAGTGTGTGCCACACTCTGTCACCGAAAAAGGAGCCGGAACAACATTGAACAGAGATCCCTTTGGGCAATAGCACTGGGAGATGAGGGGTGGTGAGGGGAAGTGGATATTAAGTTGAAATTATGTACTTGAATTGAATCTTCATGTTCGGTGACTAAACAGCACCCAGAAATCAGTAGATGGTTAAGATTCTTTGTTCAAACTATTTTATGTGTTTTTTCTACATTATGACACAAATCACAGAATAATTGTTAAACATTCAGAATCCACCTCTCATGGGGCCTCCCTGGTGGTGCAAGGGGTTAAATATGCAGCACTACTGCGGCATGGATTCCATCCCCTGCCAGGGAGCTAACCCACATGGCACAGCTGCTCCCCTCAGCAGTGTGTTTCAGTAGATCTGCTTGTTCTGCTCCCCACTCTCTCTGGTGAATCCTCTCATTCCCCCACACCTCTGTCCTGTACCCCAGTTCTTGTAAGCATAAATAAATCTTAAAAAAAAAGAATCTACCTCTCGTGCAGTCACACAGGTATTATGGCTTAAGGTTTCTATTCCAAGTTACAGTTATGAAAGTACAGAAATGATACAGATCTAGTTTATAGAAAACCTATCTTGGATAAATGATATATGCTTTATAATATGACTCACTAACTCGTCTCTGTTACCTTACATGTTCCAAAATCTCTGGAGTTAGCATAAAGGAAAAAAAAGTAGAATTGTATTCAAAAAGGAATTATTTTTAAGCTGAATTTTCTGAGAAGGAGTAAAGAGATGATAAGAGGAAGTGTTGCTAGAAAATGACATCTTTGACTGATTAACTGAAAGCTGACAAATTAAAATACTAACTAATCTTTTAAGGAGAGATTTATGAATTCCATCTTGTAAGGTATGTTCTAGTTTAAAAATAAACATTCAGCTTTTAGGGCCTGTCTGCAAGAAAATGTTCTTTGATATTTCTTTGAAGCTCAATTCAATCTCTTTGTCTAGGGCAAAAAAAAAAAAATCACATCTTTACTGTAGAAATCATATTGAAACACTAAAGTGCTTACTTGGGCTGCTGCTGTCAGTCAGACTCGTCACACTCAGTGACTGTCCTCAATCCAGGCAGAAAACCCATTCTCAGTTAACATGGATCAATTGGAAAGAATATAAACCACTCCACTGCCCATAAGACATACAGATGTCAACTCACACAGGTTATTTGAGTCCTCAGTAGGAATGGAGAGCAGCCCAGGAGGGTTCCTGATGTACAAGAAGGTTTGATCATAATCTCACTCTGTAAATTTTCTGCATTTTATATGAAAATAAAATAAATTGAAAATGATGTATGTTAACGTCCTACCAAAACTATTGCCTCATTTACTATAAATGACAATATCATACTTCTCAGACTTATCTTACATTCATTATATTTTTCTTCTGTTTCTGTCAAGGTGCTCCTGAGTTTAAATGGTGTGAGGCCAATGAATCACAAAGAGAACTGAGCCAGTATTATTTATGTCTGTAAAATATCCTTAGATTGGTTTCTGTAATTAAAAACCAGAGGATAAAAGTAATAAATGATAGTAATTTGGTAAGCATTTTGTTCAATGCCTCAAAAATATTTTAGAGGAATAAAATAATTCTGGCTTTGATGAGAACAAACCTATGAAGATTAAAAATTGACTGATGAATTTCATGCAACAACTAATTATAAAAAATCTTACATGCATTTTTGATACCTAATGATCTCTTTGAAGGGTCAGTGATATTTTATTTATGCTCTTCACATTGATCTTTAATAAGTAACTAAAGAGCTATTAATTAGATGTCAGATGATGCCAAATGAGTTCCAAGGATTGTGGAAAAATACAAATAGCTTTAGAGAGATGAAAGATATAAACAGGAATTAACAAAATTAAGTTTATTCTAGCATTCACAATTGATGAAGATCAAGTTCAGAGTTTAGATGCATTGGCTAAATAACTTTCATTTTCTTTATATACTGATCATGCACAATTGTCACTTTATAATTTATTTAATGTTGATGCTCACAATTATCTCATAATGAATCAGGTATTATATTCCACAATTGTAGAGGAAACTTTAAAGTATAGAGAAGTTAGACAAGGCCCCCAGCATCCACTGATTGTGATAATAACACAGACATTTTATACTTGGTTCTCAGAAGCAAATACACAACACTTTTACCCACACTTGTGGAAATGTGGTTTCCATATTTACAGTATATTTATGTATTTACTTTTTGGTTACTCTCACATTAATATTTTCAAAGAGTGACTAATATACTATTTTTAGGAAAGAGGGGAGTTTATGAAGAGCATATTTCAGGATTAATTAATCTCTTTTGCCTCTCAATGTTCTGTACCAAGTGGTCTTACATTCTCTTTTTCATTAAAGGAAGTTTTCCCAAAACCAAAGTCAATAAAAACTGATTAAAGGGAGTAGTGATATGTTACTCTCTTTTCTACCAAATATAAATAATATGATCTGGCTTTTTGGTCTTGGACAAAGGATTTTCTTTAGCCAAAACACCAACTGCAAATGAACACACAGTCCATTTTCAGAACTATGACAAGGTGTGACTTTTTCAGAGTTTGGAAAGGCAATTCTTTAGGCTCTTTCTAAAGCTTTGCATATAGAACAGTGCCATAATCATTTGAAAGATAATTATATGAAGATGATTGTGATTTCCTTGAAGAGAAAACCTGATGAATAAAGCCTGTACAGAGACAGGGAGCCAGTGTAAAGTTATTATAGTTGTCTCAGTAAGAAATGGCAGGTCATAAAACTAAGACGGCATGCTTAGGATGGGTGTGAGAGGGGGCCACATGTTTTATAATTTTAATAGCTTATTTTTACCTTAATTCAATACACTTATCTATTATGTTTTAAACTGGAATAAAATTTCATGATGACTTTGCTACTCATTTCACCCATTGGAGTATAATTATCATGAATTAAAATGTGTTATATTTCTACAGAATTGCCCTGGTATTGAAGGATATTTATCCATCAAATGATTTATAATTGGGGATGATAAAAATTGTGGAATACACAGCTAAGGGAACACCTATGAGGTTACATGCATGTAAGTGGGAAAAGGTTCATAATTATTTAAGTTTTAGCCACCCATGTCTTGGTTTAAACTATATGAATATGTAATCAAGGTAGTACAGAAGTAAGATAATTTTGTTGTCATGGTGTTTAGAGCAGACTAACTGAAGTGTAAGAAGCAGGAGCTGGTGAAAAGAAGGTTATTAGAGTTGTCTGAATGTGAAACGACCAGAAACTGGGCAGAGATTTGATAGACTAATGAGAAGAATAATGTACCTGAGACATATTGCAAGGAAAATAATAAGCTACAGTTTTCTGAATAAGAAATAAGTACGTTTTCTGAATAAGAGGTGGGTATGATCTACCAATTTTGCTTCATTACAATTGTAACCAACCTCTACTTCAGAACTATTTCTTTCTAATTAAGTCCCAACTCCATGGACAGAAGATCACATAGTTAATCTAATTCCGTGATTTTTTTTCCTCAGCATCTTTTAAAAATACTTGTATTCAAACAGCAACCAAAAGAAGCATTAGCTTTAGAAAATGTGAGTAAAGAGTGATTTCCCATGAATTTATTCTTGAGTTAAATACTGTTAACGGAAACAGTAATCCTATAGAAAATACATAGACTATGTAAATACAGGTGCACACTGATCTTTCTTAAGTGCCATAATTTAAGTTTACTTTGAAAGGAGAAAAAAGAAGACATCCTTATATTTTTCTGAATGCTGCTTCTCAATAAAAGACAATCCAAAATTTAACCGTTCAGCTCTAATTGTATACTAGAATGACATAGTTTAACTAGACACATATGTCTCTGTCCTCATTTTTTTTTCTTTCTGGAAATTTCTTTTCTATTTCTTTGGCTAAAAACAACTCATCCTAAGTCCCATAGATGTCATAAATATATTTAAACTATAACCCATGGAGGCAGATAACAATCTGTCACACATGAATACTGTGTGTATCCTTCTAGTCTATAGGCAAGCTTTCTGAATCATGATTCTCACTTAGCAAAGACCACATACCCAACCTTGACATAGTATGGTAAATATTTCATATACAGAAAAAAATGTAGCTAGGGAACATGCTGTAAAAGACATAGATTTTGTATTTCAGAGACTACCTATTTTGCAGTCCAAAATCTGAATAATATAAATTTCTAATGAAAGGTTTCATTTCTATCATATCAAAAAATTATATACTTATGAGCTATGCTAAGAACTCAATATTTGTAACTCAAAGGAAAGATATTGATGTCTAATTTCCAAAACAGGAGTGAGATAGATAGATGCTCTAAATATGCACATGTATTCATATTTACTTATTTTCAGCATGAGAAAAATTTCAAGAATTTGATGATCAACACAGAAATATTTGATGGCAGGTTGAATTCCATTGTGTTAAGCCTGTCACTTCCAGCCACTTGATGAATTATGTTAATCTAAGTGTTCTGTATAATCCAGTTTATAGACAAGTTTTTTTTTTACTTATAAAGTTACTTTGTCCTATTTACTTAGGAAATTTAACTTTCTGTAAATCTTCAACTTGCAATCACTTTTTCTGTGCCATCCCTTACATTACCTTCTCAAATATGTTTATTCCATAGAGTGTCCAATGGCTGCACCTACATGTTAGGCTTCTAATTGGTATATATCACTTTATTTTGTTGCGGTCATGCTTGTGTTAATTGTGATTATTATTCTAAAGTTAATTCTCTCTATCAACAATAGAGAGGCAACAGTATGTAGTGTTGTCTTTGGAAGTAGAAGCTATAAATCCCTGCCTACATCTAAGGAGCTATGTGACTTTTCTCAAGTTGCTTTACCTCTGTGAACCCATTTTACTGAATGAGAGTAATGGGACAGAGGGAAAACCTCTTTGTTGTCTCTCTTGACTAATTCTACACCATTGAGTCTTATTTACAATACTTAGCAATATGCTTATATTTTCTATCTAATTAGAAAAATGGCAGGAGAAAGGGGAGAAATGGCAGGATAATGGAGTATATAAAAGCTCCAATGGTATAATTTCTCAGAATCAAAAAGAAAATCAAATCTCAGAGTTTGCATGTGGTCTTTCATAACTTACTGTTCTATTGTCTCCTGAAGTCTCCTTTCTTCCTTCTTTAAGAAAAATAAAAAGAAAGGAGGGAGGATGTAAGGTAGAATTGTAGCCAGAAAGTAACTCCTGTTTTGCAGAACAAGATCTCATCATATATATGTATGGGCATTTTATTGACACAGCTTCAGTTGCACTGTAGGATCAAGATGTCAGCTGTGCTTGCTGGACGAGGACAGTGAAACTGAGGATACAGGATTCTCCCATTACCAGAAAGTAGACCATTTCTACTTGGTGTGATTTTGTAGGTTATTTTTTGAGTCTGGGAGCACTAAGTTTTGTTTTTATTTAAATTGACAGCAGTCGTATTCCCAGACCCAAAAAATAACCCATCAATTCATACTAATAAAGTTTGTACTTTTTTGTAGTGGGGAAAACATGTAGTTAAAATAGTCCAGGTGATTCCACCACTGATTCCTCCCAGGAGAGTAAGCAGGTGCCCCTGATAAATTGCTGTGGGTGACATGAGTGTCTGGTCCCCATTCCCTCATGCTTTTTATAACTTGAGCAACTTGACATGCTGAGTGAACTTCAAAGGCAGTTTTGACTATACCTGAATTTTGCCTTAAGCACTCACTTCAAAATCTACTTAAGATGCGATGCCACCATATGTTGCAAAAATATAAGTTCTAAAGCAAACTAAAACCAATAAAAAGAAGACAAAATAAAAGCCAGTTCATCATAAAAGAACCTTCACACTGTTCATAAAACCTGTGCTTTAAAAGCAATAATTCAAATTATAAGGGAAACCAAAGAAACAAAACTTTTTGATTTCTTAAAATGAAACCAAGCAACATTTTCTTTCTTCAGTGGCACAATAATTTATTATTTGTGCTGTTATTATTTTGGAATGTCTTCTCTCTCTCTCTCTCCCCCCTCCCCCGATTGCTTACTATTGCTTTTCAATGGCTCACAGGTTTGAAATGATTTAATAATTTAATCCACAAAAATGTAAGTATAAGTAGCTGGTTGAGGTGAAAATGAAGATCACCTCCTAAGGAAAAATTTATACTTCTATTCCTAAAGTTAATTTTTGAAGTAAAGCCAAATGTCCTTGAATGGTATGGGGTGGAGTGGGAAGGTTCTCATTTGAAATGATTGTTAGAGGTGCATTGCCTTTTTCTCCTACATAAACTAGTCATCAGACCCAACAGAGGAACAGAGAGCACAAAGACCAAGGATTTTAGGTGTCTTGACGAGTCCTTCTATGTATCATAATTAACATCTGCACTGCTATTCTTGTCAAGAAAGGGAAACACTGAATATGTTAACACTTAGTGAAATTTTCCTCCCGATCTTACCTAATACTTCTGTTAAAATTGTATTTTACTAAAATGGAAACTCCTAATGGATCATCATTCCTAGTGAAACAGTATTTCTATTAAGTATCATTAGAAAAAATTAAAAAATATAGAGCCAGAGGGCTTTACCAGCCCATAATTTTTATAAACTATTTATACATTAAACATTAAGCAGATTTTTCATACATCTAGTTTTAGCACCTAAGCTTAGAATGAACATATGTACATATGCAAATGAAAGTAAAATGTCCATTAAATCCTAATGATCACATCATTTGAGCCTAATTTTAGAAAACTTTCTGTTATTGATTCCTAACTTGCAATATCCATATAGCACACTTACTTATCTGAAAATACAAGATCTTGAATTTATAAGGACTGCATGCATGCTGTCACCAGCAAGTATGCTGTTAAATAAACAGAGGAAATGTGTCCTGTGCCTTGTTCTCTAATGATATGAAGGAAGCAGATGGCTTGAAAAAATATGTGTCAGTACAAGGTGGTAAATCACAAACTGGGATAGATTGCCAGCTTACCTCAAATCCTGCCTGTTTTTCAGTTCCTGAAGATCACTAAATGCTGTCACTCACACTGGACTTAACTATGTCAGATTTTTGATTAATGCCTTTAAACACTTAGGCAGTGTCTATCTGTGACAAACTGAGTTGTAGCCATTTTCACAATCAATACTAATCATCCCAGTCAAAATGATTATAGATTCATTTACATCTGTGACTGAGACAACCAGAGAGAATGGAATGGGTTGGCTTCTCCCACTCACTGCTACATTATGTTAGGTACTTGCATAATTTCACCCAGGAATGTATTCTCATGGATTTTTTTTTAACCCAGCCTGCCCTTCAGGAAAATGGCAAAAGTGATATGACACCGATTTAACTTCATTCCAAATAGCAATAATAATCACACAATTGATGTTTTCCCAAATACAATATATGGACCTATGAGAAAACATGGATGATTTTAACAATTTCACTTATGATCTAGATTGGTGAAGCAATAACATCAAGAGCAGTCTATTTCTAGTCTACTGCTACTGTACATAAAGTTCAGAAGACACTGCAATATTAGGATAGTGAAGAAACAAATAACAAGAAAGAATGCATCAACTTCATAGTAATCTAGAGTACAGAAACTTTAAGCAACATAGGAAGAAACATTAAATGTTCATTTAAAATTGTGCAGACATTCAGAAAACATGTATCTTGTCAAGTGGCAATTAGAGAAAACAAGCTTTTTATTTTATATATATATATTTATTACATCAGCCTTCATTTTTGTACAATGCATTATTTTCCTGTGAAATTCCCACCACCAGTTCCCCCGTGCACCATCACCATAATCCCTTGTGCTCTTCCCACCCCTTTCCTGATCCTTCTTCCTCCTCCACCCCTATGAATGTCTCTGGCCTATGGTTAAAAAAATAATCACAATAAAGTAAAAATTAAAATCAACAGACAACCATAAACAAGCATTAAAAAATAAATGCCCTAGTTTTGCAAATACAGCATCATAGGGTAAAGAAAATGTCAGGCTTTTCTGCCCTCCCGCCATCAGGAGAGATGATGGATCCTTGCGGTCCTGAATGCATGCCTGATGGCGGGCACCTGCAATAGGGTGTGGGCATAGGTGGATGGGATTCACCTGGGCTAAGACTGGGCTTTTAAGGGCGGCATCACGGGAATGCCAGCAGAAGCCAAAAGAGAAGCCGAGAACGCCAGAGAGAGTGAAGATTTGCTGGGGGCTGGGAGTCCTGCCAGCCTCCCAGCCCCCAGCACTCCTGCCTGCCACGTACCTGCTAAATCCCAATAAAAGACCTGCAAAAAAACACTGAGGACTCTGACTCCTCCTTTACCCAGTCTGCTGGATCTCAGAAAACCTGCTCAGTGTCCATTCCTGCCGTTACAGACATGTTCATATATACAGACCGTTTTTATTAAAAATAACAGATAAATGAAAACTACTTTGCATTTCAAGTACTGGGCCTGACCATCTTAGTGATCAAAATGGCTGTTGTATAGGAAACCAATCAAACAACACACTTTCAAACAGCATTAGCTCCTACAATTGTAACAATAAACATTAACCAGTGTCAATTTATATAAATACGAAAATGATGTCAGTGTCGTGAAGGCCTTCATCCATGCTGATTCACTGAGACACCAAAAATCTGATCTTTAAAGGGAAATACACTTCACAGTCATCATTTTCAGTTTGCTTCAGTTTGCTTTCAGTTTAAAATTAACTAAAAAATCAATTCCTTATCCCTTTCAAACAAGCAGATTAAAAAAAAAAATCATTGAATCTTTATCACAAGCTGCATTGGGGAAAATCTTTGGAACGTATCCTGGTTCATGACTGGCTTTTCTTAACTTTATGTCATAGAATTTGAAGAGCAGTGTAGGGTCAGGAATGGACACAGTGCAGGTTTTCTATGATTCCCATGCAGACCGGGGTAAAGGAGGAGAGAGTCCTGGAGTCCTCAGTGGCTTTTGCAGGTTTTTTATTCAGATCTACCATGCACATGGGAGGCAGGGGTGCTGGGGGGCCGGGAAGCTGGCAGTCCTCCCAGCCCCCAGCAAATCATCACTCTATCTGGGCTCTCTGGCGTTCTCTGGGGGTCCTTCTTCTTCTCTCGGCTTCTGTTCATTCTTGGCTTCTGCTGGTGTCCCCGTGACGCCGCTCTTATAAACTCAGACTCTCGGCCCAGGTATGCCCACTTCAGGTGCCCGCCATCAGGCATGCATTCAGGACCACAGGGCTCCCGCATCTATCCTAATGGCGGGAGGGCAGAAAAACCTGATACTTTGTCCTTACCCTACAAGCAGTTTACAGAAATTGGTATATATGTGTATTATAGTTTCTTTTGGGAACCCAATTATGCATGATCACGTAGAAATGCCAGGTATCAGTTTTAAGTTCCCCATAAGGTCTGTAGCATTATCAACTGAGAACACAATACATTTTAGTAGCTGTAACAGTAATTACCAAGAGTCAATGCTTTTGAGTTAGTGAAAAATTCTCTGGAAGGAAAAGAAATTTGGTTGAGTCAGCATCGTAGCTTAAAGAGAATACTCAATCTTATGCAAATTTAAGTTATCTATTTAATCAATAACTCTATTTCATCTCTATGTCAGCTTTAATAACATGAAGTTTGGAGAACATAATTAAAACCTACAATATTAACTAAATGATACTAGCGTCAACTGAGTAACTCCAAGATAGCTAGGTTTTAGATAGATAGATGGACATTTTCTCCAAGAAAAAACTCCAACTAATTTATTAGTCATAACATGGTTATAAAATATGTTGTTTGGGAGTTGTGTTTATACCCTGTGCTGACACAAGAGCATTTGTGGGTCTTCCTGCCAGATAAAAAATACCCTTAGTGATTGATTTTGAATCACAGCCATACCAATTGTTCCTAGATGACAACTTAACTTTATAAATCTTGCCAAAGGTTCACAGATCTCAGAACCTTTGACTGTCATCTAGATTAAAAAGTAAAGGTTCACTGTGCAGTTCAGTTCTATTAAAGAGAAATGAACTGACATCCTAAGCTGTATTGATAATAATTGGCAAGAGCTGGCTGTCTTGTGATTTTATTGATGTGGTAGACTGAGGCACAGAGGCCGGCTCGAGAGCTCAAAATAGGGATCAAGTGCTTTCACCTGACTTTACAACATGACGTCAAAAGGACACAGGCGTGATTTGTAAATTAACTACTAATTCTTACTTTTAAGTGAGAATATATATGAAAATATGCTAAGTTAGACACTTATAGTGATCCATGCATACAAAGAATGTGGCGTTTGGTGAGTAAATTGTAGCATTTCAAGATTTGTTGCTAAACTATTAAAAAGACATTCTTACTAGCTCTTTTTTCATCCATTCACAAGGTTGCTCTGAATATTGTAATATTTATTCTGAGTTATTATCCTAATGGTTGGCTTACATATTACCTAGAGATAATTGCAAGTCTTGCTTCCAAACTGATTGCATATGTCTGAATTTTTTTTAATATTTATTTATTTACCCATACAAGAACTAGTGTGTAAGCCAGAAGTGCAGGGGGTAAGAGGATTCACCAGAGATAGAGTGGGAAGCAGAACAGGCAGATCTACTGAAATACACTGCTGAGGGAGCAGAGGGCAAGGCAGGAGAGGTCTGCTGCGTCATATGGGCTTCTCCCTGGCCAGCTGAGGATAGAACTCGTGCTGCAGTGGCTGGCTATATCTTGATAGTGCTGTTTAACCCCTGCACCAGCAGGAGGCCCCACATGTGTCTGGATTATTGGCAGATGATAATAAACTATTTTAAAGTTGTATTTACACTAGTTGGTCTTTTAAATGCTAGATTCCAAATGGAAGATTATTGTAAATTATTCATTGGCTTTATATCTGGTGATTTACAAAAGTTAAAATCAAAAATTTTCCCATATTTCCTCTTAATTTTTATATGACAAGTTATTTTGTCTGTTCATTCCTGATTTCCTGAATAGCATTCTTCTGAATCTTCCATATATTTTTCTAGTTTCCCAGTGTATCATTCACTTCCCCTTTTCTGGTCCCTAAAATGTGGTAATATTTTTTTTTTTACTTTTTCAGGCCTTTCCCTACCTGACCACTACTCATTAGACTCTTACCCCAGCCCACAATCCACAAAGAGTCTCTTGACCAAACTCTTTTGATTAATGCTTTTGAATGCCAATTATTTCATGCTAGGACATTGAAAGATCCCAGGCTAAGTCTGGGATACAGGATGAGGCAGACTTCCGCATTATTATTTGATGTCTCAAAGTCTCTCTGTCTCAAAATCACATTAATCTGCTATCATATCTCAAACATTCATGTCCTTAGATTGAAGCAGTTCTATATTCTTCCAAAAGATAACAATTAGCATTTTGGTCAGTTACATTGTAAGATTAGTGAGCTTATCAGAGTAGCCAACCACCAATTATGCCCAAGAAGCAGGTCATTTTAATGAGACTGATTGGAAGGTAATAAGAACATATTTAACTGCAAAGGGATGGGGGCTTTAGACAGTAAGCAAACAAGATTAGAAAAAAATTCCTCTAAAAGAAGTTATTGAGATAATCCAAAGGGGAAAAATAAGAGAAACCCTCAGAAGATAAGGTTCAATTTTGTGTGGTAAGAATTTTTCTCCTAGATATAGATTACTGATAGTCATTCTCCATTTTATTTTCTTACATTTACTAAGAAAATTTATGTTGAGGGTCATGCTAGTTTTCTTAAAGTTTTGAATATAGAAGTTTAATCTTGAGAAATTTTTGAGTATTTTTATTTATTTATTTATTATTTATACAAGCACTGGGTACAGTCAGAAGTGTGGGAGGGTGAGAGAATTCACTAGAGCCAGAGCAGGGAACAGAATAGGCAGACAGACAAAATACACTGCTGAGGGGAGCAGCGGGCGCCAGGAGAGGTCTGAGCGCCATGCGGGACCCTCGCTGGCGGCAGGGGATCCAACCAATGCTGCAGAGGCTGCGGGCAGCTTCGCAGCCCAGCGCGCAACCACTGCGCCACAAGGGAGGCCCAAATTTTTGAGTATTTTTGATTACATGCTAAAGTATGTTGATGATCAAACATTTTTATCTTGAAAAATGATGATTTTTGTCTTGAAATATAAAATCATCATGACAGCTAATGATTTTTGATGATAAAGACAGCATCATTATATCTATTGATAGTTGAGACTTATGGTCAACTATCAATAAAATAAACAGATATAATGTATTTTCTATTATCGGAGAATTATAATTAGTTATAATTCAAGCAATTATTGGCAATAGGCAGAGCAGAAGATACCTCAAGCGATCAAATTTATATAGATACTATAAAATTTCCATGTAATATTCATTATTTTAAGAGTCAAATTTATCTTTCAAAGATCTATATTAATGAAGCTATTTTCTCTGGATTTGCAAGGTGCATTCTGAGATAAATATACAGTTTAGATTGGAATGGGTAATCCTATGCCTCACCCTGTGAGGGCAAGATTTCTCTCCACAATACTCTATTATATAGGCCATTTTCAATAATGAAGTAATGACATTTTCAACTGTTGCCTTAGGAGATTATTTCAAAATGTAACATTATGCTTCCCATTTTTAGAGTAGTTTTCTTTATGTACCTCTGAGTTTAAGCAATGAATTTCACCACATATTCTATATGTAATCTAATGTGGCATATTAGTCTCTTCAAATCACCTTTTCCTCTAAAATTGGTGAAAAGTAATTTCATCCTTTGTAGTTGTAATCCAATATATTATTAGAGAGCCTAAACTACTTTTAAGTTTTCAATATATCCCCTAATTAACTTAATTTTTTCTAAATATATTCTATATTCCCATTTTCCTGAACATACCTGTACCAAAAGTCTCAACCTGCAGTTGCCTGCATCTCATTAGAGCTCTGCTTCAGAGTAATTGCTAATAATTACTTTGGTGTCTTCGGGCTTAAAAGAATTGTTTTGTTATGTATCCTGTGAATCTGAACTACTAAAGGCATCTGAAGAGCTCTGTTGGTTAAAGGAATTATGAGCTTTCTGGCATGATTAAGTAGTTGGGTGAGATATAGAAAGCAACCTAATTATGTTTGACTTTGGGGCATTCCACTTGCTTTGACTCTCAAGCAAGGTTGCACTTAAGTGCTTTTGATACAACTATTTTGCTCTTATTAATATCATTTAGGCATTCCAAATATTATCACAGTGAAATTTTATACCATGAACTCTTACCAATTTTCCTTATATACAGGTAAGATCAATATCATTATTAACTATTTTCTCAATGTAAATCACTTGTCACCTAATATTTTTACATCGTTTTATACTAGCTTACTGATATGGGGCTCAGACAAATTTATTCTTTTCTTTCAAAATCTATCTAGTAATTATCTGAATGTACCAGGCCATGGAAACAGATGTTAAGGATGTAGTTTCTAAAAGCAAATCACCTGACTTTGTGCTGCTTACATTCTAGTGTGAGCAAAACTGTTAACAAATAAATGTACTGTGACAGGTAGTAATGAGTGCTAGCAAGAAAAATACAGCTGAGTGAAGGGAGTAAATGAGTAGCTGAGAGTAAATGAGTAGGAGGATATAATTTTTCAGAAGGTGGTCGAGAAATTCCTATTGAAAAATTAAATTTAAGGAAACATCTAAAAGAAATTGAGAGTAAGGTAGTTTAAGATCAATGAGTAGGACCGTCCAGGCACAAATAATAGCAAAGGGCCTGAAACCTTATTAATCTCAGTGTATTTGAGGCACAAAAAGAAAGTCAGTGTAGCAGAGCAGAGGGAGTAATATGGCCACAGGGCAGTTGGGGAGGGGGATGTGAGGCCACAAAGCTGGGCAGGAAACAGATCAGATGAGGCTCTCTATGCCATGGAAAGAGATGATCCATTAGATGATCCATTTTCAAAACCAGCTCAGGATTCAAAACCCAAACCCTAGTAGTAAGTCCAATCTGTCCTGCACCGTATTGTGAAGGAGCTGGGCAGGAAATTTCTGCTTTATCTGAATGGCACTGGCAAGGTTCAAATCTGTCCCACGTGTCTCCAAAACTGCTGTGAGTTTTCTCTCTTTTTCCTCAAACACAACTATGGCTGTGCCGGAGTCAGCCTTCAAAGCCTGCTACCATGGCATAGTCTAGGCTGATACAGCTCGACTGAGGGCTGCTGTTACAATTCAGTCCTCAAAACATGTTGAAACAGGAGCCCAGCAGCTGCTGCTACCGTGGGAGCATGAACGGGTTTAAGGGCCAGCGGTGTGTGTGTAGTCAGCAGCCTGGATCAGGGACAAGCGTCTGACCCTGGGAGGCCCTGGCATCTCAGAGTGCACAATGAGCCTGCCCTGACCTCACTGTGCTTTGGGTCTGGATGTGCAGGTCGAGTTATCCCCTTTGATGCAGCATCAGATTGAAAATGGAACAAGCTGATTGATGCCTATTAAGCTTAATAGGCACCAATCAGACAGCTGGGACTGTAAACGGACCAATCAGGCTTGTACAAAGGAAGCTTCCTGAGTGCTAGGAATCATTCAGACCTGGGGATTAGGCTAGCCTCTGGGTGGGTGTTGCTGGCTGCCATTGTGAGTGGAAACTTAGTCTACCATGTGCTGGAGGTGCCAGCTCCAGGCTCTGCTGGAAGGAAAACACCACTTTGAACGAGTGGCCTTAATTAATGATTGGAGAATAGGACAGAAAAAAGTAGAAGATGGAAGTCCTGAATGAAAATATTATCTTAAGCTCTTAGGTTCACAAGGAAGTAGACTAAAGACCTTGCTGGCTAACTGTATAACTTGAGGAAAGGACAGACATGTACCAGTTTCTATTGCTGAAAAAACACTAACCCAGCTTAGCAGCTTACGGCCCTATTTGGCAATGCAAATAGGTTATCTTAGTCTCCATCCATTTACTAGCTCAGGAGTCCCAGTGGGTTCAACGTATTTAGGGTCTCATATGGTTGAAATAGGGTATTGGCTGGGTTGAATTCTCTGGAGGCTCAGAGGAAGAATCCACTTTCTAATTTAGGCTGTTGGCAGAATCCAGCTGCTTTTGACTGTAAGACTGAGGATTATAGGATTGACTGATTGTAGGACTGGCTGCCTATCTGAAGTTGCTCTCAGCAAACAGAGGCTGCTTTCTCAGCAAATAGAGGCTGCCCTCAGATCCTTTCTGTGTGCTTCTTACTTTCAAAGTTCTCAGTGGCACCCTGAATCTCTCACATGATTCTAATATAACTTCCCTATTCTACTAGTTAGAAAAAGCTTTCTCTCTGTTTCTAGATCATGTGATTATATGAAGCCCACTGTATTTTCTTAACTAAAAACCAACTGTGTTAGTAGATGCATAACTTTATTACATCTGTGACACCCCTTTTTGCCTTTGTCTTACTCAGTTCAGGCTGCTATAAAAATCCATTGACTAGGTGGGTTAAACTACAACTGTTTTTCAGTTCTGAAGACTGAGAGGTTCATGATTGAGGTTAGGTAAAATCAGTGTCAGGTGAAAGCTGCCTTCTTAATGTTTCTTCAGGCAGCAGGGAGAAAAAGATAGTTCTTTAGTATCTTCATTTAAGAGAATCACTCATCATAAGGACTCTACTGTTAAGACCTCATCCAACCCTAATCACCTCCCATAGGTCTTTCTTCCAAATACAATTACATCACTGGCTAGGGTTTCAACATATAAATGGGGTGGGGAGCCCACCCCGTTTCAGTCCATTGCAAGTTTCAGTCCATTGCAACCACATAATTTAATGTAACCCCTTGTCATAATTTGACATGATATATTCATGATCCAGGGATTAGATTGGGAAATATTAATGGGAGGGACATTTTAGATTTCTGCCAGTGGGTGTCAAGAATGATGCCCTTTTTTTTTCCCCCTAAATTAAGCAAGCAAGTGATCAGTGTGTAGGTTTGGGGAAGGGAAAAAATAAAGCAAGATTTATGTAATTTAGAAAATCAAAAGATGTTCACAAGTTGACAGATATAATGACATGCTCTCCAAAAGATAGATAAGGGAATGGAAGTATAAATTAGGAAATCACTAGCGTATATAAAATATGTAAATTCACATAATTTTATGAGTTCACATCAAGGTAATACACAAATGCAATACTAGGCATTCCAACATTCAGGGGACTGGAAAGGCCAGTGGTGACTTCAAAGGAAACTGTAAAGGCCGGACTGGCCAAAGTGCAGGTTTTCTGATCCCATGCAGACCGGGTAAAGGAGGAGACAGAGTCCTCAGTAGTTTTGCAGGTTTTTTATTTGGGGTTCACCAGGCATATGGCAGGCAGGGGTGCTGGCTGGGGAGCTGGGAGGCCTGCCAGCCTCCCAGCCCCCAGCAAGTCTTCACTCTATCTGGGCTCTCTAGCGTTCGTTCTGCTGCTTCTCGGCTTCTCTTTCGGCTTTGGCTTTGGCTTCTACTGCTGCTGCTGCTGGCGTCCCCGTGACGCCGCCCTTAAAAGGCACAGTCTTAGCTCAGCTGAATCCCATCTACCTATGCCCACACCCTATTCCAGGTGCCCGCCATCAGGCATGCATTCAGGACAAGGATCCATCATCTATCCTGATGGCGGGAGGGCAGAAAAACCTGACATTTTCTTTACCCTACACTAACATAGACTAGTGATGGACTAGAGAGAGCAGGAAATGCATTAAAAGTGAAAATTCTTGTGTTTCACCCCAAACTTGCAGAATCAGTTTGTGGATTAGGTTAAGCAATTTGTATGTCTAAAAGTCTCTCAGCTAACTCTAGTATATGTAAAAGTCCGAGAGCTTTAATTGTCTAGAACACCGGAAAATGACAGAATGGAGGTAGCTAGGTCTATAGCGTCCTTACATCACAAAGGAAGGTTTTTGAACACTTGCAGCAGCAGCAGCAACATCCAAAGAGATTCTTAGAAATGCGGGCTCTCAGATCTTTCCACTATCTTTTTGTGTCACCATAATGGTGCCCGTGAGTGTCCCAGCTGATGCTCTCAAGAGCATCAACAGTGATGCAAAAAGAGGCAAACACCAGGTTCTTATTAGGTCCAGCTCTAGTCACTGTCTGGTTTCTAACTGTGATGATTAATCATGGTTATACTGGTGAATTTGAAATCACTGATGATCACAGAGCTGGGAAAAGTTTTATGAACTTCATGGGCAAGTGTGGATTAGCCCCAGAGTTGATGTACCACTCAAAATTCTAGGAAAAATGGTAGAATAAGGTACTCCCGTCCTGTTAGTTTGGTTTCTCTCTATTGACAACCTCAGCCAGCCTCATGAGCCATGAAGAAACAAGAGAGATCACAAAGAAGGGAAAATCCTGAGATTCTTTTTCCAGGGCTGTAATATGTATCTGAAAATAAAATGCCTCAATGAACTCAAGTGCTTCAAAAAGGTAATAAGAAAGGAAGACTCGGGCCTCCCTGGTGGTGCAAGGGTTTAATCACCACACTATGAAGCAATCCACAGACTCTGCAGCATGAGTTCAATCCCCGGCAGGCCAGGGAGCAACCCACGTGACTCAGCAGACCTCTCCTGACTTGCCCTCTGCTCCCCTCATCAATGTACTTCGGTCAGTCTGCCTGTTCTGTTCCCTACTCTGTCTCTGGTGAATCCTCTCACTCCTGCATCTCTGGCCTGTACCCCAGCTCTTGTATGCATAAATAAATAAATATTTAAAAAAAAAGAAAGGAAGACTCTTAGAGCTAGCCCAGATTGCTGAATCAGAATCTGCATTTAAATGATTTCACCTATTTCCCCAGGTGGATCATTTGCACATTAACATTTAAGTATTGGTCTATGCAGTAGCAATTCAAAGTGATGATAAAACAATGTAGGTGAAAACATACACACATGCCTCCTACAGATCATGTGCATCATAATTGATGTTTTTATTCTGTTAAAAAATAATCCTTTAGGGGCCTCCCCAGTGGTGCAGCGATTGAGCGCTGGGTTGCGAAGTTGCCCACAGCCTCTGCAACGCGGTTTGATCCCCGCCACCGGGCGAGGGTCCCACATGGTGCTCAGACCTCTCCTGCCGCGCCCTCTGCTCCCCTCAGCAGTGTACTTCGTCAGTCTGCCTGCTCTGCTCTCCGCTCTGACTCTGGTGAATTCTCTCGCCCTCCAGCGCTTCTGACTGTACCCAGTGCTTGTATAAATAAATAAATAAATCTTAAAAAAAAAGACAGATAAATAAATTTTATCTTTAAAAAAAAATCCTTTAGGCAGTTTTAAAAATAAATTAATTACTATGTCTTTACATACTTAATAATGTAGCAAAGTATTTACCTCGAATTTCCAAATGCTTAAAATCACCTGGGAGAAGCCTTGATACTCTCTGAAAACTGTGACAAGTGGAATATATAGTCCAGAAGCTAGGAGAACACTAAGGCTACAGATGTAAGTGTGCCAGGCCACAATTGACAGAGAGCACCGGGCAAATGAAAATAGTTTTTTTCCCTTGTTCCAAGTAAATATTCCTGAAATATGGGGAAGAGTGAACAGTGTGTAAAGGCAAATTCCTTCACCAATTTGTGTACTACTTGCCAGGTTTCAGAGAAGCAATTGAGAGTTTTTAAGGGGACAAAAGATAGTTTAAGTCACTTTTTATTTTTAACTTGGATCTCCGTCTGAAATTAATCTGTAAATAATTCATTTCTTGAAGTCTTTGATTGGTTCTTTAAACTTTGTTGTACATGAAATAGGATTTACCACATTTTGTGTTTTTGTGGTTTTTTTTTTTTTTTTTTTTTTTTTTTTTGGTGGGACTCTTGCCGGTGGCTGGGGAATGAACTGGTGCTGCAGAAGCTGCGGGCAGCCTCGTAGCCTAGTGCTCAACCGCTGTGCCACCAGGGGAGGGCCTACCACATTTTGTGAAAAACAATGCAAACTGCAAGAAATGGAAACTAATTTAGGAAATAGCAGTATACAAATGAGTTTTTAAAATGAAAGTCATAAAATATGATTAAAAGAAATGGCAACCTATAGAAGAAAGTAAATGTGATCTACAATAATATATTTTGCAACAAGTAATTTGGTCAAAATCTGCAGGTTAATTTAATAATCAATGAAAGTCTATTTCATTCCACTATTGTCATTAAAATTGCAATGTAAACCATTAATGGTTTTTAAATAAATTATCAAAATTTTATTGTCATCAATTAGCTTTAGCAGATGAGGAAAAGGCAGCTGATATTCATGACATGCAGAAGAAAGCTAAGATTTATAAGGAAGTGCTCTTCATTTTCTGTGAGCTATAAAGTCTGTCCAAATAGCAATATCCTCCCCGGCAAAGAATCTGCTGCTTGGGCTGGCCATGTGTTATTGTATTTGGACTGTCTCCATCTGCAAATGTTGACTTTTCATCTGTGACCAAGGGAAAAAAATCTGTATGAGGAACATGTAAAACATTTAATCCTTGTTTACTTGTTAACCAAAGGTTTTGTCAAAACCTGCTGGGTGAGTGTGTGTGTATGTGTGTGTGTGTGTACATGCACGTGTGCACACGCTTCTTTCTCAAGGTGATTATAGACAAATTGATAATGGTGTATTTAAATTTGAGCTATAAGCTAAAACTCTGCTTAAAGCATTAGGTATTTAAGATTTAGAAATATAAATATTTGGCCCAAATAAAGGCTCACATTCCAAAATCTAAATGTGACCTAAGTAACAGTAATCTACAGGCACAATTCATCTATAATTTCTTTACCTTGTCTTGGGCTTCATGTTAGTAAAAATAAAAATAACATGAGGAGTATGATTATCCATGAAAAAACACTAAAGAAAAGAATAATAAAGGTCATGTATCAAAATCTACATTTACTCTCAATTTATGGATGAGCAAGGAGTTAGAGGATCTCAGATTACTTTCACAAAGTCCATCCTAATTCATTATTTTACTGGAACTTAAATGCATGTATTTATTTTTTAAAGATTTATTTATTTATGCATAGAAGAACTGGGGTGTAGGCCAGAGTTGTGGGTGCAGGGGGTGAGAGGATTCACCAGAGACAGTGGGGAGCAGAGCAGGTGGATCTAATGAAATACACTGCTGAGGGGAGCAGCAGCAAGACAGGAGAGGTCTGCTGTGCCATGTGGGTCAGCTCCCTGATCAGGGATAGAACTGGGGGCACAGCTGTGATAGAGCTGAGATTTAACCCCTGCACCACCAAGCAGGCCCTCAAATGTATTTATCTACCCTAGTTAATGATGATCATGTGAATGGAGATTTCTGGATTACAACTCTCTGAACCTAACATGAAATCAAATAAAGTAATTAAATGAATGAATAAATCAATGACAAAATATTTTCCCATATGCATAGCATATGAGAATATTATATATGCTATTATACATTATATTCAAATCTGCCAAATTGATTTTTTGGCTTTAGACTGTCTATATAACTATGCTAGTATCCCATTTCATACAAAAATCTGAGTTATAATGGCAGCAAGATTTAACACTCTTTGATTGTTTTTCAATATGTTAAGAGCAGAGTGATACCTAATATTTATTACTATGTGGCATTGATTTTAAACTATTGATTAGACACAATATAATGTGAGCCCAAATAGAAATGAAGTATCAAAAGATAATGTGGGCAATGTTGAATAATTTCCTCTGTCTGTTCTACCAACTCTTTGAAAATAATTATTATCATATTTAGGTTGGAAGCAAAATAATCTATTTGTAAACAACAACTGTTTCAATAAATATAGAAAATGATGACAGAACCATGGCTTTATTAAGTCTGTTTATGAAGTGAGCTTGCCTTTTTTTTCCATGCCCCTCCAGATAACATAAACATTTAGCTTTAGCTTTCCATTCAAGGCAATCCACAAAAATGATAAGAAATTGTTATGCTGAGCCACCTTATCTCAGAAAATAAAAGAATAGAAATAAACAGAGGATGAAAATGAGCTAGTCGGGATACTAATTTATTTTTGTATTGGTCTCCTAGACATGCTAAAATTAACTTAAAATGTAGTGGGTGAGAATATTTGTTTCCTGGAAATATTAATATTGAAAGATTGATTGGAGCAAGGAGCAAATATAAAAATTAAAATTTTTCTTGGTTCATTTATAGCAGCAATTGCAAAGCAAAATCACAGGATAAAGGCTTATGTAAGAGTAAAGACTTTATAAGTACATCATATATCAAAGGAACTGCTTCAGCAAATCCAAATTGGTGGATGCATCTATCACTTTAAGGTATTTAGTGGTGCACAACTTTTTGCACTCTTGCTAATGTGAAATCTTGGGGAAATACAGCAAAATTGGAACTTTAGAATAAATGTTTGCATAAAAATTGTGATAAATCTTCGTATCACAAAAAGAACATTATAAATGACAATCAGACTTGTTTTTCAGACAAGTAATATTTTCCTATAATAAAAATGAACAAAATGAAAAATGGAGATGTGATGAGTTTGATTTAAAAAATAAAAACAACTTATCTATTTTATGACTCAATCTTGGCAGTCTGTTTAGTCTTATTTTTCCCAACAGTAAAAATTCTAAGGAAAATCCATTCTCATCAAAGGCTAAATTTCATACAGTATGTAACTTACCAAGGAATAGAAGAGGTCCTGGGACATTTTTCTCTTTTCTTAATATCAGTTTTTAGTTTTGGAATTAGAGTTGCAAGTGATCAGGTTGAAAAGCAGGTGGTCAAAGGCCAGAGCCACTTGTTAATAACAGCAGTGAGTGTATCAATGAAGTTAACACTTCTGTTTCTGGAGCTAATAAAATGAGATCAAGGCTCACACAAGTACCCTACCTGTTCAGTACAGCTGGAGATCCATTAACTTGGATTGTTTCACATATTAAACCTGCATTTTTAAAAGTCAGCAATTCAAGCAGCTCTCTGACAGCTGTTGATGCTTAAGCCATAGGAAAAGTATTTTGTTTGGTTCTGAGTGATAAGATGAGTTGTGCAAAGATGGAGAGGCAAATATATCGACACCTGATATAAATATTAACGAAGACAACTTTCAAGAAGCTTTCTGTTTGTGCTTTCAACATTTGAATGCAAAGACAGATGGCTTTTATAGTTTTATCGGTACTTATGTCTTCACACAAAACAAAACCCAGGAGCAATAACCAAACTCAGCTTGTGAAAGGAAACAAATATTTTTTTGTTTTTAAGAAAATCAATAAATATTTTAGTGTGCAAAAAATCATGGTAGGAGATTTTGATTATTATTTTTAAAAGAATTTAAATATATTGTGATGATTATGAAATTATAGTATTAATAAACAGTTTAGAATCCTGATCTGAATTCTAAACAGGTATTATGGGACAGAGGAAAGACAAGCACACATTCACATACATGTAAAATCTCAAGACATTAAAAATCCAGCACCGTATCTGATACATGTATCAGAATGTTAGATATTCAAAAAAATCTTCTAAAGGGAATTTATGTACGGTAAATAGTATAACTATTCACCAAGTAAGATAATTATTGATAGTAGTAGCATTAAAAATGATTACATGTCAAAGATAAAAAAATACTGTGTGCATCTATGTAGGATAAGGTAAAAAGTATCAGGCTTTTCTGCCCTCCCGCCATTAGGATAGATGACAGAACCCTGCAGTCCTGAATGCATGCCTGATGGCAGGCACCTGGAGTAGGGTGTGGGCATATGTAGATGGGATTCACCTGGACTAAGACAGGGCTTATAAGGGCGGTGTCACGGGGACACCCGCAGAAGCTAAGAGAAGCAGAGAAGCAGGAGGAGAACCACGAGGAGTGGAGAACAAGGCACCAGAGAGCCCAGAGCGAAGACTGGCTGGGGGCCAGGAGTCCCCCCAGCACCCCTACCTGTCATGTACCTGGCAAATCCCAATAAAAGCCTGAAAAGCCACTGAGGGCTCCAGGACTCTCTCCTCCTTTGCCCGGTCTGCTCAGGTCATAGAAAACCTTCATTGTGCCCATTCCTGCCCCTTACAATCTACTTTTTACAGTGTTAACAAAATTTTCCCAAAGTTTTAAATGCTATATATTTTATAGAAAAGGAGAGGGATTATCTTAGGAAACCAGTGAAATGACTATTTTCATTTTAATAGCTCTCATCAAATTAATTTTTCTTTTTCTTAACAAACATGACACATTGTATCAACAAGATCTTGAAAGCATTGTTTTTCCCCCAAATAAAATGTGTGTGTGTGTGTGTGTATGTGTGTTTCCTTCTACTATCAGGACAACTACTGGGAATTACATATATAGGCCCACATAAAAGTACATTTTTAATTTAATGTCACATTCCCAAATAAAAATTTGTATAGTATGTTTTCCAACAACACAGCACACATTGTCAGTCTATAAGCAAATTGGTATAAAGTAGCTTTTTGATTTGTTTGTTATTGAAGTAACATTGCATTATAACATCATACAAGTTTCAGGTGTGCATAATAGAGAATCAACATGTGAATATACTGTCTTTAAGGCTTTGGATAGTGGCTGGTCAGTTTCCCTTGTCAAACAGCACACTCTACCACTTCTTGGGGTTCTTACATTACTGGGTCATTATACAGATGACCTCATTGTCCAAAGACTTGGCTACCACATAATTTGGGACAAACCCCATGCCCTGAAGCCTGAGAGATTATTCCAATGAGTCAATTAGACTAGAGTCCTGGAAATTTACCTAAATCATAACCACTCACCAAACATGAACTGCACCCTATAATTTCCATCTTGCTGTTACCCTGTTCAGTCCTCTGTGTGCCTTACCTAATGGCCATTTCTGCTTTGGAGTTGTAAGCAAGAAAAACATCTGGTGCCATTGTGTTCCATATTTAAATCTTATACAATACCTAAAAAAATAACTCATCTAGAAACTACACAACTTATATAAATGTATTTTCAAACTTTATCAACACTTTGAAATTTATTTGAAGAAATTAATTATAGGAACCACAATTCTCAAAAAGAAATTAGTATTATTTAGTGGCAAGAAACTCATTAGCATTATTTAGTGGCAAGTTAAAGATTTTGTATAAAATTACAAATTTTAACTATAAATGTTTAAAATTGTCAATAATGTGTAAGAACTTAAACCTCCTTCTCTTTGCCAATAATACCTCCTCCTTTTTCTGTCCTCTGGGTTCACTGTTTTTAAGGCAATTATTTGTTTCTCAGGATAGACTGAAAGTTCCATGTGAATAGAGTTGACAACTACTTGGTTCATTGCTGTGTTCCTGGTGCCTGTCACAGTGTCGGCATATAGTACAGGTCCAGTAAATATTTATGGAATAAATAAGTGTGATCAGTTCTTTAAAAAAATGTATCATTCAATGTTGAAGACTTGAGGACCACATATATTTCATATACACAAAAACACATTGTTCTCAATATTTAGGTTATATTTCTTATTATAAAAGGGTGGCAATGTATGTTGGATAAAGAAGGCTATTTAAAAAATAATCTTGTATATTTTCCCTTTTATGATATATTCAGTCAATATCTAATTTTTTTTTTTAAAGATTTATTTATTTATTTATACAAGCACTGGGTACAGTCAGAAGCGCGGGAGGGTGAGAGAATTCACCAGAGCCAGAGCAGGGAACGGAACAGGCAGACTGAGAAATACACTGCTGAGGGGAGCAGTGGGTGAGACAGGAGAGGTCTGCCCGCCATGTGGGACCTTCGCCAGCTGCTGGGGATCGAACTGGCGCTGCAGAGGCTGCGGGCAGCTTCGCAGCCCAGCGCTCAACCGCTGCGCCACCAGGGGAGGCCCAATATCTAATTCTATTGATATTTCTGAAGTAGCTGATATTTTTTCCCCTTTGGAGAAGTTAACAATGAAAGTAAAACTTCTTGGGCCTCCTTTGGCCTAGCAGTTAAGTCTCAGTGCATTCACCTTGACAGCATGAGTTTGATCCCCAGCCAGGTAGCTAACCCACATATGGTGCAGCAGACCCCTCCTGAGGTGCTCACTGCTCCCCTCAGATATGTATTTCAGTAGATCTGCCTGTTCTGCTCCCCACTCTGTCTCTGGTGAATCCTCTCACCACCTGCACCTCTGGCCTACACCCATTTCTTCTATGCATAAATAAGTAAAATAAAATCTTTAAAAACAAAAAATAACTTCTTAATGGTTCTGGAAAAGTAAAGGTTAAGGCTTGGTTTATAGACCTCTTGTAATTAACTACTTTATCTCCATTGATATTTAGAAAGGATTAAATATATTTAACAGAGAGGTTCATTCATTTATTAACTGACATGTACTGCTTGTTTAAGAGATTTATTCTTGAGGAAGATTTTGGTCTGATGTGTCTGAAATCAGCATATAATCTTCTATTATATTACTTAAGGTCTGTCTTTAGGCAGAGGATATCTTTAAAAATTTACCAAAACATTTTCAACCTCATAAAATTTTAATTGACAATTAAATTGTCAATTAACATTGTTCCTAGATCATCGCTATTCGTGAGCTGAGGAGTCACAAACTGAACCCATCTTTTTTTCATCAATAGATTTTCAGCCCAGGTGGGAAGAAATAGAAGTAAAAATCTTAGACTCCTGAAGGTATAGAACTTCCCCCAATACCCAAAAGGTAAAAGTGGTATTAAAACAAGAGATGAGGGACCTCAATTAGTAAATTGGTTATTCATCAATAAAGAAAGATTTATTTATGAAAATCTTCAAACTGCACAAGACAAGATTTTGTGTAGTTTTGGAAGCCTGCTGTGCTATGTGGGACACACACTGACAATTCAGTGTCAGCAATTAGATGACAACAAGTCAGGCAAAAAGTGTCTGCTAAGCCTGTGATCATGCATTTGTTTCAGTAAAATGTATTAGCTCTGGGGACACAAGCACACCAGTGAGAATCTAAAAAGGAGAAATTTGTTTGAACTTTTAAAATATGGGCAGAACATGAAGGACCAAGAAAGGCTCATAGAGAACTTTAAATAACCTAGGAAGTAAGCAATCGTTGGAAGTTTGTGAGAGAAGTAATTTTATTTTTTTAAAGATTTATTTATTTATTCATATAAGAGCTGGGGTACAGGCCAGAGATGGGGGGTGCATGACAGGATTCACCAGAGACAGAGTGGGGCACAGAACAGGCAGACTGACTGGAGTACACTGCTGAGGGGAGCAGCAGGTCAGCCAGGAGGGGTCTGTTGTGCTATATGGGTTGCTCTCTGGCAGGGTGGGGATCGAACTCTTGCTGCAGAGGCTATGGCTTGCTTCATAGTGTTATGCTTAACCCCTTGCACCACCAGGGAGGTCCAAGAGAAGTAATTTTAATTAATGAAAGTGTATTTAAACAAAATGAAACTATTTTTGAGGTGATTAGATAGGAAGGAATTTTGAGGTTATTTTAGATTTTGAAAATAACTAAAATTTTAAGTTTGTATGAAGTAATACATTTTAGCCACATTTTTATCACATCAACAGTGTCCATTATAATTTTTATGTTTTGTTGTATCAGCTATTTGCCAACAACTGTTGCCTATTTAAGCAGGCATTTTTCCCAAGCAAGAAATTAAGTAGAATATTATTAAAATAAATAATATAACTCCCTAACAAAACTGGATTCTTAAAAAGGTCATCAGTGCTAACTTGGGTTTTAGTGAAGACCTGCATTCGAGTTTTTAATTATTTTAATTGTTGACTTAGCATACTTTCAGGTGTGTTTTCTTCATTTTCTTGTACATTTTTATTCTGATGACTCTGCTTTTGAAAACGCTTTATACCTCAGGCAGTCTTGCCTATCCACTTAACCTCCTTCGTAAAATCAATTCCTAATTTCCAAGCTATCACTTATCACTTGACTGTTTAATCAAGGGGGGAGGGGAAGCAACAGAAAAACAAGTTTTTCCTTAACCATTTGACTATTGTTGTTTTCAGTAAAGGACTGACTTACTCTTTACACTAACAGAAAAGAGTCTACTTTTGAAGTTTTGGTTAAGGTTTATGTTTTCAATTCACTGCCAGTAAGGGGAGTTGGGAGGGAGATCTGTCTGTGGTGACTCCCCACCCTTAAGACCCCATGCCATCCAATTTGCAACTTTGCTTTGACTTTATGTACTTAGATATTAGGAAAATAAGTTGAGCTCGGTTGGAATCCAATTCTGTCATTAAATGTAAATGGCTCCCTTATTCATTGAGTTTTCAAGGTGCTTAAAGAACAAGAATGCCTTTACTAACCTGCTAAATATTCTTTAAAATTATTAATTTTTAAATGTTGCAAAATTATTTCCATGTGATTTTGTTTATACAAATAAAGTATTTTATGGAAAACTAATGTTTTATTTAACCATTTAGAGTATTTTAATGGTATTTTAAAATAGCACTTTCCTATTTTATTTTCATGGTGTTTACATATTCTTCAGCATTGCACGTACATGTTTTATATTATAATCTCCCATAAATATGAAATTTTAAATGGTAAATTAAAACAAATATTAAAAATAATACACAGGAGGGCCTCCCCGGTGGCGCAGCGGTTGAGCGCTGGGTTGCGAAGCTACCTGCGGCCTCTGCGGCGCCGGTTCGATCCCCGGCTGCTCCCCGGCCACCGGAGGAGGGTCCCACATGGTGTGCAGACCTCTCCTGCCGCCCGCTGCTCCCCTCAGCAGTGTACTTCGGTCCTTCTGCCTGCTCTGCTCCCTGCTCTGGCTCTGGTGAATTCTCTCACCCTCCCGCGCTTCTGACTGTACCCAGTGCATGTATAAACCAAACAAACAAACAAATAATAAATAAATAAATAAATAAATAAATAAATAAATAAGACATGCCTCTAGAAAAAAAATAATAATACACAGGAAGGGTTGATCAAAAATGATAAATTATGGTACACCTATTGACCCATAAATGCCTTTCTATGTATGTATCTGATTATCTATTTACCTATTTTTCTGGAGGAATGAAGGTTTATGGAAGAAAATAGATAACCCTTACCTCTGCAACAAGTACTGTAATTCGTCTGTGTCACTCTGAAAAAGAACAGAAAGAATATCTTTGAGTTACTTAACATGCTTTTAATGAGAAAATGAGATCACTAATGCACTTTTCTCTAGGAGATAATTTTAAATGACAATTCTAACCACTTTCTTTTCTTATTTTCTCTGTCTCTTGTTATCTGTAGATGGGCCTCTGGGCCCCCGAGGATTAGCTGAAGCTACAGAGATGTGTACCCAAGAGTGCTTAGTTTTGGGTCATTCTGATAATTGCTGGATGCCTCCTGGTTTGGGTCCATATCAACACCCTAAATCTCCTCTCTCGACCTTTGCACCCCAGAAAGAATGGGTCAAGAAGGACAAGCTTGTGAATGGGCACACCCTGACCAGAGCGTGGAAAGAAGACAGCAACAGGAACCAGTTCAATGACCGTAAGCAGTATGGCTCCAGTGAAGGCCATTTCAACAATGGCAGCCACATGACAGACATCCCTCTGGCAAATCTGAAGTCTTATAAGCAAGCAGGAGGTGCTATTGAGAGTCCAAAGGAGCACCAACTCTAAAAGGCTATATGGGACCTAATAACTTTAATCTAAATAGACATGCTAATACTGTGTGTGTCAGAGCTTTATGTATTCAATAGATCTCTACAACTATGCCCTTTATAGCAGGGATATCCATAACTTTCTGTTAGCACCATGGAGGATATAATATTTTACAACATAAGAGAGAAGATAGTTCTACTAGCCATGTGATCTTGTTTACTAGAATTGATTAAACTCTTTAGAGATCTCTCCATTGTGCAAATATCCTTTTTTTAAAAATTGCATTTTATTTTGACCCTGGACTGCTGCTATAAACAATAGAATATGCATTTGGAGAGTAAGAAAGTTCCATGGATTAGAGTGATTGACAAACATATCCAGTTAGAAAATTGTGCTCTTTTTGTCATTGATTTGTGCTGGGACTGCTATACTTGACATTATAATTCAAATGAAATTTAAAAAGATAAGCATTAAAACTATCGTGCTGTTAACAACATTAGTGGACACTTGTAAGTCAATCAGTGTTAAAGTATTTGTAAATAGAAGCAAGTTATTATTAACAACTTTTGTGTACTTATAGCTTTCACCTAAAAAATGTTGTAACATAATTCTGTGTTTTATGGTTGCTTCTTTCCTTTTTACTTACTTTGCTTCTTTGTTGTTATTTTTGTTTCTTTTAGTGAGGTGTTTCTGCGTTATAGTCTGTCTTGACACACATTGGTAAAAGGATCTCAAACACTTGTGTTTAAAAAAAGGTTCTGGAATTTTGCTTCTTTTATGGTAGCTTATGATGCTTGAATTCTGTAAAAAAAAATATATAAAAAAGTAAAAACTTTATATAAAAAAAGACTTCTGCAAAAGCTTGGAAATTCAGAACCGATTTTCTTGACATCCTTATTTTCAAAGTAGGCAAAAGCAAAATCACTTAATTAGTAGCATTAAGTGAGAGAGAAATGGGAATGTGTTATCCTTCAGAAAGTGATATAATATCCTGTACTTGTCACTCATGCAAAACTAATGTATCAAAATTAGCATATATTGAAAAAATCACCATTCAAAAATAGTTTCAATTGGGCAAATGTGTGTCTACAACTTTGTTGAAATGACAGTTTGTGTTGATCCTCATATACAATAATGTTGTTGTAACACAAGTGTTAGACCATAGCCACAAAATATTTAATGTGTTGTGCCTTCATGATGTAACAGAACATTCTCCAGGTAGGCTAGTTGGGGGAAATAAAGGGATAAATCTCTAATTATTGCTGTTTAACTGTTTGTTATCATAGTTGGTCAATGCCTGGCAGGTACCAGCATCTCGTCACTTGGGTCAAACCAACAGAGTGACAGCTAATGTTAATAAGATCTCAGTTGCACGTGCAAAACAAATCCAAATTTGAACATTCTTAGGAGGTTTTTGTTAAGGCATGACAGATGATTAAACAAATAAATAGCATGCAACAAAATGTCTTTATTGAAAGAAGTGAAAGTTATCTTAATGCCACAGTTCAACATCAGTTTAAAAGTTAAAAATACAATAAAAATATAAAAAAGGTTTGCTAATCTGATAGTAATTTGTTCTTACCAAAAATAAAATTACTTTGTAAATAGCAATTCACATTTTTCCACAGTATAATGGAAAATAATGGGTAGGGGTGCATTGCTTATTGCAGTACATTTTTGTCGGTTTGTGAGGGGTGTTTGATGACTTTGACAGAATAAATATCTAAACAATTATCCTTGTTACTGCTTTGCCAGTTCTACGTTATTTACAATTATTCAGCTCTTGCAATAAATGTTCTGAATTCCTGATTGTAGTGTGTTAATTCTTGGTTAACATCCAAAGTGATAATTCCTACTTTAATTAATGGATAAATTTATGTTGATAAAACAAATTTTAATTAGAAATCAAGGAAGATTTGTTAGGAGTCTAATACCTATGTTATGAAAATAGTTCTGAGAGTTAAATTCCGCTGATGGCCTAGGAAGTCATTTTTTAGGAAAATTCATGGAGAAAACTTTGACTTCCTAGTCAAGATTCATGCAAGTTTCATCAAAATGAAGTCCCAAGCCAGAAACAGGTAGTGCTAGTTACTTGGTGAGGTTATCTCCTTGACTCTCAGTCCCTTTAATAAAATTTCATGAAACAAACTCACATATTTTATATGTGAAACAGAAGAGGACTATTCTGGGATTAAGATCTTGAAACAAGAGCCAACACTTCATCTATATTTCTTTCAAATTAGGAATATGCTCAGAAATTTGTCAAGGATAATAAGACAAATTCACATAGAAACCATGTGTTTATATTCACTATAGAACAACTGGATCAGTGTTCATTTCTGCTAGGGTTTTAGGGTAGATAATTAGGCCTGACTCAAGAGATTTTCAAAGAATTAGGAAATAACTTTCAGACATGGAGGTAGAGATTATTGCTTGAGTCAGTGACTGGCGTGAAAAATCCAACTTTTATCACTGAATAATTCAGATTTGTTCACTTATCTCAGGCACACTTCCTCCCCTAGCCATCACTGGGGCGGAGCCTGTCCCAGAATAAATGATTCCTGAAAGCAGATCTTCTAGAAAAACTAAAAGATTATCCATGCCTGAAAAGTTCTTTTTCTATTTTTTTACCAATCAGATGTCATCCCCCTCTATCTTAAAGATTAAAGGGTAAGAGAAACTAAATTAATTTACTTTCTCATAAACTGCAAGAGAAATGTCTTCCTTACAATAACAAACCATAAGTCTGGAAAAGAGATTACCTATCTCCACCATATTTCTTCTAATAAATACAGTAATTTATTTTCTTATCAAGGCATTCAGTTACATGCTCTATGAAATTTTAAGATTGATACCATCACAAGTCAAACTGAGGAGATTACTCATCAGGTAAATAAAATAATAAATTCATAATGAATGTTCCTTAGATATCATCCAAATTGTTTTATTGTATAGACATTGAATATTGTGAATCAGCATTTACCTGGAAATCAAAGTCATTTACAACTATATGAATCTTATAAAATAATTTTACAGTGTATCAAATATTATCATGTTGTATGCACTAGTTTTCTAAGGCAAGTATAGAAATAAACTTTAAAAAGCCAAATATGACCAATTTTTATGAAATTTTCTATAGATGCTCTCATATAAAATGCATATTTTAAAAACAGTCATTCGCTAAAAGTCAACTGGGTAGTCATTTTGTTGCAATGATGCTATTCAGCAAATCTCATTCAGCACAGACTGGTGATCCCTGCCCCCCATCATTCCTTAGCTAATGTTAGACATGCAGCTGAGGCCCAGAAATGATTCTAGTATTTATTAAACTCTCTTGGATAGAAGCCAGGAATGGCTAATTATTATTAGTGAGAAGTTTTGGCAGCCAGGGATGAAAGGAATGCCTTGTCAGTTTCAATTCTAATGTAGATGCCAGGGTGCTACTTTGTAAGAGGGCAAACCAAACCATGAAAGGAGTGATCTTGCCAATCTAAAAATGCTTCATTGTCCTGCTTTGTTTTAAAAAGAGCTGATCTCCTCTCCCAAAAGGAAGCTCCTTCCTTGGTTCTTTTGAGAAAAATTGCTTTCAAATTCTTTCAATGTTCTTGAATGCACAGAAATCACATAGTAAATTCCCTACATACTGTCCTTCCCCTTTCACAACTACCAATCTAAACTTTAATAGATATCTATTAGGCCGCTCACTGTAAAAATATTTGAAAGTAGTCAGTACTAAAAATTGTTTATAAGTTATACACTACTAAGTATTACTATACTAATGACATTTCATTCACATTTAGTTCAAATTATAAATTAATGGTTATTCCAAAGATATTTTCTATTACCTTGATAACATCTGTTTTGTTTAACAAGTTAAAAGAAGGCTCCATTTTATATTGTATACATGCGTTTTATTTTCTTATGTCTTAGAATTCTTAGTGTGCCACATTGTAATGGGATCTCTCCATATTTTGTTACCCTAATACTACATCTTTCTTGAAACTTTATAGGAAAAAAATCTTTTTTAAATACTTATATTTTTAATCCCTAAATTTTTTAAGTCCTATGGTTTTTTTCCTATTAAAATCTACAACAAAATTATTTATTGTCCTTACTCAATGCCATATTACAAAGTCCACATATTTGCATATGTATTCAGCTACAGTGCTTTTCAATCAATATTGTAGTTCTATTTAAATTCAAACTCTGCTTTTTATGGATCTTTGTGAGTCTTTCAAAAAATTTATTGAGATATAATTGACATATAATAGTATGTTCATGTCAGCAAGGTGATTGAATTCATATATATGGTGGTACGATCATCACAGTCTAGCTAGTATCCATTACTACACAGTTAAATTTTGTTCTTATAATGAGTATGTTTAAGATAAACTCTCTTAGAAACCTTCAAATATATAATTCAGTGTTATTAACTATAATCACCAGGTATTACATTGTGTTTGTAAACACTTTTTTTTTTTAAGATTTATGTATTTACGCATACAAGAGCTAAGGTGTAGGCCACAGGTACTGTGGGGGGGAAGTGGGGGGAGTGAGAGGATTCACCAGCAACAGAGTGAGGAACAGAACAGGCAGAGTGACAGGTACACTGCTGAGAGGCGCAGCAGGCAAAACAAGAGAGGTCTGTTTTTCCATGTGGGTAGCTCCCTGGCCAGGGATTGAACTTGTGCTGCAGTAGTTTTGGATAGCTTCATAGTGCTGTGCTTAACCCCTTGTAACCACTAGGGAGGCCCTTGTAAACTCTTTTATTCTAATACAAGATTTTTTTCACCTCCAAGTTCATCATTCATTTTATCATCATTCACATAATCCTGGATAATGATACCAATAATAATAAAAATAATGAAAATCTTTGCCTTGAAACTCTAACATAATCAATACTCCCTGTAATATATTAGGTGATTTTGAGTAAAATTACTCTTTATATTTGGTGACATTTATTATCATTTAATTGACTTCACATAAGTGGTGTGAATCAAATTATTTTATATGTGAAGTGCTGTTGCTGCATTGCAGGAAAAAAATATTGAAAGAATTAAGGTAATGTTAAATTTATTCACCATTAAATGTATACACACCCAAATATATTTTATGTCATATTACTGACCATTTGGCCTTGGCAGAGGGGTATCAGCATCTTACTTACAGATTGACAGCTGAACATTCCCTTCTCCTAGAAATATTCTCTTCTCCAGCCTTCCTGGAAACACAATCTTTTGATTTCCTACTACCTCACTGACCATTCCTTCTCAGATCTTCTTAGTGTTTCTTTCCTAACACTTAACAATTTGAGGTTCTCACTCATACCTCCCTCACATTCTGTTGCATTCACTGTACCTAATCTACACCCCCCATTGGACATCTTCATCAAGGAGATATCATTTGTGACCATTGGCCTTATGGAAAAGGGTAATATGTGACAGAAACTATCAATTTTAAGCCACATTTATTTCTGCCACAAACAAGTTTTTTTTTTTTTAATAAAATCCACAGGTACAGAAAAATAATAAGAACAGAATAAAAAAAATAAACAAATGACACAATTGAGGCAAAGGGAATATTGTGTCTTTTGTTATACACAGACACACACACACACACACATATTTATAAATTTATCTTGCCAATTCTGCATACTGTTCAGTAACAGTCCATAAACTGACTTTACTGGAGGCCAAAGAAAAATGAACAAACGTAAGTAAACTACATCTGTAAGCCCTCCATTTAACTGTAAAATAAGTTTTAAATTCCAGTGGATGGACTCCAAAGCCTGAAAACAAATGAGCCATTACAAATAACATTTAAAAGGAACTCGCTTTTTAAAATTTACCATTTCTTTAAGTAGTAGTTTGTGTAAATCACATATCACATTATATAACTGATATCATGTTATATGTATATTTTTCACTTTAGTTATAACTTTAGTTATAATACTTTTTTTTTTTTAGATTTTTCATTATTTATTTATTTATACAAGTACTGGGTACAGCAGAAGCGCGGGAGGGTGAGAGAATTCACCAGAGCCAGAGCGGAGAGGAGAACAGGTAGAAGGACCGAAGTACAGTGCTGAGGGGAGCAGCGGGCGGCAGGTGAGGTCTGCACGCCATGTGGGACCCTCGCCAGGTGGCCGGGGATCGAACCGGCGCTGCAGAGGCTACGGGCAGCTTTGCAACCCAGCGCTCAACCGCTGTGCCTCCGGGGAGGCCCTAGTTGCAATATTTTTAAAATGATAAATTATACATCACTTAAATTACCTTTTTTTAAGATTATTTATGCATACAAGAGCTGGGGTACAGGCCAGAGGTGGGGCGGGTATGAGAGGATTCACCAGAGACAGAGTGGGGAGCAGAACAGGCAGACTGAGTGAAATACACTGCTGAGGGGAGCAGCGGGGTAGTCAGGAGAGGTCTGCTGCACCATGTGGGTTTCTCCCTGGCTGGGGATCGAACTTGTGCTGCAGAGGCTGTGTATAGCTTCATAGGTTGTGTCTTAACCTCTTGCGCCACCACGGAGGCCCTATACATCACTTAAATTATCTTGTTTACAAATTCTAACCTTTGGAAAATATCACAATGACAGCCTTTAGATGGGTCCTCATATCATTGAATTCTCTATCAACATCTAATTCTCTAATTCTATTTTTTTTTAATTTATGCAAGCAAGAACTGGGTGGTAGGCCAGAAGTATAGTGAGATGATTCAACAGAGACAGAGTGGTGGGGTGGAACAGGCAGATCTACTGAAATACACTGCGGAGGGGAGCAGAGGGTGAGTCAGGAGAAGTCTCCTGAGCCATGTGGGTCAACTTCCTGGCTGGGGATCAAACTCGGTGCTGCAGTGGCTGCAGGCAGCTTCATAATGCTGTGTCTTAACCCCTTGTGCCATCAGGGTGGCCCCTCATGTTTTTTTCATAGAAGCTCAATAGCAGTATTGCTGGGTCAAATGGGGTTTCCGTTTCAATTTTCTTCAGACATCTCCAAGCCGTTTTCCACAGGGACTGTACCAGCTTGCATTCCCATCAAAGTGGATGAGAATTTCTTTTTCAATGTGACCTCATAAATATTTGTTAATGCCGTTCTTTTTTACATGGACCATCCTCACAGGGATGAGGTGGTATCTCAGTGTAGTAAATTTGCATTTTTCTTCTAATAAGTGATGTTGACCATTTTTTCATATCTCTACAGGACATTACAATGACTTTGTAGAGAAGTGTCTGTTGTGGTCCTTTGCTTATTTCTTAATTGGGTCATTTTTTGTTATTGTTGTTGGATTGTGTGAGTACTTCATAAATTATGGAGATTTACCCCTTGCTAGAAAAAATATACAAATATTTTTTTCTAGTCTATGTAGGTTGCTTATTTGTTTTTGTGATGATCTCTTTTGAGGTACAGAAACTTTTAAGTTTGATATAGTCCTATTTATTATTTTTGCTTTTGTGTCCCCTGCTGCTGGGGCTCTATACAGCCAAATACATCTTTGTGGTAGATGTCCTGTAATATGTTACCTATATTTTCTTTCAAGTACTTTATGATTTTGACTCTTATGTCCAACTCTTTCAACCACTCTGAGTGAATTTTCATGTATGGTATTAAATATGGGTCTTTATTTTTTTGCATGTGGCTATCCTTGCTTCCAGCACCATTTGTTAAAAAGGCTACATTTTCTCTATGGTGTGGGCTTAATTCCTTTGTTGAAATTATTATATTTTTTTTTAATTCTGAATTGAACCATCTAGTGCTCTATGGAAAGGACTGCTTCCCCTGTGCAAAGCCTGGATTTTAAAAGGAGGAAATAATTTCCTTGACTGTCGCAGCCAGAAGGCCATAATCCCTATAAAACAAATAAATCCAGTCTCAATAATCTCTTCTCCTTCCAGCATGCCCTTGTTTAAAGCAGCCCTAATAAAATTCTGTCCAGGATCTAAAGGATCACTGGCAGAATTTACAAAAGATTGTTAAAATCTTTACTGCCCAGTGCACATGGGTTAGATGGTCCTTAATTAAACTTCACAACATAACAACTGTAGTACAATAGTTTTTTAAAAGTTAGGGTTTCTTTTACCTATGTTTGTGATCATCCCAAGTAGCAATGGGGGATATACTGGGGCCTTCATCAGGATTTAGAGATCATCTGTAACTGATGAAGAGGCATGACATATATGAGACAGAGTATAATTTTCTGGGGAAATCTAGCAGTACAATTGTTAGACTACAACTCAAATATGGGGAAACATATTTGCTGTCCTTTATTTTTCTACAACATATACATATCCTACAATAATGCTGTCTTATTTCTTAAGAATTATAATTACACTTATAAAACACCTTCTTTGTGTTCAGTAAGTTCTAAGAATCTACATGTTCTCTCTTGTTCAATTTTATTACACACTTTTTTTTTTTAGGTATTTGTTAGTCCTGTCATTATTTACAGATGAGGAAACATGGTGTTTAAATAAATTCACTCTGACCCGAGAGTGGACAAGAGGCAATGCCAGTCTCCTGATATGACTGAATATTTTAAACAGCAGCAATAAAATGATTTATTGACTTGTTCTGAAACAAGTATCTCTCTTCCACTTAGTCTGGCTTACTCAATGGATGACATATTTATTTGTTGGATAAAATATTTTATTTATGAAATGTGTAGCACTTGTGGTATTTAACCTTGAGACAAAATAACACAGTTTAAAGTGACACACAAGTTAGGGTGAATACAACCTGAACTGCATTACTGGGATATCTAGCTAAAGTTCCTGCTGCTAAATAAAAATGCTGAATTCCTTTTACGTGCCCTAGGTGAATCTATTCACAGCTCACACCTTTCACATGTAGCACTTGCCTTCTGTTTCCTACTTTGGAAAATTAGGTGAGGAGCAAAGTGAACCACATATCAAGCTTCTATTGCCAATAAACAGGGCATTAAAATGAGACCAAAATCAGCCTGATAATTAACTTTAGCAGCCTATTTTCTTCTTGTCACGGAAATGCAGCTTCCATTGACATCAAGGGGAGCTCTGTGCTCACGTGGAGAGGAAAATGGACTCCCTGAGCATTATGGAGAAAGCTGTATGTTAAGCTTCAAAGCATAAATAAATGCCCTCTCTTACTGCATCACCAATTTTAATCCACTGTTTTTACATCTATAGTTTATCTTATTGTCTAAATGCAACAGTATCAATTTGACAAGGAAAAATCCCAGATTATTTATATGAAATAAATTACTTACAATGCTACGTTATTCCATGTCGTAGTACTTTATAAGCCTTCACATTCCCTCAGGAATGGCTGACCTAACCATATATTGTAAATGTCAACTGCCTGTAATGTGCAATATTACAATGCACTTTTTTTTTAATAGTGTGGTAAGAAATGACAGAAAATGTTAGCTATCAATATTCAAATTAGTAACAATTTGTTGATATTACAATATTATTCAATAAACTGCTTATTAAGCTACTTGTGTTGAGTAACTATTCAATCTGTTATATTTTGAGATTTAATTATTTGCCTTGACATATTTTTTTCCTATGTCTGATATAAATAATTGCACATTCAGTGCATAGGAATACCTCTTTATGGTCTTACAGTAGTCAACATGAGAAAAGCAACATTATTACACTTCTTGAAAAAGAAAACACTTATGTGTCCTTTAGAAATAGTAACTTAAGAATTATAGCAAATTTTATCATTTGAATATAGATAGATTGATAGATATAGTTATATATTTATATATTTTGTGGCATGTTATTATGTATCACTAATAACCCACATGGTCATTTTGATAGTAGTTATATAAATTCAGACCTCTAAGCAAAGAGGTTCATCTAGCACAAATCCACATCTCCCAGTGGGAGAGCATTTAAACTACCTACTGTGGAGGAAGCAATTGCCATGTATATGCAGTCTAGAGGTTCATGAATTAATAAAAACTTAGATGGTGCCTAGTGAAATTCTTAACTATTTAGTTCACACTTGGTGCCTTCAACAATATTTTAGTGGCAGTGAAGGTCCATGTAATAATTCAATATTTCTTAAAATTAAAAATGGAATGAACATAAGTAGATTTATAAATTATAAATTCTAATAAATTATAAATTTATAAATTATAAATTTATAAATTATAAATTCTAATTAGGTAGAAAAATTTAAAGGAGACAATGTTCCTGAACCTTATCAAAATGAGAAATTTTCACTTTTCAGTGTAAAACCTGGCATTTTACATAATTGACACAATATTTTTTTAAAGATTTATTTATTTATGCATACAAGAAATGGGGTGTCAGCCAGAGGTGCCAGGAGTAAGAGGATTCGCCAGAGACAGAATGG
This sequence comes from Talpa europaea, assembly GCF_964194135.1. Classification (NCBI taxonomy): domain Eukaryota; kingdom Metazoa; phylum Chordata; class Mammalia; order Eulipotyphla; family Talpidae; genus Talpa; species Talpa europaea. Next base: position 109,227,756 of record NC_140072.1, on the reverse strand, counting down.
GGAACAGAAAAGGCAGAATGACTGAAATGCACTGCTAAGGGGAGCAGTAGGTGACACAGGAAAGGTCTGCTGTGCCATGTGGGTTGCTCCCCTGTCTGGGGATTGAACTCACGCTTCAGTTGCTGTGGACAGCTTCATAGGTTGCATCTTAACCCCTTGCACCACCAGGGAGGCCTGACACAATCATTTTTAATAAAGTAAAATGGGGGCAGTAATATTCACTTCATAGGCTTATTGTGAGGATTAAATGGGGCATTCATCTATAGAGATCATATGTTCTCTGGAATACCATAAGTGCTCTTTAATATACTTGTTATTAATCTAATAATTATTATTTATTAGTGGCACTACTAGTAATAACATGAAAAATCTTTCAGTCACAAAAAATGAAAATATATTAATAATATAGAATTTTACAAATGTGTTTTTCCTTAGTCCCAATCCAACATACTAAGTATTACTATGGAGATTTTCATGAATGAACTGCTTTCTGTTCTCAGAAAAGATCTTGCTCTGATTCCAGAGCATTGAGGTTGTCAGTTAAGAACTCCTTTACCTTTGCACCACAATTGACAGAAACTGTGTGCTTTATTTCCTGTCCTTCATTGTTGTTAAAATTCTTCAACTTTTCTGAATCCATGTCTTTCAGGTCTTTCAGGTTTATTTTATAGTTATGCTCTAGCTATTCTATGGCTCAGCCTGCAAAATTCAAACACTTCAGAGCCTAGTTCAATGGAGATAAATGCACTGAGCAGGAAACTCCACTAACTTCCTTTGAAAGCGATAGTGTTAGCTATTTGGCCACCACAATGATTTCTATACAAGTGCCTGGCCCAATCGTTGCCAAATCCTCCAAAATTTCAAATGAATCCTAAATTTTATATATCATGGGAAAATTCTCTCTGGAACACAAACAAATAAACCTGGCGGTCAATCATGGTCCAGGTATGGTTTATAAACTAGACAGATATTCTCTCATTCATTTTTCTGTAATCTTGACCTCTTTCTTTTATTCTATAGTTTAAGACAAAAAAAAATGATGAACAGATAAATAAAAAACTTCCTTTCTCTTACTTTATCTACTATCTCATCTGTTTCTTTCACTTCATGACCTTCTTGCAAGTGTATCAATCCATCAACACATCAGTCTTATATTTTTCCATTTCTAACCACTCCAACAAAATTTCTCCTGTTAAATTCCCTATGTGTTCCTAACTCTAAAGTCCACCTCTTAAAGTGTACTTCATTTAATCTCTTAGCAGCATTTCACATCTTTTTAGTACATCCTACTCCTTTATCTTTGAAACAAGAAATTCTGATTTGCTTTTTATTATGTCGCCAGAACACTTTTTTTCCCTTAGATTTCTGTCATATTATGCATGCTCTAGGTGATTCCATTCAAGTCAATGGTTCAAGTATAAATGCCCAAATCTGCAAATAAAATTCAGATCTTTCTCCTACACAGAGATCCATGTTAACACTGACCAAGGAACTATCCCAGAAATGATTTGAACTCAATTCCACTCAGAATCTACATATTGTTTTTAGCAAAGACAGATCTCATGCTTTCAGACTATATTTGGAACTACAAGTAGAAAAAGAACCAGCACCTCAGTGTGCTTGGGCCCCAGAACTACTGTGGTTCTGCTGCAGCTGGTGGGATGAAGTGTACCAGAACAATTTCATGGGGGAGGTCAGGAGAGCTGATCGTTCTATCACATGAAAGATAGTGTGACAGTCCTTTTCACTTAACCACTGAAAGCAATTAAAATTACTTAAAAAAAAAAAAAAAAGAAAAACCTACTAAATTCACCGAGGGCCTTGGAGTTAATTGGTATTTGGGGTATTGAGCAAATTTGTTGTATTGCTTAAATTGGATCTGATATAGGAACCATGGTAGGGTAGTAAATTCTAACAAACACTTATCTGCTTCTTGAATTGAAGTCCTGAAAATCTATTCTCCACAAGTAGTAGCTAGAGTATTTTGTTTAAAATGAAATCTGATCATATCACTCTGGGTTAAAACTGTTGAATGTTTCTCTATTACTCTTAGTCCAAAAGTCCAAACATCTTAAAATAGTCTGCAGACTCCAGCATGCTTAGCCCTCTGATTACTTGGCCATCCTCTTCACAAGCTACCCCAATACATGGACCACTTGATGATACAACTAAATTGAATTCCTTTAAGTTCCTTGAAAAATGCTAGACTCTTTTTTTTTTTTTTTCCGCCTCTGGAGATTTGTAAGAGTTCTTTGCTTTGCCAGTACATTCTTTATTTTTATTTTCTCCCTTAGAGTAGATAAGTCCTTTCTCACTCTTGATGTCAAAGCTTAAAATATGATTTCCTTTAGAAAGACTTTTCTGACTATGCCTGGGTAACAGATGTTATTGACCAATCATAACTCTTGCACTGTATTCTAATTGTCTTATTTCCTTGCCGATATCACTGGTTAGACTCTAAACTCATTAAGAACAAATATCACGTTTCTTGTTCACTGAGTCTTTGACACAGTAGGGGTTCAATAAATGTTTGTAGAATCAATAAGTGTTTGTGGAATCCATTCAAGACTATAATCTAATTGTAGGGTCCTATACAAAGCAAAGTTTCTTCAGTCCTTGCAAGTGCATATCGGTGCTATTAAGAGAACTGGAAGACAATCCCAGCGCTCATTTTAGAGATATTACAGGTATTATAAAGGTATTAAAGGTATTATTAAACCAATTTAGGAGGACTGTTCTGCTTTATTCTCTGATATCCTATGTGTGTTATGTTCATTTTTGTTTTTCTTTTTCTTTTGATCTGTCTGTGAAAAAAGTAGACATGTATTTCTGTTGTGTTGTTTTAAGGGGCCTCCCTGGTGGCGCAGGGGTTAAGACACAACCTATGAGGCTCACCACAGCCACTTCAGCAGGAGTTTGATCCCAGGCCAGGGAGGTGATCCACATGGTGCAGCAGACCTTTCCTGTCTCACCTCTGCTCCCCTCAGCAGTGTGTTTCAGTTGATATGCCTGTTCTGTTCCCCACTCTGTCTCTGGTGAATACTCTCACCCCCCAGAACTCTGGCTTGTACACCAATTCTTGTATGTAAATAAATAAATCTTAAAAAAAAAGAGTTGCTTTAGACTTGATTGTCTCTGCTATGTTATAGCTGATGTAGAAAGGCAGAAACAGCGACAGTTATACCTTCAGTAGGCAGATGCCAGAGAGAAACTGACTAGCATACCCCTTTGTCAAGGTGCACCTGTTCTACATTTTTAAGTGACTTTCTTATCAAAATATTATCACATTAAATTGTAATTATCAATTACCTTATTGGCCACTCCTCCTAGCTGGGAACTCTTTAAAGGCAAAGTTGACTTTTTACCCAAGGAGAATAAACATCATACACGGAACTTATAATGTTATAGGCATTTAATGAATATAAAGTGTAAAAGATGGAATAAAACTCTTCTGCTTCTAAAAGTAGCAGTCAATATTTGGCTTGTGACAATTATTGATCAGAATTTTAGTTTTTTTTTAATTTTTTTTAAGATTTATTTATTTATGCATGCCAGAGGTGCTGGAAGTGAGAGGATTCACCACACAGAGTGGGAAGCAGAAAATATGGATCTACTGAAATACACTGCTGAGGGGAGCAGCGGGCGAGGTAGGAGAGGTCTGCTGCGCCATGTGGGTTGCTTCCTGGCAGGCCAGGGATCGAACTCATGCTGCAGTGGCTGATAATAGCTTGATAGCGCTGTCTTTAACCCCTGCGCCAACAGGAAGGCCCTGATTAGAATTTCTAAAAGATATAGATAATATTTGTTTCAGTAAGTGGTCATTTCCATTACCTTGATGTTTTATAACAATTTGTAACATACTTGGATATGTATGGTTAGAAAATAAAGAGATATAAACCAAAGCAGAAAATCAAGATCCACAAATTAAGTCTGTTTCCTATACATGTAATTATATCATTTAAAGTATTTTTTAAATGATAGTAAAGCATTCAGGGACTAATTTATTCCAACTTGAAGCTAAAAAAACCTCCTGCACAAACTTCTTTTTTAATGTCTCTTTGTTCGACTTTGTGTAATAGTATACATAATTCAAAAAACATTTCAAATTTTCAAATTCAAATACTGAAGAATTACACTGCATTGTTAAATGGCACTATAAAATAAAATGGTTGGGCTGTGACTATGAAAAAACTTACTCAAATACAGTTGTTCGAAGTTTTATGCATTAGGTAGTGAATAATGAGTTATCAGTCATTCTTAAAAGGTGCATTTTATTTGAAATACTAAATGATATTCCAGAAGAATCAGTAATTTGCACGTACTCAATGCCTCAATATAGAGATGCAATAATGCTTATGCAGTGAAGATAAACTGCTAGTTTAAAAATTCCCCAAGAGTTTCTCCTGGGGCCTCCCTGGTGGCACAAAGTGTTAAGCACAGCGCTATGAAGTTATCTGCAGCCTCTGCAGCACAGGTTCAATCCCTCGCCTGGCCGGCCAGGGAGCTACCCACGTAGCACAGCAGACTTCTCCTGACTAGCCTGCTGCTCCCCTCAGCCGTGTATTTCAGTCAGTCTGTCTGTTCTGTCCCCCACTCTGTCTCTGGTGAATCCTCTTATACCCCCACATCTCTGGCCTGCATTTACCCCTGTTTTTGTATGCATAAATAAATGAATCTTAAAAAAAAAAAAAGTTTATCCTACTGTTCAATGTGGAATCTGGATTTTTAAATTAACAGAGTTGACAATGGAGAAAATAAGAGGTTTATAAACAGATTCTGAATTTTAGGTCAGTGACTGAAATTTTGCGTGGGAAATATTCCCCCTTTATCCTGGTCAATTTGACTAAAATGCAAGTTACTCATGCAGATGCAAGGCGATGTTGAACCACTGTTGAAGTCTAATTGAAACCAGTCACATGGAGTTGTTATAATATCATTAGGACTCAGAGCTGAAGAAGATTTCTATAATGTTTATTCAATCTTTCCTTATCCACTACCCACTCCAAAGAGGCAGTGGGAATTTTCCTGCTACACTGAGCACGGAGTTGACCACAGGCAAAGTAAACAAACAAACAAACAAAAAAAAAAAAACCAAATTAAAAAACAAAACAAAACAAAACAGATGGTTCTAAAAGTAGAGAAACTTCTAGATTCTACTACTATGTTTCAAGTATTGGTTTTTAAGGTGTCCTTTCTGCATTATAGTTATTGATGTTACAGATGTTATAAATCAAAATTTAGCATGATGTAGTACAACTGCAAACTGGTATTAACTTTGTGTGCAGAAAAACTATAAAATAACAATCTTGTCTGGAAAGTGGCAGCATTCAGAGAAGGTAATCGTGAGGCAAGAGGTAACAAAGAGAATCCTGGGATGAGTAATGTTATGTGAAGAAATGGCAACAGACAATCAGGATCATTTTGTTGGATGAGAGAATCATTCCTTGGAATCTTCAGAAATAGTAAGGAAGGGAAATCCTTGAAAGGCATGTTTCCTGTATTCAAAAATGATTAGAAACTAGATTATGTTATCCTGTATTAAAGAAAGCGAAATGGCTTTGATGGAAGAACTTGGGAAGTGGAAGCTCTGGATTTAAGTCCACCAGAAAGACTTAGTTTATTTGCATACACAAGCACACATCCATTCCTAAATAGGTTACAGTCCAAAACTGCGTGGATATTGAATTTTAGAAATGCGGTATAATTTTTCTCCAGGAGAGAGTTATATGATAGTTATGTATGGTAGCTATATGCCTCAAGGGCCTCTTTATTGATATTTTTTTTCTCTAACCTTCTATTCTTGCACATCACATTACTATTTTGTCTATAATGTTAGTCCTCCACTTCCACACCAAGCTCATTGACAACATCTGGATCAAAAATAGCACTCTTGGTCACAAACCAACCCCACGTTTGAACTTAAACAGTTGTGTTATTTACTATTTATTTATTTATATTTTAAAATAAAGAATCTCTTTCTTTTAACTTATTTCCATCAAGGCATAGATAATTCCCTCCCCCCTTCTTTTTTTTCCTTATCTGACTTTGTAGGAAAATATAAAATTACGTAGTATTGTTACTGGTTGTGCTTTGTACATTGAGAACAGACCGTGCAGAAGACCCTGATTTTTCTTGACAATTCAGAATAACAAGGAGTTAGAGATCTGGGGCTTGGGCTGACCAGTCAGGTCACTAGCACTAGTGATTAAAGGGAAAAAGCCACTTTCCGGATGCTCCCTGGGTGGTAAGGAGAAGTAGAGGTGGGCTGAAAAATAGGGAGATGCTGGTCTGCAGCTGAGGGAAGGGAATGGATGGTAAGATGTCAAAGGAAGTGAATTCCAAGCACTAGCTCTGATGCAAAAAAATTCTAAGAAACTATTCTTGGGAACATGACTAGATATAGTTCCCACTTACACAACAGATTTAGTTTTTTCTCTTTCAGCAAGAAATATTTATTAGAGCACTGCTCTTAATGCTTGTTTTACACATGCTGAGGTGAAAAACCTTTCCCCAACATTTTTAATTGATGAGTCACACTTTTGTTCAAGTGTAATTTCCAGTTTTTTATTAGAAAACGTATTTCGGTACACTAACCAAGAATACAGTCATTAACTTCGCTTGTGCAATTTATTTTCTTTGGAAAATTAGTACGGCGGCTAATCTCTGTATTTCTGATCGTTTAAATTTTCATTGCAGCTTTAACATCTCTAGCAACCTATACCACCTCCATTCCTTTAAAATACAGTCTTATTTTTCATGTGTAACTGCATACGGAGTATTGAAAGATCATCTGTAATTACTGACTAACTTGTGGCTTTAAATATGCAAAGGCAAGAGTAGGGAACAGCAGGGAGGTGAGTGCTGTGGAGGGTGATGGAGAACTGTGGGCATTTGGGTGGTGGGAAAGCTAAGGTGACCATACATGAGGGGAGACACCCTAAATTGTGAAGTAAACAAGGATGTTTAAAAATAATAAATACATAAATCTCCAAGGACAAATCAAAAAGAAATAGGAGACAAACAAGTCAGCTTATTTTATTTATATTAAAATATCCAGGGCCTCCCTGGTGGCACAAGGGGCTAAGAAGCAACCTACGAAGCTATCTGAAGCCACTGAAGCACAAGTTCGAACCCCAGCCAGGGAGCTACCCATTTGGTGCAGCAGACCTCTCCCGACTCGCCTGCTGCTCCCCTCAGCAGTGTTCTGCAGACAGTCTGCCTGTTCTGTTCCCCACTCTGTCTCTGGTGAATCCTTTCACCCCCCGCACTTCTGGCCCGTATCCCAGTTCTTGTATGTATAAATAAAAATAAATCTTTTAAAAAATAAGAAAATATCCAGTAATACAAATCGTGTATAGCTACCTACTTAATCATATTAACTATAGAAGCATTTGAGAATAATTCTGCATTCTTAGATTTCATTGTCATATTCATTAAATTAACATTTAAAAAATGTGCCATACATAAGTAAAATATACTGTTAGTTTTAAATATCAAAGCTTAATAATGAGATTTAAAAAATAACTCAATTTTTCTCATGTGTTTTAAATCTTAGGTGTTTTAAATCTATCCATAAGATTGATAAAAACATCAGGTAACTACAAATTCCCAAAATCTAGACCAGTGTTTCTGTTCCTTCTTTCTATCTATGATATATCTATGATATGCTTCAAAGTTGGCATATGTTCAAATTTCTAAAGGTAGATTTTTCTGCCTCTCAAAATATTTAAATAATTTTATCTTAAGTACAAACAAACTAAGTGACTTCTTGACAAGGAAGGTTATAAATGCTTCTCTTTTGCTACAGAAATATGTTCTCATAATATTTTTGTTACTTTGACAGCACATATGGTCCTTTTTATTACTGAGGCTGAACTAGGTCAATAAATCTTGAACTCTTAGCTACACAATGGAATCAAGCCATGATCTATAACATATTAATTAAATTAAATTGGAGTACATAGAAAATGTGGTTCAATAAGAAAAGCTTTTCTTTGGCTTTGGGATATGAGTGTAATATGTGTTATTTGCAATAGGCTTACATATTCAAATTTTATCAGATTTGGTCCGTTACCAAATTCAATCTTAACAAATTTATGTTTTTCCTTCTGTTTCTACAGTGATTAAAGAAATGATTGAATTTGAACAATTGTACTTTAAGATATTATCATCTCAGATACCCCTGAATTTGGATATAAAAGTTTATTTCAAGCTTTTTCCTTATTAATAGGGACCTGACATTATTCAGGAACAGAACAGAGATTTTTAATCTCACTGAAGGTGACACTAGTCTTTGATATGAGAATTAATATGTTAACAAAGTTCTACCTAATGATGCAGGAAGGACAGTCTCTGGGCAACCTCTGGGACTGCTTTATGATTTTTCATTAATTAAAAAATTAAATGAGTTGCTTGGATGTATCTGTCTTGTTTTGATGACGAGAAGGCCTAGGGTATTATCAAAATGCTAACCCAAAGCCCTGAGCATATTGATACTATGTGCTAACCAGCAACCACCAAAATTGAGGTTTCTAATGAACAACCAATGTCTTATGGTTTAAGTTACTGTCACATAAGTCTTTTGATAATTATAAAACACATATCTCACAGACAAGTAACTTCACAAACATAGCTTAAATATGCATCATTTTGTATATAAATTCCTGTGGCTTCAACTGATAGTTATACAGTTTAAAAACAAAACAAGGGCCTTCCCCGGCGGTGCAACGGTTGAACGCTGGGCTGTGAAGAGGGTCCCACATGGTGCGCAGACCTCTCCTGCCGCCAGCGGCTCCCCTCAGCAGTGTACTTAGTCAGTCTGCCTGCTCTGCTCTCCGCTATGACTCTGGTGAATTCTCTTGCCCTCCGGTGCTTCTGACTGTACCCAGTGCTTATAAAAATAAATAAATAAATCTTTCAAAAAAATTTAAAAATAATAAAAAATAAAAACAAAACAAGCAAACACAAAACAATGGAATGAATAAAATGGGAGATTTCCACACCAAAGAGGGAGCACTATGAAAAGTGAATGTGCCATATGAGTGTGTTAAATATTAGGTGCCTTTTTCATTACATTTGACTTTCATACTGTGCTAATCCTCCCTTAGGGTAATTTCACTCGCTGTCAAGTGAAAGGTTTGGAAGCCACTATGACTTGGCTGAAAGAAGATAGAATGAAAGCCAAGACCCCAGAAATGTAGTATTGGTCCTAATCTTATTTTTCAGGAATAAGTAATAGACTTTAAGTAACATTATACATATAAAATGGTTAATTTATATTAACAAACATAATAAATGTATTTTGGAAGTGCATTAAAAATTACACTTCTTTATTTTCCATGAGTGGTAAAAAAATAAAACAAATGAATGAACAAAACAAAACAAAAATGAACTCAAATTATTTGAGGAAAATAGTGGAAACTGAAAGGAAATGGGAGGCTGAGGGAAGGGGGTTCAGTTTCATGGTGGAGGAGAGAAATTAGACTTTTGGTAGCAATCATAATATATAGAGAGATTGAAATTATAATGACTGATATATACTTGGAACCTATATAATGTTATAAATTACTGTTACTTTAATAATTTATAAAATCTTTATAGTCAAATTAGCAAATCTCCGTTCAAGTGAATTTTATATAGTAAGTATCTATAGTCATTATCAACACAAAAATTCACACTTTTATTTTAAATTGAGCCCTACATTAAATTTTAAACCATTGTAATATGTTATATGAAAAAGCTCAGCGGAAACATAAATTCAAATAATAAAACCACTGTTAATTTTATTAAACCAGAATCCTTATAAAAACAATAACAAGAAAAGCAATGAACCAGAATGGTCTTTGCCCTCCTAGTTAAGATTCATGAACTGTGAAGGTGTGATACTGAACCAAGAAGAAAATGTGTCTGTTTCTTTTCACTTATGATTCTTAAACTCTTTTCTTTAAATCTCGCTAATCTTTTAGAAAGAAAAATGTTGCCTTTTTTATTCTTTGTGCCATACAGAGTACTTGGTTAATAATAACTGCTTAATAAATCTTTGCTGATATGCCAACAAATTCCCAACCTCATTAGAAATAAAAATACAAATGAAATCAATGTGGTACAATTTTTAATCTTATCCAATTAGTAATTTTTAAAGAAACTGCACAGTACTGTAGAGGATATGATGAAATAGGGTATTTTTATCCATTGCTGGATAGAGAATAAATTGGCACAAGCATATACTAATTATGCAAGTCTCCTCATCTGTAAAATAAAGAAAAAGTACTTAAGTCACAGGTAGGGATTAAAAGAAATAATATATAAAGCATCCAGCACAATAACTGGACACTTTTCTCCATTGCTTAAAAAATTTTTCTCTCTCTCTCTTGTCCGTGATCTCTGTACCTTTATCTTATTTACTGTTGTACTGTGATACCTTATATAGGTCCCCCCATTGTCACTTAGTAAATATTTGTTAGATTCAAAGAGTTAATTTATCTTCCCTAATTACTACAGAGATATTTCATATGTACGACATATCATTGGGGAAATAAAATACATTTTACAATCGAAGTGAGCATATAAGAAGTAGTGTGACAGCAAGAAAAGCACAGGCTCTGAATTTCTAAGAAAAGCATCCAAATTAACTTGCTACCCACCATTCACAACTTATTTAACCTTTCTGAATCTAATTATATTGATGTGACTCTAGAGTAAAGATGATCCATGTCATGGAATTTCTGTTATGTTAAATGAGAAAATACGCATTTTAAAATGTGGATAGTTTTGTGAAGCTACTCTATGCTTTTGCTGCTCCCCCTCATCCCCAACCCATTTTGTTTGGTCTTAACCTGACACTGTCCCCTTCTGCCAGCACATACCTTAGATAACAGCCTGAAGAATTCATAAGTGCCTGATAGCCCTTGTTTTCAACACTGTGCCCCACTGACCACCTCAGACCCTACCTTTGTGTACCCTTTACATGGATTTCCATGAAACTTACCAAAATTCTACTTTTTTTTTTCAAGATTTATTTATTTATGCATGCAAGAGCTAGGGTACAGGCCAGTGGCACGGGGAGTGAGAGAATTCATCAGAGACAGAATGGGGAGCAGAACAAGCAGATCGACTGAAATACACTGCTGAAGGGAGCAGTGGGTGAATCAGGAGAGGTCTGATGCACCATGTGGGTAGCTCCCTGACAGGGGATCGATCTCGAGGTGCAGTAAAAGTGGACAGCTTCATAGGTTGCGTCTTGACCCCTTGTACCACCAGGGAGGCCGCAATTCTACTCTTTTTGATCTACATTAACCTATACTTCTTAGCCCAGGAACTTCAAACATTCCACCCCACCTGTGGGCCCTAATAAATTAGAGACCAGGGTTCTCTTCCTTGTTCTCTTTTCTACACTCTGCCTGACTTCCCCTTGTGGCCCCTGGAAGTACTTCAAGCATTTCCTATGAGTAATATGCTTGTCTATTTCAATTTCCTTTTCAGTCTGTTGTTGAACCCTGGCTCATCACCCAGCACTCTGCTCCACTTAGCAGATGTTAATTTAACGAAGTTATAACCAAAGGTGTTATGAACTTTACACAATTCCCTGACACAGAAGGTTAAGATTCAACTCTAACACTACTTCCTCTAAATACATTTCAGGTTTGAAGGAGACTTCAGAGAACCTTGTTATTTTTTTAAATTTATTTTTAAAGATTCTAATTTATTTATTTTTGCATAGAAGAACTAGGGTGTAGGCCAGAAGTGCAGGGAGGGGGGATGGTGAGAGGATACACCAGAGGCAGAGTGGGGAGCAGAGTGGGTGAATTTACTAAAATACACTTCTTAGGGGAGCAGCAGAGAGGTCTGCTGTTTCACATGTGATTGAGCTCCCTGATCAGGAATCACTGCAGTGAGCTGTCCTGTAAGAGCACTGAGACTTAACCCCTAGGCCACGTGGGAGGACTCTAGATAACCTCTCTAAACATTCTGGACAAGTCCTATGCCCATGCTCAAAGCTGTTAAAAGTGTGAGATTTCTGTCACATGGTTTGTGCACTTTTTGCACTACAATGTTCTCTTTTAATTCCCTTTTCCTTCAATTACTATAATGCCTAAGCATCTATCGATTATTTTCCATAGGAGTTCTATAGATAAGTGAATAGGAAAAATGGAATACGACAAAACTAACAGAGTTTAGTGTATCTTGGTGCGTGCTTGGCTGACACGATGAGGGTTAAAGAGCTTCTGCTTCTTAATATGGCAAGCAGTCCAATACTGTACCTTTAATTTTTGTCTACTCTGTGAGGGTAAAAAGTATTTTACTCAGGAAAGCCTCTGGATAGTTGTGTTTGTGGTTTTAAAAATAAAGCTTTCACTTCTTTTGAGAGGCGAAGAGAAATCAAATATGGGGGAAAACTTTGTTTTATTTGTATGATTTCCAGAGTTCCTATGTACCTGAACATATATAAGTAAGCTTAATTTTTAAAATGTGAATACATATCATCAGTCTTATTATTCTATAGTCTGTTTATAAGAGTGTGTATAAACATAGTGAAGTGTGGTCCATGCTCTCCTGGATTCTAGTATTTACATAACACCTTTTACCTAATGAGACAATGCTCAAATGTGTTACCTCATTAATCCTCACAATTTCACTGGAATGTCAGGATGTAAATGGAACATTTAAGAAAATAACAATAACAACAGTAAATCATCATTGAGCATTTTGTACATACCAGATGCCATATCGAATGGTTTTCATCTACTAACCCTTTGACTTCACATTGCAACTAGCAAACCAGGAACATTATCCCATTTTATAGTAAACCAGGATCATTATCACATTTACAGATGAGAAAGCTGAGGCAAGGATCATTTAAATTATTTGTCTAACATCGCACAACCATGAATTTATGAACTCAACAACTTGACTCAGAGAATATCAAATAATTTACTAAATGACAGTTGAAAATATTTAATTTACAAATTAAGACAAATACATTTATTCAATAGTTCCTTTTAACCTGATGATAAGTAGATATTACTTGAGTTCTTAAAGTTACCCTTTTTGTAAACAGGAAGTAACTTTGAGGATGCAAGCAATGGATACTTGTATGATCCAAAACAAGTAAAAAAATGTATGATGACACTTTCATGTAATCAAAGGGAGAAGTCAGAATTGTCAATCTCTTCTATTATTCTAACACCTTTTGTGGTATTATCTGCCAGTTTTGTGGGTTGCATTGTTAATGATGAGTTGAGTTTTCTGATTTTATGTCTCAGAGTTTTTTAATATTCCTTATTTTCTGACAAATTTTTATAAATAGGGTAATTTCAATTCAGTTTTGGTGATTGTTTATAGAGTTTAGTTTAACTGTAGATAATGGAAATGTCTTTTGTAAAAAAGTATCATTTCACTAAGCTGAAGGTGGGCTTTGTTCCCTTGATAACTTTTTGACATTGAAACTGCCAAAAGAAGATGGATTTGTATTTTAAATACTTTGAAATTGGGACAATTTAAATAAGGGAAGTTTCAAATGTCACTGTGAAACACAGCAAATTCCTCATTGCTTGAAGCAGATAAAGAAAAAAAGTTTGACTTTGAGTTCTTTTAAAGTTGTTTTAAAATTGTAATGGGAAAGTATTTATATAGGTCAGGAGTTTCAAGGCTTAACAACATGATTAACTTAAAACCAATAACATTATTACTAGTTGATAACATTTTCACTGGGTTTTAATTTTTCATCTATAAGTTGGCGTTTAGATGGAAAGTCTTTGAAGGAAATTTTATTTGGCACAATCATCCCCAGAGCAATGCACATTAAAAAGGTGTTTTGTCTTCTATGTTTTTTTTTGAATGTTTTATGCAAGTAAAATCAGATAAAAGGCAACATTTATAGAACACTTGAATAAAGAAAAATATCACAAGATACAGCCTGAAAGAGAATATATGCAAAGGTACCCGGCCACCTCTTCCCCACTTTCATTTTTAGACCAATTAACATCTAACCTTCTTGAATTCAACTTAAAAAATATATATATTATTATTCAGCACACATACCCAAATGTAAAACTGAAGTACAAGTTCCATGGTGTGCTACATATTATGTATTCTTTGCCACTCTTATCTGTTCTATTTGCTATACATACTTTTATATTAAACAACATACTGACCATTGCTGAGGCACAGGACAAGTGGAGAGCCCTTAAGGTCAGAATAGAATAGGAAAAGCCCTGGAGGATTAAGGTCTCCAAAGATAAGGGCAACAAATTCCAAAGGAAACTAATAAAACACCCCCAGGACTAGGGGCAACAGGACATTCTGGAACAAGGATGGTTTTAAAAAAAAAAAAAAAAGGATGCTAAGATAAGGGCTGGAACACAGAGACATAGTTCTGGGCACAGAGTTATTAATACAGAATGAGTGAGAACACTGGATCTAATCAGTCACAAAGAGACTGATAGGGCTTTACAATAATGAGGGAAAGAAGGTGCATATTCCCTGAGGCATGGCTCTATGTCAGCTTCCTTGCAGCTCCTTGGCCTGGTTCTGTTACAGTGCAGGCAGAGGGGTACCCCAAAACCCCCAAACCTGCCTGCTTTAAATAGTTTCTGCCATCCACCGCATCAACACAAAACATATAAGACCTTTAATGGAAAGGAGCTTTAATACAATTAGGGAACAATACAGAAAAGACAAAGAATACAGTTTCTAAATCAAGCACCACAGTTACCCATTCCTTCATGAGTAAAAGTCCACCCAAACGGGATTGGTCCAGAGCAAGGCCCAAAAGCCTGTCACAAGTCTAAAGCCCCTTCTGGCAGGAACCCAGAGAAAAGGATCAGAAACCACCAGACAAGTCTGGAAGAAAAAGAGCAAAATCAAAATCAAGACATAAACTGCCATGGTCACCTCCCCAATGGTCTCACCCACATCTGTGTCACCCAGTCAACAACAAAAAGGCAAGAACAGTTTCTTCACATGTCTCTCCATTCCACTTGCCTCCTCCAGGTCTCCTCCTGGCTCTCCATCCTGCTTCCTTCCTTCCTCAGTCTCTTCTCCAGCTTCTTCTCTTCCCTGCTCAGCTCCACCCTCCTTTGGGTGGGGCAGGGAACCTGGAACTCCCCCTTTTCCTGGGCACCACCCTATAACTGTTCCATAGGCCTGGGAGTCCCACTTTATATCTGTTCCTTTTCTCTTCAATAAACTTTTTCTTTCTCTAAACAGATCTGCCTCTTCTAGCTTGCTTGCCTGAGCATCAGCTAGTTTCCTGCTGTGGCTTCAGGAGACACCAATCCATGGTGGTCTAGTGGCTGGGGCTCAGTGCTGCCCCTGCAGCCTGGGAGCCATTCCTGGCTGCGAGACTAGGCCCGGAAACCTGAAATTATAGTATCATTACCACTTCATGATTTACTATTTATACTTTTGAAGGTCTTTTTTAAAGATTTATTTTTGTTTATTTATTTATGCATGCAAGAACTGGGTGGTAGGACAGAGGTTTGGAGGTGGGGGTGGTGGTGAGAGGATTCACCAGAGACAGAGTGGGGAGCAGAACAGGCAGATGTACTGAAATACACTGCTGAGGGGAGCAGCGGGCAAGACAGGAGAGGTCTGATGCACCATATATGGGTTAACTCCCTTTCCCGAAATTGGAATCGAACTCAGGCCACAGCCCACAGCAGTGATAGTGTGATTGCTCTGAGACTTAACCCCTAGTTCATTGGGGAAGACCTTTGAAGTTCTGAAGAGATCGACCTTCCTGTTTCCCTTTTTTCCCAGCCTCTGTTATCGCTGAAAGTCATGGTAACTGTGACAAAGTCCTAACAACAATGTTGGCTTATTCAATAGTTGTATTCTCAGATGATCTATTTTATCTCATGAAGTTTCTGGACACATAACAACAGAGATTTTTATCATGGTCTGTTTTAATGGATATAGTTTACTATGCCCTCCTTCCCCAACACCGTTCATATGCATTTAAATTGAATACATTTTGAACACTTAAAAACAATTCACTGATTCAGGGATTTTGTGACTATTTCCAGGTAGTAATAATGCATGTGAAGTTGTGATTTTGGAAAGCAAAAATTCTTTTTACAAAGACAGGAAAATTAATTTTTTTCTAAAAGTAGATTTTAAAGATTTGCCTATGAATGCACCACTCGTACTTATTAAAGACAGGGTTAAACTACTTGTTGTCACTCTACTTTCTTCTAATTTGCTAAAAAAATCACTTTATACTTATAGGTCAAACATAATCTTCTAAATTAACTGAACCTAACAGATGTCTAGATACAGTAAAAGCTTACAAAATAGCTAGAGATTTGCAGATTTGTTACCTGCAACTAAATGCAGCCTGATGCTGAGAGACTGCTTGCCCGAATTCTCTATCTGTGACCCTACACATCACACATGCAGGTGCACACACACATATACATGCTGACGTTCCACTATTGAGATCTGTAGTTTTGGTTCAGTTATGATTAATATCTCTTCCCATATGTCTTTATCTATTGATCTATCTCCATGTATTCATTTTATTCATAGTTTCAGCATTTGTATCGGATTCTATTTGCCTCACGATGGCTACATTTCTTCAGCTGCCTCTGGACCTGAGCTTTGGTTCCTGATCTTCTCTAACACTGGGTTGAGTCACTGAACAGCTCTAGGTTGACATCCTAAGGTTTGCTTGCTGTGGCTGGTTGTTCCTAACCTGCCTATAGATTTAAAATATCTTTAATACAGAGGCCTCCCTTGTGGCACAAGGGGTTAAGACGCAGTACTATGAAGCTGTCCACAGCTATTGCAGCATGAGTTTGATCCCCAGCCAGGGAGCTACCCACATGGTGCAGCAGACCTCTCCTGTCTCACCTGCTGCTCCCCTCAGAAGTGTACTTCAGTACATCCACCCTTTTTGCTCCCCCCTTTGTGTCTGGGGAATCTTCTCACCCGCCATATCTTTGGCCTGTACCCCAGCTCTTGTACGCATAAACAGTTAAATCTTAAAAAAAAAAATCTTTAATACAAAGCTTGAGAGGGCTTATGCTCTCTCTCACATTCTCCTTGATTTCTTTTCCCACTTGCAATTCCCCCCATGGGTTGGCAACTATTCATCTTACTCTTTATCAGTTGACTATAAAGTAAATAACTGGAAAATGAATGACAATTTTGAGTTCTATTTAAGAGGAGTAGCTTTGCTTGTTTGAAGAAAAATAATGTTTATCATCTTCTCCAATATCCACTGGAAAATATTGTTTACGAATTACATTTTGACAACCAGATAATTTCCTAAATTTATACTCTGGCTGCTCAGATATTTCCAATTCCATTCTTTTGATTGATATTTTTAGTGTTTTAGGTGATAACATCAAATCTTGCCTTGAGGTGAAGCATTCTAACACAAATTTTTAATGATACTGGATAAGCCTCTTAAATTAAAATTTTCGATTAATATAAAATAAAGCAGTGCTGAATTGATCAGTTCTGCAGCTCTAATCGTATAGAGTTTATTTCAAAAAGTAGTATGCACGCTGAGAACTTCTATGTGTGTCAACTTCTATGTGTGTTTACTACAGATTTCTAGCATTCAGAAACGAGGCCTACATTTAGAAGTTCCTTTATATATTGGTAAAATTAAACACACTGAAGTACATGCTCTTAATTCAAATACCAAATGTATCAGGAGTTTTAAAATAATGTTTTTGTTAGTATAGGTGGAAGAATTCATGATCTTCTTTGCACAAACTCTTAGGCTCTCAAGAGAAAAAAAGAATTTAGAAGAATAGTGTAATATTTACTAAGTAATGTTAAAGCTTCCCTTGTTTCATTTTATTTCCCCTTAGAGTTTTTAAGTATTACAAAGATACTGATATTAATTGTTCTACTGCAAAGCTTCATTTTTCTTCCAGATATGTAGGATACTTCTATTAACACAACTTGGAACCCTTCAAAAATATTCAACACAATGGAATACTATTCAGCAATCAAAAAAGATATACTCGGGCCTCTCTGGTGGTGCAGGTCAAGCGCAGCACTGTGAAGCTTTCCACAGTCTATGCAGTGCTGGTTCAATCCCTGCCGGCCTCGGAGCAACACATATGGCAAGGCAGACCTCTCCTGTCTTGCCCACTGCTCCCCGCAGCAGTGTATTTCAGTCAGTTGGCCTGTTCTGTTCCCTGCTCTGTCTTTGGTGAATCCTCTCTCCCTCCTGCACATCTGACCTATACCCCGGTTCTTGTACAAACAAACAAACAAACAAATAAATAAACAAATATTAATAAATAAATCTTTAAAAAAAAAGATAAACTAATACCATTTGCAGCCACATGGATGGAGCTAGAAGGAATTATGCTCAGTGAAATGTTAGAAGGAAAAAGGGCTTCCCTGGTGGCGCAAGGGGTTAAGTTGCAACCTATGAAGCTATCCAAAGCCATTGCAGTACTAGTCCAATCCCCGCCAGCCAGGGAGCAACCCACATGGTGCAGCAGACCTCTCCTGACTTGCTAGCTGCTCCCCTCAGCAGTATATTTAAGTAGGTCTGCCTGTTCTGTTCACCACTCTGTCTCTGGTGAATCCTCTCACCCCTCACACCTCTGCCATGTACCCCAGTTCTTGCATGCATAAATAAATCTTTAAAAAAAAAAGAAGGGAAAGGAAAATATTGTATAGTTTCACTTATAGGAAGAATATAGGGGAACCAAATAAGACACGGGGGGGGGGAATAACAATACAAAGCAAAACAAAAACAAACAGATAATACAAAAACAAACAGATAATTATAAACCAGAGACATACTGCAGGGCAGCAGGAAGGAGAGGCATCAGAGGGAGGGAAGGAGTTGCACAAGGAAATGTGGTGATAGTGTATGGTGCATTGGTGAAGGAAATTCTATGTTCCATGGTGACCACACCTGAGGGGGTTAAAAAAAAAAAACAAACATTTTTTTTGTTATTAGGAACTATGTGAGCACACATGCAGCCTTATCAACCCCTTTGATTATTTAAGAGTGAGAAGTTAGGAGAAATGAGAGAAATAAGCCAGCCACTTCCAACTCAACCCTCCCTCTGCTTATTACCTTGAAACAATTTCTTAGAAACACTGCTGTGAATACTTGGAGCTGGGGTTTCTTACATTTTCCTCTGTTTCCCACCTTCCAGGGAAGGATGGGTCCAACTGTTTCCTGCACTTTGGCCTTCTTCCATCCGGGGTCACTGTGGAGGGATGAGAATCACAGTGTGAGAGTCAACACAGGAAAACAGTTTGAAGGAGTGCAAAGTAAATGGTTCTGTGGACTGGCTAGATCTTTCCATGTAAATCTTGCCCAGCTCCCCAGAGAATTTTTGAACAGCTTCTCCCTCAAACTCTGCTATTCAGCCAGACTGTGGGTCAGGTAGCCTCTCTGCAGGTTAAAGAAAACAAGTTCTTTGGAATCAGCAGTGGGGTTCAATGCATTTTCAGTGTCAGCCTGCGAGTGGCCCGAGCATTCCCGCATGACAGAGATTCTCATGGTAACGCTTGCGAGGAAAGGAAATTGTTAAGGCTGTTTCCACTGAGAGACTCTGTGGGCAAACTTCTGGACTAACTCCAGTCATTACACATTTGGAAAGGGTTTCACACAAAGGTATTTTGTGCATGAATGGTCTAGAGGAATAGGTTTCTCGACCAACTGGTGTGTAGCTAATTTTAAAAAGTCAGTTTACCATAACAATTATTTTATGGGCTACAGAGCAGATCTCATTAAAGAAGGAAGGGAATCATAAATTAGAGGCTATGCAAGAGCATTAATATGCCTAATGTGGCCTCTCTTAACAGGAACATTACAAATACGATGAAGACTATCATTCTATCTTATCTTTATTTTATCTTTCTTTCAAAAATAAATATTAATATTTAGTGAAGGTTTGCAAGCATGTTATCTCTCAATTTGTTTATTTGATCTCTCACAAATACATACGTAATATCTGTTAGTGTGTCTAAAAACTTCTCCGAAAGTATACTGATTATATTATTAGTTTACTCAATTATCAAAGCTTCTGTTGTTTTATAGAAATATTTTGAGGTTTCTTGCAATATTTTGTTTCTCCAGTCGCCACCCACTTTCTTCTAAAAATCTTTTTTTGGAGTTAAAATGAGTTGCTTAAGGCTGTTCTTGAGAGTTATTAGGTAAAATAAAATAAACATGTCCCATCACATTTTTTACTGAGAAAACCCAATATTTTCAGTTGTACTTATTATTTATTAGATTTATTTAAATATACATTTTTTTGCAAGTGTTTTTCGGGAGTGAGGCATTTCAACTATCCATTGTTCCTGTTAAATGTGTCCCCAAGTATTCAAAAACATTTTCATTTGTGTTTATGTTGTCAGGAAAATATTGCAGGTATCTTTGTAATATATTCAAGGTGACAATCACCTTTAAGCTACTTCACCCAAGTTTTAGTTATAGTTCTAAAGGTCTGTGTGTTAAATGTTACTGTTCCATATTCCTTTTCTTATGTATTCCTTAATCCCTTAAGTACTGAGTATTGACGCTCTCTTAATAGAGCAAATTGATTAAGTTTACTAGAAATCTGAGTTTATATAATTTCACAAAAGGATAATTCTGTTGAAGTTAGAAACATAGAACATTAGCTCGGACCTCTATTCAGCTTTCCAGTCCAACATTACCGCAACATAACTCTCTACCGGGAGGTTTGCCAGTAAAACAAAAAGAGACTTGCCCCACAGTCAGAAAAGCTGGGTTCAAACCCTACTTCAAACCCTTTAAATAATGTAGCCTTGGCTAAATAACCATGGCCTCTCTGAGGTTTGGGTCTTTATTTGTATAATGGGGATTATGATCCATGTCCCCACAGGCCTCTGTAATTGAAGGTCATTGTGTAGAAGCTCAATAAGATGTATTAAAATAAGTATTACAGGGCCTCCCTGGTGGGGCAAGGGGGTAAACACCGCATTATGAAGCAATCCGCAGCCTCTGCAGCATGAGTTCAATCCCTGGCCAGACAGGGAACAACCCACATGGCGCAGCAGACCTCTCCTGACTCGCCCGCTGCTCCCCTCAGCAGGGTACTTGGGTCAGTTGGCCTGGTCTGTCCCCCACTCTGTCTCTGGTGAATCCTCTCACCCCCCGCATCTCTGGCCTATACCCCAGCTCTTGTATGTATAAATAAATAAATCTTTAAAAAAATAAAATGTAGCAAGTATTACACAGTTGTGTAATTTTTGTATAGTGAAAAGAGGAGGAACTTAGAGTCCATTAAACCTATGGCCTCAGGAAAATTAATAAACAACTCTTTGCCTCAGGTCCGGAGGTATTCATACTTATACAGAAAACATATTGTGGGTATTAGCCAAGATAATGTGTGTAAACTGGCCCATACAGCTCTCAACACAGAGTTCAATATACTCTCAATAGATGGGAGCTATTCTTGTTATTAAATTACATGGTAGAAACATTTCCAAGAGCTTGTTCATGCATGGTTTTAAAGGTGAATTTAAATAAATATTTAGACATTTGGATTCTGCCTTTGGAGATTATAGGTATACATGACATTTTACATACTACAGTATATATAATAAGTGAGGAAGGGAAGATTTGTCATTGGACACCTAAGATGGGTTTGCCTTAGCTTGGAGACAGGATAAACAAGTTGTGTTACTCCAGTTAGCAATAACAACATTAATAATGATAACCATAAAAATAATTAAAAAACTAGATGCTGACCTAACCAGTTTACATCCATTACCTACTTTAATCTTCTCAACTACCTATATGAACAACTTTTATTACTCTCATTTTAAAGATGAAGACTTTAAGTGAAGCGAGGTTAAGTAATTTGTCTGAGGTCATACAGTAAGACATTCATCTGACCTTAGTGTGAAAGGTAGGGTTATTAGAGGAAGAGTTTAGTAGAAATCTAAGAAAAAGACAGAAAGAGAAGTACAATCAGGCTCTTATAATTACCTTTTTTTGCTCTATTTCAAAAAAAAATTCTGTTTTAATTTGTTTAATATATTAATTATTATACCATCTCCAATGCATACTTCTAATTATTTTTGTATGTTAACATTTTATTTCACCAATACATGCACCATGTTTAACACAAGACTGTCTAAAATAAGCATGCACTATGAACTAGCAGAGACTGAAATCACAACTTAAGTTTTGCTGGTGTTGGTTTTGATAATAGGAGCTGTTAATATTCATAAGACTAAACCATTGATGCTTCAAGTCTCTGAATGAGATACCATTGGACCATCTAAATCAGTGAGAACTGCTTTGCAGATTAGTGATTTCAAACAATATTCAAATAATTATACACACATAAGAACTACATTGGGAAAAGTAAGAAACCAGTTTTATAACTTTAATGTAGTGGCTTTAAATATTACTGGAGGGCCTCCCCTGGTGGCACAGCAGTTGAGCGCTGGGCTGCGAAGCTGCACACAGCCTCTGCAGCGCCAGTTCAATCCCCAGCCCCCAGCGAGGGTCCCACATGGCGCGCAGACCTCTCCTGCTGCACCTGCTGCTCCTCTCAGCAGTGTATTTCGTTGATCTGCCTGCTCTGCTCCCCGCTCTGGCTCTGGTGAATTCTCTCACCCTCCCACGCTTCTGACTGTACCCAGTGCATGTATGAATAAACAAACAAATAAATAAATAAATCTTTAAAAAAAAATATTACTGGAACATGACCATTGATTTGAAATATCAAATGATGTAACAGAAAACAATTTTCTCAAGAATATTCATCTTAGTCTTCCCTGGTGGCACAAGGGGTTAAGACACAACCTATGAAACTATCTGAAGCCATTGCAACACAAGTTCCATCCCCAGCCAGGGAGCTGCCCACGTGGTACAGCAGACCTCTCCTGATTCTCCTGCTGATCCCCTCTGCAGTGTATTTCACTCAGTCTGCCTGTTCTGCTCCCCACTCTGTCTCTGGTGAATCTTCTCACACCCCATACCTGTGGCCTACACCCCAGTTCTTGTATGCATAATTAAATAAATCTTAAAAAAAAAGAATATTCATCTTGCCACCATTGATGCTAAGCAATCTTAGCAAAACAAGATTTGTCTAGAAATGTTGAGATACTTCTTTACATTGTTGCAAAGGTTCACATTCTGTAGATTCCAGGATTATCAGGCTACTGAACAAATAGGGAAAGCAATCATACTCTCACTCAAAGAAGAATATTTGAATCAGAGCCTCCCTGGTGGTGCAGGAGTTAAGACACAACCTATGAAGCTATCCAGAGCCACTGCAGCATGAGTTAGATTCCTGGCCAGCCAGGGAACAACCCACATGGCGCAGCAGACCTCTTCTGACTCACCCGCTGGTCCCCTCTGAAGTGTACTTCGGTGAGTCTGCCTGTTCTGTTTCCCTCTCTGTCTCTGGTGGGTCCTCTCACCCCCCACACCTCTGGACTGTATCCCAGCTCTTGTAGGCATAAATAAATCTTAAAAAAAAAATATTTGAATCAGGAGAGTACAAGATAATATCTAATTCCACCAAATATCAACATTTAAACTCTCATGTGAATATTATTCACCACTAATCCCCATTATAAAATAATGACACTCCTGGGTTTTAAAAGCAGTCCAAATGTTATATTAAGTACCCTTTATATATATATATATATATATATATATATATATATATATATATATATATATGGGTGGGAATAAAATGAGCCAAATTTAATGCCACAGTTAATTCTCTAACTGGAAATTTTTAAAGTGTCAGGCCAGGATACAGTTTATGGCTATGTTTGACTCTCAAGCATAGGAGATAAAAAGTGGGAGAAAAATGCTGACAGACATTTTGCAACAAAGATTATTTAATAATGGCAATAAATGATTTAACCAACCCTCTTAAACAAGAGTATATTTAACTCCAGTAGACATTTAATAAACTTTTTTGAAGTTTGAACATTTATTTTAAAAGTCAATTAAACAAAAGTCAGCAAACTTTTTCCCTAATTTAATTATATCAATATCAAAACAAAGTGAAAGCTGTTCAAAACTCTGACATTTTAGAGTTTCAGCATCACAACCTGAGAACAGCTTTCTTCATATGTTATTGATGTTGTCCCAAACAATATTTGCCATTATTAAAAAAAATACTGTGATCATTACTTGAGTCTATTTTTTCCAAGTTAGATGTTATTGCAGAATTTATGCAAGGCCCATAATTTCAAAGCTAATGCTGACTTAGGCGACCATGAAGGGAGGTTCCCAGGAAAAAATAGCTGGTACCAAAAAGGAAAGATAAATACTTAAGGTTGGATTGGAATGGCTGTAGCAGAAAGATATGGGATTTAAAAACTAGAATTATGAAATCTGGAGTTACTATTTAAGAGAAGGCAGCAAAGAGGTCAAATAGGAAATATAATTAAAAAGAACATTGCAAAATTTGGTTAGATGAGAGAACATTTATACAGAATTCTGAGAATACTCTAGAGTATCAGGGTTTGTAAATCTCCCAGTGGGACATAAGAGAAAAATGTTCTGCTCACCTCAATCTATTGTTTTATGTTATTGACAAGGAGTGAGATAAGCTTACCAAAACATGGTTTATCACAGCTCCTGCCCCAGTCAGAGCAGGGGAACTAAGAGTTCACTGTACATCTTTATGGAGGATTTAAAATTATTATTATTTTTAATATTGTACTTTATATACTTCTTACATCATTTTTCATTTTTGCACAATGTATGCATTTTCATTTTGGTTATATTCTCCATATAATTGCACACCCCTGCCTTATTTTGACCCTAATCTTTTCTCTCCCCAATCCTCTTCCCCCTGCCGTAGTGTGTCCCTGGTTTATAGTTGCTGGTTGATTTTGATTTTTACTTTGTATTAATTAGTCTTTTTCCTGGTCCCTTGTTTAGGTTTTCTAAATTCCTGCTATGAGTGAGACCATCCGGTATTTTTCTTTTTCTTTCTGGCTTATTTCGCTGAGCATGATCCCTTCTAGCTCCATTCATGTTGCTGCAAATTGCATGAGGATTTAAAATTAAACAAACAAAACTAAAACATACAAGACAAAATAAGAAACTTTGATTAAAAAATGAATTCTTGTAGCTCTGGTTATTTTCTCTTATTGCTGGGACCTAGATGAAACAAAATTCTCATTTTTTTTTCAAAAACATTAAAAACAATTTCTAGTTGCTTGAATTATATTTGCATGTCTGCAGAATTATAAACATTATTCTCCAATATCAAAATCATTGTTTATTTTTTTTTAATTTTTATTTTATATACTTTTACATCATTTTTCATTTTTGTACAATGTTTGCATTTTCACCTTTGTTATCATCCCTGTAAAATTCCCATCCCCCTTGTTTTCATCCTACTCCCTTCTCCCCTGCTGTAGTGCATCTCTGGTTTGTACGTTCCCAGGAGTTCTTTCTCATATACATTAGAAACTGGAATAAAGAATCCTTCCCATTCATTAAGCAAAACAAATACCCTCCCCAGAACATCCTCATCTTCAACTAGCTTACTTTTGCTTCCTATTTCCTAGATTAGTGAAATCAAACTGTGTTAGGAACAGAAAACACTCTATTCAGTATTATGAAAATTCTATCTTTACCTCTTTGTAAAGTTTATCACAGAAATGTAAAAAAAAATGCAAATAACATATGAATGGAAAATATACCAACATAAAAAAAAACCCTTTGCTAGTTTTGAAATGACTAATATACTCTCAATATACAACTCAAATTCGGTTCATTTTTACAGTCTCCAGACCATTTGCCAAATTAATATTGAACAATAATTACACAGATGCTTTCTTATTTAATTTACTTTATATATTTTTACATCATTTTTCAGTTTGCACAATGTATGCATTTTCATCTTGGTTATAGTCCCCATACAATCCCACTCCTAGGTATT
This sequence comes from Talpa europaea, assembly GCF_964194135.1. Lineage (NCBI taxonomy): Eukaryota > Metazoa > Chordata > Mammalia > Eulipotyphla > Talpidae > Talpa > Talpa europaea. The sequence continues at coordinate 109,201,876 of NC_140072.1, read as the reverse complement.
TACCCAAAGGACACAGAAACATTAATTCAAAAGGGCACCTGCACCCCTATGTTTATAGCAGCACTATTTACAATAGCTAAGCTATGGAAACAACCCAATTGCCCGAAAATAGATGGCTGGATCAAGATGTGGTTCATATACACAATGGAATAGTACTCAGCAATCCAAGAAGATAAACTCATGCAATTTGCAGCAACATGGATGTAGCTGGAAAGGATCATGCTCAGTGAAATAAGCCAGAAAGAAAAAGAAAAATACCCCATGGTCTCTTTACACATATGCATATTACACATATGCTTTTAAAGTGCACTGTGCATAGAATCCTAGCTTTATGCCAGGGATTCCATCATTTAGCAAGACAGGAATGTCTGTTTAGAACGTTCTCTGATGTTTAGGACATAGGATACAATTTCTACTAATGTGTTAATGTTCTTAATTGTGATCAAGATTTTAAGGAAAGTAATTTTTTATGCCACAAAATTAAAACTAAACACAAATGTTATCCAAAATTGTAACTCTTAATTGAAATTTTTAAAATGTAGTTAATTTTATAAAATTATATAAATTTTTATAAATTTCAGGGATTATATAAAATTATATTTATAAAATTATATAAAATTTTATAAATTTCAGGGATACATTAGGTAATTGTTTTATTTGAAGCCTTTACAAAAGTATTAATTTCATCAAATCTGTAAGATTGGCAGTATAAAAGTCTTTGACTTTAAAGCTAACAAATCAAAGATATGGTATTAACAAATTTAAAATAACCAGTGTTCATAGTGATGTTGTTTTTGGAGTCAGGGGGTTTGGAGTGCGGGGTCCTGGGGTGCACCAGAGCTCCCCTTTCAGCAGCACACCACGAATTCCCAGGCGAGTTTCTCCACAAGACAGAGACATTGGTTATATTTGAAAGAGCAGGTTTATCAGAAAAGGAACAGAAGATTAAAGGACACTTGCATAGATACAAGCGGGGAGAAAGAGCTGCCCAAAAGGGACAGGTGTGCTGAGAGAGGCCTGCATGGTCGCAGGTGGGCGGGTTTGAGGACAGCGGCCTCCGCTGAGGGAGGTCAGTGAGGAGAAGCCCCAGCAGGTGCAGGTCACGGGCAGGCCAGAAGCTGCTGCCCTGCAGAGGGAGAGTTGGTGGAAGGCAGCATCTGCATAATCACAGGTGAACAGAAGGACTACTGCCCCATTGTGGGAGCAGCATTAGGTTTTATCATCTTCGGGGAGGGACTCGTCTTTGTGGGTTGATGGTTTGTGCTCCAGACACTCCCTATAGCAGTCTGATAGTTTCAGGGTTTTGTACCTCCTGATCTGGGCGTTGATGCCTAAGCGTCTTTGTTTCTATAACTGGGTTAATGGCTTATGCTAATCCCCTCTACCTCTACCTCCTTATGTGAGTTAGATTCTAGTCTTGTGATACCTCCTTTAGGCTTTCTGTTCTTTCCTCCATCATTAGGACAATATTAAGTGGCAATTTATAAATAATTATTAATCTAGATTTAAAATTATCTGAAAGTGACACAACCAGCAATCAAGTCCTGATTAGTTATAACTCAGCAATTTCTAAAACTAAGATGCTCTTTTCCATAAGAAGATAAGCTAATAGCCATCACTTTATTATGAAATCTAACTCCCACACTTTAAGTATAAGCAATCGATGAACAAAGTTCCTGCACTTGATTTCAAAGATACAGGAAACCAAAGAAGGCATGGAGTTAATGAAATTATATTCACAATGCAGGTTGCACACAGAAAGTAATTATTCATGGCTCAAAATTGGGTCACTCAAGTGTTTTACCCCAAATTAATTTCCAAGTGATATTGCAAGTAAAATATACTGCTTTCCTATATAAATTGCTAATATCCAGTATTTGTCAAAAGGAAGCAATTGTTTTCTATCACAATCTAACTCCCATTTTCTAATGGTGTCTACACACGAAAAATTCTCATAAGTTATTGAAATTAGTCAAGAGAGTATGAAAAGTCCACCTAACATTACAATTATTAGGAAATACTTTACAAAATCCCATTACTATGAAGATGATTTCTTTCTTGTTCCATCTTTGAACAAATGAAATTTTCTTTACTACAAAAAACAAACTATATTCCTTTTTGTTCAGACTCCAATTGGGACTCAGTTCTCAGGATTCTGTCCGAGGCTGTCACACATGAAGTTTCTCAAATTGCTGAATCTAGTGGTCAGTCTTCAATGTGCCTCAAATTCTCAGCAACACTTTGCTGAGAGGACCCCTTCCTCCTGCATAAATACTTTCTGCTCTTGATTTTCTTCTTCACTGGCCATTTACCCATCTCTTTGCTAGCTCTTCATCCTCTTTCTGATCTCTGAAATGTGAACTGCCCCCAAACTTGCCCATCTTCCACACTCTGTATGAGCAAGCTCATTCAATCACAAGTTATTAAATGTTTCTTTTATGAAAATTTTTTTAAAGATTTTATTTTAATTTATTTATGCATGCAAGAGCTGGGGTGTAGGCCAGAAGTGCCGGGAGTGATAGGATTCACCAGAGACAGAGCGGGAAGCAGAGCAGGTGAAATCTATTGAAATACACTACTGAGGGTAGCAGCGGGTGAGACAGGAGATGTCTCCTATGCCATATAGGTCAGTTCCCTGGCTGGAGATCGAACTTATTCTGCAGTGGCTGGCGATAACTTGATAGTGCTGAGACTTCAACCCCTGGGCCACCAGGGAGGTTCATAAAAATAGTTTTGAACTATAAATCACCCTACAATTCTTACCTACATGCATACAAACACTTTCATCACCAGCCATCTATATTTCAAATATAGGAGGTACTGCTCTCTATCTACTTGTTTAGGCTAAAAATCCTAGGGGTCATGCATAATTCTGCACATCTCCTCACATCCTCTCTCAAGGTCTGTCACCACTATCTTCAACTTGTAATTGTACCCGAAACATTTTAACAATTCCATTGTTACATCCATAAAATTGCACTGCTTGCTGCAATGGTCTCCCCCCTGGCTCCCCACATCCTCTTTTTTTTTCCTACATTGCAGCCAGATGGTCTTCTTAGAGCAACTAGCAGATCATATTGCAATAGAACAAAATTAAATCCCTTGCCTGGTAAGGCAGTCATATGCTTCAGATTGCCTGGGAGTGTTCTCAGATAGTGGCTTGTCCTAAATTGCTCTAGCCTTCTACTCTCAATGTTCTTTTTTAATGTCTTGTTGATCACACTCCTTCTGCTCTAAAAATTGACCCAGTTAAAGACAACAAATTGTATAGTCCCTCTCCCTATAAAGCTCTAGATTTCTTAGACTCAGTCTACCTTTCTGTCTTAGCTTTCATGCTTCACCTCTCCTTTTGCCCCCAGCCTTTGTTCATGCCTTCCTAGCTGCAAAAAAAAGCATCTCTCCACCCTCAAGGTAATTCCTGCCTCAGGCTGTTTTTACCTACAGTTTCCCCTCATGCAATGTCTTGCCCCAGATGTTTATGGTGGCTAATTCTTTTTTCTCTTTCAAGTCAGATCAAGTAATATGTACAGTTACCCTTATTTCCCACTTTACCTAAATAGTGTGTTCCTTTTGTTTATATTTTATAACATTACAATCAGACTACATGTTTTTTTTTTTTTAAGATTTATTTATTTATGTATACAAGAACTGGAGTGTATGCCAGAGGTGGGTGGTTGTGAGAGGATTCACCAGAGAGACTGGGGAGCAGAACAGGCAGATCTACCAAAATACACTACTGAGGGGAGTCCCGGGTGAGACAGGAGAGGTCTGCTGTGCCATGTGTGTCAGCAACCTGGTAGGCCTGGGGTCAAATTCATGCTGCAGTGGCTGGGGACAACTTGATAGTGCTGTCTTTAACCTCTGCACCACCAGGGAGGCCCCAGACTGCATGTTTTCTATCCAGGTACACATGGATATGTATTTTTTCATTGTTTTTATCTATATACATATATATGCATTTTTTTCATTGTCCTAACCATGTCCTCTTTTATAAACCAATTTAACTCAATTGACTTGAGCTTTCTGGGGATATGGTTTCCACTTCTGCCTTTACTCACAAACACCCTAGTCATCTCGAGATGCCACCATGTGAATAAACTACTCTTTCTTCAGACATATGCAAGCCAAAATAAGGCGACTATAACAATGGAATATTTATTTTATCGTCACGATTCTTCTTAAAGTATGTGCAAATTACTCTTCCTTTTTAAATCATATGAAGGGGATGGACAAACAAAAAATGGTTGAGAAGTTCTGCTGGGGGTCTGGTAAAACTAAACTAGAGGTGAAACTTCATGAAAGAGAAGTGATAAAATAAACCTGCTACCTAACACAGGCTTTTATAGATGGAGAGATAAATACTGTGTGAGATGTTTATAACCTGGCTGTAATGAAGCCCTGCCATAATAATTAAACTGGCAGTTTAGCTGAGGCTGGCAACTATTCATTAGAGATGAGGGACTGTGAGTTGATTAAGAAGAGATTTCAAAGAAATCTCTCAGTGATTCTTATCAAGCTTTATAAAGGAGAAGGAAATCATAAAATGGGTGTGGTGGGCAGAATAATGACCCCACAACAATGCCTGCTTCCTAATTCTCAGAATTTGTGAATACTGCATAGCTGTGATTAAACTAAGGATCTTGAGAAGGGGAGATTAACCTGAATTATCCAGGAGGGCCCGTTTTAACAGCACAGGCCCTTAAAGAGCTCAGAGATTTCTCCCACTGTATGTAGTTGGGAAAGATGACACTATGGAAGGATTATCATCAAGAAGCAACATTGGGCCTCCCTGGTGGCACAAGGGTTTAAATGCAATCGATGAGCTTGCTGTAGCCTTTGCAGCACAATTTCAATACCCGGCCAGCCAGGGAGCTACCCACATGGTGCAGCAGACCTCTCCTGTCTTGCCCACTGCTCCCCTCAGCAGTGTACTTCAGTCAGTCTACCTGTTCTGTTCCCTACTCTGTCTGGTGAATCCTCTCACGCCCCACACCTCTGGCTTATACCCCAGTTCTTGTATGTATAAATAAATAAATCTTTAAAAAAAAAAAAAGAAGCAACATTGCAGGCTATATGAAGTCATGGGAGGGAACCAAAGCCAAGAAATATGTACCACTTTTAAAAGCTTTAAGAGCTTCCAAAATGGAACTCAGTTCTATCACTGCTGGGATTTTAGCCCAGGGAGAGCCATGTCAGACTGCTACAGTTTTGAAAAGTTAAAAATGTGCGCTGTTTTAAAGCATTAAATTCATATAATTTGTTATAAAGCAAGGGAAACAGTACAAAAAAGGAAAGTGACAGAATTAAAATTGTCTTTTCTCTACCACTAAGAAGATTATGAGCATAAGGAATTTTATTTTCTATTTAGTTGATACCTTTGACTGATGTAGAGTAAATGAATAATTATCAGGCTTTTCCTTCCTCCTGCCATTAGCATTAATGATAGATCCCTGTGGTCCTACATGCATGCCTGATGGTGGGCACCTGGAGTAGGGTGTGGGCATGCATAAGTGGTCATACTTGGGCTGAGACTGGGCTTATAAGGGCATCATAATGGGGACACCAGCAGAAGAGAGCAGAATAAGAAGAACCAGCAGAGAAGCAGAGACCATGAGAGAATGCCAGAGTCCAGAAAGAGTGAAGATTCGCTGTGGGCTGGGAGGCCTGCTAGCCTCCTGGACCCCGGACCCCTGCTTTGTAAAAAGTTCAATAAAAGCCTGAAAAGCCACCGAGGGCTCCAGGACTCTCCTTCACCCATCTGCCCAGATCATAGAGATCCTGATCTGTGCCTTCTTGCCCCTACAACCATTATCTGTCCTTTTTTTTTAATTGAAAAAAAGATTTATTTATGCATACAAGAACTAGGGTGTAGGTCTCTCATGGGAAGTGAGAGAGTTCACCAGAGACAGTGTAGGGAGCAGAATAGGCAGATCACTGAAATACACTGCTGAGGGGAGCAGCGGGAGAGACAGGAGAGGTCTGCTGCGCCATCTGGGTCAGCTCCCTGGCTGGGGATTGAACTCATGCCGCAATGGCTGGCGATTAGCTTGATAGTGCTGAAACTTTAACCCCTGCACCACCAGGGAGGGCCAATATCTGTCCTTTTTCCTTATTCCTCAGTTCTTAGTGAACACACTTCCATTATGTTTCTGTGAGTTCTACTTTTCTAGATTCTATGTATGCGTGAATCATAGAACATTTGTCTATTTCTGCCTGGCTTATTTCACTTAGCGTATGTTTTTCAAGGTGATCCATGTTGTCACAAATTGTATGATATCCTTCTTTTTTAAGACTGATAATATGTCAGTGTGTGTGTGACTATGTGTGAACACTCAAGCCACACCTGCATATCTGCAGCACTTCCTTTGTTCACTCACCTGTTGACTGACACATAGGTTGTTTCCACAACTTGACTATTGTGAATAATGGTGCAATAAACATGGAAATGAAGATATCTATCCAAATACTGATTTTATTTCCTTTGAATATATACCCAGAAGTGAGGTTATTATATCATGTGTGAGTTATGTTTTAATAATTTGACTTATGCTTTTTAAAATTTATGTATTTACTAATTTAATACATTGTTAGTGGGAATGTAAATTTGTACAATCAAATTTACATTTCCACTAACAATGTATACAGGATCACTTTCTCCATACCCAGACCAAAACTTGTCATCCTTTGACTTTTTTATAATAGCTGTCCTAACAGGTGTGAGGTGATTTCTCCTTATGGTTTTGATTTGCATTTCCCTGACGATTAGTGCCGTTGAGCATCTTTTCATACATACTAGTCACCATTTACGTGTCCTTTTTGGAAAAGAATTTCATTTGAGTGCCATTGCCCACTTTGAAATTGAATTATTATTATTATCATTATTATTATTAATGCTATTGAGTTATATGGGTTCCTTATAAATTACATTTTGGATATAAACCACTTATCAGATATTTGGTTTGTAAGTATTTTCTCCACTCCATAGGTTTTATTCATTTTAAAGTTACTTCTGTTTTTTTAAAGACTTATTTATTTATTTATTCATATAAGAGTTGGGGTACAGACCAGAGGTGTGGGGGGGGGGTGAGAGGATTCACCAGAGACAGAGTGGGGAACAGAACAGGTGGATTGACTGACATACACTGAGGGGAGCAGAGCGCGAGTCAGGAGAGGTCTGCTGTACCATGTGGGTAGTTCACTGGCCAGGGATCAAACTCATGCTGCAGTGGCTGCAGATAACTTCATAGGTTGAGTCTTAACTCTTTGCACCACTAGGAAAAGCTGCTTCTTTTTTTGTGCAGAAGATTTTTAGCTTTATGTCATTCTACTTGCAATGTTGAGAGTTTTTCTTTGGTAAGAGCAAACCAGTATTCAAACCAGTACTAATAAGATTAATTATTTGAAATTACTGAGCCCACTGTTTGAAGCTCCTTGAGGATAGTGATTGTTCTAGTCATAGTTTTATACCTAGATCTTAGAATGTGATCCTACACATAGTTGCATAAATATGTCCTAGGTTTAGATGCCTGTTCTATTCCCCATGTCAGAGAAATAGCCTATTACCAGAAAAATATCATTTACTAGTTTAGAGATCTCAGAGTCATTCTGAAGGTCAGGAGCTCTTCTTGGACAGAGATGACAGTACTGGTTTTCCATGCTGTAGGTGAAAGAGGTTAGTACCCAAGACTCAGTACTTATCACCATCAAGGCATTGGAACCATCTGTCTGGGATCATATGCCTGGTTCAATGTTATCAGGACTTTGAATCTCTATACCAAACACTTAGTCCACTCTGTTATGCTCATTTCCTATAATACCCAGGGATATTTAAAAATGCAAAGAAGCCCACTGTTCAAACATAACAGTTAAATGCATCTACCTATATTTGGGGACCCTGAGAAGGCATATTAGAATACTCTAAGGTGGGAAAATAGAAGAGAGACATTCTTGATAAAAATGGTTACACAAGAAAGCATCAAGAAAAGTTAAGCAATTACATTACATTACATTTCTGCTTTTATCTTCTCTTGGGTATTTTTGAAGTCATTCCAGTCAGGATATATATTGTATCTGTCCCTGCCACTCTTTATAAATCCCTGCAAATCCTTCTGTACTGCTTTAGCTCTCTTGAATCACAAAATTTAGATTTTTTTTTTGCTTGATGTATTATTAAAAACTTTCACTAGAAATTGACTTCTCAATGTAAAAAATTTCTCCAAGTTTTACAGATGTAATAAAATTTTGAATCACATTTCTAAATTTAATTTCTTCCATTAGTTCATTTTTTAAATGTCCAGAAATATGTCAAGATGCTTAGATTTGTTTTTAATGAGGAGTGGGGATTAGTGCACTCTCCCAAATACAGTCACATCATCACAACTTATAAGGAAACCATTTTTGTCAGTATATGATGACTGTCAGTTCAATCTTTCTGGAATTACCAGTTAATTAACTTCATGAAGTTTTATTTTCCTTGGTAAGCTTCAACCTTCTACACATCACTTTGTTTCTTACCACCCTAAAATTTAGCATTTCTTGAAATTGCTGAGATGTTTGGTAAGTACAACTTAACTGAATTTTTGCTAACCCACTTCTAGAATGTATTTGGGTATGTTGTTATTAATAGAAAAGAGATATATTAGGTCAACTAACTGTGAATAAGTTTTTCCAAGCCACTTAAATCTCATACTTCTAACTGATTTTTACTCTGCCCTAGTAGGTGAGCAGTAAGTGTATATCTTCTATATATTTCTCTGGTTTTTGCTGTCCGTAGCGTGGAGCATTGTTGTTTCATTAATGTGAATAAAAAAAGGACAGCTTCAAGAAATTTGCTAGAAAAAGCAAAAACTCTGGCATCACCCAGATCTACTGCATCAGAATCTATTTGAATAAGATCTCTAAAAGATGCAAATATGTGTCAAATGTTTGAGTAACATTGCTCTAGAATACAATTCATTCAAACCAGTGATTATAGGACTAATGATTTTAAACTACTGAGCCTATGATACTTCTCAGTACCATTGTTCTCAGTCACCAAATGGTAGGTAAACACCTATAGGAAGCAACATGTATTCTCCTCAACCTTGTCATACCACTGTTTTACTCTTCTTCTCTGAACATCCAGTCCAGTTACTCTCAATATTTTTGATTAATGCTAGTGAAACATTGTAACAACAACAATGATGATGATAACAATGATGATGATGACGATGATATAAAGCTTCTTTCAGCATCTGTAATTTAAACAACACCCTCTAATCGTCAAACACACTTACAATTTCCCTACAATCTTCTCAATTGCTAATTGTACCCTAGCTGGTACACTTCAGAATCTTAGAAATATGCTTAACTACATTTTGCCTAAGATTCAGTCCTTAGAAAACTCTTCATTCACTCTTACAGAAAAGATCCTGGCCTTCAGAAGCATCTGACACCAGGCTGTTCAGTCAGTTCTTCTCATCATCACTCTTACCTTCTTCCTTCGCTGTCACTTTTTTATTCTTCTAAGGCTTTGAAACCAAACTTCTGTCTCACTGATAGTTAGAACTCTGTTATCCACATGATTCAATGCAGCATTGTCTGACCTCAATTGTAATGACTTTTATCTCAATGCTTTTAAATCTCTCTTTGATGAACACAACAGGACTTGGGCATTATCTAAAATTATTATAGCTTTGCAATTGGTGTGATTTTTTTAAAATTATTCTGTGGTATTATAAAAATTATTACAAACTTCTTTCTTAATTCTACTCAATTTCCAAAGTCCATTTTTATTAATATTTTCTTGCAAAAAAATTTAACTCTCTTAATAATCTGCCTCTGTCATACATATTTTACAAGAATCCAATTCTGCTTGACCCAACTTTGCACCTCCTCAACAACTACATCTAAACAAGTGAAAATTGCTAGAGAAACTACTACACAAAACTGCCTGGTTTTACTTTAAATTCATTACCACAGATTTCAAAGGGTCACTCGATGACTCTGAAATTCTATATATTTTTTCATTCTCTGAGAAAACAGTTTTATATTTTTTTCTCTTTGCTCAGTATTCCTACATTTTCCTTCCACCTCACTCTCAGTTGATGACCTTACTGAGATAAGAATGTGACAATAATTGTCTTTAGAAAAGAATTGTATTATCATCCTATACCAAACTGCAAAAACAATACTTGAGAATTATTGACCACTGACTTGTTCCTGTCACTATATAACATTTCATTTTATCCTTCCACAAACTTACAAGGTATTTTTTATTGCAATTGGAGAAACTGAGGAACAGGGAAGTTAAACAACTAACTGAAGTTATAACGGAAGCTAGAGTCGAATCCAGGTGGTTTACCTTAGATCCCAAACTTCAATCTACTTTAACTATAACCAATACACACAGTCTTATTTTATTGCTGTAATCCAATCAGTCACTTCTATGTGGTAGGCTGGGTTTTATGGTTTTGTGAATAATAATCGTACCAGAAAACATCTACTGGAAAAGAGTAATTATTATCAACATATTTCTGTTCAAAGGATATTGAATCTGTCTTGAGTAATTCCCGTATTGTCAGTGGGGCTTAGTTGTATCCTTTTGAGACTGAAAAAGGTTTGAGTGAACAGTAAGAACCCAACCAATTCTAACATACTAAGATTTTGTTTTAAAGATTTATTTATTTATGCATACAAAAACTGGGTACAGGCCAGAGGTTTGGGGAGGTGAGAGAATTCACCAGAGACAGAGTCAGGGACAGAACAGGCGGATTGACTGAAATACACCACTGAGGGGAGCAGCGGGCTAGTCAGGAGAGGTCTGCAGCTCCATGTGGGTATCTCCCTGGCCGGGGATCGATCTCCTGCTGCAGTGGCTGCAGATAGCTTCATAAGTTGCATCTTAACCCCTTGCACCACCAGGGAGGCCCCAGATTTTTAATGAACATATGTGCATATATTACTACTCTGATAGACAGTATACGGCAGGGGTGACATTGTGCCACCTTCTATCTCTTGGACAGAACTATCATGCTAAAATTTGACTACCTTGCTGGAGAGACCACCTGAAGAGGGAAGTGGGGGAGTGTGACCTTTCTGGAGTCACTGTGCCTGCCAAGGCATCAGAAATATGAGTGAAGTCATCTTAGACCCTCTGTACCAACTCAGCTTCCAACTGAACACCCCGCAGTAACCACATATGGTGCCATATAAATAGAAAAGTTATCAAGCTGAGTGGTAGCTCAATTCATGGTCTAAGGTGATAGACACAGTATAACAATATTGTTTTAGGCTGCCAATTTTGTTGTGGTTTGTAATGTATGAGATTACTAGAACAGCTTCCAGTTACTCGTGAATTTAACTAGTCAAGTTTGTGTTTATGCCCTTTACAGTTGCAGGAAACAGTAAAATAACAACCATAAAAGACATGAGTGATTGAAATCTTCTGCAAATATGAGGGGGAAGGAAACAATTTGCAGCTGGAAATGGAATCACAAATCCTTTGTCTGTAGATAATGTGGACCAATTAAGAGTATACTAAATGAGAGCTGTTAAGAAACCTAACAGCCATTGAATGAAGGTGCTGACAGAGCCAAAAGAAGTCTTAATAATTAGGAACTTCTCTCAGGAGGTTGGTCTGGAAGTATAACACTTCTCACACCAGGTTTAGTATATGCTGAGATGATCTAATCAATGCAATTTATTCCTCCATTTCTCCACTACTCATTGAATGTTTTTATTTCTTTAACCTTGAGAAATAGACTCAACATTAATGGTAGCAGTCCATATAAGGATATATCCAGACCCCAGTCAGGACAATATACCAATTAATTGCATATAACCAGTAAAACTAGCTAATGGAATATTAAAACTGATTAATGGAAAGTTTCATTTAGAGTGAATTTGATAATTGACACACTAAATCTCTTTACCAATTCCATACTTTTCCAGTGAGTCAATGCCCAAATATAGAGAAATATAAAGATAAGTGAGAAACTATAAAATTTCATGCACATAGCTCAGTGCTGTGGATTCTGAAAGTTAAGTATATCTGACAACTAAAGTTAGACCAGAGAAGGAACACATCTGGAGAGATGTATGGGAACTGTGGGTTCTAGAGAAGCAATTTCCTCTATGTACTACTACCAATTGGGTGGATAGCCAAGTGCCTGGTAATAACTTGGAACAGATTGGATCAAGAGAACCAACACTTGGGAAGAGAAACAATGAAGAGATGGACCAACTAGGAACCTCTGGCATTTCTCTGTTAGTCTGTCACTGCATCTAGTGCTAATGACCTTCTGAGAGAATGATTTATTTCTTTTGCAGCTCTACTCCTTTGACCGGTCCTCACTTATAATCTTATAGGTATGACATGCTGGGAAAAAATCCCAGTCTGAGCTCAGTTAACATCACACAGTCAGTGAACATGTTCTGCATACAGCTCAGAAAGGTGGAAGATAGCTAGTTATTTTTGGACTGAAATAGTTAATATTACAGGGCCCCCTCCCTCACCTCATTCTATACAGAATGTCACAAATATAAATTACAGAAAAGACCAGTCAAATTTACATGTTAAAACTAAAGGACACATTTACATGTTTATGATATTTGCTGACATTGTAAAAGCAATCAGAGTATTATACCAAACACATAAATTTTCATTAATGTTTGTGCAAATTGTAATTTCCTTAAGAAATGCAAAATTTCTTCCCATATTAACTTCCCTCTTACTTTAAAAGGGTAGCCCATATATTCAAAAGGATTTTTGTGGGTGTGGAAAAGAGGTTAAAGAGGCTTCAAACTTGAGAATTTCCACTTTAATTTGAGGTGTCCATACTCAAAGAGAATTGATCTTTGATCTTATTTGTAACTTGATCTAAATTGTTTAAGATCTCAAGAACTTCCAATATATAGCACTCATTCCTAGCATGGAAAATTAGACATGTGAATCTTGACTACAAAATATCACCTTACCCATTATCTAGAATCAGGACATTCAGATCTTATACACATTCTAAGATCTCAACTCTGTCTAATTCTGCAGTCACAAAAGGACGAGCCAGTCCTGACTGAACTACAGAATTTACCATTGGTTGTTTGACAGAGCTCATTTTAAAGGCCTTTGATTGATTTTTAAATCCAAATAAAGCTAAACCTAAAAAAAATAAAACGAACTTTATGAAAGAGGCTAAAATTCAAGAATTCTCAATAAACGGTGTCATTGATTGATAAAGAATGATTATTTCAAAAAAGAGCAATAGCTAGGAGACTCCTAGAATTTTGCAAATGAAATATGTTCAGGTCATTTTAGATAGGCATAAGTATATTTAGATATATGTGCAGTTTTGATTCCTCTAAGTCCCTCTAAATTCTATTGATCCATTTGGACATAAAGGATACTCTTCAGTCCTCACTTCATTTCTAAGTCAGAGTCTGTTGTATTGACCAGTACCAAAGGTGATCATCTACCTTCCTGTAACTTGGGATGAGGCAGTTTTTGATCTTCAATTTCTTCTCTACGAAATGCAGGATTTCGTGGTATTTATTCTACTCTATCTTCAGAGAGAATGTAAATCTTCCTAAAGGAACTAGAATCATCCTTTAAATCCTTGCACTTAGCCACAGAATGATTCTAGCAGAGACAGTAACTCCCTCACCAGTGATCCTTAATTTTGACTTACAGATCTTGGCTGTACAGGAGACATTTCTGTGTCTGTGTTCAGGCAGTTCCAGGCTTCCCTGATGAGACTGATAGAAAAGGCATTGACTTGCATCAATTGTGATGATAGGTTTTATGACTGGACTGAGATCAGAAATTCATTTTACAGACCACTGAACAATTGCTAAATGCCTGCTCACCTCAGTTTCCAACCATTTACTAATAATTTTAGCCCTGGGGTGGATTTTATGAATACTGGTCACATGCCTCAAGAGTAAAAATTTGAATTATTGGAAAAAAAGAGGATGATTTTGCTTTAATATGTGACCTCATTGTCCTCCAATTTCCTTTTCAATTTGTTGTGGAATTATTTCTTAATCCATAAAAGCAACTAATTTCACATATTAACACTCTCATTGCCATTTTAAATTAAGGACTTTATAATAGATTGAAATAAAAATTAATTTACTATATATTTTATCTTCTCTCTGATATTCTCACTTTTATATGTTTAGACTGTTGAAAAGAAAATGGTTCTTCATAGCTACATTTAATAGAGACTCTAAATGTAATTATTTGTTTTAAATAATTGTGTATACTTACCAAAATTATCAGTGTACTATAAGAATTTTTATAAATCATACCATATTATTTTTATAATAATATCATGGTTACCAGGTCAATTTTAATTATAAAATTATGTTGACAATTTAGTGATATAGGCAAAATTATCTCCTAAATTTCAGTGATTTAGAAAGCAATATTATTTTTTTTTTCCTTGTATAACAGTCCAGAGTGGGGGTTACATGTTAGCCCATGGTCCAGATGCCAGGCTTTTATTTGTCTTTCAAGACATTGATAAAGCCCAAGGAGTTGTTGAAAATTATTAAAGGGTATATTTGAAAATTTATGGTAAAATTATAGAGGAAAGAAAGGAGTTAAGAGCAAGAAAATTCCCAGATGGAAGGTATGTAAGAGACATTCTTGTTTGGACCTTTGTTTTCAGGTGACAAAAACCTAACACCAATTGGCTAAGACAGAAAAGGGTAAAAGTTACTTTATTAATCTAAAATATCCAGAGATATTGTAGCTTCAGATACGACTGAAAACAGGTACACACTGGTATCATAATATTTCATTCTTCCTCTGGTCACGTGCTCTGCTTTGCTCAGTTGATTTTACTCATAGTAGATGCTCTACTCAATGTTACCTCATTGTACCACAGATATAGCCTCACAGTTTCACAGATACCATAAAAAGAACATTCATTTATTATTAGTCCATAGTAACCCCTTATATTTGATATCCCAAGTCTGTTTTACCATGTTTGGGTCACATGTCCTTCTCTGAGCCCAGGGACATATTTTAATTCCATCAAAGCCATCTGGACAGAAAATAATACAGAAAGTTTCCCATGAAAATTAGTGGTTTCTACCTTATGAAAAATAGACTAAAATATCATCCACCTGTGAGGAAAATTGATTTAGAAAGTGATAGGTTAACTTTTAGTATGAAAATCTCCTGTGACTTAACTCAGAAATTTTTTTAAAAGATTTATTAATTTATATATATAAGAACTGGGGTAGGGGTCAGAGGTATGGAGGGTGAGAGGATTCACCAGAGGCAGAATGGGGAACAGAACAGGCAGACTGACTGAAATATACTGCTGAGGGGAGCAGCGGACAAGTCAGGAGAGGTCTGCTGTGCCATGTAGGTGGCTTCCTGGACAGGGATCGAACTCGTGCTGCAATGGCTGCGGAGAGCTTCATAGGTTGCGTCTTAACCCCTTGTGCCCCCAGGGAGGCCTAACTCAGAATTTTTTTTTAATAGTACAATAGTGTTTTTCACAACATGGATTAATTTGCTCCTTTGTGTTTCAAGAATAAACTGAAATCTAGATTTTGATATAAAAGTACCTAATTTTTGGAACGTGACATAGCCTACATTAAAACACTTCTGTGGGTTGATTTTATTCCCTCAGCTTACCATTTTGCAAACAGCGCCCTACACTTATGAAGGATATGAGTTGCAGATTTCTAGGGGAACACCTTAGTGTTGAAGAATCGATTCACTGATTCCTCAAATTGGGAGTGGGGAAAGAATGCCAACTTCTCAAAGTGGCAAGGAGTGACAAGATTCACCTTTTTTTTTTTTTTTTTTGGTAGAGAATATAGGGGATATCTGTGATGGCATGAAGTTTTCTCTTGGAAGGTTGGGAAAAGTCTCTGCACAAAGCTTTGTGCATAGATTTTAGAAACTTCACTCTACTAAGGTACATTGTATTAACACTAGTCAGGGAACATTAGCAACAGACACACCTATAAACAGAGAAGCAGTGGATTCTATTTTTTCCTGGACTACATCTTTCTGATAAAACTTAATGGAAGGACTGTGAATCATGAGAAATAGTTAAAAATGGACTTCATGCAAATATTGATAAATAGAGGATTTGAACCACATTCTTAAAAATAAAAATTGACACTTACACTAGGGATGTCATAGAGCATTCATTCTGTCATATTAGCACAGCTCAGAGATGTGAGGATGGCACACTGATAGGTCTGGCTCTCAGTGGTGAAAGCATGAGGTTAGAACACACACACACACGAGAGAGAGAGAAAGATGGAACAGAAAAAGTGTGAAATGAAGTACAAATCATAGGGGTAATGAAATAGCTAATATTTTTAGTGTTCCAAATAAATTAAATAAGTGACAGCTGAAGACTGGGAAGCCACATCAGTGTTAATAATGGAAGGGAATGTAAAAAGAAAAAAAACAAGATGATTACCCATTATATTGTCTTAAAATAAGCCATTTTAGGTAGACAGTATCTGAGATGAGTGACATCCCCAAGAGACATATTGGCCTCTTTCTACTAATGAGGAGCTTGATTCTACTTTGTTTTGAATGGCATGTTATTTCATCTCCCTGGAATTACCTGGGGCAAAGACTGAATAAATGTGAGTGTGCTAAAGACACACTCAAATCACCACTGCACACTAGTTAATGACACCTCCACCTGCATCCCTGAACTTATCCACCTTCTATATGAGGAGAAAAAAAAGATGATTGTGTTTTTTTTCCTACCTGTTTTAAACCCTCACTGAGTGATAGGTGCCAGGTTCATGGGGGAAAGGCTGGGGTGGGCTTGAAAGTGGAGACTCACTCTATTGCCCCGATAATCTACTCTTAGGCCATTCACCAAGTGTGTGTGTGTATGTGTGTGTGTATATATATATATATATATATATATATATATATATATATTCATTCTTGTTCCCTTTTAGTCTTCTTTAGTCTCTTTTTTCATTCAGGAACCAATACATTTGTACAGAAATTATTGTTTTCTAGCTATAGGTAAAATAAGAAAGCATAATAGAGATTACACAGTTTTAAGGACATTCTTATGACTTGATAAAAGAAGTTATAGCATGAAGAAATGCTAATCTAAAGAACATTCTTGAGTCATACTGTGGTCATTAGAAAATATAAAAACCTCTTTCTCTTTCAAAAATTTTTTTTATTATTTTTCAAAGCTGGGGAAAATATGTATAGTCTTTAAATGAAATGACACTATGTAGGAATTAAATTACATTAAGATGTTGTAATATGATCTTTTGTTATGTCATAAATTGACTCTAATAATGATTTTAATAATTAAAATACTTATAATTTAGGCAAATATTTTCTATGCTTTCTAGAATGAAAGCTTTACAGAATTTTAGAGAAGGAAATAATCCACTTAAGGCAAATAGAAATCAATTTTTAGTACATGTGGTTTTTCACTCATGAAGAAAAATGTGTTCCTCATATAAAGCCAGAAGACTGAATAAACATGTTGATGTAAAACATTACATTTATGTTCGAAAACTAAGACCGGAAAATGTCATCTTCTCCTTTCAAATGTATTATTAATTGAATAATTATTAATTAATTATTAATCTTTCATTTATCTTTGTCCAGGACAGACATCATGGTGTTGAAACTCCGCTCATGATAGCTGTAACTCTTGGTGCTATTCTGACTTGCCGTGCTGGCAAAATAGCCATTTTCCCACAGCAGGGTTCCTGAAGCTGGTGGAAGAACTTGAGACAGCACTTATCTCCCAAATTTAAAAAAAAAGTGATGTGTACAGAGTCAATTCTGAATCTTGAATGAGCACAGAACCAGATGTGAAGTGGCAGGTCAGGTGATTTATTCAACTTTGGATCACATGTATTTTTTTTTTTTCAGTTGTTGAGAAAATAATCAGATTTTGCTTTCATTAAAAATGCTATAACAGCGTTTTTAAACGCTGGTGGTGCAGGCAGTTGAGCGCAACGCTGTGAAGCTGTCTGCAACCTCTGCAGTGCCGGTTCCATCCCAGCCAGCCAGCAAGGGTCCCACATGGCATGGCAGACCTCTCCTGTCTCGCCCGCTGCTCCCCTCAGCAGTGTATTTCGTCAGTGTGCCTGTTCTATTCCCCACTCTGTCTCTGCTGAGTCCTCTCACCCTCCCACGCATCTGGCCTGTACCCTGGTTCTTACATGCATGAATAAATAAATCTTAAAAAAATAGTTCTTTATTAAAAAAACAAGCTCTATAACATCAAGTCACGGTGGTTGCTTTTAACTTTCTGTTTTTGTTGTTCAGTAAAAGAATGAACTTTTAAGCCAATAAAAAAATGCAAAACTTCATTGATTGTAACTGTTATTTGACTTTTTTCTTTTACCGCCTCTAGTCTTACTGCTGCCTTGCTAAGGCTGGAAAATCAGAGATGTTGTTAAATCGCTGCCTGGCTCAGTGCTCTGTGAAGAAGAACGTGGCTATGAGCAGCCAAGAGCCATTACGACTTAAATGCACAGGAAGGTCATCTAAACTTAACTTAATCTTTTCCCCATTTTCCACAGTCTGTTTAACAATCACTACCATTGACATTCATACTTTCTCCCACCTTTGTGACAGCTTGGTCTGACCTCACCAAAGCTGAGCATGCTTTGCAGTGAGCCAGGAGAGCTGCTGACTAGGGCTTAACCAGTGTTGCCATACATTCAGAGTGATTCATTTAAGAAAAATAAACAAAAGAAACACTAATCATTTGACTGACAGAGTGGTCTGCGAATGCTTAGGAGTTTACTTTAATAAACTCCTGAAGAGAAGTCCAGCACACATTTAAATATATATTAATATTTAATCTATCCTGGAAATTCTATAAAATGTATATATTTGGATTCCCTGACATTTTTTCTGATTTTGAGTAAGTGCTACTGTAAAGTAGATGGTTTGGTAAATGATTTTCAGGCTTTTCTGCCCTCCCACCTTTAGGATTGCCCAGCCTGATGGGGCACCTGCAGTTGTTACATTGTTGTAAGCTGTACTGTTTACTTCTGTGGGCTATGGGAGGAGTGATTGAGGTAGTCACAGAGAGAAGCAGAAGCAGAAGAGCAGGAGAGAGAAGAGAAGAAAGCAAGCCAGAAGTGAGAGAGAGAAGCCCAGAGTGAAGACTTGCTGGGGGCTTGGAGGCCTGCTAGCCTCCTGGCCAGCCCCCTGTACCCCAGCCTGCCGTGTACCTGTTTGCCACACTACATGTAAATCTCAATAAAAGCCTGAGAAAACCACCGAGGACTCCAGGACTCCTCCTTTACCCGCCTGGTCTGCTCAGATCCTAGAAAACCTGCTCAGTGCCCATCTTGGCACTACAGCTACTCAGTTTATTTATTTATTTTGCTAAGAAAACAATGTGTCAAGTAGAACACAAATTTGGACTTAGTGAGGAGAGACTCCATTAGAAAGGATTTTGTAATCAGGGAGAGCAGTGCAATAGGGAGAACTCTGATTATACACCTGCAGGTCTGAAGGGCCAAGGTGTTTTCTCTATGGGGGAGGAATAAACAGTCTACGAAGGAAAGGATGTGGGGAAATGGAATGAAAAGGTGTTATTAGAGAATGCAGGTCAGAGAATACTTTGACAAGAAGGCCTTTATATTCTCAGGAGCGACTGTCTGCTGCTCTAGCTGAAGGTGAGTCAAAGTCCTCCTGGAGAACGAGAGGGGCTTCACAGAACTTTGGGTAGCAAGCATTTTGTTCTGATTGATTAATGGGGACAGTTGACCAGCTAATGATTTATGAGGCAATGAATAGGGATTTAGAGGGCCTATGTCTAAGCTTGTCATTGATAAACAAGGGGGCCGTTTAAGTTTTAAAAGGATTAAAATATCACCAAGGACTTTAAAAAAGGGCTATAATTTTAATATTGAAGAAAATGAAAGGGGATAATTTATAATATAATACATATTTGAAATGTAAATACCCAGATGCAAATTTACCAAGAGTTAAAATGAAGTCCATGAGATTCTCGTATTTGCATATACAGTCTCAGAAAGCAATAGCTACAAAAAAAAAAAAAAAGACCCAAAACAGGTGTTTCTTCGGTGATTTAAAAATCTGTGATCAGCATGGCCATTAGTGACATGATTTTCTGTAATGATGAACAAATCTTGGTAATGTTCCAAAACAAACACAAAACAAACAATCTTGCCTAAATATAAAAGCTAGCTGAGTTCCAGGATGATGCATTTCTGTTGAAACCAGGTGAAAATATTTGTGTCCATAAGCAAATGGAATGAGTTGCCAGATTCACATAATAGAAAGTTTTTTCCCCCTACTTTCATAAAAGCAGGAAATGGGGTAATTATTTTCTCATGTGGGGTCTGAGCAATATGGCCTTCATTTTCCCCTCAGCTTGACTACACTGTAGACCAACTTCCTGAGTCTAGGCCCCTGATCTACATTTTCTGAGAAAATTTGCTTTAGAAAGCTTGGAAATGTAAATTATTTCTCTGCCTTTTCAAGATGTAAATCTCCCATTTTGTAACCAGTTTTAAAATTCAGTTTCTCAAGGACCCAGGAACCAATTCTTGGCAAGGAAATCTTAAAGGAAGGGCCCTTTCTCCTCTCCGTGGAAGGGCAGGATCTTCATTTCTAAAAGCAGTTATTAGCAAACACAAATAGCCTAATCACATCAATCTACCTACCAACCCCTCACTTCCTCCAGTGCATTTCCTCTATTCCAGTGTTTAAAAATGCTCCCACTTTTTGTATCAGATAAGCTGAGTGAGTCTGTCTACCCCATTGCAAAGGTATCAAATAAAGTCTTCTTTGATGGTTTAACTGACCCAGGGCAATTTTCCGTCTATAGATTCCCCTGCACATTGTAATAGGTCCACATCCCAGACCTCCGCCCACTGAAAGGCAGAACAGTTCCAAGTAATAGTGTAACCAAACCTCCCACACCTTTTGCAGACTTCCTCTGCACATGGTACAACTCCCTGGGGATTCATTGATTTAAAGTGTAAGTATCTGTGACAAGAAGACCAGAATTTATAAACTGTTTCCAATCTCCTTATTTATATATAATTCTGAGGAAGTTACCATAAATCTTGAAAATTTAGCTTTCTGCTCTTTATAAGTACATAGCAATGGAGGCCACCCTCTATATGACTGATCCAAATATGTCTAGACTAGGACCACTTTCTAAGTAAGTTACACAGTACAGAATTATCAGCGCAGACTTGTTTTCAAGTTATCTCCATTGAGCTACATTTAAGTGATAGCAGGATGAGAAGACACAGAGCCACTAGAGGGATGCCAGTGGTTATAGGTTTCCTGGCCCCCCTGTAGAAAGCTATTGAAGAACTAATTAAGGGCCAAAGAAAACATTGCCTGACAAAAAGTTAGATGTAGCCGGGAGACAAAAGCAAAACAAAAAAACAGAACAAGGGTGGAAGCTTTACTGAAGCACTTGCTGCAGGATTTTAAGCACAGGAAGACTTGAATAAATTAATTCCCAAGCATGGTCGTTCCAGGATATTTTATATAAAATATATTACTGAATACATTTTGTATTTATAAATGCATAGATCTATTTAAAGTTGTATGGGGAAAGATACATTTGTGATACTTCCTGCATGAGTCAAGACATCTTTAAGAGTAATTTTGAAAATTACTCAAGAAAATTTTGCAAGTTTTGCTGAATGCATTGGCTTTATGCTCTAACTCTTTAGGCGATGATTCCTCTGTAGAGCAGACAGATGAGCGTATAACAGACTGTTGAACAACTAGGAGTTATTGGTATCTACTATGAGTCCCACACTATATCAAGTCCTTTACACCAGTTATTTGTTTAAATCTCACATCTCTTTGATCTATGTAGGAGTTTACATTCACTGACAAGCTTTCATCATATTAAACATTTTTTTTTAAGATTTATGTATTTATGTATATAAGAGCTGGGGTACAGGCCAGAGATTCGGGGACTGAAAGGATTCCCCAGAGACAAAGTGGGGAACAGAACAGGCAGACTGACTGAAATACACTGCTGAGGGGAGCAGCAGGCGAGAGGTCTGCTGTGCCATGTGGGTTGTTCCCTGGCTGGCTGGGGATCAAACTCGTGGTGCAGAGGCTGCTGGTTGTTTCATAGTGTGGTGTTTAACCCTTAGCGCCACCAGGAGGCCCATATTAAACATTTCAAAACTTACTGAATACCTGATGTTGAATATATAGAGTATAAGGAATAAACCTAAGTGGATTTGCCTTCAGAGATCATATTCTGAAGAAAAAAAAATCAAGGTAGCAGAAAGTTAATGACATAGGAAATGCAAGAGAGAGATAAACTCTTGTATAGCAGTTTAAAAGCCATAGGAAAGAGAAATGGCTCCTAGTTAGGAGCTCACCTTTGTGTCCTTATGCAAACTAGGTGTTTCATTGGTTAGCAAGTTATAGGTGGAAGCAATCTGCCCACTGCACTAGTTTTGGAATCTGACGTCCCAGTTTCCAATATAAAGAAGTTACTTAATCTCCCTTGGACTTCATTCCCGCCCCCCATCCATAAAACAGGTATAATGTAGGGCCTCCCCAGTGGCGCAGCGGTTGAGCGCTGGGTTGTGAAGCTGCCCGCAGCCTGTGCAGCACCGGTTCGATCCCCGACCACCTGGCGAGGGTTCCACATGGCGCGCAGACCTCTCCTGCTGCCCACTGCTCCCCTCAGCAGTGTACTTCAGTCCTTCTGCCTGCTCTGCTCCCTTCTCTGGCTCTGGTGAATTCTCTCACCTTTCCGCGCTTCTGACTGTACCCAGTGCTTATATAAATAAATAAATAAACAAACAAACAAATAAATAAATCTTAAAAAAAATAGGTATAATGTAAAGGCTAGATCAGAATTCATGAAATGCTATTCAACAAGCACATGCTGGGAGATTATACTGGCTGCTTTTCATAGCCTTTCCTTTGATATTTTGGCCATTTGTGCTGAATTGTCAGTATCCATGCTGCATCGGTTGTTAAATATTCTAGATATTACCTCTTATTTTATCCTAAGAGTTATGTGAATATACATCTTATGTTAAGGTATTTTATTAAAAAAATACATAAAACATAATAGTTATCATTGCTCAGTATTTTGCTAATTTGCAATTTAAAACACTGTCAAGTATAACTCATGCAGTCAAAGATATGATCTTATTCATATTTGATTCGCCTATGCCCATCTTCCCTAAATGGACAGATTCTGTACTTTGTGTCTGGTTGATTACAGAAGGGTACACACATAAGTAAGGACAAGGACCTGAGACTTGTAGCATTGCCTGGGAAGTGATTTGCATAAGTCAGATTCCTGTTTTGGCAATTCTAACTAAAAAGTATTAGAAGGAATTTGACAGTTGGTAGAGAAATAGAAAAGGTGAGAAAACAATCAAAAAAGAAAATAAATAAGGGCCTCCCTGGTGGTGCAAGGGGTTAAGCACAACACTGTGAAGCTATCTACAAACTTTGCAGTAAAAGTTCAATCCCTGGCTGGACAGGGAACTGCCCACATGGCATAGCAGACCTCTCCTGTCTCACCCACTGCTCCCCTCAGCAGTGTATTTCAGTCAATCTGCCTGTTTTGTTCCCCACACTCTCTAGTAAATCCTCTCACCCCTCCACCCCACCTCTGACCTGTACCCCAGTTCTTGTATGCATAAATAATAAATCTTAAAAAAAAAGAAAGAAAATAAAGAAATCCTGACCCAGATTTCTGTTCTGTACCTTATTCAAACTTAAAGAAAAGCACTAGTGTGCAAATCCACCCAGTTTCCTTGAGTCTAGAAACTTCAACTTAGTCCTGAGTCCCACCTTTGTCAATATTTATTCCTTGAATTGTGTGGGTTGTTCCTTACTACCTCTTACAAGTCTACTTTCTTAATTTGATATATTTTATTTATTTTTTTTTATATGTTGAATGATTTTATTTTTATTTTTTTTTTTTTATAAATTTTATTGTTATATTCCCCATACAATTGCAGCCCCCCATTCTGACCCCAATCCCTCCCCTCCCGCCCCCGCCCCCCTAAAAGTGTCTCTGGTTCATAGTTTTTTGTTGATTTTGATTTTCACTTTCTTATAGTTATTCATTTTCCTGGTCCCTTATTTAAGTTTTCTAGATTCCTGCTATGAGTGAGACCATCCGGTATTTTTCTTTTTCTTTTTGGCTTATTTCGCTGAGCATGATCCCTTCCAGCGCCATCCATGTTGCAGCAAATTGCATGTGTTTATCTTTTTTGAATGCTGAGTAATATTCCATGGTATATATGTACCACATCTTCTTGATCCAGTCATCTATTTTTGGGCATTTGGGTTGTTTCCAAAGCTTAGCTATTGTAAACAGTGCTGCTATAAACATAGGGGTGCAGGTGTTCTTTGGAATTGATGTTTCTGTGTCCTTTGGGTAAATACCTAGGAGTGGAATTGCTGGGTCATATGGAAGCTCTATGTTTAGTAGGTCCAGAAATCTCCACACAGCTTTCCACAGTGGTTGGACCAGTTTGCACTCCCACCAACAGTGCAGAAGAGTTCCTTTTTCTCCACACCCTCGCCAACATTTGTTGTTGCTAGTTTTTTTAATATGTGCCATTCTCACTGGTGTAAGATGGTATCTCATGGTAGTTTTGATTTGCATTTCCCTGATGACAAGTGATGTTGAACATTTTTTCATATGCCTGTTGGCCATTTGCATTTCCTCTTCAGAGAAGTTTCTTTTAAGCTCTTCTGCCCATTTTTTGACTGGATTATTTTCTTTGTTGTTGTTGAGTCTCATCAGCTCTTTGCAGATTTTTGTGATCAGTCCTTTATCATTAGTGTTGGGTGCAAAAATGTTCTCCCAGTTGGTGGGGTTTCTCTTTGTTTTTGTTATTGTCTCTTTTGCTGTGCAAAAGCTCTTTAATTTGATATAGTCCCAGCTGTTTATCTTTGCCTTCACTATCACTGCTTTGGGTGATGTGTCTGTAAAGATGTCTTTGATGTGCAAATCACGTAGTGTTTCGCCTATATTTCCTTCTATATATTTTATGGTTTCAGGTCTTATGTCTAGTTCTTTAATCCATTTTGAGTTGATTTTTGTGTATGGTGTGAGGTGGTGGTCAAGCTTCATTCTTTTGCATGTAGCGACCCAGTTTTCCCAGCACCATTTATTGAACAAACTTTCTTTGCTCCAATGCATAGTCTTTGCTCCTTTGTCAAAGATTAGTTGACCATAAATCTGTGGGTTTATTTCTGGATTTTCTATTCGATTCCATTGGTCTGTATGTCTGTTCTTGTTCCAATACCATGCAGTTTTGATGATTATGGCTTTGTAGTATAGTTTGACGTCTGGGAGTCTGATGCCTCCATTCCCTTCTTTTTTTTTCAGGAGAGCTTTGGCTATTCGGGGTTTTTTGTGATTCCATATGAATTTCATCAATAATTGTTCTATTTCTTTGAAGAATGACATTGAAATTTTGATTGGAATAGCATTGAATCTGTATATTGCTTTTGGAAGGATGGCCATTTTAATAATGTTTATTCTTCCAATCCATGAGCAGGTGATGTCTCTCCATTTCTTTGTGTCTTCTTCTATTTCTTTTAATAGTGTTTTATAGTTTTCTTTGTATAGGTCCTTTACCTCTTTTGTTAGATTTATTCCCAAATATTTGATTTTTTTTGTTTCAATAACAAAAGGGATGGTCTTTTTGATTTCTTCTTCTTCAGATTTATTGTTTGTGTATAGGAAGGCTACTGACTTTTGCGTGTTGATTTTGTATCCTGCCACTTTACTGAACTGATTGATGAGTTGAATTA
The DNA here is from genome assembly GCF_964194135.1 of Talpa europaea. Lineage (NCBI taxonomy): Eukaryota > Metazoa > Chordata > Mammalia > Eulipotyphla > Talpidae > Talpa > Talpa europaea. The sequence goes on along the minus strand of NC_140072.1, from coordinate 109,176,105 downwards.
GCTTTTCTGTGGAGTTTTTGGGGTTCTCTATGTATAATATCATATCGTCTGCAAATAGTGATAGTTTGACTTCTTCTTTTCCTATTTGGATTCCTTGGATGTCTTTCTCTTGTCTTATTGCCCTGGCTAGGACTTCCAGTATTATATTGAAAAGCAATGGTGAGAGTGGACATCCTTGTCTTGTTCCAGATCTTAATGGAATTGCTTTCAGCTTTTCACCATTGAGAATGATACTGGCTGTTGGCTTGTCATAGATGGCCTTTATGATGTTGAGGTATGTTCCTTGTATCCCAAGAATTTCAAGGGCTTTTATCATGAATGGGTGTTGCACTTTGTTGAAAGCTTTCTCAGCATCTATTGATATTATCATATGGTTTTTATATTTCTTTTTGTTGATGTGTTGGATAACGTTGATTGATTTTCGGATGTTAAACCATCCTTGTGCCCTTGGAATGAATCCAACTTGGTCGTGGTGGATTATCTTATGGATACATTGTTGCATTCTGATAGCTAAAATTTTATTGAGGATTTTTGCATCAGTGTTCATTAGGGAGATTGGCCTGTAGTTTTCCTTTTTTGTGTTGTCCTTGTTCGGTTTTGGTATTAGTGTAATGTTGGCTTCATAGAACGTGTTTGGTATTGTCCCTTCCTTCTCAATTTTTTGGAAGAGTTTGTGAAGGATAGGCACTAATTCGTCTCTGAATGTTTGGTAGAATTCATTTGTAAATCCATCAGGTCCTGGGCTTTTGTTTTTGGGGAGGTTTTTGATTACCATTTCAATTTCGCTAATTGTAATTGGTCTGTTTAGGTGTTCTATTTCTTCTTTATCTAGCTTTGGGTGATTGTAGAGTTGTAGGAATTTGTCCATCTCCTCTAGATTGTTAAACTTGTTTCCATATAACTGTTCATAGTAGTTACTGATTATTCTTTTGATTTCTGCTGTGTCCGTTGTGATTTCTCCTCTTTCATTGATGATCCTGTTTATTTGTGCTTTCTCCCTTTTTTCCTTTGTGAGCCTGGCTAGAGGTTTGTCTATTTTATTGATTTTTTCAAAGAACCAGCTCTTGGTTTCATTGATCTTTTGGATTGTTTTTTTAGTTTCAATTTCATTTATTTCTGCTTTGGTTTTTATTATTTCTTTTCTTCTACTGGTTTTGGGGTTTTTTTGTTGTTCTTTTTCTAGATCTTTGAGCTTCGAGATTAGGTTGTTTCTTTGCGTTCTTTCTTGTTTCTTGATGTGAGCTTCTATTGCTATATATTTTCCTCTTATTACTGCTTTTGCTGCATCCCATACATTTAGGATATTGGTGTCCTCCTTGTCGTTCAATTCAAAAAATTTTTTAATTTCTTCTTTGATCTCCTCATTAGTCCAATGGTCTTCCAGTAGTGTGGTTTTTAATCTCCATGAGGTAGGAAAGTTCCTTGCCTTCCTTTTATGGTTTATTTCTAGTTTGATGCCTTCATGGTCAGAAAAGATGGTTGATATGATTTCAATCTTGGTGTATCTGTTGATGTTTGTCTTGTGCCCCAGTATGTGATCGATCCTGGAGAATGATCCGTGTGTGCTTGAGAAAAATGTGTACTCCGTTTTTTTGGGGTTTAGTGTTCTATAGATGTCTGTTAAGCCCAATTGCTCTAGGTCTTTATTTAGAGCTTTGGTTTCTTTACTTATTTTTTGTCTTGTTGATCTATCCATTGTTGATAGTGGTGTGTTGAAGTCTCCCACTACGTATGTGTTTTCTCTGATGTCTGTTTTCAGAGAGGACAACAGTTGTCTGATATATTTTGGTGCTCCTTCGTTTGGTGAGTATATGTTAATGAGTGTTATTTCTTCTTGAAGTATTGTCCCCTTGATCATAATGTAGTGACCATTGGGGTCTCTTTTTATCTTTTTGAGTTTGAAATCTGTTTTATCTGATATAAGTATAGCTGTTCCTGCTTTCTTTTTTGGTCCATTTGCTTGTAGGATTGTTTTCCATCCTTTAACTTTGAGCCTATTTTTATCTTTTGTAGCTAAATGTGTTTCCTGGAGACAGCAAAAGGTTGGGTTTTGTTTCTTAATCCAGGCTGCAACTCTGTGTCTTTTTATTGAAGAGTTTAGTCCATTTACATTTAGAGTTAATATTGATATGTTAACATCTGTATTTGCCATTGTGTTTGTCTTTCCTTTGATTTTATTTATTTATTCTTTTAATAACTTTTTTTTTTTTTGGCCTTCTTTCATTGTTATTCGTTGCTCTGAGGTTCTGGCTTTAGGACTCCTTGTAGTATTTTTTGGAGTGGGGGTTTAGTTGCAATGAAATTCCGGAGTTTCTGTTTGTCTGGGAAGGTCCATATTCTTTCTTCAAAGAGGAAGGAGAGCTTTGCGGGATAGAGTATTCTTGGTTGGCATCTGTTTTCTTGGAGTCTGTTGACTATGTCCCTCCACTCTCTCCTTGCCCGTAGTGTTTCTTCGGAGAAGTCTGATGTCAGCCTGATTGGCTTTCCTTTGAATGTTATCTGTTTCTTCCCTCTTGCCAGCTTCATTATTTTTTCCTTGTCCTGGATTCTTGGGAGCTTTACTATTATGTGTCTTGCTGTATTTTTTCTTTCGTCGTGGAAGTTTGGTGTTCTTCTTGCTTCTTGTATATCAATTTTCAGCTCCTTCTTCACATTTGGGAAGTTCTCTTCAATTATCTATTTGAATATTTTCTCTGTTCCTACATCTCTCTCCTCTCCTTCTGGTATTCCTATAACTCTTATATTTCCTTTCCTCATGGAGTCAGATAGTTCCCGAAGTCTTTCTTCGTTCTTTTTCCTTCGTACTTCTCTTTCCTTTTCTGTTTTGGTTCTTTTTATTTCTGTGTCTTCAAGATTACTTATTCGTTCTTCCATTTCATCTATTCTGCTTTCATTGCTTTTCCCAGAATTCTTTAGTTCTTCCATTAATTCTTTGATCTCCTGCATTTCTTTTACTTCCCTCTTTAGGGACTCAATTTCTTTCTTCTGACCATTGTTTTCCCTCTCTAGGGACTCAATTGCATTCTTCTGATCGTTGATTATTTTTCCCTTATCATTGTTTTCCTTTATGACTTCTGTCAGTTTTTTAATCACGGCAATTTTAAATTCTCTTTCTGGAAGGCTCAGAAATTCTTCCAAGTTATTGTCGTTGCAATCTGGGGGCTGGCTTTCTTTTTGTGGTGTGCTTTTTCTCTGGAGAGTTGCTAGGTTGCGTGTGGTTCTTCTCCTCCCTACTGTCTGTTTTCTAATTTGCCGTATGCATTGGGACACTGTGTTGTTGGGACTTGCCGGCATCTTGGGTGGGCTTCTCTGTTCCCCTCTGGTTCTTCCAGGAGTCATCTGTCAGTTTCAAGCAGCCTTTACTGGAGAAAGGTCCCTGTTCTAAAATGCCGATGTGGGGACACACTCCCCTGTGCGCCTGGTCTGCCCCGGCGGTGGGTTCCTGCTCCCCTCTGGGCTTGGACTGCAGGCCAGAGGGGGTCTGGCATGGGCGAACTTCCCCCGCTCACCTCTGGCTCCTGAGGAAGCCTTCTGCAGGTAGTCTTTACTGAAGAAATGTCCCTGTTCTAAAATGGTGATGTGGGACACACTCCCTGCGCTTCTGGTCTCAGGCACACTCTTCTGCGCGCCTGGTCTACCCCGGCTGTGGGTGCTCGCTCTCCCTGTGGGCTCAGACTACTTGTTCAGAAGGGGCCCGGTGTGGGCTAACTCCCCAGCTGGCCACTAGCTCCTTCAGTAGCCTGTGCTGGGGTCAAGTCGCTAGGTGGCACCAGAGATCTCTCCTAGAGCCCTTGGGGAGCTGATTTTCCACCCCGTGGGACAGGGAGCAGAGCGGGGATGGTAGGGTACACCTCAACGGCTTTGGGGTGCTGTGTCTGCCTTGTGCCCCACCGTCGTGGGGAACCCACGCCCCTAATTTCGTGCCCCGGGTCTCAGTTCCAAAGCCCTCAGTTCCAGGACGCGGGCTGTAGCCCAGATCAGTGGCGCGGGAATGGCGCCTTTTGAATCCCGCTCCCCTGCCTGGGCGCCTTGTTCCTGCTCACTCAGGGAGGGCCTCCGCTGTCTCCCTGCAAGCCTAGGTCGCAGGCGCAGGGGCCTGGGCAGCTGCAATCCGAGCGCCCGCTTTCGCGCAAGCTTACCGGGTGGCCGGGGCTGTGTGCTGGTGCTGGTCTCCTCCTGGTGGGCGGGGCTCTCTTTAATGGCGCCTGGAGCTCACCTCCGCGGTGGATCCTGCAGGGTTCGCCTCAGCTCCCGTTCACGGGGTGTGGTGGCTGAAATAGTTCCTTTCCACTCACAGTCCCGCTTGCTGCATCCGTTTTTCTTGTTGGGCCTTTTGGTTTGTTGTTTCCCTCGTCTCTGCCGGTCGGAGAGTGCCGCCTCTGTGGGCGGGGGAGGGGAGCAGGGTTCTGCGCTTCCCTCCCTTCTCGTCCTCTTTTATGGCAACTTTCTTCTTCGGGCAGTTTGCTGGAGTCGTCCGTTTATCTTCCGTGTCCCAGTTCTCACTGGGACCTGCCGCTTTTCCTCCCTATTAACTTTTTTTAATGGGAGATCTTACTCGCAGCGTCTCCTCGCCGCCATGTTGCTCCGCCCCTCCAATTTGATATATTTTAGATGAATATTTTATCCTCTTAGCAGAATTATCCTGATTAAAATAAATGACTTACCCAATTTTGTATGACAGTGTCTACCAAAGGGTCTTGCACACAATAAGCAATCAATAAACATCTAAAAAGAAAAAAAATGGGGCCTCCCTGGTGGCACAGGGGGTTAAGCACTGCATTATGAAGCAATCCACAGCCTCTGCAGCACAAGTTCGATCCCCGGCCAGCCAGGGAAAAGCCCACATGGTGAGGCAGACCTATCCTGTCTCACCCACTGCTCCCCTCAGCAGTGTATTTCAATCAGTCAGCCTGTTCTGTTCCCCACTCTGTCTCTGGTAGATCCTCTCACCTCCCCCGCACCCCAAATCTCTGGCCTGTACCCTAGCTCTTGTATGCATAAATAAATCTTTAAAAATAAATAAATAAAAAGAAAATATCTATGCTCACAAAACTCTTCCCTGAGTTTTTGTTTAAATTGGCAATGCCATATTTTATATATATATATATATATGTATGTATATATATATATATATAATAAAGATGAAATAGGGAAGAATCTTAAAAACCACTAAAATGAAAATTTTCTCTTTGCTGAATGGCTTTAAGTAACATAATTTTCCCTAAAGATATACAAATTGACCTAAAATTTCTCCTTTTCTTACTTTTCTAAAATGTACACCATAAATTGCCTTAGACAGCACTTGTATTTCTGTTTGAATTGATAAAAAAACCTTTGTAGTTCACTGCCATCTTCATTATGCATGAAATGTGGCTATATGGAATATACTGTGATGCCAGGAGCAATAATGTATTACCTTGAGGCTCTCATAGATCAAAATCTGATGGCTAGATTGAGAGATAAGGAAGAAATGCAGGTTGAGCAAACTTATTTTCAGTTGAGGCTTCTTGACAGAATAAAGGTTTTATGACTATTTGGGCTATTTTATAGTATCATGCATCCGTCAGGAAAGCTGATGATCAACCTACTCCACTATTGGATTTAATAAAGTGTGTTCATCTCTTTCCATTTCTCATAATAATATTTTGTCATTTTAAAATTCCATCTTTTCTATAATGTTCCTACGCATATTTCGTCACCACAATACTTCCCATAAGTTGTTCCTAACTTATCTCTAATGCATGTTTGTTTATTGAATGTTTTGTATCCTAGCTCAATAGGTCAAGGAAAGTAAACTTGGATAAAATAATTTAAAGAGAAAGTCACAAAACTATTCACTAATGATGAGAACTATGTTTTCATAGACTTACCACTTATTCTTGACTGGGGGTAATTTGTTGGTTGTTTTGTTTTGTTTTTACCATATAAATTCTCTCTTACTACTTTTAGTAGTTTTAGTTAGGCACCAGGCTACTCCGCAAATTACTACAGTCCCCAATCTCATTTGAAGCTCATATAAGTGAAGGTGATCCAAACCAGTTCTATGTTGTTCCTTTATTTTTATTTTTTTTGAATATTAATTCTTTTTTAGGATTTTGCCCCTTCTTCCTTCTCCCAGAGAAATAGAGATCATAGCAAGACCTAGACCAGCTCTCTCAGATCCAGGATTAGAAGCTCTGTATTGAGAATGGCAACATTACTATTAGCCCTATCATCCTGAAACTTACAAAAAAGAGAGACATATGTTATTTGTCAGCTTCAATAATTTTTGTTTTCTTTATTGTAGCAGCTATATCTTACCAGTATTCTAACATTTTAAAATTCAGCTTCCATTTTATATCTCCTGTCACTTCCTTATGTTTTTTTTCTTGAAGAGGTTATTTCCCATTATCCAGCTGATAGAGCCTTAAATATCCTTCTTGTTCTGCATCATTATCACTCTATATCATCTCCTTTGTGCTCTCTACTATATTCCTTAAGTGTTTTGGTCACCCCACTTTCTACAGGGATTTATAGGTGCTTAAAATCAGTCTAATTAATATGCACATTCCTACAAGTCAGAAATGTGACTAATATTTATGTTTTCAGCCTCAGTGCTTAGCACATTACTTGGCACAGTTTATGGTCCAAAAACTGTGTCTTGGATGAATGAACAGAGAAAACCTCCAAAAAGGGGGCCAAAATTATAGACAAGAAGTGTGGGGACTTTTGGAAAGGGAGGAGCTGCCTCACTGTGGGGCTCCCCTATGGACTGAGCAAGAAGGGAGAACACCAGAAACAAGGCTTGATTGTTATGCATGTGCGCCTCAGGTTGTTTTTTTTTTTTCCTTAATTTTAATTTTAATTTTTTAGCACCAGCTGGCAGAGCCCACTCCTCCCCTGCCAGCTGCCTGCCTGAGATACTGGACAGCTGCCAACAGCTGTGACTGTGGAAAGAGGGCTCCCCCAGATACCCTAGACAGGCCTCTGAATATCACTCCTTAAAGCTTTCTTGATAACTTATATATTTTTTCCTCATCTAATCATTAAGCTAGTTATCTTTTGAACAGTCAACTTTCTTCAAGAATTAAAATGGTTGGGGTTCTCTAAAGAAATGTTTTGTTCATAGCAACTGTATTATTTTCATGACTTCCTTTGGGTATTCAAGTTCCTCTTTAGATTTTTGTTTGCAATTCTCAAGTGTACAATTGTATTCTAAGACCAAAATATCATAGCAAAAATAAGCACTTCATTGAGTGACGGCTTATTTCTCCTTGCTTTTCTTGGCAAGTGTGATAGTTCAAGTTCTTTCCTTCCTCCTCCCCACTTTGGTTTCACGTTTGTATGCATGATGCTATCTGTAGTGACCATAAGTTGTCACCTAATGGAATCAGTTCAGTGACCTGTACAAACTAAATTAGCAATCTCTTTCTAGTTTCTACTGGATATATGTCTAAATCACAGTTGGCTACCTTGTTATCTGCCTTTGTTGAGAGCTCAGTGAGAGAATAAACCTACCTAGCCTTTCATCCTTAAGGGATATCCCTTAGCACATTGGAGGCTCATTAACAAAGCTTTTGCACGGCAAGTGACCATAGTATACGTGTTCTAACAGGTTTTCTTACTGTAAGAATGGTAAATGCCTATTGCAAATCCAATTGACATTTAATTTTTAAATTATCTCCTGCATTTATTTATAATTTATTTAGGAATTATGCATGGTTCTGGTCTGTTGAAATATTAATTCTAATTTATGATATAGTAAATTAAGGAATGGTTGGTCTGCATGTTAAACTTCACAAGTGATTCACAATATATTATATTTATATTTTTCTTTAGAGTTCTAAAAAGTCCTTCCATGAATGCTATCTAGTACCACATTGGGGCAAAGAATCATGTTTAATTCACCTTTATATGCTTGGCATCTAAACCAATACTAGCAAAAGATATAGAATATTTAATGAAGTCATTGAGTCTCTCAACAAGCCAAAGAAGATGATAAATTGTGGTAGTTTTAAAACATGGCCAAAAATTCTTTACTATTTCCTGTAGTAACTTCCTGTTATTGCTATATACCAAATTACCAGTTAATGACTTTATAATCTTATTTTTCTAGAGATCAAGAGATAAAAATGGCTAGAATATCAAAGCGGGGCTCAGCTATCTGGAGGCACTAGATCTGCCATTTCCATCTCTAGAGGTTGTCTTCTCTTGATTTGTGTCCTTACCTCATTCTGTTCTCTGCTTAGTCATCACATCTTGTGCTCTCACTCTGACTCTCTACTTGCCTGCAGTAAGGACCTTTTTTATTATATTAAGCCCGTCTAGATGATTTAGGATAATCTTCCCTACTCAAGAGCCTTAACTTAATCACATTTGCAAAGTCCCCTTACTATCTAAGTTAACATATACACAGATGTCTGGGACATCTAAGTGCATATATTTCAAAATGAGGCAAAATTTATCCTATCAAACTCCTTGAGAAGAGGAGTCTTATTCTACTCCCATTGAACTTGGACTGGCCTTAGTAACTTCATTATATAATGGAATGTGATGGATGCTGCACTGAATTGTCTTCAGGTGAGTTCACATGAATCACTGCAGCAATACAACACATTTCACCTGGTTTTCACTCTTTTTTTTTTTAGCAAATTTTCTTTAAAGATTTATTTTTTTTATTTATAGAAGAACTGGGGTACAGGCCAGAGGCATGGGAGGGTGAGAGGATTCACTAGAGACAGAGTGGGGAGCAGAACAAGCAGAAGGACTGAAGACACTGCTGAGGGGAGCAGTGGGCGAGGCAGGAGAGGTCTGGCGAGCCATGTGGGTATCTCCCTGGCCTGCCAGGAATCGAACCCACACTTCAGAGGCTGCAGACAGCTTTACAGCACTTTGCTCAACCCACAGTGCCACCAGGGAGCAACCTACATGGGTTTGATCCCCGCCAGCCTCGGAGCAACCCACATGGCGAGACCTCTCCTGTCTCGCCCTCTGTGCCCCTCAGCAGTGTATTTCACTGCCTGTTCTGTTCCCCACTCTGACTCAGGTAAATCCTCTCACCCTCCCGTGCATCTGACCTGTATCCTGGTTCTTGTATAAATAAAATAAATCTTTAAAAAAAAAAAAAGAATCTTAAGATGAAATACCTACATATCCATTTTTGCATTTTTATCTATTGACTTTAGATCTCTCCACACATAGAGATGCCCAAGAAACTTCAGCTGTTCTGCCCACCAGATGATTGAGTCTTCTCATCCTCAACAACAGATACTTAGTGAGTGAAGGAGAATGATTTTGAGATGACTCCAATTCCAGTCACTATCTCACTTCAGCCATGAGAAAGACAGCTGCTTGAGATTAGATAAAATCTAGATTCATATGTAAAATACATTGTTTTAAGCCACTGTAGTTTGATTTGTCTTATAGCAATAGATAATCTGAAGACTAGAAAATATTTTTCAAATTTTTAGGTGAGAAATGCAAGTTAAAATATGGCAGGTAGGAAACAGAAACATTTATGAAGCAAACCCAAATTAAAGACATAGTATAACATTGATTTTACTAAACCCAGTCTGCATACTTACTGTGTGACTTTAGGTATGATCCTTAACACTTCTGTGTTGAAGTTCTCTTATACAAAAAAATCGATACACTGTAATAATGATAATTGTAATAATAAAATCAAGTTCCCAAGAATGTTCTGAGAAATAAATGAGATAATATGGGTAAACACTCAAGAATACCTGCCATTATTAATTCCGCCAAAAATATAAACTAGTTGGTATTTGAGTAACAAAATCAGTGTTTCGCATATTTACTAGCCACCTTTTAAATCACACTAAACCCATTCACTCATAAACATTCAAGTATAATTTATAAAGATGTCCCAGTTTTCTGGGTCTTAGATGTAGTGTCCTATTCATCAATTTGAGGCAAATTATAAAGAAACAAAAATCTTCCCAAATGCATAATATTTTGGGCTAGTAGCAATTCTCTAACTTGGATGTTTATTGGATAAATCATAAAGAAGAGGTTACTGAAAATACTATGAATGCCCCACACTTTTTAAAAGTTATATATTGAATGTTCCATTTTAAATTATCTCTTATCAGCAAATCAATTCTTTATTCCTCTAGGTTAATTCTGCCCTCTCTTTGACATGTCTGAAAACATTTCTGCCTTCTTAACTTCTAAACAGCAGGTACTTCTCTGAGTTGGAGGGGAAAAAAGTGCATCAGCGGATTGGTGGCATTAAAAATCTGTGGAATCTTGTGGTATTATCCATGCTCTCAACACTTTTGAATAAACCTATTACATATTCATAGTTATTTTCATCATCTATCACAGTTAGCCCTTTTTAAAATAACTCGTACTTTCTTAAAACCTTTAACTGCTTAATAATTTTCCTCTTCTCTATAAGATGTTTTTGACACCTAAATTATAGCAAAATATAGTTTATAAACTCTTATGTTGTCTTTCTTCCTTAATTATAAACTTTATATGTATCAAATCAGCCAGCTATCATAGGCAGGCATGTTTAATATTTAATCCTAATTTATATCTTCTCGGCCACTTGTAACAAAACTATGTCTCTAGGATTTGAACTAGAGCTAACTATTGTTAACAGATGTTTAATAAACAGATGTTTAATATCCTCCTTGTGGTTTAACCCATCATTAGAACTGCTGTTAGGCCCACTGTTACAGAAAGAAAAAAATCTAGGTGCTCAGTCAGAGATGCCTTCACTTTTATTTTTCATGTGCTTTATTTTCAGTATACAATTCCATTATTTCTGAACTAAGGGGCACTCACTTCCATAGTGACATCCCCATTGCTCTGGAGTTCAAGACTCTTCATTGGTTCAAAGAAGCAATCTATATCTTTAATAGAAGTCTCATGACTGAGAAAGGGTAGCTTTCTTCTAAGATACTTCTTTATAGTTCCAGGATTTTTTTTTAAAGATTTATTTATTTATGCATACAAGAATAAATAAAAATTTATTTATTTATTCCAGAGGTGTGGAGGGTGAGAAGATTCACCAGAGACAGAGAGTGGAGTATAACAGGTGGATCTACTGAAATACACTGCTGAGGGGAGCAGCAGGTGAGACAGGGGAGGCCTGCTGCACCATGCGGGTAGTTCCTTGGCAGGTCCAGAAATGGCTGTGGATAGCTTCATAGTGCTGTGCTTAACCCCTTGTACTACCAGGGAGGCCCTATAATTTCAGTTTGATGTCATCCCTTTTAGAAGTAAACTCATCAAAAATAACTTTACAATCATAGTATGTTATTGTCTGAAAGTTGGCGTCCCTGCCCCTCTACCTTAACATTTGTTGGTTGGTATCTTAATTGCCCAATATGTAAATATTAGTAAAAGGGTCTTTCAGGAGTGATTAGATAATTAGAAAGGAACCTTCATGAATGAGACTAACACCTTTATAATAGAGGCCTGTAGGGTAAAGAAAATATCAGGCTTTTCTGCCCTTCCGCCATAAGGATAGATGATGGATCCTTGTCCTGAATGCATGCCTGATGGCGGGCACCTGGAATAGGGTGTGGGCATAGGTAGATGGGATTCAGCTGAGTTAAGACTGTGCTTTTAAGGGCGGCGTCATGGGGACGCCAGCAGCAGCAGCAGCAGCAGCAGCACCAGTAGCAGCAGCAACAGCAGCAGGACCTGAAGGAGAAGCCGAAGCAGAAGCAGAGAACGCCAGAGAGCCCAGATAGAGTGAAGACTTGCTGGGGGCTGGGAGGTCTGCCAGCCTCCCAGCCCCCCAGCCAGCACCCCTGCCTGCCATATACCCGCTGAACCCCAATAAAAGACCTGCAAAACCACTGAGGACTCTGACTCCTCCTTTACCCAGTCTGCATGGGACCAGAAAACCTGCACTGTGCCCAGCCCTCGCCCTACAAGGCCCAAGAGGGTTCCCTTGCTTTATCCATTTGTTGTGCAAGAATGTATACATATTCCACATGGCCTTTTCTTGGCAGATGGAGAGAAAGAGTTCTCTGAGTCACTTCATTTAAGGACATCAGTCCGATTCGATCAGATGTGGTTTCTACTTCTATGACATCCTTTAGCCTTAATTAGTTGTTTAAAAGGCTCATCTCTGGGCCTCCCTGGTGGTGCAAGGGGTTAAGATGCAACCTATGAGGCTATCTGCAGCCACTGCAGCAGCAGATCAATCCCCGGCCAGGGAGCTACCCACATGGAGCTGCAGACCTCTCCTGACTAGCCCGCTGCTCCCCTCAGTAGTGTATTTCAGTCAATCCGCCTGTTCTGTCCCACACTCTGTCTCTGATGAATTCTCTCACCCACCACACCTCTGGCCTGTACCCCAGTTCTGGTATGCATAAATAAATATTTTTTTTTAAATAAAAGCCTCATGTCCCAATTTTTTTTTTAATATCCAAAAGGGCAGTTTTAGCCTAAAAAAGTGGAAGGAAAATAAAGGATGCTTGCACAGACACAGGCAGGCAGAAAGAGATGCTCCTGAAAAGGACAAGTTTGTTGGAAGAGGCGGCATCTTAGCCACAGTCAGTCTCCGGTGGGGAGCTGCCTCTGCTGCTTTTTTGTTTTTTTTAATTTTAAAGATTTATATATTTATTTATACAAGAACAGGGGTACAGGCCAGATGTGCGGGAGGGTGAGAAGATTCACCAGAGACAGAGCAGGGAGCAGAACAGGCAAACTGATGAAATACACTGCTGAGGGGAGCAGTGGGTGAGACAGGAGAGGTCTGCTGTGCCATGTGAGACCCTCGCAGGCCGGCCTGGATCCAACCAGCACTGCAGAAGCTGCGGACAGCTTCACAGCATGGCACTTAACCACCTGTGCCACCAGGGGAGGCCCAAACCTCTGCTGCTGCTGCTTTCAAGGGAGGTTGGTGAAGAGAAACACCTGCACAGTCCCAGGCTGGCAGGAGAGCTGCCCCCATTTCCAAATTCTGTTACACAGGTTTAGGGCTCCAGAATATGAGTTTGAAGGAAACAAACCTTCAATTCATTACATCTATATAAACTTTTTCACCACAACTAACCCATGAGGTTACAGTTTATAAGAGAACATATTGAAACAAAAATAAGTCATTTGATTAGGAGAATTCATTATTGCAACACAGAACAATAATCAACTGGAAGCTCTCTACCTGTAGCTAAATTCCTGTGTATTTTACAAATAAGTTCCTTTATAATTTTTCCTAATATTTGCCTTTTCCCTTTGGCCATTCTAAACACTAGTTAGAAGGTCACAATATGTGTGCTTCTGTGCCTTTGCACAGAATGTTAGTAAAACTAACATTTTACTCATTACCTAAGCTTATCATGTTTATCATACAAGATTAGCCTAGATTCCATCTGAGTAATTTTTTTCCTATGAACTTCCATAGAACTTTATTGTCATTGTGTTTTATGCTGCCTCCCAGTTGTACATAAACCTTGTAATTTCAGTGAATGGGTCTTGAAGTTTACAGATAACATAGTACTTGTTTGAAAAATTGTTTAATTTCCGTAACTTTTATTGAATGTATCACCTAAGGTTCTGTATAGTAAGCACTGGTCATTCCTTCCTCGTAGAAGCTGCAGATTTCTTGTCCAATCTATTCCTAGTTACCCTGATGACTTGGAAATTCAGTATTCCAAAAATGTTCTAATCCAAAAGGTATGATATTTATGTATAGATTTAGCAGCTTTATGTTGAAGTAATGTGCCTATTTTTAAAGTAATAGTGACAATTCTCTTGGAAAAATTTTCCCTGAGCCTCAAAACTTGAGAATGTAGAACCTAAAGAAAAATTTATTCTATTAAACTTTGTAATGTAATTTTTAAAGTGCAAACAGAATCCAGGAGTTATATTTAGTTTCTAAATTGACATTTAGCTAGAGCATAGTATTGAAAATTGTCTTTCAATTTTCTATTAGCTTGTCAGCTGCTATATTGTTCAATGACTTCAAGGTATAATATCTGCTACCATAGTAGCCTAAGTACCTTAAAAATGATCTGTGAGTAGTGAAATTAAATTTTGTATAGAATAGGTGTCTTCTTATATAATAATGATCACAAAATACCCTTCCTTTATATCAAGAATATAATAAGAAAAAGTCATGATTAGTTCATTCATGAAGGAAAAGAATTGAACAAAAGGCTTTAGGCTTGCTTGTGATGTGTTAGTAGATAACAATATGCTCATTTTGCTTATCTGAATAATAGTTACATATTTTATGAGTTCAATCATCAACTTAGTAAAACTCATTCAATAGCAGTACCTGGAATCATGTATTTTTCATTTTGCATTAATTAAATAATACCAGCCATAATACAGTTTGTCAAGATAAGGTTATTTTTAGCTATTAAATTTCATACTTGCTTATAAACAGGAGGCACTTCAAAGTTTCTTAACCTGATGTTTGTAATTTTAATTATAAAGAGCAAATGTCAAGTTCTCATTACAATGATATTTAACAAAACACTTTTTTTAATTTTTTAAAAAGATTTATTTATTTATGCATACAAGAACCAGGGTACAGACCAGAGGGGTGTGTGTTGGGGGTTGAGAGGATTCACCAGAGACAGAGTGGGGAACAGAACAGGCAGATTGGCTGAAACACACTGCTGAGGGGAGCAATGGGCAAATCAAAAGAGGTTTGCTGTCCATGTGGGTATCTCCCTGGCTGGGGATTGAAGTCATGCTACAGTGGCTGTAGTAGCTTCATTAGTTGCATCTTATCCCCTTATGCTACCAGGGAGTCCCTTAACAAAACACTTCTTAAAAACTCTTGCACCTTACATAGTTTGTTTGTGTTTCAGTATTCTGGAATAACATAAAATGAAAGCCTCTTTTCCCCTCATCCCCACATATTTACTTCGGCAACATATTGTGTTGCTAAAGTAAACACATCATTTTAGGACTATATTAAATATGGCTACCTTTTTTGGCTAATTTTAGTGTAATATACTCAGATTAGTGTTTTTGTGTCATAGGACGGAGCAAATGCCTGTCAAATCTATAAAATGGAAGAGAAAGAGAACAAAAATGGCACTCACACTAATAAGGATAGATCTATGTTTATGCATCATTTAGAAAATTGTTTCTG
This sequence comes from Talpa europaea, assembly GCF_964194135.1. Taxonomy (NCBI): domain Eukaryota; kingdom Metazoa; phylum Chordata; class Mammalia; order Eulipotyphla; family Talpidae; genus Talpa; species Talpa europaea. Next base: position 109,161,035 of record NC_140072.1, on the reverse strand, counting down.
AGAAATATTTATAGCATCAGCAGATTTTTTTTTCCTTTCATTCTTCAAAGGGTGAGAAATGTGTTAAGTTATTTTCTATGTTAACACTGTCATCGTCATGCCCATGGAAATACTCAGGGAGCACAGGACAGTATATTAGTTTGCTAGTTCTGCCCCCCCAAAAAAAAAACAATATTATAGACTGAGTGCCTTAAACAACACACTATTTTTTTAACAGTACTAGAGGCTGGAATTCAACATCAAGATTTAGTTTCTCCTGAGGCTTCTGTCATTGGCTTGTCAAAGGGTACCTTTTCCTTGTATTGTCACGTGGTCTGGTTATGACGCTTTGTGCTCTCTCTCTGTGTGTCTGAATCACCTCTTCTTATAAGAACACCAATCATTTTGGGTGAAAGCCCACTGGAATTATTTATTTTTAATCAAATTACTTTTTAAAGCCTTATTCTCCAAATACAGTCACCCCCCTTTACTCTAGGGGAATAGGTTCTTAAATCCCCACTGAATGCCTGAGACCTTATAGTATCAGACTTATTATACTATGTGTCTTCCAGTTTATTCATTTTATGATAAAGTTCAATTATAAATAGAGCATAGTAAGAGATTAGCAACAACAACCATGAAATAGAACAATATACTGTCATAAAAGCTGTTTCTCGTGTATTCAGTTGATGAATGTGTTCTCTCTCTCATTATTTCTCTCTCCCTTAGAACATATTATTGTACATAATATTTTCAGACTATGGTTGATCAGGAAAGTGAAAACTTGCATATGAAACCATGTATAAAGTGGTAGTGTGTGTGTGGCGGGTCTATTGTATGGTCACTTTCTGAGATACGGGTGATGAAGATTCAATATATGAATTTGGGGAGGACACACATTCCAATCTATAACAGATTGTGCCAGTTGACAAATAGAATCCATGTGCTATTTCTTTCTTTCATGTTGTCCAATTTAAATTATTTTTTTTAAGAAAGGGGGTTTGGCGGGGGTTTTTGAATTCCTGTGTTAAAGGAGTTATTCATAACCTTCTTCTCTAAAGGTTTGACTTATTAAGGAAAACAAATCTCATGTTTAATAAAATCTAATTGTCATTTTTTAAAGTTTTATTTTATTTATTTATGCATATAAGAGCTGGGGTGTAGGCCAGAGATGTGTGTGTGTGGAGGGATGGTGAGAGGATTCACCAGAGACAGAGTGGGGGGAAGAACAGGTGGATCTACTGAAATACACTCTGAGGGGAGCAGCGGGTGAGACAGGAGAGGTCTGCTGCGCCATGTGAGTTAGCTCCCTGGCTAGGGATCAAACTCATGCTGCAGTGGCTGCCCATAGCTTTATAGTGCTGAGACTCCACCCCTTGCACCACCAGGGAGGCCCTAGCTGTCATATCTATCTGACATTATGGGGTTGTATCTATTTGTTGTCATTTCTGTGTAGTTATTGTGTATTAAAATTGCATTAAGACTATCACATGAGAGAAAACTTTCATTCTGGCTTGGCATAATGGAAACAAAAAGAAAAAAAAAGAACTAATTGTAATTATCACATTTAATAAGAACATCTTTAAGGAGAATACACATTTCAAGGAACAGGACAATCATACCATAAATGAAAAAAAAAAGTCTTCACATGAAATCTCTGAATATAAACCTGAATGCTAGCAAATCTTTTAAAACTAATTTTGCAGAAAAGTTAGGAACAACTATAAAGGAATTAGATCCTTTCAGTGAAGTAGAAAAGGTAATAATAACCCACTGGTTTTTAAAATCCTATAATGTTTTCACAATATCACATTTCAGATTCAGTTATTCTAAAACATATGATTATCTATTTAGTAGTAATTGAATTAAATATCTTCCATCAAAAATGATGACAATAGTTGATTCATTCAAAGAGTATATCCGTGTATAACTTTATAAAACTTAAATGTGTGGCATTAGCTCAGTGTGAAACAGAATATTATAAAGTGGCCACATGGAGTGCCTGGAAAATACAATTGTTACTCAGTGTTTGACTTACTTGCAATGACTAAACAAAGATCTCCTATTGTTCTTTATTCCCATCTCTGTCATTGGCTACATCATGATTTCAGATACTATTTAATCTATGCTATATATGTTTCCTTTACTAAGATTTCTAGTTTTTGGCATTAATGTTATCTTAATACTTATTTTTCTTCATAAAATATTGGATTTTCTTCTGTTACTCCTCTTTGTTGAATTATAAATAGCTACCATTCAGTAGGCATCAGTGGTATAGAAAAGTCAAGGGAAACCTCCTGCTCTCAAGTTGCTAATATCTGTTTGTGGATTCACAAAAGCTAACTTTATAAGACAATATAATAACTGCAATATTAGAAGTAAGCACATGATATTTAGGGCAAAAATGAAGTAATTAGCTAGACTCAGGTGGTGGGTTGTGGTTGGTGTGACAGCAGGTTCACCAAACATAGCAGCATCAGAAACAAGTTTTGAAAGAGATAAGAGTTAGTGCAAAATGAAAAATTCTCAGGCCTCCCCGGTGGCACAACGGTTGAGCGCTGGTTTGCGAAGCTGCCCACAGCCTCTGCAGCGCTGGTTCGATCCCCGGCTGCCCCCTGGCCACCAGAGGTGGGTCCCACATGGCGTGCAGACCTCTCCTGCAGCCCGCTGCTCCCCTCAGCAGTGTACTTCAGTCCTTCTGCCTGCTCTGCTCCCTGCTCTGGCTCTGGTGAATTCTCTCACCCTCCGGCGCTTCTGACTGTACCCAGTGCTTGTATAAATAAATAAGAAAAAAAATCTTTAAAACAAAAATGAAGAATTCTCAGAAGTTTTGATATACATTTCTTAGAACATGTTCCCAGCTTGAAGAGGAAAATTGAAGTAACTTGGTATGAACTAAGAGGTACGACAATTTGAGTACTAAGACTACAAAAGGAAGTGGGATACCTTTCACAAAGCACCTTATATACCCTACTAAGGTGTTTTTATTTTATCCTGTAGGCAGTGAGAACATGGGAGAGGTTCATACTGCGGATATTTTTAGAAGATATCTTGCTCAATACAAATCACAACCAACATAGCAGTTTAAAGTAACACATTTATTATCTCACAGTTTCCATGGGTCAGGAGTCCAGTCAAGGCTTGTTTGACTCCTCTGCTCAGTTTCACAGGAAAATGGCAGCCTGACTGTTTTCATCTCAAGAGTCAGCTGGGGGAAATCCACTTTCCAGCTCTCATTCTCTACAGAATTCTCTTGCTTATGATTTTATAACTGAGGAGCCCAGCTCCTAAAGGGTTATCAGTTAGAGGCTGTACTCAGAACTTAGAGCCCATGCTCACATCTCTGTTATGTGCCTTCTTAGTTGGCAGTTCACATTCCCAGTATGACTGCTTGTTACAGTCATGACACTGCTTCATCAGGAAAACGTTGTCTCTTGTCTACTAATATGGAGTCTCACATGTCAGAGTATAGTCATTGGAGTGATACACTATCTATCATAATCTTTGTCATATTCTATCTGTTAGAAAAAAAATTATAAGTTCCTCCCATGCTCTAGAATACATAATACAAGAGTCTGCAATAAAGAAAAGCATAAAGAAAATATGGAACTATTTTCTTTCTCTTATGATCCACAACCAACCCACTCCAATGATTCAGCATCATTAGCTGTGAACTGTGAACTTATCAGAAAATTAAATTCTAAGGTCCCACCCAGAACTATTAAATCAGCAAATCTGGGTTAAGTCCTCTAGCCAATATTGATGCTGGCTAAATTCTGAGAACCACTGTTCTGGGTTGTATATCTTTTTGTTTTCTATGCATTAAGATTTAATATATCATCCCCTGATACTGGAAAATAAACTAGAGAATGTTTCCAAAAAAAGACTATCTTATCCGGAATTAGCAGAATTATAGTGGTGAAAGAGAGCAAAGTAAAGGTAAAAATCAAAAACAAAAACAGGGCCTCCCCGGTGGTGCAGCGGTTGAGCGCTGGGTTGCGAAGCTGCCCGCGGCAACCGCTGCGCCGGTTCGATCCCCGGCTGCTCCCCGGCCACCGGAGGAGGGTCCCACATGGCGCGCAGACCTCTCCTGCCGCCCGCTGCTCCCCTCAGCAGTGTACTTCGGTCCTTCTGCCTGCTCTGCTCCCTGCTCTGGCTCTGGTGAATTCTCTCACCCTCCCGCGCTTCTGACTGTACCCAGTGCATGTATAAACAAAAAACAAACAAACAGACCAGCAAACAAATAAATAAAGCATGCCTCTATACCAAAAAAAAAAAAAAAAAAAAAAAAAACCAAAAACAAAAACCACAATCCTAGTTAGGATTGTGAAGCTGGATTTAAGGAGTTAACTCATGAACAGGAAGTATATGATTAAAGAATGGGAATTTGAGGAAGTGGGTGGTGAAAGCAATTCTAAAACTAAAGAACAGTAAGATACAGTGAATTTTGAGCTGTTTCTATACCTAAGGGCCTGGCTTAAACATTAGTGATACAATTGGGGAGTAGACAATTGTTGTTGGTATTTTTACCTAGGGAGAGACTATTGAATGAAATGACAACAAGCTGAGAAATATCTACATTCAAGGGAGAGATTGAAAAAGAAATCAATAAATGTAGTATTAAATAATGCAGGAAAGGAAACTAAAGAGAGGTGTTTTGGAGGCTTAAGAAATGAAGAGTTAAAAACAGATTGGATATTCAAGAGTGTCAGGTACAGTTAGGGCAGTTTATGAACAGCACAATCATAATCTAACATTAAAGCAATAAATATCTGAATGAGTTAATTTATTTTTTCACATTTAAAGTCCAGTGTGATCGCTAGCTGAATCAGTTATGACTAGATCCAGGGTTTTAAAACATGTGTTCTCTCTGTCTCTCTTCACTTTCTGTACTTCATTCTCCTCCTCTCAGTTCCAGGTTTGTGTTTAATACTATATGGAGAAAGTAGAAAATGACTTTCTTCCACTATCCCTACAAATTCAGGGAAAAGACTCTGACTCTGCATTGTTCACATGACAACTCCAAGAGAAATGAATTGGTCAACTGGCCAGTCTGGGTCTTATTCCTGCAGAAAAGCAAGGTGGTCTAAATCATTGACAATGCTCCAGAAAACATTATTATTACCAGTGAGGCAAAATCTGAGAGATATCCCCTGGTTTTGACAATCAAAAGGTCATTAATCCCAGAGCTGGTTTGGTGGCAGAGCAAAAGCAAGACTACAGTGGTTTGGGAAGTATATGGAAAAGTAGGCAATCATACATATTTTGTTTGTAATGCCATAGACACTGAAATGGGCTCTCACAGAGTATTACATCAGTCACAACTGTCTAGCTTTCAGTTCAGTTTTCAGCTTGGAAAAGTAGACTTTAAAGTTATCCTTATTTTCTCTCCTGAAATAACCACCATTAGGCTGAGACAAGCGGGTTTCTTTTCTGGCCTTATGCTCTCCAGCTGCAGCAAATCTGTATAGATGAAGGACCATGCCTCAATTTTTATATTGTGCCCTAGCATCCAAATCCCATGCCCAAATGTCCCCGCTTCCTCTTGTATAACTTGCAAAATTCTCTCCTCCAGGTTGATCCTCAAAAGGAAAGACCATATCACAGTTGGACACATCTATTGACCCAACGCATGACTTTTTTCTGTCTGGAAATAAAGAACTTGAAAATGTGAACTAAAAATGGGTATAAATCTTCCTACAGAGCTAGAACAAGGACAAGAAAGAAGGGTTATGCTGTTCAACAGATCTCTTTGGCCTTCATATTACAAGAAACTCCAGGAAGTATAAAAAAATTGAATTTGGCTTTCGAAGTTCAAGTTCATGTCTATTGTCATGGCAGGGAACTAGTTTGTATTTTATCATTTAATACATGTTAACTTGATTTATAGCATTTAAATATTTAGATATATATTGTATAAACTTCCATTTTTATTTTGATTTCACAACTATTAAAGGGAATAATAATATACACAGTGATTCTAGTCCAACAGTTAATAATAAATTACTTACAAATAAAACATGGCACTCAATACTATGGTTCCTTGCCCTGGAGATTTTTTAGCAATAAATGACAACAATTACACCTCTACTTATACACGTAGGCTTGGGTAATTCTTTCCCACATTAATTTGGGTCTTAGCTATGTGGCTTTGGTCAATATAAATGTGGCATTTAGAAGAGACTTAAACATGTTTTTGCTTTGGAGGTTGTCTTCTGTTACTACTCTCGAGATTTCTTTCATGTGAAAAATGTTGAGCTTACCTCTTGTATGGTAAAAGACATGAACAAATTTTTCACAGCCAACATCAAACCTACAATGAGACATATGTAAGTAAAGCCATCTGATACCTTGCAGTCCCAGCTGAACTGCTAGCTGAACACATGGATCAGCTGAATCAGACAGATCAGAACAGTCCAACTGACATACAAAATCTGAGTGTTTAGGCCTCCCTGGTGGTGCAGGAGTTAAATCTCAGCATTGTCAAGCTATTGCAGCCATTGCAGCATGAATTCTATCCCTATTCAGGCCAGGGAGCTAACCCACAGGGTGCAGCAGACCTTTCCTATCTTGCCTGCTCTGCTTCCCATTCTAACTCTGGTGAATCCTCTCACCTCCCGTACCTCTGGCCTACACCCCAGTTCTTGTATGCATAAAAAATGAAAATAAATCTCTAAAAAAAAAATCTGAGGGATGATAAGAATTTGTTGCTTAAAGACATTGCATTGGGGCATTATGTTACACAGCAAAATTTACCAAAACATATAGCTAGAATTTTAACTCTTAAGTCATTCTTCATTTCCTTTTAATCTATTCAAAGCTCCACACACTATATAATGAATGCCCTTTACAACCTAATCTATTTGCCTCCTTAGTTTTGTCTCTTGTACATCCTACTTTTTCTAAATCTTGCATACCATATTAAAGCCATTTGAAGCTGCTTATTATCTTCCAAGTACCCAAAGCCCTCTCACAAATCATTAACCCCTTATCCTGCCTGAATTGTTCTTCTGTGCATCGTCCTGGTCCCTTTCAACAGGTAATTATCTGTTTTCTTCAAGACCCATTTTCTATCTTTAATTCTTCTGATCCACTAACATAGAGTAGTGCCTCTCACTCCTCCTGTCCATTACAATATAACATGAATTCCACCCACTTATATTTACTGTTTTCCTTCTATTATAAGTGTGTCAGGCCTTGTTATCATGAACTATTACCCAATTGTTTCTGCATCCTCTACTTCTTTTTTTTTTTAAAGATTTATTTATTTATTTATACAAGCACTGGCTACAGTCAGAAGCTAAGGAGGGTGAGAGAATTCACGAGAGCCAGAGCAGGGAACAGAACAGGCAGACTGATGAAATACACTGCTGAGGGGAGCAGCGGGTGGCAGGAGAGGTCTGCACGCCATGTGGGACCCTCCTCCAGTGGCCGGGGAGCAGCCGGGGATCGAACTGGCGCTGCTGAGGCTGCGGGCAGCTTCGCAACCCAGCGCTCAACCTCTGTGCCACCAGGGAGGCCCTGCATCCTCTACTTCTAACAGAGGTGACCATACCTATTTAATGCAGATTTAGTGAATGAATCTGCATTTTGAAGGAAATGAAGCAAAGAAGAAGGGAGAAAAAAAATGGATGGAATAAAAAAGGGAGAGAAAATGGATACAGACTTCTTATTTTCCTCGTTGGTGGAAACATAATGACTGAAGTTAAGAAAAATGTTTTTGTTGTTGTATTTCTTTTTGTAAGTTTATTTGAGAGGTTGGCCTCAATCATGCTTTTACATGTGTAAAGGAGACAAATGGAGGCTGGGAGATTTGCTTATGGAGTAAATATATTGAAAATTGCACAGTTGTAGTCTTCCTAGCAATTCATGTACTTCTTTTTCTGATATAGGATGTGAGGTTATTGTATGTGTGTGTTTATACTTGTGCATGTTAATGTGTAAGTAGTGATACTGGACATTGAGCAAGTTATCAGCCACATTGTCTCTACTTTCTCTATGAGGATTTAAGCAAGCAGGGACCATCTCTTGCTAGAAATGACAGAGCAAGTGGGAGATATTAGAAAGAAGCAGGCCAGTAAAGGTCTGTAACAGCCAATGTTTTGACCTTGAGAGAGAGGTATTAAAGAATAACAAGGCAAGTTGATTTTTTTTCCCATTGACTTTCTTTGTTGACAATCCTATTTATTGTGCTCTTTCTTTCTGTCTTTTTTTTTTTTATCAATATCCTCTTTGTCAATCATACGTCTCATCTAGTTACAGAACTTTCCTTATTTATTTAAAGGAAAGATTAATGTCTGACTTATATATAATCCCTATTTGGGGAAAAATGGTTTTGCAGTTATAAACCTTTGATTTTAATATGATAACCAAACTTCTCATAATCATTTCACTTTTAGTACTTTATCTGTTTTGTGAGAGAATCAACAGCGATGGAGATTTTGTTCAGTTTGAGCTATTTAGCATCTGTAAGGATTAAGTTGACAGAGTTGTTGTGATAGAATTAATATCCCTTTTATTCCTTGGGTGGAAAGATATGAATAATTTGAAGGCTGACCCTCATCCTTTCCCTTCAATGTAAACATCTTGTAGCTTCTCAAGAAAGATCTGTTTGTTTCAGAAAAAGCTTACAAATCTCTTTAAAGTATGATTGTGTCAATACATGCCCATAGAATAAATGATTTGGTGAAAAAAAAAAAGTTTGGGAAGAAACACACACACACACACACAACCCTCACATCCTATATCAGAAAAAGAAGTATCTTTTTTTTTTTTTTTCTGATATGAAACGAAATGAAAAGCATCCAGATGTTGGAGTCAGAAAAAAAGCCTGAGTTTAAATCTTTACTTTGTTGTTAACTTTGTGACAAGAAACATGTTTCATATTCTCTCTTAGGGGTAGTTTCTGGATGTACTATAATACGATTACTGTTAATATTAACTGAACTAGTACTTCTAAAGTGGCGAACAAAATGTGTGAAGTATAATAGGTTCTTGATAAATGGTTTGCTCTCCTTTTACTACTCTCAATAGCAACAAAATAAAAAGTTACAATTATGTGGTCATTTTTTTGTAACTAGATATTTCTTTATAAAGAAACAGAGATTTGCCTCAATTGTGCCACATACTGGGGATGCTTAACTTTATATATTATACATAAACACAATATCTAATTTGCATTAAAAATGTTAAATGTTTTTGAAACTGCCTTAGTGGTATTTGTTTTCTTTCAGAGCCTCATTTACTTCTCCATTCTATGTCTTAGTAAATTTCAAACAGTTATGGGGATCTAGTTGGGGAGAGAACATATTCAAAGCTATTCAAGTATGTGAAAATTTCAAATATATTCTGACCAAATGGAGAGTTTAGTGATCAATGTATGCAGAATGTTTTTAAAAGTGGGCCTCCCTGGTGGGTTAAGTCTCAGCACTATGAAGCTATCAGCAGCCACTTCAGCAGGAGTTCAATCCCCAGCCAAGGAACTACCCACATAGCGCAGCAGACCTCTCCTGTCTCTGCCTGATGCTCCCCTCAGCAGTGTATTTCAGTCAGTCTGACTGTTTTGTTTCCCACTCTGTCTCTGGTGAATCCTCTCACCCCCCACACCTCTGGCCTGTACCCCAGTTCTTGTATGCATAATCTTTTTTAAAAAGGATATTTTATGGTGACATCATTATATAGCACACATATCTCTCAACATGAAAAAACATTTGCAAACGGGGTTCCTGCATATTTATTCATGAGGAGAGAAGAGGAGAGAGAGAAGTAATTATCAAGTTGAATTGGCATTCCTAAGGTCAACCAATCAACCATCCCTGCTTCCTTTCAGTCTCCTACAGAACACTATCTTTTAGATCTCCTCTTTTCTTGAGGACACAAAGAAAGTGTCGTATCAGTATCAAGAGGGACCTCTCTAAGCACAGAAAATATGACCAGATCTGGCAGGTGTGTTTGGACTGTGTCAGCATAAAACACAGAGAAGGCCTGTGGGAACTGTGGGAGCTGCTTAGCACTTCCTTAAACTCATTCTCTAGTCTCATGGAAGCAACTATATGTTAATTCTGTATTCACTTTTCAGACTTTGATTCTAGATCCCTGAACCATAGACAAGAGTTGCTGAAAGACTTTACAGTGAGACACTGTTGTTTAGTACCTGTTGTGGCCCAGCGACAATAGAAGGGCAGGAAGCAACGGTTCTTATACTCAAGAACTTAGAACTTAGTGGGTGAGACAGACTAAATACCAAATAAATATACAAACAAGTTAAAAATAAAAGTTATACAAGGAGTACAATGATAAAATAATGATGCATTCCTAATTCCACTCTCAGAATTTTTCTGATTTTGATTAAGCATAACTGACAATTCTAACTCTATTCATTTAATGCTTAACCTGTGAAAGCATATGATTTATCTCTGAATAATCTAATTTCAATGGCCAGGGAGGGAAGCTGATCCAGAGGTCTGGATAAAGCTTTTTTTATTTGTACCTTTATAACTTAATATACATGAAGTTTTTTTGTAACTGTATTTGTAACTTTGATAAAGCTTTTTTATTTGTAACACTTTCTGCATCTCTGTGTATTTGGGCAAATGTGGAGGACAGCTGGTGCTATGAATTTCTTACTATCACTTCAGCAAGGACTCTCAAAACCTAAGTTCAAATATCAGTTTTATCACTTATAGGCAGGTGATTTTTGAAAAGTTGCTACACTTTGTTTATATAAAGTGTATTAGTATGTGAAAATAGGTATCATAACTATTTAGTCTACATTGTTAATATTCAAGTAATGTGATTCATATAAAGCACCTAAAATATTATTTTGTCTATAGATGTTAGATATTTTTACTAACGGAAAATATGTTTTGATAACTTCAGTAATAAGATTATTTTTTCATTATTCCACAATACATAACTTTATGTATCAGCATATACATAGTTTACCACTGAGGGAGTATGATAAAATGTTGAAAATATAAGTATTTTTAATAGCAGACACCTTGGACCTCCCTGGTAGTGCAAGGGGTGAAGTCTCAGCACTATCAAGCTTTCTGCAACCACTGTGGCATGAGTTTGAATCCTAGGCCAGGTAGCTAACCCACATGGCATAGCAGACCTCTCCAGCTCACCCGCTGCTCCCCTCAGCAGTGTATTTTAATAGATCTGTCTGTTTTGCTCCCCGCTCTGGCTCAGGTGAATCTTCTCACCCCTGCACCTCCGTTCTACACCCCAGGTCTTGTATGTACAAATAAAACTTAAAAAAAAAATAGCATACACCTTGCTAATGTGTATATACTATGTATTTTTTATTGATTGTTGTAGCTCATGTTTTAAAATATTTTTATTTGTTTATTTATACAAGAACTGGTGCACAGGTCAGATTCACAGGAAGGTAAGATGATTCACCAGAGACAGAGCAGGGAACAGAACAGGCAGACTGCCTGAGGGGAGCAGCGGGCAAGACAGGAGAGGTCTGCAGCACCGTGTGGGACCCAAGCCGGTGGGCCGGGATGGAACCCGCGCTACAGAGGCGCTCAACCGCCTGCGCCACCAGGGCAGAACCCTGTACCTCATTTTCTTTGAAGTCCTATTTAGGAGTATAAGGATCATATCCGTGTGTGTGTGTGTGTGTGTGTTTATTGCTCTAAAGAAACTTCAGTCATTGACTTCTCTGTCCCGTTGGAATCTGAGTTTTTCTTATTCTAATAATTATCATGTTTTACTTCAGTTATTTTTTTTTTTAAATTTCACTCTTATTCCTCTTTGATTGTTTCTAACATGCTGTTCCTGGACTGTAGTAAGTGCCAAGAAACTACTTGTTGAATGAGTGAGTAGCAAATCATTAAAGTATGAGATCATCATCATCATCACAATAGAAGTACAGAAAAGGAGTCAACCCACAACTTCTGTAGTCTAGATAATATCTGGAAAAGCCATAGATAACTGGAAAACTATATTTTGTTCATGTTTCTTCTCACACTTAACACCATCAACATTCATTGAGTGGATAGTTATTATGCGACTGTGTGCACAGAGTTACATACATTTCAACTTAAGAAGCTCTTCAAAACATCATAAATACACACACTTATGAAACTGAGTGTCTGGTAGATGATGAGGTAAATCACTTTGCAAAATGGCACCAATTCATTCATTCTTTCTGTACGAATACATATTGTAATGTGACTTCGCTGCTTCTTAACAAAAAGGGAAATCTATTCCCCCATTAGGAATAGCTTTCATCCTTGTTTTTGCTAAAAAGAATGTGCGGGCAGTGAACTTGTGCTAGTTCCAAGCCTAGGTCTTATAGAGCTTTGCAGATTTCCTCTTTCTTTTGGTACGCTGACCTATGTGAACAGGTTCGCATAATCTCCTCAATGATTAGAGGCTCGTGAACCAGGAAAGACATACCTGACTACAATCAGTCGCCAGATCAGTCAGTCAAAGTAAACAGCTCATGGCAGAAACAGGAGCAAAACTAGATAAATTTAGCATGTCTGGATAAAATCATAGAAATATTTAAAATTTTAAGACACTTGTCTTTGGTGGTGTTTGTTTTACAGCAATATATAACCGATTCTCATATATATGCATATGGAATCAATTATATATATAATATATGCATACTCTCACATTATACATGACATGTTCACAACCTTTACATAGATATGTACATTTACATGGATATATATATATATATATATTTATATAAATGAATTAAAGTCAACAACCCCATTGGTTTTGACAGAGAAAATTCTAACCCTAGCTTTACATTAGAGAGTTGGTGCTAAAATTCTTCCTCTGTAAGTAGTCTTAGCCCATATATTTCCAGTAAGAAATAGCGCCACCCTGTGGTACTAACTATAGCAAATAAGGAATATAGAAAGGTTTGCATCTCTCTAAAGGCTACCGGTAAAGAATCAGGCTTAAAGTTCTGATGAGTAACCTAGTCTTGGTTTCAAATGTAATCACTCGCAGTTGGAGAATGGCCAGGGTCTATGGTATCATAATTTTAGAACTTCTTGTTATCCTCTGATAAAGAGATGACTGAGACAAACTTGTTGAGGAAATAATTTCATTATAGGCACATGAAATCCCTCTTTTTTTTTTTTGTAGTATTCACATATTTATTCCAACTCAGATTTTATTGCTAATATTCCAATATTCTCATGCAAAATATTCCTATGTAATTATACGATTTTTAATAATGAGTTTGTGGGCCCTGTACAGAAGCTTAATTACTAGTTCTATTATTTTACTTCAGTTTACATATAAACAACATTCTAAGGACTTTGATTTTGGTAAGATTGGATATTATTAGGGAAAGACTATCAATTAAACTACTGCATTAAATAGAATGCTTTAAAATCATAAAATAGGTGAAAAATAGTAAAGCATTGCCAGGCAGAATGTGACAACTGGAGAGGCAGTCAGAAAATATAACCTGAGGGTCCTTGGCAATCAAGACCCAATCAAGTTGCTAATTGTACCTTAGTTCTGAGAGCTTGCAAAGTAAAAATAAAAAATATAGAGTATTTGATAGATCCTTCTGCTCATTAAAATGAGATCAGAGTAAGAATGAAGGAGAAGGGGTAAAGCAGCCTGACAGATTTCACTCAGAATACTATGAAGACCTTGGCATTGATATAGAGAGACACAGAGACAGAGAGAGACAGAGAGACAGAGAGATAAAAACCTTGTTCATACCTCCCAAAAACATGCAGTCAAAATTCTCATCACTAAAATGTTCTAAAGAAAACTGTTACAGGGCCTCCCTGGTGGTACAGGGATTAAGTTTCAGCACTATGAAGCAATCTGCAGCATGAGTTGAATGTCTAGACAGCGAACTAACCCACATGGCACAGCAGACCTCCCCTCAGCAGCGTATTTCAGTCAATCTGCCTGTTCTGCTCCCCACTCTGTCTCTGGTGAATCCAGGAACTGGAAGTGCAGAAAAACTAATGACCCTTCAGCTACATTTGATCAATGAGGAATGAGAGGAAACGTATATAGGCTGCTCCCTTTTTCCCAGTGTGTGAAGAATTTTGACACCTATCTTTCTTTTTTAAAAGATTTATTTTATTTTTATGCATTACAAGAGTTGGCATGTAGGCTGGAGGTGCAGGGGATGAAAGGATTCACCAGAGACAGAGTGGGGAGCAGAATAGGCAGATTGACTAAAATACACTGCTGAGCAGCGGGCAAGACAGGAAAGGTCCACTGGGTCTTGCGGGTTATCTCCATGGCTGGGGATCGAACTAGTGCTGCAGTGGCTCTGGATAGCTTTATAGTGCTGAGACTTAACCCCTTGCGCCACAAGGGAGGCCAGAGACATATCTTTTTCGATATAAACATATTTACCTAGAGATGAAGATAATTTATAAATATTTATGTTGACTGTTTCTCTTTTCCTGTTTCATTCCACATGTCCTGTAGCCCTGTTCCATGGTATGATGTTGTGTCGGGCAACACCACACTGATAAAGAAATGGGAGTCCTGGAGCAGGCTACATAATGCAGGATAGTGCTGAAGAGCGAGATCCTGGCCTTTTTATTGGTAGAATAATTATAAAGCATCAGTTGTGAGCGGAAGGAGGACAAAAAGAAAATGGAGGGGTGAAACTAGAAAATGTGCTCTGTCATCAATAGTATCCGGGGTTGTGAGTCTGCCCTCCAGGCATGTCTCATCTGCTTGATCACTTGGTGCTGTAATTGAGATCAAGCCCTAGATTTCCAGCCACGGTTTCAATGGTTTTAATCTTATCAAGAAGGCTTTCCACAGATCAGCTTCTGGGGTCCCTTGTCACACATCAGTCCGCATCCCCCCATCCCCCACCACCACTCCGGCCTGCCCAGGCATTCCCGGTCAAACATCATACATCATAATGCTTAAGTCAGGAGTAAGTTTATGCATCAGTCATCAGCCCCCCCCCCCCCCCCCCCCCGCCCCCGGTGTTCCCAGTTACTTTAAGCTCTTGGTTGATTTGAAAGGCACCTTGTAAGGTTTGGCTCTGACTGCCTGAGCCAGCAGTTCTGACCTTGTTTAGGAATGCAGAACTGCAGGTAACAAAATGGTGGCCAAACGGGCCGCTGAGGATTAGCAGACCCACAGTATAACATTCTGATATGAGAAGCAAGGCTTTATGTCTTGTTCTAAGGAGACCCAAGTTAAACAATTTTCTTGTATGTCCTAATTTTTCTATATTTTGTGTTAATTGTGTTAAAATCCACTTTTGTCTAAGCCAATTTTGTTTCATTTTCAAATTTATTGACATGAAATTGCTCTCAGTAATGTTTATACTGTTATCTCAAAGATGCACAAAAATTTTCATTCCCTTAAGAAAACACATTTACCAGTTAAATTATTACATTTATTGATTGCCATGTAATAATTACTTAAAAGATTTTAAATATATAAGAAAATGTACATCTTCAAAAGTCATCCTTTTAATCCATTTTTTATGTATTTTTAAGTCATTTAAAAAATAAAACCTTCTGGTTATTTTTATCAATAATGATCACATAATTTATCAATAAATGATCACAATTTTTATAATAAAATTGCTCTAAATTTTATTTTTAAGATTGTAGGAGCAGGGGCCTCCCCTGGTGGAGCAGCGGTTGAACGCTGGGTTGCGAGGCTGCCCGCAGCCTCTGCAGCGCCAGTTCGATCCCCAGCCATCGGCGAGGGTCCCACAAAAAAAGAAAAAAAAAAGAAAAAAGAAAAAAAATAAAGATTGCAGGAAGGAATGGAGAAGGATCTCTATGATTCGAGCAGATGGGGTAAAGGAGGAGAGAGTCTTGGAGCCCTCAGTGGCTCTTGCCGGCTTTTATTGGGATTTACCAGGTACACAGCAGGCAGAGATGCTGGGGGCTGGGAGTCCTGCCAGCCTGCCTGCAAGTCTTCACTCTTTCTTGGCTCTCTGGCCTTCTCTTGTGTAAGGGCCGCACAGGACACAGTGCAGGTTCTCCGATCCTATGCAGACCGGGTAAAGGAGGAGTCAGAGTCCTCAGTGGTTTTGCAGGTTTTTATTGGGGTTCACCAGGCATATGGCAGGCAGGGGTGCTGGGGGGCTGGGAGGCCTGCCAGCCTCCCAGCCCCCAGCAAGTCTTCACTCCATCTGGGCTCTCTAGCGTTCGTTCTGCTGCTTCTCGGCTACTCTTTCGGCTTTGGCTTCGGCTTCTACTGCTGCTGCTGGCGTCCCCGTGATGCCGCCCTTAAAAGCACAGTCTTAGCTCAGCTGATTCCATCTACCTATGCCCACACCCTATTCCAGGTGCCCGCCATTAGGCATGCATTCAGGACAAGGATCCATCATCTATCCTGATGGCGGAAGGGCAGAAAAGCCTGGTATTTTCTTTACCCTACAGTCCACCCCCTCAGGGTTTTCTGCCATACAGTCTATACATATATATATACAATTTTCTAAGCAAACAAACAATGCAGCCATGGCCCACAAAAGTAAATACATCAAATATAACAAAATGCAATATAACAGAATACAACAGAACACAAATAAGTCCAGGCAGGGCCCCAACCTAGTGCAAAAGACAATTATTGGTACCAGCAGATGAACCACCAAATCTGCTGTGGAAGGCACTGCTCATACAACGGAGGGGAATCACTCACAACATCTATTGCAACATGCCAGGAGCCGTCAGACTTCCTGGCCTTCTCTGGCTGTAGTCTCGGCTACAAGCCACACACAACATCCACCCCCAGGATGCAATAGCTCTGGGATTGGCAATTTTATTCTGTTGGGGGTAATCGCCAACCCTCAGGGTTTCTGTCTGCAGTCGCTCCAACACTCGGCCTTCACAGCCACCAATGCCACTCACAGACCCCTGCACTCAAGCCAACCCACTGCACAAGCACATGGGTCGGGGATCCAAACTCTACATTTGGCTTGGGCTCCACCCCAATCCATGTTCCCCACCCGTCCCCCAAGGACAGTTTCCTCAGCTCCTCACCCTCACTCAAGAATGAGCAGGGCATCACCCACAGGTGATTTTACGAGACTCACAGTTCTTCAGCATACTCAGGCTGCTTAACAGCCACTCAGGGCTTCTCAACTTAGCATCAGTACCAGCTTTTGCCTTCTCAGTTGGCTTTTCCCCTCTACCTGGCTGCTGGGCATAACAGGCTGCTTTTGGCCATCTAGCCCCACTGGCCACCCCCAGCTTCCCATCTCCTGGGGTTTGCAAACAAAACTGTTCCACCCCCAGGGTCCCAAAACATATCAACCTGCAAGGTCCTCCGCCTTCTGGCGGGATTGTCAGTCCATCAGTCCATTAGTTCAAGTCCATTGGCCTCTCCCTGCTTCAGCAATGGCCTGCTACCTCAGGGGTCATTGGCTGGTCCTTTTGGGTGTCATTGGCTGGTTCTCTCAGGCGTCTCCTTCACGCCAGGTCTCGTCCTGTAGCTATGCCTCCATGGCGCCTCCAGCATCATCACAGGCAAACAGTCTGTTCTCCTTAGTCCCTCCAGGTCTTCGGAGGGCTCCAATACCCGTCTACATGGATCTTGCCGACTATGCCAATTGTAAGGGCCGGACAGGACACAGTGCAGGTTCTCTGATCCTATGCAGACCGGGTAAAGGAGGAGTCAGAGTCCTCAGTGGTTTTGCAGGTTTTTATTGGGGTTCACCAGGCATATGGCAGGCAGGGGTGCTGGGGGGCTGGGAGGCCTGCCCCAGTCTTCACTCCATTTGGGCTCTCTAGCTTTCATTCTGCTGCTTCTCGGCTTCTCTTTCGGCTTCGGCTTCGGCTTCGGCTTCGGCTTCGGCTTCTACTGCTGCTGCTGGCGTCCCCGTGATGCCGCCCTTAAAAGCACAGTCTTAGCTCAGCTGAATCCCATCTACCTATGCCCACACCCTATTCCAGGTGCCCGCCATCAGGCATGCATTCAGGACAAGGATCATCATCTATCCTGATGGCGGAAGGGCAGAAAAGCCTGATATTTTCTTTACCCTACATCTTGCCTTCTCTCTGCTTCTCTGCCCTCTGCTCTTCTTGTGGTTCTGCTGGCATTCCCGTAACACTGCCCTTATAAGCCCAGTCTTAGCCCAGGTGTATCCACTTATGCATGTCCACACCCTACTCCGCCATCAGGCATGCATTCAGGACCGCAGGGATCCATCATCAATTCTAATGGCAGGAGGGCAGAAAAGCCTAATACTTTTTCACTTACCCTACAAAGATTTATTCATTTTTTTTTATACAAGAGCTGGGGTACAGGCCAGATGCGTGGGAGAGTGAAAGATTTACCAGAGACAAAGCAGGGAACAGAACAGGCAGACTGACTAAAATACACTGCTGAGGGGAACAGTGGGCGCGACAGGAGAGGTCTGCTGCGCCATGTGGGAAATCTCCCTGGCTGGCTGGGAATTGAACCCACGCTGCAGAGGCTGCGAATAGCTTCACAGCATTGCCCTCAAGCCGCTGTGCCACTGGGAGGCCCAAAATTGCTCTAAATTTTAATCTATCATGACTGACTTATTCTTTGACCTAAGAGACATTTATATATTCACTTAAACAATTCAATATGCATAGGGCTTTAAAAAAAATTTTAAAGGTTTGTTATGTATACAAGAACTGGGGTGTAAACCAGAGGTGCAGGAGGTGAGAGGATTTACTAGAGAGAGTGGGAGCAGATTAGGCAGATCTACTGTTGACAGGAGCAGAGGGCGAGGCAGGAGAGGTCTGCTGTACCATATGGGTTGCTCCCTGGCCAGTGGAGGATCCAACTCATAGTGCAGTGGCTGGCAATAGCTTGATAGCTCTGTCTTTAACCCCTGCACCACCAGGGAGACCCAAGCAAGGGCCTTTTAAAAGTTCATTTTTTTTTTCCTAAAGATTTATTTATCCATTTATACAAGCACTAAGTACAGTCAGAAGTGCGGGAGGATGAGAGAATTCACCAGAGCTAGAGCAGGGAACAGAACAGGCAGACAGACGAAATACACTGCTTAGGGGAGCAGCAGGCGGCAAGAGAGGTCTGAGCGCCATGTGGGACCCTCGCCCGGTGACCGGGGATCAAACCTGCGCTGCAGAGGCTGCAGGCAGCTTCGCAAACCAGCGCTCAACCGCTGCGCCACTGGGAAGGCCCAAAAGTTCATTTTTAATATGGAGTTGTAACCTGTGTTTAGAGAACACATTTTGATATTCTCTCCTTGTTGATAGTCATTTTGAGAGACTCAGTATAATGTCAATTTACTATTCATAAATGTTTAATATTTATAAATATTTAATATTTATAAATTCCATATAGGCCTGAAAATATGTTTAGTTTCAAGTTTGTGGGCTCAGGAGTATACTCATTTTTTTTTTGTGATCTTTCCTTTTTTAAATATTAGATATACATGGAACCATATTATTCTGTCCCTTGTGCATCTTAACTACTCTTTCATGTTTTTGTCTGCTTGGATCTTGATATTTTTACTTTCTGTAGCTTCCAAGCTCCATCTTCTATTTCATTATTCCTCTTTTCAGTTGTATCTAACTTGTTATTTGATAAAGCCACAGAGGTTGTTGTTTTTTGTATATATTGACAGAAATTCCATTTTGTTTTTCTCAATACTCTTTATTAATTTTCAAATATTTTTACATTTTATTTTTCATTTAAAAGTCTATATCTAATAATTCTACTACATAAAATGGTGTGTCTTCAATTCTTGCTTCTGAAAGATGTTTACACAAGTATTGTGTCATTGTGGTGGTGAATTCATATTCAGTGAGACTTTATCTGTAAGATTCCTCTCTAAATTAAACATTGTCCCTCTAGAACAGTTTTGTCATATTTCTGTGACTTTTGGTTCCCTTGAGATCACATTTTAAATTAATTTGTTGCCTTGAGTTTTCCTAGATAATGCAAAAGGTAAAATATTCAAATTCATATGAGGTTAAACTCATATTTATTTATTTTCAGGGAGTATTATTTTTATTTTCACATTAACCTAAGCAAAGACAGATGAGGTTTTTTTTTTTTTCCTAGCAGTAAAAGATTGATTTTTTTTTTTTCTAATCTATGTGATCATTGTTAGTGAAGTTCCTTCAATGTCCTTTAAATGTTCTGAGTTTCAGTTACCCAACATATTAGCACCTAAGTCTTATATATTGTATTACTATTAAAACTAAACACTCCTGTTTCTGAGACTATAATGCCAGACCTATCCCGCCTTCACCCCTTCAAATAGCTGCAGCCTTTATTTTTATCTTATCACTTTTTTTCTTCAAGATTCCTACTGCTGGGCTTCCCTGGTGGCACATGGGATTAAGACACAACCTATGAGGCTGTCCGCAGCCCCTCCAGCACAAATTCTATTGGAGTTTGATCCCTGGGTGTCCAGGGAGAAACCCACATGGCTCAGCAGACCTCTCCTGACTCACCCGTTGCTCCCCTCAGCAGTGTATTTCAGTGTAGATCTGCCTGTTCTGCTCCCCACACTGTCTCTGGTGAATCTTCTCACCCCCCATAGTTCTTGTATGCATAAATAAATAAATCTTTAAAAAAAAAGATTTCTATTCCCATACATTTAGTTATAGTTTTAAAATAACCCATTTTAGCATGTATGTGGAAGGGCATTCAGGCTATTTAGTCTTCCTAAATGTTGAAAACTAAAATCCAAATTCATTAATTTATTGAGGTCATTTCAAATGCCAATCAAATCATATTTACAAATGTTTCACTTTTTACCTGATGTGGGGGGAAATTACTCAATCACAACTCTCTATATAGCCGTACTACACAATGGATTGAACACAGAAATCTCTAAAAATCAAGCTACTACACATCGTTGTAAAACATGGAAATCTTCAATAGCTTATGCTAGAAGGGAATATAATTGTAGGCCTTTGTATCCAACCAAAATTAGCAGTTGCTATTTTTCTACTCCACAGAAATGCATCTAATAGCAGTTTACTAAAACTCCATCATTGCAAAAATGTCACTAGTAAGAAGAAAAAAAAAGCACTCATATAATCAGAGAAACACTATGTTTAGCTCATTTCTTTAGCCTATCAACTTCCAAATCTGTAGTTTTAAAGTATAACTACAGCAAATAATTATGAATAAATGATTTATTACTAGGCCCTTGATTTGTTCACTGCCACTAGTGTTTGTAGCTACCACTAAAAGTGTCACTTTGAAATACATTTTTAGACAAATATTATAAATGTGTAATATTATAATGTGTAAAATTTCTTGAATAGAAAACAAATGTTCACTTGATTCAAAATTAAATAGGCAAATATAGAATTGGCTATTTAAGCAGCTTTAAAAACAGTCGCATATATAATTTTGTTCAAATGATGTATCACATCGTTTTTTAAAAAGATAATGACAGTGAATATTTATCATGACAGTTACTGATTTATTGTCTTTCAGTTTCAAGCCCACCCTTTATTGCCTTGTCTCATGTAATTGGAGTAGCTCCACTTCCAAGCATTTTTTTTTCTTTGATACCTGGTGCAGTGTTTGCCATTTGATGACATTAAAGGAATCTGAAAAAAACAAGTATTCTTTCTTTCTTGTTTTTTGTCTATTTTATGCTTCCTGTCTCTGAAGGTCAGTAGTTTGAGGGGCATTGTTGGAAACTCATTTCAGCAAGATTCATCAGCATCCAGTAGACAGCTTCCTTGATAGTGGTGTGTGGGAGACCCAGTGGTTTGCCCTGGGTGAGTTTCACATCAATACAGAGTAGGATTGCCATATTTAGCAAAAATAGACAAAACACCCTTTTTCAAAAGATTTATTTATGCATACAAGAATTGGGATTCTGGGGGCTGAAAGGATTCACCAGAGACAGAGCGGGGAGCAGAACAGGCAAACTGATGAAATACATTGCTGAGGGGAGCAGCGGGTGAGACAGAAGAGGTCTGCCTCGCCATGTGGGTATCTCCCTGGCCAGCTGGGGATCGAACTCATGCAGATAGCTTCACAGCAAAAGCACTCATTTAAATTTAAATTTAAATTTCAGGTTAAAAATTTTACTTTGCAATATTTTGGGATATATTTATTAACCATTTATTCACTTCTAATCGAACATTCAAATTTTGATAAACATTTTGTATTTTATCTGGAAACCCTATATCCAGTGGGAGTTTTCTGCCTGC
Source organism: Talpa europaea (assembly GCF_964194135.1). NCBI lineage: Eukaryota > Metazoa > Chordata > Mammalia > Eulipotyphla > Talpidae > Talpa > Talpa europaea. The sequence continues at coordinate 109,138,944 of NC_140072.1, read as the reverse complement.
CAACCTTGGAAAGTTGTCATCCTAGTTGGCAGCAGAAATGCTTAACAGTTTTGGTGTGCTGATCCTCTTTAAGTTTTCTCATTCAGTGGACCATAACTACACAAACAGCAGAGTCTCAGATTCAGTCTGGAGTAGTTCCGCCAAGTTTCCCTTTTTCTTTTCACTTGATGATAGACCATTCACATGATAGATGTAGTAGTTGTGCTTTTTATGTGATGCCCACAAAAAGGGGAGGCTCCATGTTCCCTATACCACCAAATAAAGGGTGGAGCTGTGTGGGGAGGAGAAACAGAAGGGAGACTTGGAGAAGACTTGGAGGAGACAGAGCAGAGAGATGTGAGGAAAAAGGACACATTTGCTTCTCAGCTTTGGACTTGCACCAGGCACTTGCAGGGACATGGAAGGAGACATGGAGTCCAGACAAGTAGAGACACTTGGAAGAGACATGGGTGAGAGATATGGGGAGGCCTGATTTGTACTTTGATTTTGTTCTTTTTGTTTCAGACTTGACTGGACCCTTTGTCCCTTTCCTATGATTCCCTGCCAGAAGTTTCCTTAGACTTGTGGTGAGTTTTCAGGTTTCTGCTGCCTCACTCGCGTCAACCCGGTTTAATTGGACATTTGGGTGTTTTATTGGAAAACTATTATAATTTCTAATTTTCTCTTCTTATACTCACTAATCCTATTAAAGTTATTTCACACTTTTACGCTTTACTTTTATGCAGCAAATTGCAGAACTCATTCAGACTGTGCACATTTTGGGGTTCCAGGGTACCCTTAGTGTGCACACTGACAGCTACACTCTATTTTTGCTATTTCTGTATTTTTAAGAGTTTTCTTTTGTTTAATAAGCACTTTTAACTAATTAATTTTTTTTAAATTTCCCGTGTGCCAATTTCTGTAATATTTCCTATTTCCTAACTGGGTCCTGACTGATGAAGAATTAGTGCTGGAAGTGTTCCTAAGAGATAAATCTTTAAAAATGATAGTTAGGGATTGGTCTGGTCATGCCCATGGGCTTGATCACAGTGCTGACGTGCTGACCACAGGGACACAGAATGCTAATAATTCAGGGCATGCACTGGCATCACAATTAATCAGACTACCACCTGTGGTTGATTCTGATGAAGTGCCAGCTGAAGCACGTGCCTTGGGAGCTTAAGCGACTGAAGTCCTAGACTATTAAGCAATCATGATATATATAAGCATTGTGGTGTGAAAGGAACCTGCTCAGTGCATTGGGACACTTTTAGAACAATAAATGACAAGCTCAAGTCCTTTAACCCTCAAGTTCAAAGCATGATCTGAAAATGAGAGACCTTCCATGACAGCCCTTATCACATTGCATATTTTTTTAGACGTAGACCTGATATTGCTCAAAAATCAAACACACCAGTTGTGCAGGTTGCTAAATAACATCAACTGAATCCACAATGTCAATGTGTGACACAGTTTCTTATGCGAACATTAAATTGATTGGAAAAGAATGAAATCCTGAAGTTTGTAGTGAATCATTTGATTGAACTCAGACAAAATGGTCATGGCTCAGGCTGAGCTTCCTATGCTTTTAGAAGAAGTATTTTCTTCTTTTCTCTGAGACTTGACATCCTATTTTTGAAAAAACTGATCATCTCACCTTTTACAGATGTCTTGAAAGAGGATGCTTTCCCCACCAAGATCCATCACAACCACCCCTTGATGCTACTGAACCACAGCTAGCGTCAAACCTCAGAGTGCTGCCAGTACTATAAAAGAAGATCCAGGCACTCTGAGCCTCCAAGACAGGTTTAGAACCTGAATGAGCAGTGTTCTTGCTGATCCTATGTGGAAGATACAGTGGAATCACCCTATGGCAAGGTTCACTGGTATTTTACTAAGAGGATTCTTAGTGTATTTTGTGGTTTTCACCCTCTGGCAAGTGTCCTTGCTCTTGGTGTTCAGGAGAAGATACCTTCTGTGGGCCCCTGCACAATGTCTTCCATGAAGTTTAAAGTGACTGCTGGAAGTACATTTGTAGTAATGTGTGGTGTGGTGTGAAAGGGAGGGGGATGTTTTGTAGTCCTATAAAGTCTCAGCTTTTCGGTGAGCATGTGTACCTCTGTATTGTGAATGGCAGACATTTTTCAGATTTTTCTCACTCTCCATTTAGGTTGGATGGATGGCCAGTGTGGGCTAGAGCTGGGTATTTCACTTCCCCCTGGGGAGGTAGGCTCTGCTAATACCCCAGCAGATTAGGTTGAGGTTAATAAGTTTCCCCTGGGAACAGGAATTATAGAGAAGAGAACCATTTCAAAATGGTCCTTTCCCTCATCCTTGGACTGAAGCAAAGGGGATTTTTCTTAGATATTTACTATGGGAAACTGGTGGGAAAAAGCCTCATACTGTGCTAGGGGTTTCTCTATGAGTAGGTTATCCCTCCTATAGTTTTTAGCCTTCAGACTTATCCACACAGGGACTCAAGCAAATCATCCATTATAGTTCAAGTTTCCCTGTGGCACTGGATGCAGGGGAGGTTTCTTCTTGTGAATGTGATTCTGATAGCCGTGACTTCCTATGTGGCTGGCGTGTCTCTCCACTCACAGGCCAGCAATTTACCCCATGTCCTCCACAGTGGACCCCTTCTGTAGCCACAAGGAGTTGTTCATTTTTCAGCCTGTTTAGCTTTTCATTTGTTGCTAGGATGGAATGATGACTTCCAGGCTCCTTGCACATAGGACCAGAAACCAGATGTCCATATATTTACTATAAAAAGATTATACTATTTCTATCTGTGTCTAAAGAGTTTTCTTTCCCTCCTTTTAGTAATCACTTTTATGTTTTACAAAAAAAGGACAATAGGCCCCAAATAGTCATTTATGCTAAGCCCCACATTAGCAAATTGAGCCTTAATACCTAATTTAATTGTAATCTAAGAAAAATAAACTTTAACTTAGTAACCTGGAATTTTCTAGTCCACACTAATAAGATAATGTGTCTGAAAGATCCCTTTTATTTCCCATAAGGGAGAAGCTAGCCTGAAACAGTACCTACTTTCTTTCTCTCTGTCTATAAAAACCCTACATATTGTACAAAATCTTGGAGTTCCTTTCTACTTCCTAGATGGGATATTGCCTGATTCATGAGCCAATTATATCTTTATATTTACTCAGTTGAATTTTTGATATTTACAATAAATTCTCCTTTTGATAATTGATGTGTTTTCTTTCTCTTGACTGTATTTCAATACATTTAGAATTATATCTGCTCACATTTAAACACCCTTGATATTTGGAAAACATTTTAATGGCTGTGCATTCTACCACAGATTTACAATATGCATTTTTAGCTTAATATTAAGGGTAGTGGCTGCAGCTTTAAAGACTGTATAAACACTGCCTGGAGTTAAACTTTAGGGTCATGGAGATAGGTTCCATAGACCATAGAGAACATTCCCATCACAAGTTTATGCTCCAACATGTCTTTCTAGTCACTCACTGGATGAATGACCTTTTGGACATTATTTCATTTATTTTCTCCTTACATTGACTAAAGTTGACTTTTATTATTTGCAAACAAAACCCTGACTAATATTTCAATAAATATTAATGTAAATTACTTGAGAAGCTCCTTAATGAGTTGAGAAACTTCTGTTAGACTGATGATTTAAAATCATCTTTGATTTGGCATATGATTAAAAGATTGACTCATATGACCAATTAATTTCAACTCTTATGGGAATGATCTAGATTAAAACAAACAAATAAAACACCAAAATCCTAAGATCTGGTTATAGAATTTTTTTTTTTTTTTTTTTTTACTGTGTGGATAGCCCTTCAAGGAGGATTTGTTTTTAACATTTCAGTCATCTACTATAACTTGTAATGGACAGGATTCAGATGAGGGATAGAAGCTAAGTAACAGAAGCAAGGAGAGAGGTCTAGTATCTAAGCTGGCCAGTGGACGTTCCAAGTGGCATGGAAACTTGATGGATTTTAAGGACAGAAGTGTTAGATATCAAATTGTAAGTTTTTTTCAAATTGTAAGTTTTTTTTTTGCTTTCAAATCAACAGTCGTATAATGACTAGCTTCACTTCAAAATTCTTTGTAATACATTTTTTTAGTTTTACTTAACATTTAAATTGACTTAAATTAAAAATAATTTAAAATTGAAATTAATCTTTCAAATGATTTTAAATTTTGATGTAGTAATATTCCAGGACACTCTGATACATGTGGTTATTAAAATAACTATTTTTCCTTCCCATGACCCAAGATTCATATTTAATGGTTGACCATTCACTTTCCAGGTGTTTTTATACACATGCTACTCAATGTTTGCCTCACCATTTCTAGAATATGGAAACAAAACATTTGGTTATGGAAAATCATTTTAATAAACGTAGACACTCATTAGCAATGTATTTGTATTTCAAAACTTGAACAAATTAACATGTTTATAGATTGATATTGAACAATTTTGCTTTTGCCAAGAAAATGACACCATCAAACCACAGCAAAATTGCTCTACCCCCTCGTCTCTAATGTGTACTCCATTGCATAGTCTGAATTTGTTATACTGGCAAGCAACTCTAAGAGGGTCAGGACAAGGAATTCGATGAGAGTTGTGCTCATGAAACAAATGCAGAATGTAAAAACTCTTTGCTTAATACAGTCTCAAAATAAAGTCAAAATCGTAAGTATAAAACACAAAAGGATTTTGCCATTGTTTTCACGAGATGTAACTGAAGTTCCAAAAGTATAAGCATATATTTTGATCAAATATTAATATGAGGTGTGTATTTTGAAATAATTTTTTTTTTCAGTGACCATAAAGTTTTCAAATAAAGGTAATGATCTGAAGAGGGACAGAAGTTATGTGCAGCATGGGTCTCCCCGGTGGCGCAGCGGTTGAGTGCTGGATTGCGAAGCTGCCTGCAGCCTCTGCGGCGCTGGTTCGATCTCAGGCTGCTCCCTGACCACCAGAGGAGGGTCCCACATTGCGCAGACCTCTCCTGCCGCCCGCTGCTCCCCTCAGCAGTGTACTTCAGTCCTTCTGCCTGCTCTGCTCCCCGCTCTGGCTCTGGTGAATTTTCTCACCCTCCCGCGCTTCTGACTGTACCCAGTGCTTGTATGTATAAATAAATAAAATAAATAAATCTTAAAAAAAAAAGAAGAAGTTATGTGCAGCAGATGGACAGAATTTTGGGAAATAATTGATATATGGCATCCATACAGATGAGAATTTTTAAAATAATTTTAAGAAATGTGGAAAGTAGTATATCATGTGTATGATAGTTTGAATGATGGAGTAGATGCATGTAAAATATATCATTTAGATAAAACTAAAAAAAATGTTTTGTTAAGACAGGGACTGTATTGAACAAAGGACAATAATAAGAGTTTCTCTATTTAAAATAAGAGGAAAGGGCCTCCCTGGTGGCACAAGGAGTTAAGACACAACCTACAAAGCTAGCCGCAGCCACTGCAGCGTAAGTTTGATCCCTGGCCAGGGAGCTACCCACATGGCACAGCAGACCTCTCTTGACTTGCCCGCTGCTCCCCTCAGCAGTGCATTTCAGTCGATTTGCCTGTTCTGTTTCCCACTCTGTCTCTGGTGACTCCTCTCACCCCCCACACCTCTGGCCTGCACCCCAGTTCTTGTATGCATAAATAAAAAAATCTTTAAAAAAGAGGAAAATAATCACCTATAAATTAGTTTGAAAAATCCATTCATTCTAGATGTAGTCAATGTTATCTAAAATCACCTCAGAGAGATACTCAGTATAAGGCAAAATTTTACAATAATATAACCTATGGATTAATTTATCTATCTGTAAAAGGTTTAAATTTGGAGTGGGAGTCTGCTTAGAAGGAAAAAAAAGTAGAAAAAGGAGTCAGATACCAAGGTCATCAGTGTCAATCCCAAGTCTTTGGCTTGCAGTGGCTTTGAACTAGGTGCATCAGTCTTTTCCCAGCGCTCATGCCAGAAATCTACACATATGCATTTGGGAAAGTGAGACCTGGGTGATACAGCTTCCTAAATAATTCTGATGGTCGCTACTTGAAAGAATTACTTACTTAAGATATTTGAATATTCATGGGATGATACTGAGTATGTTGTAGATGGTTCCATTTAGTTAATTGACTAATTTTACTAATAACTTATAATAATCTATTATAAAAGTATTTTTTAAATAAAAATGCTTAGTCTTTGTTTCTAAGCTTAATCTAATACAAAAAGCTAGTTCATGAAAATCAGAACCCATGTTCATAAATTGTATTTTGACTTTTTCTCTCAATAGTTAACTTTAAACCTCTTTTTCAAAGAGAAGGGCAAAAAATGGGGTTCAGAATCTTCATACAACCATTCTCTCACCAATAGAATTGACTAGGTTTATGGATAATAATTTTAAAAGTTCAGTGTACTTTTTTTTTAAAGAGTCATTTATTTATGCATACAAGAACTGGGGTACAGGCCAGAGGTGTGGGGGGATGAGAAGATTCACCAGAGACAGAGTGGGGAACATAACAGGCAGAGAGACTGAAATACACTGCTGAGGGGAGCAGCAGGTGAGTCAGAAGAGGTCTGCTGCAGCATGTGGGTAGCTCCCTGGTCGGGGATCGAACTCATACTGCAGTGGCTGTGGCTAGCTTCATGGGATGTGTCTTAACCCCTTGTGCCACCAGGGAGGCCCCTAAGTTCATTGTCTTTTTATCTAAAAAAGGAAAATAAATATTTGTCATCACACTGGCATTACTCAATCAGTAGCATGATAATAAGGAATAAGACCATATATTTTAAAACACACTCGATATTCTCATGTATCCAAGTTTTATCCTTGACTTCAACTTCTTTGCTGAGTTCTAGTTCCATATTCCCTATAGTTTAAGTGACAGTATTATTTGGTCAGGATTCTCAGTATTAATATCATCAAAAGAATAGTTGTTTATTTTTTTCCAGCCCAGTCTCCTCCATCATTACTCAATTGCATAGGCCAGAAACCTAGTTGTCAACCTTAATTTCTCTTTTTGCCTTAGACTTATTATCCAATACATCAGGAATTTTCATTTATTTCCCTTCAAAATATTCCCAGAATATTCTAGTTATTCTACAGCCTGGAATAATAGACAATTCTGGGCAAAACACCCTTAAATATTGTTTCTTAATATTTCTTAAAATTTCCTGCTTTTACTCTTCTACTTCCCTAAGTTAATCCTTCACAGAGTTGCCAGTAGTCTTATAACACAAACTTAATTCATATTTCTCCACTACACTAACCCTGCAAAGAGCCTCAAAAAATATTTAGAATAAAGCCAGCGCCCAATCATAGTATGTATGACTTCCCCTCATCTGCCCCACAAAGTTTTCACCATCCTGCATTCTTCTCTTCTCTCTTACTGTTCCTTTACAGACAGACTTTGATGTAGGAAGCTGCACTTGCTAGTTCCTCTGCTTGCTACTGCTTCAGATATTGGTGTGGCTTTTCCTTAACATTCATATTTCTGTTCAGAGTGATTTTTGATCAATCCACAGAAAAACAGTCCTCCCTAAAGTCACTATATCATCCTTTATTTTGCTCACTTGTCCTTACTATTCTTTCATTACCTGAAGTTAAATATTTTCTTGATTATTTGCTCAAAATCTGCTTCATAAAAGCATGAACCATGAATACAAAAATATTTAAAAAATCAAACTAATGTTCATTTCTAATGAAAATTAGATTTTATTTTTAAATTATTGCTATGAACTCAGGGTTTAGAACAATACCTGTACATTAAACAAGCAATAGATATATTTTTAAATGTATTATTTGGAAATTAAGAATGTAAAATAATATTTACCTTCCCAAAATATCAGCTACCTCTATCACAATACCAGAATTGCCTAAAACTTGGAAATTCTTTCATTGGCTCTGCAGGTATTTTTCTTACTGAAGACTACCTTATTGGCAATCAGAGGGCAGATGCTCAAAGTACCAGACTTAACATTCAGTCTTGCCTATAATTCTGTCCACTGCTTATCTGTTCAAACTTCTGTTATACCTGGGTTCCTCCACTGCAACCAATGATAGATATATTTTCAAAAGACTTTTAATATGTACATATTAATTGAGTGTTTTTTTTAATATTTATAACTAACAAAAATACATCTCTTTCCTCGTTATATCCCACAATACAAAACTGATTAAATTCAGCTGACATTCAAAATTTTTCTGATCCCTACTTTCAAGTTTTATCTCCGAATAGATATTCTAGAATATTCAGATCAGAAGCATTTTCATATGCAAATACTCAATGCTAACCTATCAAAATGTAATTTATTTTCTAAGGTGTATATGTAGTAGAAACAGGATGAGGAACTTATAAGAGGAAATAAAATAAATAAATGTTTTAATAATCCACTTGTTTGTGATGGAAGTTGTGGGGACATATATGGAAAAGATAGGCCATGAACTGTTAATTCCTGAGATTGAGAGATAGATGAAGGTATAATAATCTTTTTTCTCATATAAATGTATATATGTGTTTATATTTAATTCAATTTGTTCTCGGTTCTCCACTTGGTCTAATCATTCACACATTCTAAATGTTAAAATAAAACATTCTTTAAGGTCACTAAATGTTTACATCTATCTACACAATTGGCTAAATATTTGTCTTTGCATCTGTATGTTTTAAGTTAGGTAGTCCCTGAAACTCACCATTTGTCATGAGGCATATGCTTTTGTGTGCCAGATGGTTTGTGGAAGAAATGTAAGAAAACAGGATTACTTCATAAATATTTTTAGGTGTTTGCCTGAAGCATTGCCATTCACTTTAGAGGAGAGTTAAATCAAAATATTGTCAAGGGATGCTTTAATTTATTTTTACTAGATAACAGTTATTGTGAAGTCATTGGAGGAGCTTCAAAATTAATATAGTTAAAGATAAAATAAAATTCCTGCCTTTTTATGGCTTTTGTTTAGAGAAAGGCATTAATGTTAGTGTGCTAGGCAGACAGGCAGAAAAAGAAGAAAGGGGCATGATATATCCATTTTATTACCAAAGGATAATACTTATTACATAACAGGGAATTAATTTAGATGTCATATTAGTTTCCAGAGAATTTCTTTACAAAGTAGCCCATACCTGGAGACTTAAAACTATAATTTTGTTTTTTCACAATTCCAAAGGTTAGAAGTCTGAATTCAACATGTTGGTAGGCCCAGGCTTCTTCTGATACCTAGTGGGATATCTTTTCTTGCCTCTTTTTTTTTTTAAAGATTTATTTATGCATGCAAGAACTGGGGTACAGGCCAGAGGTGGGGGGAATGAGAGGATTCACCAGAGACAGAGTGGGAAACAGCACAGATGGATTGACTGAAATACACTGCTGATGGGAGCAGCGGGCAAGACAGGAGAAGTCTGCTGCACCATGTGGGTAGCTCCCTGACTGGGGATGGAACTGGTGCTGCAGTGGCTGTGGTTAGCTTCAGAGGATGCGTCTTAACCCCTTATTCCACTCCTTGTGCCACTAGAGAAGCCTTTTGATGCTTGGCTGGCAATCCCTGTTTTTCTTTGCTTGCAGTGCATAACTTCAATCTCTGCTTTTGTTCTCACTTGGAGTTTTTTTTATGTGTCCCTGAGTCTTCCTTAATATGAAAACAAGTTATATTGTATTAGGAACCTCCTCTACTCTGGTGTATGCATTTTAATTTAGGTACATTTGTAAAGATCTTACTTCCAAATAAGGTTACAGTCTGAAGTAACAAACTCAACATATCCTTTCATGGGAATACTACTCAAGAACTGTGGCTTATGAGAAACAGTAACAATAGTGCAGTAACTAAAGGGAAATAGAGATACAATGAAAGGCTTCCTGCAGAGTAAGAGTTTAGATGTCCCTTGAAAAAAGTTAGAATATTGATAGATGGAGAAAGTAAAGATTGTGTTTGGGAAACATAAATGTAAAATTAGACTGAAAAATATGTTCACAACATGGAAAATGGGTAGGGTCTACTTTAGAATGAGGTTTGATTTCAGAACGGTGAGTTTATATTCAAAACAGAAGTTAATGTAACTGGCATTACTGATTAATGTAGTGCAATTTTCTTAATTAGATTGGGAGTAGATAAGAGTACAGACAGTTTTGGTAAAAGTCATGGACTAGGGTGGGACTAGTGAAAAAGAGGTGTTGGTTGTTTTTTTGTTTTTTGTTTCTACTGTTTGCATTTATTTGTAATAGAAAACACATAAAGTATAAGATTCAGTTTTAGTCCAAGAACAATTTCCCTGTTATTTAATGACAAATGACAGAACTCAAAAGCCATCCCCCAACATTTGGTGTTTATATTTTCTGTGAAAAGTTTTGCACCAAATTGCGTCAGAGCAGTTAATTTAAAATTATTACAGATTTATTTATTTAAAGAACATTAAAATTAATCACAATCCATCTTTGTTTATATTACTTTACTTCATTTTATAAAAGTTACAGTTTAAAAATATCTCTTTGGTTTTTATAAGAAGCAAATTGTATTTCTACTTCCTTTACTGCACCTAAAAGGTTTTCTTCTCAGGAACAAGCATTCCAAAAATATATTTCAGGAAACATTTTATCAAGTAAAGAAAAAATCTATTTAGTCACAGCTAAGAATAAACTTGTGCAAAGGAAAACCACATGCCCGACAAACAAAGACTTATAAATTTATTCATTCATTGAAAATAATTTTATTGATTACTTAATATAATTAAACCATTACATCAAGCAACATGGGATAAAAAGGCTTTCTGATATGGTCTATTCTTTAAAGTTACTTGTATTCTATAAATAACATAAGAGTCTCACAAAAACTAAACATAGTTCAAGGTGAAGAGTGATCATTGCAATTGATGTGTGATAAATAATTGAAGTATGTGTGACAGACACTGTGGCACTACGCCAATTGCACCGCCAACATCCCTTTTGGCTTTGTCATTAGAACTCTTATATTGTTGAGGTAGCAGAGAACCAAATGCTAGCTCATCTTCATTAGATTAAGTTCAAGAAAATCAGGAGAATTATATCTTATTTATCCAGAGATAACCATGTAAATTGCCATGTGACATGATTCTAGCAAACAAGATATGAATATGCAAGACACATCTGGGAAAATTGTCCAAAGGAACATAAGAAGGGGTGTGACTTTTTTACTCTTATGGCTTTCCAAAAGTGTCATCATCCTTTTATACCCAGAAAATGGCAATCATCTTGGAATCATGAGCTTCTTTAATACTATAAGGATAGTCAATTGTTTTTTTTTTTTTTAATTTAGGCATGTTTATTTATTTATTTGTTTTGTTTGTTTGTTTTGTTTACACATGCACTGGGTACAGCCAGAAGCATGGGAGGGTGAGAGAATTCACCAGAGCCAGAGCGGGGAGTAGAGCAGGCAGAAGGACCGGAGCACACTGCTGAGGGGAGCAGCGGGCGGCAGGAGAGGTCTGCGCGCCATGTGGAACCCTCCTCCGGTGGCCGGGGAGCAGCCGGGGATCGAACCAGCGCCGCAGAGGCCGCGGGCAGGTTCGCAACCCAGCGCTCAACCGCTGCGCCACCGGGGAGGCCCCAAGGATAGTCAATTGAAGAGGTGAATCCAGAGAAAATGGATTCTTGATTTGAGCTAATGAATTTATCATGCACAGATGCATCCTATCTTGGGATTTCTTAATATGTGCAATATTATAATGCAATATTATATTTTTATTGTCTAAAAAGTGAATTCTATCTTGTAAAGGAGGGGTGATATGGTGCTGAAAACATTCTAACTAAAAGGGACACCAAAGTGAATGATATTGGGGGTAGTTCTTAGAGAATTATTATAATTTTCACAAATGCTGAAGTGAGGCGAGAAGGAGAGGAGCTGAGATAAGAAAGCAAAAGATCCATCTGTTTGTTTCATTAGAAAAATCTTTCAATGTCAAAGCAATGTTACATGGAAACACCATCCATTTTACTGTGATGGGTAATTTCTATCACTGGGAGGAATTTATTGTTTTCTGTTTTTATTTATATATGTATTTTTGATCTAAAGCTTTCAAAATTCTTTCAATTGAAAACAAACTATGACCATGTAAATGTTCTTTGTATGGTTAATCATACATGGAAACTCATAAAATAGCTTTCACAGTGTTTTTTCATGTTTTTTAACTACCTTTCAAGACCCATCATTTACTTTTTTATGGAATGGATCCAAACCTGCACAAGAAGCCTTTGCTTACAGAAGTAATGAAGCTCAAATTCCATTAAGGATGATGATCAAATAAATAAGAATGACACAGAATCTAAACCTTATTTCTGAGGTTAACTTTTACCAAGACTTTAAAATAGTCATTCCTGTCAGGTTACTTTATTCTGTGTTTAATAAAAATATGCCTCTGTTTATTTGGGACTCTCATATTCTATATTCATGGTCCTTTGAGATGCCCAGAAATCCAGTTAAATGCCAGGACTTTGCAATGTGATGTTAATCTAAGCTACTTAAGAAATACAAAGCCCAAACTACTCTTTTCTAACAATGTTTTCCAACCAACCTTACCTTTGTAAATAGAAACATACCCTGCAATGGAAACTATTATGGAGCGTGAATGGGGTTTAGGGAGGATAAGGTGGGGCACACTGGGAGGGCTGACATTCTGGTGACATCTGATCAAAGCTGCTGATTATTTTTGTGGGCCTTTCAAAGTCTCTCTTGTTTTTAGTAAAGCCATGTGTGCCTGCAAACGATGTATAATATGTGTTATTTCTGGATGAATGCACTTAATTATCTCTAAAAATCATTTCACCAACAGATGTCTCCTCCTCCTTTTCCTTGTACTAATCATTCTCTGCAGTTGCAAACTTTTTTTTTTTTTTTTCCCTGAGTCCTTGTGTTCCCTTGCTTCTTCTTTCTGAAGGATTTCTCCTCCAGGGCAATTCTCCCTCTCAAAACCAGAATGTGTAGCAACATAAAAGACACCATAAAAGCTTTGAAAATGTTCCCCATTGCATATTTTAATATAACTACCAGATTTGTCCAAATAAAGAAAATGAATTTTCATCATTTTAGTAATTTTTGTAATGGCATCATAATCCAAATTTTCAATTTATCTAGCCCTTATTTATTTATTCATATAAGTGCAGTTATACTTCATTGTTTTGGTAGTGACTGGAAAATGAAAAGAACTGTACAAAATTTTATTGTTATTTCCATTTTTACATTCATTTTGTGATTCATGCCAATTAGATTGTTTAGGTACTAGGAACACACAGGTTTATTGGTATAGATCCACAGTCTAAGTTCCAAGTCTCTTAAGTTCCAAACACACCCAGGTTTAGAAATGCAAAGACCAATTGTCTTTGTGTTAGGGGGAAAAGGCGGTCCCAAAGCTATTTCCATACAGGCTTTGTGGACTCCACCCCCACCCCAGGTCAAAGCCAAAGACACTGGGAACTCCAAATCCCATCACCACCAAAGGGAAGGTGGCTGGGACCTGAGGGTGGGGTTAAGCAGCCAGGTGGATACAAAAGGCAGACACGTGGGCTTTGGGGGGGCTCTCCATTTTGGGCTCTTGGCCAGCAGCAGCGTCCGGTCAGCTCTGAGAGTGACTTTGGGGTTTCCAGGTCGTCGGATCGGGTAGGACGCATTAAAGACTTTATTTCCCTATTTTCTCCCTGAGTTGTACATTTTCCTTATTTCCTTTCCTCTTGTAAATAAACCTTTTATTAACCCTTTTGTGTGTGTCTGTAGTAGAGTATTCATAAGTCCCTTTAAAGCGCGCGGGTGAGGACCCACAGCCAGGAACCCGTTTAATATCGGGGCTGCTCTATAACATTTGCACATATATTAGAGCTTTATTAGGTCTTAAGCCATCACAATTTAGCTATCACAATTTAGGATAGCTATGTCTTAAGCTATAACAATTTAGGTTTCATAAAGTCTTGGCTCATTTGAAGTGATTTTGGTAGACATATTTACTTTCAAATTTACGATTCAACTGAGGAATTTATATGGTACAATTAAGTCAAGGTCCTTAAGTGTACAGAAATGACTGAATGAAAATTAATGGGCTCTTAATATATGAAGAAGACACACTTGAGTCTGACAATTTTGATAGTTGCTTTAATTAGGGATGATAGTAAAAATTTTACTTATTTAAATTTTATCTCTTCAGTCATTGTCTTAGGTCTTTGTATTCGATTCATCCTTTTTAAAAATGAACATATTTAATTTTAGTTGCAGTAATGTTTAGATAACCTCATCAGGTATTGCCACCATAGTACATTCACCAGCAAATCACCCAGAGTCCACCACCATAGTCATTGTGTGTTCATTGCTCCTAAGTAGAAATTTCCACACATTGTTAAAAACCTTCCCTTCTGTTCCCCCCTTCCCTTACTGTCCCTCCTTTTCTTTCCATATATCGAGTTTACAGTAAGTGATTCCCATTTTGGAATTAGCTGTGACATTTTGTGTTCAACAAATCTCCTGTGATAATGGTTCTGATATATAACCCTGGTTAAGAACCACAAAATCAATTGCATTGATTTTAATAGAATACATCCTGGACTGGAAAGTTATGAGTGGGTCAAGTCTATATTTCCTCAATGGAATACTTTTAAAATTTCTATTAGATTTTAGAAGAGATGAAGTCTTTTTGAATTTGAGTCCATTCAAGAAGTATTCCTTGAAGTAAAAAGATCCAATTGGAAAATATAAAGGAATTCAAATATATTATACTTGATGTGACACAGAGAAAAATGTGACCTTGAGGATAGAATTTAAAATTAACAAGATTTATTTTATTTCTATGTCCATTTATGGTGTTTATCTAATTGCTCTTTGAACTCCAGTATTATATGATATGACTATAGTCTAGACAATGATTGAATGATTATTTTATAAGACTTTACTCTTGTTTCAGCAGATATGAGAAAACATACAAAAAGGAACAATTTAATGAGATGCGGGACTTGATAAAATGAATTAGGCAAAAGACATGATTGCCAACCTCAAGTCAACAGTTACTTTATTTTATATCACTGCTGCCTCCAGGATACTCTGTAACCATTATGTATAAAAAATGATAAATAGAGATATCTATCTATCCACTTACCTACCTACCTATACCAAATCACTTCAAAGGTCTCCATCTTTTTGTATTTGGTAATGGGATTTTTCTTTCTTCTTGACCATCCAGTTGCCAGTAGTAATAAGATATCCCTTTTAATTAAACTGAGATGTATCACATTAATGTATACAGTGAAAATGAATAAGTGAATCAAAGTGTATGTAGTGATATATGAATTTTAAATAATATTTTTGAAATTTGACATATTTATGTAATATAATTATAAAAATCGTAGTCCTCAGTAACACAAACTTGAGTAGTTTATTCCTTAATTGTGGTATTTGCTCACAGACTAACAATGTCAGATATGATAAGAAAAGTAAAAAGGTGTTTACATCATATCGTATATATTTAAAAAAGGCTTTCTAGGAATGTTTTTAAGCCAAGAAAATTGAAGTTAAGAGGTTTGATAAAAGCCATATCATTCTTTATTGAAAAAATGAAGATCCGTTGCATTGTCACCAGAGAGAAGGCTGGGGGTAGTCACCCAGAGCTAATTGTGTGTGCTGTGTTTAATAAGGTTGCTGCTAATGGACTTCATCACAGAGTAGTCTTTATTGCCCAAGAGACCTTGACATTATGCACATTATTGGAAGGATTTCTGTCTACACATGTATCCAGCTATTTACCCACCCAAATTTAACAAAAGACTTTTTTCTAAAGGTTGATTGGTTCAGCCATCACTTTGATTTCCTGTCTCCTGTCACTTTTTGCAGTAATCACATAAGTAGTTTTTGTTGTTGCTTTTTAAGCAACCGGGATTAAGGAAATAGTTTTTCACTTGTACTAAGAGGTGTTTTTCATTAAACAACCTGATCAAAGTTGCTATTTTCAATTTATATGCTAATAAAGTGTACTTTAGAACTTATAAACATGCGTTACCCAGTGGGATTTTAGTCCTGGATCCAGCATAATCTATGGCCTCTGAGGATCTCTTCTAGGTTATAAGAGCAAGAGAAAAGTGGCTTGTCAATTGAAAAGTATGAGGCCATATTCACAGTGAGGTAGAAGATTAGACTAATAAATGATAAATTTAAGAAATGTTAGAAAGAAATGTAGCTACAAGCATCATATAGAATTTTTGGCATTAATTATTCAGGGTTCTTTTAAGACATTATACATTCTCTGAAAATGATGTTTATCTCTTGAAAATTCCCTTATATTCCTTTTTTAGCCAACATTATAATCTACTATAATGCCTAATAGAAATACCTCTTTCATATTAACTCTTACAATACTAGCTATGCTCACATATTTTTGTGTGATGATCCGTGATTATAATCTCTGTTCTAGTAGTGAGCCTAGAGAATTTATTAAGTATAGAGGATAAAGTTTGATTTCATGTGACTGCATCTTCCAAAATCATATAGGCCTGATGTGAGAAATTACCCAAAGGTAAACAATATTTTAAAATATTTATTAATATATTAATTAAAAAATAATTGATATAATATGAGGTTACCCTCATTAGGTGTTACCACCAAAGAGCACCCACCAACTATCCACCAATGCTCCATTGCTGTAGACCACTGTGCTTCGTAGCCCTCCCCACACGCCCCCATCTTATTGCTTCAGCTCTGTAATCAGTTATCAAGGGTTAGTTTTTAAGCTTGTCTTTGTCTGACTATTAGTTTAGTTACTTTATATCCCACATATTAGTGACACCATCCTGTCTATGTGCATGAATGTATATTTGGATATGATGTGTTGAGGACTATAAGCAGCAATATTAATGATTTGCTCATTTAGATTACTTATAATAATAAAAATATTTTCAAAGCTGTCCTATCATACATACACCTACTATTTAGTGATAATCTGATCTTCTTGTGGGAAAACTGGTATATTGCACTTATCTTCTTCAAGAAAATGGGGCCACAAGACTTCCTGCAATCAATGGTATTTGAGATGAAATATGTGTGTTAATTAGAGGTGAAAATATTCAAATATCAATGATCAAATTTTAAATCTGTTATTTGATTTGATGCATGGACATAGGGTTACATGTTGGCATAATGGTCAAATACTCAACATGTGAAGAGCATTTGCAATGGACAGCTGTAAAGAACACTAGCAGGTGGTATGAATACCAAAGAAAATGTGTTTTCAACCACTGAGATTTTGTTTTCTATCATAACATAATCTAATCTATCTTGACACAGCAGTAAAGAAGAATTGTTCAAAATTTTGTGGGTATTAAAGAGAGAGAACTTTTGGGCTTCCCCGGTGGCACAGCTGTTGAGCGCTGGGTTGCAAAGCTGCATGCAGCCTCTGGTTCGATCCCTGGCTGCTCCCCAGCCACCGGAGGAGGGTCCCACATGGTGCACAGACCTCTCCTGCCGCCCGCTGCTCCCCTCAGCAGTGTACTTAAGTCCTTCTGCCTGCTCTGTTCCCCGCTCTGGCTCTGGTGAATTCTTTCACCCTCCCGCACTTCTGACTGTACCCAGTGCTTGTATAAATAATAAATAAATAAATCTTTAAAAAAAAAAAGTCTAATTAAAAAGAGAGAGAGAGAGAGAGAGAGACCTTTTAAGGGTAAGGGTTTTCCCCCAAATATTTCCACACTTTAGAAAGTATTAAAAGAGATGCAGGTCTGGGCTCTCTTAATCAGGTAAAAACTATAAATACATTATTTTGTAAGTAATGATACTCACTTATGAACGAACCCTTCAGATATGTTAAATATGTTAAAAATAAATTAATTTGTAATCAAGTGAAATCTTTTTTATACCTAGACCTTATCTTATAAATAGATCGTATACTATTTCTGAAGGAACATTAAAAGTTTAGTGTATAAATTCATTAGAGGGAGGGGTTAGAACAAGGCAGAGAGATGGCACAATTGAGCGTGGTGGAGGGCTAGGATGCATTGGTGGAGGGTGCCCTGTGGAGATTACACCTATGAGGGAGAGCCTGTACTTCCAAAATACTAGCAGTGATACTTCAAAACCTAAAAAGAAACAGAAAGAACACGAGAGAGAAGTCTAACAGAAAGGTAACAGAGATCAACTAAGGAAGCATTAGGAAAGTTAGGAAGACATGAAAGCTATCGTTTCTATCAGGATCTAAAATATAGTAAGGGGAATCCTGCAAAACTGGGATCTAGACATACAAATTGGGATTGCTTATGCCTCGGAGGCTTAGTGAGTCCCCTAAAAAGTAGGAGCTCTGAGAAGAGAGGACTGTTTCCACCTGGTCTAGGTGACTCTGAAGGTGCACAATTAAAACTGGCTCTGATAATAGAAAAAATGTAAAATGAAAACATGGGATTTGCTGTATCTATTTCTGCTGAGGAGTAAAACTATTGTTGAGATGAGACCAACGGGATGCCAGAGGTCCTGAGGGTGAGAGGATTCACCAGAGACAGAGTGGGGAACAGAATAGGCAGACTGACCCAAGTACACTGCTGAGGGGAGCAGCGGGTGAGTCAGGAGAGGTCTGCTGCACCATGTGGGCTGCTCCCTGGCTGGCCAGGACATCGAACTCATGCTGCATTGTCTGCAGACAACTTTATAGGTTGCATCTTAACCTCTTAGCCCTGAAAAATAAAATCTTAATGTAACACTGTCTCAAATATAATGGAATTTTAGAATACATTTGATGACTACTAAATCATGCACAACAGTTGAAATTGGGGCCCCATCCGTTGTTCTCTCTTTAGTAGGTATTTAAAAAACTTGTTTAAGTTAGGTGCCTTACGTTTGGAGGGCCTACATTAACATACCTTTGAGGTAAACAAAGTCTGGTTGGGCTGTGTTTAGTCAGTGTCATTTATCACTAGACTTGAATTGGACTATTACTGAGATAAAAGGAACATGAGAAAGCTTTTGAAAATAATTAGTTTCCTTTCTTTATCTCATAGATCTTTAATGTTCTGTGTCTCCTCTGGGGAACTTTCTTTACTGATCATTTGGACCATCTTGTCTAGAGATTCCAGGCCAAGCACTGCCTTTGAAGAAATCACTCCTTTCTTTTTCAGCTGGCAGTTTCCTTTTTTCCAAGTTTTTGGATTTTTTTTGAACTTATATTAATTTTATAATCTCCAACTTGAGACCAATGATAGTGGAGTTTTAACATTCTAGTGCTTTGAGGCTGGCACATTTATTTTCTCTAAGTTTCAGGTGTATTTTCAGAGCATATCAGGAAGGGGAAAAAATGTTTACTTCTTTCTAGAAGAGAATGTGAAAATGTATTCATATATTAACATCCTTTCCTAAACCATTCCTGGTTTAGAGGAGAAAAATACTCTTTAGAAGATGTTTTATTCGGATAAATAATAATTTAAAATTAAAATATCAAATTTGTTTAGGTATGTAAAATATGTACCTTAGGAAAATACATATGGAAATAGGAAAGGAAGGAAAATGTACATTTGATTTTATTAATCTTCGCAAAGCATAAAAATATTTGCTTTTAAGCAGTTAAATGTCAAAAACAGAAATTTGATTTTACTGAGTGTTCTCTAAAGGAAAATATCTCTTGACCTTGTCTTTTATAGTCATTTTTTTTTTTCATCTGAGGCCATTTTCCCTGATCTACCAATAGAATTATTCTTTTCTTCTGTCTTTACTAGTAGTGTTCCACAAACATGACTAACTACAAAGCAAATTTCCCAATGCATATGTCAAAACAATGTGATACATGCCTGAGTGCAATACCAGAAACAAAGCTCTGGTGATGTTTCTCAAGCAACACTTAATTAAGTTGTTGTTCATGCAGTAAACACAACAGGAGGCTCTTGGGTCCAGCATTCTGAACCAAGGGACAACACAGCTTCACAGTCTCTCATAACAGGACATGCTTTGAGTAGAGCAAAAATACTAGTCCAAAAGGAAAGCAGGCACTTGAGTAAATTGTCTGACTAAACACTAGTTTTACAATCCCATGTTCTTTTAGAGGCAGGAATAGCAAATTGGTATCAAGCTCAGCAAAATAATAATAATATGGAAGAATAATCTCCAGTTTGGCCTAAACAATGAAGGGAAAGTTGCTTTGGAATTATAGTTAGGATGAATACAATCTTATTTATTATTATCTTATTTATTATTTTGAAATCAAGTGTGCTCTTTTATATTAAGATAGGACAATATTAATCTTTTTAAATTAAAACATGTATAGGGGAAATAAAATTCTACTAAAGAGGGTTGGAAGAGTGAAGTATAATTTTTATAATGCTGTTGGGACAGAGCCTCAACTCTGGCCAGGTTCTTTATGGGTGCTGGCAAATGGGACGAGTCAGGGAGCCCTGGCCAAGTCTAACAACATGTCTTTATTGCAGTAATAGGAGACAAGATACACAGGCAGCAGCAATAGCATCTGCCTGGCATGCACCGCAGGTTGGTGGAAGGCCACTCGGTCCCCAGTGGGCTCCTTGCCCTCTCCCCCCACCCCCAATAGCAGCAGCAGTAGCAGCACTCCCCTCCCTCCAACCAAAGGGTCCTGCCAGCCTTTACATTATTCATAGACAAAGCCTGCACAAAGCCAGGTGTGTTACATAAGGGGTGTATCAGCTGTGCATGCCGCCAAGGTACATCATGGCTACAGAATGTTGATTGGTAACAATGTGCTTGCTAGTCAAGGTTACATAGTCTGGGTTGAGCCACATGTGACAGAAGGCCACAAAAAGGAGCCTGACAGACTTTGTGTTATTTTACTAGTCCCACAAATGCAAATGTTTCTTGCCTGCTGATTTTTTTTAATCATTCATTTTAAGCCATTTTTGCTAGCTTGTTTAAAATAAAAACAACACAAACTCAAAATCCACGAAGATAAACACATAAAAAATTTGCCTGAGTATGAAATGTCATCTTCTAATTAAACAAAAACACAAACTAATTTAGAAGCAAGTACAAAATTGAAGGTATTTTAGTTTATAGTCTACCTTAGATGATATTGATCTTTTGATAATTGTACATTTTAATTAGACAACTGAATTATAGAAGTAACACTTTTTAAAAACAAATGTTCTGATGAAATAATGATAGTTATCTCTAGACCCACAGTAACTGAAGTCATTATTTATGCACATCTGAATTTACCTTATAATGTATTTCTTCCCTAAATTGTAATAAAGGTGTTCTAGGAGTTGTGTTAATGATGTGTCAGGTAATGGCAATGTTATAGAAATACAAAATGGCTAATATACTAAGGCAAAGAGACAGGATATTTTTCAGTGTCAAGATAAAGATAAGCAGAATATATGCCATACATTTAATAAAAGCCATGAGTAATATAAAAGGACTGGTATAGAAAACAATAGAAAAGTCAATATAAATCACTCTACCCAAATATCATAAACATTTGCTTGGCCTCTTCCAAGCTCCTTCCAATGTCATTCTATTCCAAAATATTAAATAGCTGAAAACAACCTTTTCCACTTTCTCTACAGGTAGTTTCTGGATGCAAATAATTAGTGGTTCACATGTCAGGCCTCGGGAAGCAGAAATGAGATAGAAGATGTTTCCTGCTGTTGTTTCTTATTGCAAACAAGATCATGAGAATAAGTATAATGACCATCATCTCCTCTCCAGCTTCCTGGGCATTGAGAAGCACTTTGGTCTATCTTGGTAGCTGTAGTTTCAATGACACATCTTCCTGCATTTTAGATGGGAGCTAGATGATGCTACTTCAAATCATTAGTAGAATGATTTCTCCTGGCGATGGGAACTCCATGCCTTCCAAGTAAGTTTTTAATTTTCTGCATCAAATTCATTTATGATTAGGATAAGTAGAATGATTTCTATTTTCTCCACTGAAATGGATGATTGATACAAATCTTAAAGATTTGAATAAGTGTTACAGATGATGATGGATGAAAGGAGAAAATTGGTAAAAAAAAAACAAAAACGGAAGGAATCTGAAAAGAAGGGGGATGGAAATTTAGTATATCACTTAATTATTTATTACCTACAATACACTGGTAACCGTCTTTATCATTTTCAAAGGTGTGAATTGCCTAGATGACAGATGTGAACTTAGAAAAAACAAAAATAATAAATCTACCCATGTCCTAATGTTTACCCTTAGGTTGAGTGAGATAATGGCAGAAACATATTTTCTATATGATGAACCTGTCCTTTTCAGCACATGTACTCACAGTCTGAGCTAGTATAACTTCTTTAGAAGCACACAACTTAGAATATGAGTCTCTTCCTTATGTATAAATTAAAATGTCCAGGTGCCTCCCTGGTGGCACAAGGGGTTAAGACACAACCCATGAAGCTACCTGCAGCCACTGCAGCAAGAGTTCGATCCCTGGCCAGGGAGGTGACCCACATGGCGCAGCAGACCTCTCCTTACTTGCCTACTACTCCCCTCTGCAGTGTATTTCAGTCAGTCTGCCTGTTCTGTTCCCCACTCTATCTGTGGTGAATCCTCCCACACACACACCCACACCTTTGGCCTGTACCCTAGTTCTTGTATGCATGAACAAATAAATCTTTAAAAAAATAAAAAAATAAATTTAAGTGTCTGGTTATTAATACTCTAAAAATATTCAGATTTTCCCATAATGACTACTTTCTTATTTTTATGAAGGGTGAACCATTAAAAGTTCCCCTCATTAAAATGTTGAAGTCCTTGCTTGCTAATGTCCTAAGGAAATGTTGGTATGCTTATCATTACTTTGCAAATACTCACCCGCCCTGGTACCCACTTCTTCATCCCTATGTCATCCACGCTTGGAATTCTTTCTTCCAGAGGTAAGCCACTTTCCCTATTGAGGGAAATCTATGTGGTCTCTTTTTAGCTCTCCCAGTCCTTTTTGTTTCTAGTGTGACTCATGGACTAGAATCCCGGTCCTTGTATCTCAGACTCTCTTTAGTTGCCCAATCTTGGACAATTCCATTTCCTTTGGAGAGCTTCTTCCCTTAAATTATTGAGGCAACTAACTAGCCTCAATAACATAGGCTAATCAGGATGCTATTGCTCGCATTCGCCTGCCAAATTCATTTCTTCATGAGTTTTTTACTGCCACAATTTAAATAGAAATCCTGAAAATCATCCCTGTTCTCTACTATTATAGACCAGCTTCTGCAAAGAACTACTTACAGAGGTAATTAGGAAAGACACAGTCATACACTTTTCTCTGTACCCTGCTATGAAATCGTCAACTTCCTCTCTGAAAGAGCCTTTGTCTACATCTGACCTCCCCCCGCATCCTCACCCACAACTCCATCTTCTTCTATTCTAATAGATAGATATATATTTTATTCTAAAACAAAATAAAGAATATTTGATAGCAGAATGTAAATAAGCAAGCTATGAAATATTTATAGTATTGAAATTCTTCACAGATTTATTTTATTTCATTTAAACAAAGAAGTTTACCACTAGAAGACAAACTCCATAGGAATAAATTTTCTGTTTTAGCAAATATTGTATTCTCAGACCTCAGTAAAAATCCTTCATACAAAATAGCATGCATTTAATATTTTTATATGAATAAAAAAGTAATTAATGAATTTGACTTTACTCAAAGATAATTATTGAGAGTACCTGTTGAGTAAAATTTACTGTGGTCATTGAATACTAGTGGTTAATAGGTACACATTCATTTTTTTTATACAGGAAATGTTACATTTTTATTTAATGCTGAAAATATATTGTACATTTAACTAATCGCTACCACTGATCACTTTACATATTCTCAATTTATATAAGAAGACTATGAATTATCAGATGTCTTTGAATCAAAATCTCACCAGAATCAAGGAAAAAAGAGTATATCTAATACAATGCTAAGTACTCACATATCTATAACCAAATCGCTAGTTTTTTCTTTATGCCAGAGCCCAATATATTTTTTACCAACTAACTTTACAGCTCAGCTGGTTAAAACATTTCCTATCTACATAGGGAATGTAAATTAATTGAGGTTTTGCTTAAGTAACACACAATTAATAATGTGTTTCTGTTTCCAAAAATGTACATACCCAAATCGAGCAGATGCCTTCTGGATTATTCATAGTTTTGGATAATCCATGCTGCTGCTTTCTGATAGTTGAAAATTATTTGTAAAAGCATTCCAGAAATGTGCAAATTACTTAAAATAAAAATAGATATTTTCTGTACTTGTAAGCATAATTTTGATATTTATACTTTGGATATTTATGATATAACATCTGTCTTAAGATTTTATGTGCTATTTAAGTTAACTCTGATAGATTGAATAAGTTAGAGGAAAGATTATTATTAAGTTATAATAACAAAAATAAGGATGTTTAAAAACAAACAGCCTCTATATTTTCTATTACACCTTTAAGAAAATGATATAGATATATTGATAAAAATACCTATAATCAAGTAATAACTTTTTCTCAAACCCAATCCACTGAGAAATCTTTTGGCCTCTTTGACACTTTAACTTAATACTTTAATCCTTTCTTACCAAAAAGAGCTGCACTCGCCTAACAATTGCTCATCTTGGAACAGTCAATCCAGTATCTCATATATACAAAGTTAATTCTACAAAAAAGAATGACTCAACATTTCTCAGAACTCCAAGCTTCTTCAAATAGCTGGCTTTGTTCCACTGAGAACAATGGCTAATATAAAAGTTTTTTTTAAGTGACATTAAGTATTTTTATAGATAAAGAATATAAAGTTTAGTGTGCTGTAGCATTATGTGAAACATTAATATGTAACCCATGTCAGTCACTATTAGAAATCTTCATAGCTCTCTCATAGATGATTGACTTGTTATCTTACTCACTCTCCAATGCCCGTAGTATTCATTTAATCTACTATATTTCCAGAATTATACTAGATGCTACCTACTTACAAACAGAAGAACGCATTACTTTACAGTAAGCTCTGTGACAGTGGAGAACACAAGGGCTGTGGAAGCAAAGATATGAAGTCTTCTATTTGGAAACATCTTAGTGGAATTTTGCCTGATTAGTAGGACCAATCCCTTCTCTTGATTATTTTGATTTTCTAATACATTCTCAATTTTTCCAAAATTATTTAAAAACGTATCTCAAATTACATTTTGTATTGAAAACTTTTCTACTGCTTTCTTGGCAAAGTCCATACTTTTTTCATAGCTCATAAGACTCTTCATGATTTTCTTCTGCCCACATCTATAGACTCATCTCCAAATACTCCTTAAAATATTCAACATTATAAAGTCAAACAACATGAGTTATATTTTCCTAAATTCATCTTTTGATCATTTTCTGCTTTGAATGCATGTATCCAACTTTTTTAAACATCCATATTTTTAGACTCATGTCAGGTTTCACCAAATGAGGAAAACTTTCTCACATTCATTTAGCCTGCATAAATAGCCCTCCAGAGTGCTTTCATAGTATCTAGCACTTTCCTTTGAATATCTTTTATCATACTGTACCATAAAATCCTCTCTACCATTTTGGCATGGAAAATATTTGAAGACAGAATTTTATTCATTTATATATCCTGGTTAGCATCTAATACATAGTAGGTAGTCAATAAAAATCAGCTGAATTAATTAAAAATAATTGTGGAGACCCACTAAATTGCTTCTTTGTCATTTTCCATCAGAGCAGTTCATCCCAAGGAGTCAAGAATAGAAATGCATAAGGCTTAGGTATTAGTATGGCATTACTTTCTCACTTCCAAAGTGTTATGCCCACTTTCAATCTTTCCCCATTAAATTTGTGCTCAGATTGTGTGTGGAGATCTAATTTTGGATACTTGTAGTAACCTGAGCTCAACTGGGGACTTTATCTGAATTATCACATCATGATACATTTACACACATGCATGAGTATGAGTCTAGAATTTCCATGTAGACTTTTTGCATGTCCAATATATAGTGCAGGTCCTGGGACATCACATTTTCTTATAATTTTTCCATTCATCTATTTATAGTTATGTGTTGCTTAACAAGAGGTATACATTCTGAGAAATGAGTGCTTAGGTGATTTTGTCATCATGTCAATGTCATAGAATTAGCAGTAATTTCAACATCATAATTGGGTCCAGCCTTTTCTTTCAGTGTTACAATTTGCTTTGGCTCTGGTTGTCATGGTACAGACAAGGATATTCTTCCATGTCTAATCTTCAGTCCAGGTCATTAGAAGTCTTTCATATCTGATACAGGTCTTTCTCAAATTCTTGTAACCCCCTTTTCTTTCAAAAAGTAAATCCTTTAGCATACTTCAACCTTACATAATGCTATAATTTAATGCTACTTCACAAAATAATAATAATAATAATAATAATAGATCCTTAATAACAGAATCCTTAATAATAACAGCTTCTGTATCTTTGTTCTAGGTCTTTAAAATGACAGCTGTGAAGCACAGTGTACTATGGTGGTGGATGATAAGTGATTTAGTGGTGGTTACACTATCATTATGTGATTATATCTGATGAGGAGATGTTATTGTTGCCTTAATTAAAAAAATCAATCAATCAATCAATTAATAAATTAAATCACAGCTATGTAGACTAGAACATACCTGACTAGCAAGATGTAAGGTATAAACATCACTTTCAATTTTAACTTTATCATTATGTCAGTCACACATTACTTCTTACTGCTAATATTAGCAATGAAATTTATACATTTAGGGGACATGAAGGACAAAAGAACACAATATTATGTTAAGCACAAGAGAAAGTTATATTATGTCATAATTTAAGAGAAGTGGTAAAAACAAGATAAATGAAGCTGCTACCATAATAAAAGGCTATAACAATGCAATAACTATGAAATTACTAATCAAGAGGAATTTGGGGATAGGTGAGTTATAAATGAAACTTCATTATGGACAGATGATTGTAGAATATATGTATTTAGGAACTTCTCTTGAGTGAGAGGGTAAATATTAAACAATCACTGATATAGGGTTTGCAATATTACAATATGAGATACAAGCAGAAGGAAAGAATACAATCCTAGAACCAATATGAGACAGGAAACTGACCTCAATTAGGGCACCAAAGAATCGCCCCCTGAGGCAATAAGTGTGAGAAATGTTGGCCGAGTGTTACCTCAGTGAAGTTGGCAAGAAGGGAAAGCATTCCAGGCAGAACAAGAGCAATATGCAAAGAGTCTGTGATAGGAAGCATAACCTTATTCAAGAATAAAAAAAGAAAAAAAATGAGAGAATGTTTGAATCTTACGGACCAAGTGATGTGTAGTGTTGCGTTTAGAACAGAGAGGTAAAATGTGGGGTGAGATCATAAGGATTGTTGCCTACAGTGAGGATTTGTTTTTTTTCTAGGAGTAGTTGGAAGCAATTAATAATCTTAAACATGATTTTATGTCAGAATCCTTCAGTTTAAAAACAACAAAAGTGTGAGGAACAGAATATAATGAGGTCAGAAAACAGAGACAAGGAGTCTGAAAAGGAGATGAAGGAGCCAGCTGATGCATATGGAAGTGATGAAATAAATATTAGGTAGCAAGAGTAAAATTGGTAAACTTTAATGAGAGGTGGGATTTAATAGATGAGGGGGAACATTGTGTCAAGTAATAGGATGGCTATTGACTGATTTTCCAGGCCAGTAAGACTGAATAAGTATAAGGAAATGATTAATGAATGATATGGCAAAATCCAAAAGGAATAATATGGTCAGAATAATAAAAATATTGAAATATTTTAATAGAAATTTGAAGATGGAAAATGAAGTCAAGAATAATTTAAAGTTTAATAATTTTCGGAGGTCATTATCAAAGAAAAAGTCCTGTTTAAGTTTTGGGGACTTGGACTGTGCAATAGATTGACCAAGACAAATATGAAAATTCTAAAAGAAGAATAGCATGACATAAAGTTAAAAGTCAGTTGATTAGAATGAACAGAATTAAGTGATAATGTTGATTGTAATGATGAGTTCAGTAAAACATCAACATTGTTATTAAAGGAATTACAACTGATTAAGCATGAGGAGAGGAAGCAAGTGAGCTTGGCATTGACTCATCATGGAAGATGGAGGAATTGCATGATCATTTAGGAAAGATTCAAAGTGATAATTAAGTTACAAGTGGGAGAGCCAGCCTTTCAGTGGGAGGTTGCAGCAGATCAATAGTCTGGAATTTGTACTGCAGCATATGGACAGTGTGGTTCCAACTCCACCTGCAGTTGAGTCAGGGAGAGTGGGAGATGGTAATATTGTCATATTTGTGCCATACCAACATCTTATGTTTTAGGACTCTTAGTTGCAATTGCACAAGTACAATTCAAATTGACTGTTTTTTAAAAAAGATTTTTTTGACTCTCATAACTTAAATTTACTTAGTGCATATTTTAGTGTAGTGTTTAAATGATGAGTCAGTTTCTCTCCCTCCTCTTTGATGAATGAAAATATCATTGATAGAAAGGCTCTATAACATTATGATGAAATAATTTATTTTCATGATATTAATGGTTTTAATTAATAAAACCAATGAATCTCAGAAATATTAATTACTGTATTTGCTTTCTCACGTCATTTTCACATAGTGATTAAGATGATAGAGTGTGGAGTCAACCACCTTGAGTCTGAATACCAGTCTACGAAACCATATACTGCCATTGGACATGTCTCTTTATCTATAAAATGTAGATAAATGGGGCCTCCCCAGTGGCACAACAGCCAGTTGAGCGCTGCTCTGTGAAGCTGTCGGCAGCCTCTGCAGCATGACTTCAATCCCCAGGCAGCCAGGGAGAAACCCACATGGCACAGCAGACCTCTTCTGCCTTGCCCGCTGCTCCCCTCAGCAGTGTCTTTAGTCCATCTGCCTGTTCTGCTCACTGCTCTGACTCTGATGAATTCTCTCACCCTCCCATGTCTCTGACTATACCCCAGTATTTATTTATTTATAAATAAATAAATCTTTAAAAAAAATAAATAAATAAAATGTAGATAATTACAGAACCTTATTTAGAGATAGAGTATGAGGATAAAAATGAAATAATGCATCCAATTTGGACTAGATGGATCTGGTTCTTGGTAAATGTTTAATCACTGTTAAGTACTGTCATGTGTTGTTTAATGACATTTTGGTCAATAACAAGCCATGTAATGATGTGGCCCCAATAGGTTACAGCATATATAGCCTAATTGTATAATAGACTGTATCATCCAGGTTCATGTAATTACATGCTATGGCATTCACACAATGACAAGACCATCTAATGATGCATTTCACAGACTATTTCCCCATCATAAAGCAACAAGACTATATTATTATTATAATTATTAATTGCCTCTGCTTAAGGATTTACCTCTTTTCTCTTTATTATAACCTTAAAATGAGGAATATGCTGTTATTCTTGTTTCTTTTATGAATAGGATATAATTCTGTGTGAATGACCTGGTGATGTCAAGGAGAACAGGGTCCCACTAATATTTAATAATACTAACTAACCTTTTCTATTATTTTATGTAGACATCAAACCAATAGAGGATGAAAACCTGCCTGGCATCTTACTATCGCATACAACCTTCAGTGTATTATCTTCTGTTTAGGCTCAAAAGCTGGAGAAAAGAAAGGGGAAAACAGTCATGTTTTAAAATAAAATGTCAAGAAGGGTCAGAAAAAGAAGAAAAAGTAAAGTTGGGGGGGTCCTTTGGAGTCCATATTTAGTTTTGCTCTAGCAAAGGAAACCTCAAATTTTGTTGTGATGCAAAAGACTGCCAGTCTGTCTTTTACCTCCTCTTATATAAATTTAACCTGGGGCTAATTGATTCTGGGACATTGTAGCACCTAGTCAAACCCAATTTGAACTGCTGAATCAGTAAAGCAAATACATGTTCTTACATCTAAGAAGAGTCTATGTATGTACTCAAGTGGAGCTTAAAAAAATAGCTTAGGAAGAATACCTATTGCAATTAGTCCCTTTTTTCTTGTGTGATAACTGAAACACAAGTTAAAGGTTCATTGTTCTGAGCATAAATTAAACAAATGTATAATATGACTGACTTCAAATTATCTTGATCCTATGCCATACAAATTAATTTAGAAAATATGCATAAATCACATGATGTATGTAGGTGTAAGAGTGGGAAATCTCCTTTCTTTTTACAGTGTGTTTCTCCATTAAAGGACAATAATTGATGTGACATAATCTTGGCATCTTCTTAGCATCTTCTCTTATTCTTAGTCAGGACAAGATGTGTAAATGATTTGATTGATAAATTTTGAAGCATGAACTGGGTAAACATAATCAACATCATCACTCTTCCTTCTCTTAGGGATCTATTTCACTTCTTTCAGAGAAAACACATTCTACTCTGTATTAGTTTCTACAGTAAGTTTAGTTCAGGCTTTATATTACCTATGGCACCACTGACATTTGAGACCAGATAATTCTTGTGCTGACTGTCTTATAGGATGTTTAGTAGATTCAAGACTTACTCCTATAATATGCCATTAGTACTGTCCCATGAGTAACCATAACTTTTATGGTAACCATAACTTTCTCCAAATATTGCGCAATATTTCCTGGAGGAGATTGCCCCAGATATGAACCACTACTTTGATGTCTGTCTTCACAGGAAGTGGTCTCTGAGGTTCAATGGATGACTTAGTCTAATTATAATTACTTGGAATCAAATGCTGTAGTAACTATATCAGTAACTAAGTCGATACTTTAATTTCTTTCCATGCAATCCTTTCTCTATCGAACAATTCAAAATTTATAATGGCTATTGATTATGGTTTTTTTTACAAATTTTAGTTATGAAAAACACAGTTAAACTTTTTTAAAAAATTAAGCATGTGCCTCCTGGTGGCCTAGGGGTTAAGTGTCAGCACTTTCACCACTATACTAAGGCCTGAGTTCGATCCCCAGTCAGGGAGCTAGCTGAGCAGCAGCCCTCACCTGTCTTGCTCACTGCTCCCCTCAGCAGTGTATTTCAGTAAATCTGCCTGTTCTGCTCCCCACTCTGTTTCTGGTGAGCCCTCTCACCTCGTTCCCCCCAACCTGTATCTCTAACCTACACACTAGTTCTTCTAAGCAAAATAAACTAAAATAAAATTTATTATAAAAAAAATGGGTATGCTGTTTGAGTGCACTAATGGCAAGGAAGAGATAAAATATTTTAAATTGGTCAATAGATATATATTTAAATGCAAAAATATAAAACTAAAATAAGTCTTTAGTTCCTTGTTAATAATTCTGAAAGATACTTTTTTTTTGCCTTTTAAGCAAACTATCATTTCTTTAGATATGGAGTAGGATGGTAAGTGTTTCAAAGAGATCAGAGCATGATCAGAAAAAGAGATATTTTTCCTAGACTCACTTTTTCTGGGAAGTTTTTCCTGAGATTAATGGACAAGAGTATAGACTCTGGTGTCAGACAGACTTGAGTCATTTACTAGTTCTGTAACTGTATTCAATATAAAAGTTTTCTCTGATCTTATTTTTTCATCTCTGAAAGAGGCTTATATTAGTATCTTTTTCATACATTTTTATTTTTGAAGATTACATTAGATAATGTGTGCCAAGTGCTCATCACAGTATCTGGCACATTTATAGGAGGTATTAAAAAGTATCATAGCCATTATTCTAATTCACACTCAAAATAATGACAGCAGGACAAGCATCTATTCCTGAAGTGCTCGGGGTAGAAAGCAGACTGTTGAGACTCTGGAATCAACAGAGATGTGAGAGACTATTTAGGGCTTTAGACCGCAGAGAGCAAACCAGTCACTCAGCAAGCTTAGAAGAATGGTGCAATAAAAAAGGGCTGTGAGGCTGGAGCTTCAGTGCACAGCACACATGGCAAAAAAAAAAAAAAAAAAAAATACAGCTCAAAATGTGGGAGAGGGACATTTTTCAACCAATTACATGAAGAAAAAAATCCAAAGAAAACCTCTCCATCATTAATTATTTTTGCTGGGGAGAATCATTTCTGCTTTTTAGAATGCACAATTTGAATTTAAGTGAATACAGAAGATGTCAAATAAAACCCTGTAGGCTGTCCATTTTGAAAGTTTTTCTATTTCATTAGAAGATAACCAGAGAGGGCAAGAGAATAGGATGACACAAAACAGACAACCAGTGTCATTACTGAAATATTTCCTCTAGCCACAAAAGATTTAGAACTCCATTGATTTTGGAATGATTATTAAATAAAAATCATGGCTGTTGTGCTTATTGCAATATCCACATCCATAATATATAGTTTAATTATATAGTAACCACTTGACCTTCTTTTACTTAGCCAGTTTTGAAAGGATCCTGTTCAAAGATTGTTAAAATGAAAATAGATGAACCCAGGTGGACAATACCAACTATGCAGACACAAGGAATGTGAGCAGGAAACAACTTCTCTCAATTGCGTCTGACAGCTGTATTGATTCTAGTTGCACAAGTGGTGCCTGAGCGGGGACTGTTACCAGATAACTCATTCTTGCAGTTGTGGGTAGGAGAGGCATTTTCACATTGTGTTAACTGGGATCATTGGCCCTTGGGGTACAACAACTTCCCTTTTGTCAACCTATCCCCTGTCTACTTACTGGTAAGACATTGAACAAAAGTGGGTAACAAGCAAGGAGTCAGGTGCAGGATGTGAAGCAGAGAGTGCTCGTGGTGCGCTGATTGGTCACCCTGATTGGCTTTGAAAGTCCCATGGCTAGGAAAATAGAGAATTGAAATGGAGAAAATGTAAAAGTAAAAGAAATGACAAAACTGAACACATTTGCCTATACATTCCACTTTGAAGAATTTTTCCTAGAAGAAAGTGACCTCTTGGATTGTTTTCAAATTTTCCAGTTCTCTCTCAATTTACATTTGGCTATCTTGCATTTACTACTCAGGCACAATGATTAGGCTGTTACAGCTTCCTTTGAGGCTTATGAAAAGGAGTCAGACAGTGTACTGAAACAGGAAAGGCAAAGTGATTATCTTTCTCTTCTATCTTCAGACTCGTATCATAATTTGAAGCATTCAAGGTGCTATAATTCAAGCTTAACATAGTTACTTCCCAACCTTCATTTCACATGGAAAACATGTTAAATAAAAATCTAGCAAGAAGATATGTTTTTGTCTTAGAGAATATTTTTCACTTTAACCAATAGCCTGAACAGCATTAGTAAGATAGAGATCTTGTTTGGTAGGTTTATCAGTTTCATCATTGTCTAGGTAAATTCATAATTTTGAGGGAAATTATGTAAACGAATTAATTCATTATTAGAATATCACTGTGATAAAATTCAACTATCTCAATATTTTATTTTTTATTTTTTTTTTATAGAGGCATGCTTTATTTATTTGTTTGCTGGTTTGTTTGTTTGTTTTGTTTTTATACATGCACTGGGTACAGTCAGAAGCGCGGGAGGGTGAGAGAATTCACCAGAGCCAGAGCGGGGAGCAGAGCAGGCAGAAGGACCGAAGTACACTGCTGAGGGGAGCAGCGGGCGGCAGGAGAGGTCTGCACGCCATGTGGGACCCTCCTCTGGTGGCCGGGGAGCAGCCGGGGATCGAACCGGCGCCGCAGAGGCCGCGCGCAGTTTCGCAACCCAGCGCTCAACCGCTGCGCCACCGGGGAGGCCCTATCTCAATATTTTAAAAATATTAAAATTCTGAACTTGGAAAGTGGTGAGTTATATTTTAAAAGCTCTAAATAGTGTTGTTGAGCTGCTCTGACCTGTTTATGCAGAAGTTTCTGAAAAGATTTTGAAAAGTAAAAGGTCTGTTATTATTATGATTTTATTTACACTCAGTATAAAATGGAGAAGTGAAGACAAAATTCAAGCTGAAATTATAGTTTATTTTTATGACTTTGAAGTTTCAATACATTGATTTGATTTTTAAAAATTCTTTGTTTCTTAGATTTACTTCCTGTACAAAGCAGGCTATATGTTAAAATATAGCTGAGTTTGCTTACAGAAAGATGGAAGAGTTAGGGAAAGTTGGAACCTGGGATTTTCCTTAAATGTGCATGTTCTTTCTGATCTCTTTGGGCAGTTTCCTTTAGAAAGTCCAACACTCAATTCAATACTACTTGCTCTTCAACACTGAATTTAAATATTACATTTCCCTTTATGAAAGCATTCTCTGAATGCCAAGAACAGATCTGATTGTTTCCATTGTATTTTGCTAATATGCATATTTTGTTAGTTTCCCTTGTGTAAATACTCTCTCTCTGACTAATTTGCCTACCAAATCTTATGCACCCTTGTGCCTGCTTGGTTTCTTCTCTTGTTATTTATCCAATAAATAGTTGCTCAGTAAATGCAGAATGCAAAAGCTATCTACTTTGTGTAATGAAGTTGGCAGAGAATAAGAGTCAGGTACTGATGCTGAATTCTTAGTCTGAAAAATAAAGTGTAATAAAAAGTAAAAATCTTAATTCATGATACCAAAATTATTTCAGTCATCCCTAAATCTAAGTCACCCTGCATAAAAACTTAATTTATCCCTTGCATTCAATTGTTATGATTCTGAAAATTCTACTCTGACTCTAATTTGACCCCCTTTCTTACTACAACAAATTCAATGACCCAAATTCAGAATCTAATATACAATTTAACCAAGAAATGTGCTGCTGATTTTACTTACAGGTTTTCAATGTACAAAACAAGTATATTTGTAATACTTACCTCAATTTTATCTCCTTGTAATCCCATTTCATCTTTTTCTTAAGTAAAATGTTCTTACTAAATTCTCACTTTATATCCTCTACAATGGTAAATGATATAGGGGATTCTAAAATAAGTTTATATCACCAAACATCTGTCTTCAATGTTCTTATATTTAAATAGAAATAAAATAGCAAATATAGGTTAAGGACAACTGGGACATGATGGATACTTTATAAATATTTGTAGAGTGGCTGAGTAATGTTTAGCTTTGTAAGACAAAGATCATAAGCACAGAGGTAATGTAGAAATGGATGAAATCAATGCATCCTGAAAATATAGGAAAGGGACACCAGTGAGCAGAGAGTTAGATAGCAAAGAGCGGAATAATTTGGAGAAATAGATAGTGGGAATAGTCTAGGTGACAGAAACTGTGGACTCGGAAATTCGGGCCTTTAAAAACAACATGTCCATCTCTGTTGCAAATTGCAAGATTTTATCTTTTTTAATAAATGAGGGAGAAGATGTTGCTAAAGTCAGAAGGAGAAAGACAAATATAAGATGGTTTCATTCATGTGTTGACTATAAAGAAACAAAATGAAGGAACAGGCCAAACTAAATCAAAAGAAACCGCAGAAA
The DNA here is from genome assembly GCF_964194135.1 of Talpa europaea. Classification (NCBI taxonomy): domain Eukaryota; kingdom Metazoa; phylum Chordata; class Mammalia; order Eulipotyphla; family Talpidae; genus Talpa; species Talpa europaea. The sequence goes on along the minus strand of NC_140072.1, from coordinate 109,103,702 downwards.
CTAAAGCTACCAGATGGGTGGGTGTAGGTAGGGAGAAAAGGGAAGAAGTCCAGAAACTATGGTGGAGGATTGTGGTGCTCAAGGGCATTTATTGTGGTAACATACATCTGGACAGGTGTGAACCTTTATGCCTACATCACAGTGTTGTAAACCAACATTTATTTTATTTTATTTTACCTCAATAAAATAATATAACTAAAAAAGAGAGACATAAGGAAGCAGAATCTGGATTTTTCAAAGAAAGTTTCCAGAAATAATCAAATTGTATAAAATTGTTTTAGTGTTTTCCAAATTCACCTACTTTGCTTTCTTCACCATACCATCTGGTCTTGACCTTGGGTTTGTCTATAGAGTTTGGCTCCTCTATGCCTACTAGGGTTGAGTTCTGCTTATTCTGATTTCTGTATATCCTGCCCTCACTCATCATTGTTGCATGGGTTAGATTTTTGGCATGCATTTCATGCCTTTGATTGGTGTGCATAAGTATATGTGAATAAATTTTCTTATTTTGACAATGATTGTAAGCTGGAATATGGGTTACAAGCTGGTGGCTCAGTTTGAAAAGCACATACCTTGTACAATCCAACAAGAAATATTTCCAACTAAAAACAAAGCAACAGACCTTTTACTGACTAAGTCAAAAAATGGCATCTGTTAAGCTCACCTGGCAGAATTGTTGCTTTTGGTCCACAAGGGAGCTGATGAAAAGGAAAGTGCAAAACACATACAGAGAACATGGTCCTTCATAGAGAGAAGTCAGTAATTATGGGAATTTGTTTGTGAGCTACAGATGGTAGATGCCAGAACCATACAACATGAATGAATCTGTATTGCATAGTTATTTTTTTAGTGGAAAAACTCACATTGTTTTCATCTTCTGAGTGTGACCATGACTCCAAGATTACTCAGTGGTCTGAAATGGGGAAGCACAGGCCTTTGCATTCATGGGTATAATAGGATTATCATTTAGAGAGAAGAACTGAACAGCCTTTGGCAAGACATTTCAAGAAAATGTTCATTTACAGCAAGGGGAAGTTTACACATGATTGCTTTGCTGATATACTAACTTAACACTTGTGGGTGGACATGTTTGGGAAAATTGCCCAATTGTAGTTTTCTGTTACAAACTGAGCCTGCTGGATATACTCATTTGCAAGAGCTAGAGTCCATCCTCTGAGCAAGTTAAGAATAAATAAATAGAACGCTGAAGAAACATCAGTAGAATTCCACTAAAGCTCCCAGACAGTGAGCAGAAGTGGAGAGAGTATCATCAATATCATTCCATATTTCTCTGATCCTTTTTTAAAAACTGAAGCTTTGAGAGGACTTTATTCTCTGCTCTAGATCTATGCTTTATCTTCTGTCTTTATTCTTCTCGTTAATCCCATTGTATTTTAAAGCTGTTGATAGAACACTATCTTATCGAAGAACCTTGCCCAATAGCTTTATTTGAAACTGCTTTAACCATTCTTTCTCTCTGCTTCATTTTATGTATTTGTATAACCAAAGAATAACCAAAGATGTCTTGGGCCGATATTGTTGGAGGCACACACAGTATAGAGAAGCATGTTTAAATTGTACATCCAAGTGAGAGAATAGAAGAAATAAAGGGCAGCAGATAGAAGGGAAATGATGTATCTTTAATGTTTTCAGGATATGTAATATGGAAGAGTTAAAAACCATTCAAAGACAGCAGCTGCATGCAGAATTTAGCAGACTGTTCAGATGGAGAGAGATGGATTTGTACATCTGTATCTATACTGGCCACAGTCTAACTCTAGTGCTTATGACTGATATCCCTTAGCCTCTAGGGCAATATTCAAAAGCATGGGCAGAAACAAAACAGAAGTGGTTGAACTTGGAAGAGAACATTTATGAGAGCGCAGCAAACAGCTCATTTAAAAGGTTTTCAAAATATGGTTGTAATATTGCTCAGTGACTTCATTTCGAAGACTCTTAAAGGCACTAGCCTCAAAAATTGTAAGCTCGTAAACACTGTTCTTTCTGTTTCTTTTTTGGTTCTACACTGTTAGTTGCAACAGTGAAAAATGAACATGAACAAGACTAACCTTGTGATCCTCATAGAGTTCACATACTAGTTTAGTATTCAGTAAAAATCAATATATGCTAATATGTCCTTGTAAAAAAAAAAATAGATACATCTAAAAAAAAAGTAGGGCCTCCCCGGTGGCGCAGCGGTTGAGCACTGGGTTGCGAAGCTGCCCGCAGCCTCTGCAGTGCCGGTTCAATCCCTGGCTGCTCCCCGGCCACCAGAGGAGGGTCCCACATGGCGCACAGAACTCTCCTGCCGCCCGCTGCTCCCCTCAGCAGTGTTCTTTGGTCCTTCTGCCTGCTCTGCTCCCCGCTCTGGCTCTGGTGAGTTCTCTCACCCTCCCGCGCTTCTGACTGTTCCCAGTGCTTGTATAAATAAATAAATAAATAAACAAACAAACAAATAAATAAATAAACAAATAAATAAATAAAATAAATCTTTAAAAATAAATAAAGTAAAAAAAAAGCATAGATGCTAAAGAGAACTATATCTGTCACTGTGTTTTGCCTGTTTATTTTCCTAATTGTTAACATCCTTTGGGTTGATGTATCTGTTTTGCTCTTTTCTTTAGCTCTCTTGTGTATCAACACAAAAGAATGTGGAAATTTAAAATATTTTTAACTGTCAGACTGTTTAATAGGTGTTATCTTCTTAATACATACTTTTTCTAGCTCTTCTTCAGTTAGACATTTCTATTTAATGCATCATTGCTAATAATTGCATAAAGAAAAAGGATGGAATTTTAGCATTAATAAATTGTAATATTGCTTGGATTTTTGTGGTTACAAACTGCAAAATTTTAAATTAAATTAATTCCTAGGTAATCATTAATATGACTCAGTTATATATAAGTTTATGCAGTTGCTTTCCACATAGATTATTTACTAACAGTAGATTATTTCCATTGATAGCCTTCTAAATATATTTTGTGAATTAAGAAAGATAAAATAAGTGAATGAATAAATTAGTAAATAAAAGCAACTGTTTTTATATACATGGCTGTATTATATAAAACATATTCTGAACTTTGATATTAGTTTCAGATTTAATTGCTTATATAGTAACAATCCCCATAGAATAAATGTTTCTACTGAAATTTAAAAAAAATAAAAGAGAATGTTACAGAGCCTCCTGGTGGTGCAGGTGTTAAAGACACAGCACTATCAAGCTATTGCCAGCCACTGCAACATGAGTTAGATACCCAGCCAGTGAACTAACCCACATGGCACAGCAGACCTCTCTTGTCTCACCTGCTGCTCCCCTCAGCAGTGTTTTCCGTAGATCCATCTGTTCTGCTTCCCACTCTGTCTCTGGTGAATCCTTTCACCCTACCCCCTGTACCTCTGGACTACATCCCAGTACATGTATTCATAAATAAATAAATCTTTAGGAGGCTATCCACAGCCACTGCAGCACAAGTTCAATACCTGGCCAGGGAGATACCTACATGGTGAGGCAGACCTCTCCTATCTCGCTCGCTGCTCCCCTCAGCAGTGTATTTCAGTCAATCTGCCTGTTCTGTTCCCCACTCTCTCTCTTGTGAATCCTCCCACCCCCTGCACCTCTGGCCTGTACCAGAGTACTTGTACGTATAAGTGAATAAATCTTAAAAAAAAAAAAAATCTTTAAAAAATAAATGAAAAACATTTATAAAGTCATAATTTTGACTTTTGCTGTGTCTACTGTTTTATTATGATAGATAGACCTTCCCGTACCCCCTCACCATTTTACCTCTTTTCTAACTTTCATACCGATATGCAATCCCTTCTCCTTGAGTGATTTTGTTCGGTCCAATAACATATGGAAAAGGTATTATCGTTTGTCATGTCACCACTGTCCTTATGTTACATATGTAAGAAGTCATTTAGTTCACTAACTTGCAATACAGACTTCCTTTGCTGGCTTAATGAGGAAAGTAACTGTATTAGGAATGCTCACAAGGTTAGAATCTCTGGGCAGCCTCTAGGAACTGTAGGTAGCTGCTCAGAGTTGAAAAAAATTATCCAGCCAACAGTCAGCAAGAAAACAGACCCTTGGGCTTATAATAGGCACAAGAAAATAAATCTACCAACAATCTGAAGGAAATGTAGAAAAACCTAGAAGTGAAATGTTGCCCAGTTAGACCAATATATAAGCATACAGCCTGTAAAATACATTGATTATAGCATTCTAGGCCCTAAGCCATGCCTAGATTTCTAAGTCATAGAAACTATGTATGTGTTATTACTAAGTATGTGTTATTTTAAACCTGTAAATTGTAATTTTTGTTGTAATTTTTATTCAATAGTAAATGACTATGCAGTTATAAGTTCATATTTAAATACTTAACAATCTAAAAGCAAAAATGAGACTAGATAAATGTGCAAAATGAAGATAAATGTAGATTAACATGAGAGAAAAATCTTAGTTTTTGTTAAGTTTTATTAACAAAAGATAAGTTGTATTGTACCATAATATACCTTGTAAAAAGATAAGTTAACTATTCAAAGGACAGTCCTATAATTCTTTCTCAGTTGAATTGTGATGAAATTATCAGTTGAAAGATTTATTTATACAAGAATCGGGGTACAGGCCAGATGTGCGGGATGGTGAGAGGATTCACCAGAGACAGAGCAGGGAACAGAACAGGCAGACTGACGAAATCCAATGCTGAGGGGAGAAGCGGACGAGACAGGAGAGGTCTGCTGTGCCATGTGGGATTCGCCCCGGCTGGCAGGGATTGAACCTGCGCTGCAGAGGCTGCAGGCAGCTTCACAGTGTGGTGCTCAACCACCTGCCCCGCCAGGGAGGCCCTGTCTTTTGGTTATTTTAATAGACCTTTCTACCACATTGTTCTTACTCTCTCAGCATCCACCTCTCCAACTTTATTTGTGGCAGGTTTGTTCCAAAAGCACAAGAGTTAATGGTAGAAATGTGCATACCTATACAAAAATATCAAGACTGTTAGCAAGATTTCTGTCCTTGACAGAGTTGAAAGCATACTGGTACCTTGTTACTTAGGAAGATTGCTGTATATTTTCTGTTTATTATCCTTATGAACATGATCTATGTACATAGCTATAATTTAATAGTTAATAAATCACATGATTTCAAAATCAAATCTTGTCAAATTTGAGGTTTGTAATATTTTAGATATACTAAGGGGATCTCAACATTATAAACAGTAATTTTGGTTTGGTATTAGAAATTATATATAATTTATATATATGTTGCTTAAGAAATGCATGATTGTATGAATGAATGTATTTTTTTTCCCTACAGGGAAGATTTTAATCTTTGAATGAAAAATCACAGTTTGGTTTCCTCATAATCCATTTGTGGAATCTTCCCGAGTGTATGATTTCTAGAATATAACTGGGATAAATAATTAATTGATATTGTCTGTCTTTAGATTAGCAAAAAAATCAATATAATCTATCCCAATTTTGGACAAATATTGGCTGAGGCCATGAGAAAATGATGTTTATTTAATCTATTTATCATTTTTAAGTATCCATTAGTGTTATACACACATGACAATATTGTTATCATTATTACTTAGCATTACTATAACACATTAAATTTTCAAAATGCTGTGTTCAGTGTTTAGTCATATTTCATAACACCTCTGTGAAGTAATGTGGTTATTATAGAAAATTCAGTTACAAACAATGCAGATTGATGACCTGGAGGAATTACCACTTCCAAGTGAACATAAGACAAATTAGAGTTTACCAATCTGTGGAATTTTAGAGCTTCTTAATATCTTACATTGATACATGAAAACTTAGATAAAAAGTCAAAGTATGTTTATTACAACTATGCCATCTCTGCTTTGTTATTTAATAATAACATATTTGTTCTGAAAAAACTTGCATGGAAATCTGTTTAGACCTTTCCATTCTTCTTGAAATCATCGATTAAAGATTCTGACACAAATATATATAAATCACATGCTCATTCACTGGATCTCACTTTACTTTCAGAACTCATATATGTTCTTGCTTCTTTTAAACATTTCTTAGAAAATCTCTCACAAAGGGGCCTCTCTGGTGGCACAAGAGATTAAGTCTCAGCATTATGAAGTTATCAGCAGCCACTACAGCACAAGTTCGATCCCTGGCCAAGGAGCTAACCCGCATGGTGCAGCAGCCCTCTCCTGTCTTGTCCACTACTCCCCTTGTTACAGGGCAGGGAGAGGGGCACCCCAGAAACCCCAAACTTTCCTGCTCTAAATACGTTCTGCCATCGCTGCATTAAGACAAAACATATAAGACCTTTAATGGAAAGGAACTTTAATATAATTAGTCAACAATACAGAAAAGCCAAAGAATATAGATTTTAAATCAAGCACCCAAAGTTACCCATCCCCTCATGGGTAAAAGTCCACCCAAACAGGATTGGCCCAGAGCAAGGCCTGAAGGCCTGCCACAGGTCTAAAGCACCTTCTGGTGGAAAGCAATAGAAAGGGGTCAGAAATAGCCAGACAAGTCTGGGAGGAAAAGAGCAAAATCAAAATCAAGATAAAAGCTGCATTGTTATCCTTCCCAAGGGTCTCTCACCTCCATCTGTTTCAAATCAGTCCAAGACCAAAAGGCAAGCATCATTTCTTCATGTTTCTCTGCTCCATGTGTCTCCTCCAGGTCTCCTTATGGCTCTCTATCCTGCCTCCTTCTTTCTTCAGTTTCCTCCCCATCTTCTTTTCCTCCCTGCTCAGGGACATCCTCTTTTGGGTGGGGCAGGGAACCTGGAACCTCCCCTTTTCTTGGGCACCACCCCGCTACAACCGCAGCAGTGTATTTCAGTCAATCTGCCTGCTCTGCTCCTCATTCTGTCTCTGGTGAATCCTCTCTCCCTCCCATACCCCTGGCCTACACCCCTGATCTTGTGTACATAAATACTTTGTTTTTTTAAAATCTCTGACAAGTCTTTTGTCAACACCTTCCATTATGCCTAACAAAATCAACATCCTCCAAAGATTCATATAGTTAATATGAATACGCATTACAGTTATTTTGAAGGAAATTTTGTCTTATGCCTAATAGGCTGCCTTGACTCTTCAACCTAATTGTTAGGACACAGAAGTGGAACAAGGCAGAGTTTCCAAGTATCAAAAGATTCAACTAGCACAAAAATGAGGTGAAGTTTCTGTATTGGCTTTAATAATTAAACTAACATGAACTATTCTTTGCATGACTATCTGCTGTCCTCCTGCATTTATCACAGCAATTGCAGAGCTCTCTGAGACATATATACACTAATTTTCCAATTGATTAATCTTTTCTTCTACAAAACTCAGGCTTAGGAATGGAAATAAGAAGGTTAATGTTTTCAAATATGTTCTTTTAAAAACACAAATTCAAAATATGAGTATTTTAACAGACAGAGAATATTCCCCAGAAGAGAACAATATATTGTTTTTAATTTCCAAGAAAGGAACTAATTTTTTAAAAAAGGAAAAAGATTTTGGAAGAAGATTAAAGGCATCACCTGGAAAAGAGCAAGTTACTTGAAAGCAGACACTATTGGTACATACAACTTGGTCTTTTTTTCACGCAATACTTGAGAATACATTTTTAACAAGTTAAAAGAAATTGTACAGACACTGCAAAAAAAAGTCATATACTGGGCCTCCCTGGTGGCACAAGGAGTTAATTCTTGGCACTATGAAGCTACCCACAGCCATTGCAGCTGGAGTTTGATCCCTGGTCAGGGAGGTGACCCATATGGTGCAGCAGACCTCTCCTGACTCACCTGCTGCTCCCCTCAGCAGTGTAGTTCAGTCAATCCTCCTGTTCTGTTTCCCACTCTGTCTCTGGTGAATCCTCTCACCTCCGCACCTCTGTCCTGTACCCACAGATCTTGTATGCATAAATAAATAAATCTTTAACAAAAAAAGTCATATACTTTCCCTTTCCCCTCTAAACTTCCACATTGGGAAATATATTTCTGTAATATATATACAAATATATTTGACATGTATGCACATAGATATATCCATACATATATCTGTGTAGTCTGTATATTTATAGATTGCTTTATATACTATGTAGTTCTAGCTACTTTATCATCTACCAATGTATCTATCTACCTTTCTATATAGATAGGTGTCTATCCATATGCAATTGTTATTTGACTAATTTTGACCTAGAGAAAAAGCAATTTCATTGCTCTGTCAAATAATAGTTACTAGAGAAATATGATAGAAGTAGAGTGGTCACACCTGTTGCCTTAGAATTGGTTGTTTCTGGTAATTTGGTCTCTGTTTTTAATTCTGGTGTTTACCAGAATTGCTATTTTGAGAAGCCCATCTTCAAGGACAAAGTTTGAACAACTGAAAACATTTGGAAAGTTATCTATGTTCTGCATCTTTTCTTCTTAGCTTAAAATTTGTTTATGCCTGTTCATGAATTCACTCAATTATGTACTTCATGATTTTTTTGCATATCTAATATGTTAGACAATTTTCGAGGCTTCGTGAATATAGTAGTGACTAAAATAGGCAAAATCCCCATATAAGTAAGAACTAATAAACACTGGGTTATCCTCCCTTCCCTTAGAATTACAGAAATATTCTCTCCCAACAATATTCTATCCTGAACTTTATAGCTGTTCTGAACAGGAAGATTATTCTATAAATTTTATGGTCCCTGCTGGGGAACATTCAGTAATGTAGGGAATTGTCTATCCTGCAATGTTCTATAGCAGGAAAGTTAGAGAATGTACATGGTACTGTTATTTTTGAAAATCTGCATCTTAACGTAATTCTAAAGTTGGTCTGAAAATTTCACCAATTTCAATAGGAATGTAATGAGTTAGAGCAGCGGATGTAAGAAGGAAAGAAGAGTGTTAACTAAATTTTCATTTATTAAAATTCAGGGCATTGCTTCTCTGTGGTCTCTAAGCACTTTTGTATAAAATTTCCTGGCTTTTACAGACAATCAGAATATTTTACCTTCTTGTGAATGTTAGATAATATCAAGACATTTTTTCCATAACAATTAAAGTTCTTGAACCTAGGTTTGTGTGCTATGGTCCAGCTCCTGACACTCTTTGGAGTTCAGACTTAAAGTCCCAAGCTTCAAATTAATGTTTGATATTTCTGGCAACTAGTCCCCCTCTTAGGTTATCTAGGAACCTTCCAAGTATCCCTTCATTAGAATAAAAAGCAAGTGTCTAAACTAACATCCTTATCTAAATTCAATAAATTCAAAGGCATTCGGAGCCCTGTGTCAGGAAGTAGGGACAAAGGCCAAATATTTTTCTATGATACCAGAACTGCACAACTTTCTATGATGATACCATAATTATATACCTTCCTATGACACCATGAGTATAAAAGAATAGTTTTTTTTTTTGCTGTAATTTAGATATCAGTTTTATTTATTTTTATTTTTTTTTTAGATAATAAATTTTATTGTTATATTCCTCATACAATTGCAGCCCCCCCATTCTGACCCCAATCCCTCCCCTCCCGCCCCCGCCCCCCTAAAAGTGTCTCTGGTTCATAGTTGTTTGTTGATTTTGATTTTCACTTTCTTATAGTTATTCATTTTCCTGGTCCCTTATTTAAGTTTTCTAGATTCCTGCTATGAGTGAGACCATCCGGTATTTTTCTTTTTCTTTTTGGCTTATTTCGCTGAGCATGATCCCTTCCAGCACCATCCATGTTGCTGCAAATTGCATGTGTTTATCTTTTTTGAATGCTGAGTAATATTCCATGGTATATATGTACCACATCTTCTTGATCCAGTCATCTATTTTTGGGCATTTGGGTTGTTTCCAAAGCTTAGCTATTGTAAACAGTGCTGCTATAAACATAGGGGTGCAGGTGTTCTTTGGAATTGATGTTTCTGTGTCCTTTGAGTAAATACCTAGGAGTGGAATTGCTGGATCATATGGAAGCTCTATGTTTAGTAGGTCCAGAAATCTCCACACAGCTCTCCACAGTGGTTGGACCAGTTTGCACTCCCACCAACAGTGCAGAAGAGTTCCTTTTTCTCCACACCCTCGCCAGCATTTGTTGTTGCTAGTTTTTTTAATATGTGCCATTCTCACTGGTGTAAGATGGTATCTCATGGTAGTTTTGATTTGCATTTCCCTGATGGCAAGTGATGTTGAACATTTTTTCATATGCCTGTTGGCCATTTGCATTTCCTCTTCAGAGAAGTTTCTTTTTAGCTCTTCTGCCCATTTTTTGACTGGATTATTTTCTTTGTTGTTGTTGAGTCTCATCAGCTCTTTGCAGATTTTTGTGATCAGTCCTTTATCATTAGTGTTGGGTGCAAAAATGTTCTCCCAGTTGGTGGGGTTTCTCTTTGTTTTTGTTATTGTCTCTTTTGCTGTGCAGAAGCTCTTTAATTTGATGTAGTTCCAGCTGTTTATCTTTGCCTTCACTATCACTGCTTTGGGTGATGTGTCTGTAAAGATGTCTTTGATGTGCAAATCACATAGTGTTTCGCCTATATTTCCTTCTATATTTTTTATGGTTTCAGGTCTTATGTCTAGTTCTTTAATCCATTTTGAGTTGATTTTTGTGTATGGTGTGAGGTAGTGGTCAAGCTTCATTCTTTTGCATGTAGCGACCCAGTTTTCCCAGCACCATTTATTGAACAAACTTTCTTTGCTCCAATGCATAGTCTTTGCTCCTTTGTCAAAGATTAGTTGACCATAAATCTGTGGGTTTATTTATGGATTTTCTATTCGATTCCATTGGTCTGTATGTCTGTTCTTGTTCCAATACCATGCAGTTTTGATGATTATGGCTTTGTAGTATAGTTTGAAGTCTGGGTGTGTGTGATGCCTCCATTCCCTTCTTTTTTTTTCAGGAGAGCTTTGGCTATTCGGGGTTTTTTGTGATTCCATATGAATTTCATCAATAATTGTTCTATTTCTTTGAAGAATGACATTGAAATTTTGATTGGAATATCATTGAATCTGTATATTGCTTTTGGAAGGATGGCCATTTTAATAATGTTTATTCTTCCAATCCATGAGCAGGGGATGTCTTTCCATTTCTTTGTGTCTTCTTCTATTTCTTTTAACAGTGTTTTATAGTTTTCTTTGTATAGGTCTTTTACTTCTTTTGTTAGATTTATTCCCAAATATTTGATTTTTTTTGTTTCAATAACAAAAGGTTTGGTTTTTTTGATTTCTTCTTCTTCAGATTTATTGTTTGTGTATAGGAAGGCTACTGACTTTTGCGTGTTGATTTTGTATCCTGCCACTTTACTGAACTGATTGATGAGTTGAATTAGTTTTTCTGTGGAGTTTTTGGGGTTCTCTATGTATATTATCATATCATCTGCAAATAGTGATAGCTTGACTTCTTCTTTTCCTATTTGGATTCCTTGGATGTCTTTCTCTTGTCTTATTGCTCTGGCTAGGACTTCCAGTATTATATTGAAAAGCAGTGGTGAGAGTGGACATCCCTGCCTTGTTCCAGATCTTAATGGAATTGCTTTCAGCTTATCACTATTGAGAATGATACTGGCTGTTGGCTTGTCATAGATGGCCTTTATGATGTTGAGGTATGTTCCTTGTATCCCAAGAATTTCAAGGGCTTTTATCATGAATGGGTGTTGCACTTTGTCGAAAGCTTTCTCAGCATCTATTGATATTATCATATGGTTTTTATATTTCTAAAAGAATAGTTTTTAAATATTGCTCAATTGATGCAGTTATAGTTGCTTTAAAAGATAGAATAATCTTAGAATAACCAAAATTCATATTTTCGTGATTAAATGCAGGTATAAAAATGTATCTATAATAATTGTCCAAATTAAAAAAAAAACTGTAGAAATAGTATTAATATATTCAGGTTACCATGATTCTTTAAAAATTATTTACTAGTATTTATAACATAAGTTGCAAAAATTTCTCTCCTATCTTTCACTGATATTCTAAGTGAATATTTGCTCTATTTGCATTATGCCAGACTACTTTACTTGGAAGAATATAGAATGAACCATTAAAATAAGATGATCTAACAATTTTTAATCTTATTAAGAAGTTTTATATTCAAAAAATGTTATTGCATAATTGTCATTCTTCCAACTCTTTCATAAAATGCTATAAATTTAAAATGTAATGTTTAGAATGATTCTAAATCTCCAGAATGGGTAAACTTACTGTTTCAGCAATATTGGTATAGTTGTACATAAGAGTTAGCATGTGAAGAACTTCTTGATATGTTAGGTGTGCTACCTAGCAAAAGTATTGAGGATCTTATTTCTTATATAGCAAGAAAAGCAGTGAAGGCAGATTGAGTGGTGAGTTTAATGATGTTAAGTCCTGAGTCATGGGACTATCAGTGTGCCTATGTTGTTTCTACTGTGATTACTAAATAATTTAATTTTAAACTTGTTAGCAATATTATTTCACATTCTGTTTTTAGGTTTAAAACCATAATCTTGGATACTCACCTCTAGTGCAATTATTTTTTATAAATTCATTAACTCATTACAGTTTTAGCATACTCTAACAAAATTTTAATTTTACATTTGTTTACTGTTTTTAAAAATTTTCTGTTTTATTGAGGGCTCTACCAAAAGAAATTGCTTGAATATACCTTTATCATCTATAAAGAAATACATCATCTCTGAGTAACCAAAGTTAACTTTGTTCCAAGGTGGAGGATGGTTTAGAGGAACACATTAAATACTGAGAAAAGCACTTAGGATAATATTTTTCCTTCTATATGAGATATACTGTATAATGAGAATCTAAAATGAAAAGCTTCTAGTCCTTGGAAGAGACTGGAGATCACGTGGGTATTCAGGCTTAAATGAGATTTGGGATATAAGAAATGGTGATCAACTGGACAAATTATAATTTGGAATTTCAGGGACAGCTGACAACCTGGGATGGGGCAGTTCTGGGAAAATAGGAAGGTTTTTCAAATAGACCTCTCAGTAAACACTGGATTATGGCAGCTAGAAACCCCAGATACTAGTTGGAGAGTAATTTCCTGCAAAGGCCCATTCCAGCAAGAGGGGAAACACCACTTGCTATCAACCAGCTGTTGGCACCAGCCCTTCAGGGACATGGGGTCATTAAGAAAGCTGAACATTGAAAGAAAAAAAAAAGCATCAATGGACATGACTGATAGGCTCTTGATCTTAAAACTAATGACAATATATTATCAGTATCAACATTATTATTAGATTATTGTATTTAATTCATTATTTTTATGTTATTGATGGTATCTTTATTAAAAGCAGCTACTGAAATTTCATGTTGTTTAAAAGTATCAGGAACTTGTCACTGAAAAGACTGAACACTTAGATATAATTTATCAGATTGCTAAACTGGGGGTTGGAGGTGGTGGAGGAGCACATCTAAGATTAGGGACTGCAACAACATATCATTTCCTCTGCTTCTAGAAGCTGTAATTTACCCCCTCAGTTGTTGAGGAACTGAAGTCCTCTTTCCAATTAAGGGGCTATACAATTAATCAGAAATTCATTCTATCTACCTAGATGTCTAAATTCATTGCAAGTTCATAAATGTAACATACATACTCATAAAATATTTATTGACAAATGGTAACCTCTGTCTTGTGACAGAAATTCTAGTGAGAATAAGAGAAAATATAAAATGTAAAATACATATTGTTTGTCAGATACTGATAACAACTATCAACAAAAATAAGAGAAATACCAACAGAAGTCTTTCAGTCCTTCACCTCCCTCATCTACCACCCATGCCAACGTGAAGGTTCAGGAAGTTTCAATTGCATCTTCATTCCTCGAAAGAAAAAAAATCTAGAATTCATCCCCATTCTTACTTGTTGCATTATCAACCTCGTTTAAACACTCCCAAGGGCCTCCCTATTGATGTAGGAGTTAAGTCTCAGTGCTATCACCATGCAGGCCTGAGTTCAGTCCCTAGCCAGGAAGCTAAGCCACATATGATGCAGCAGACCTTTCCTGTTTTGCACACTGCTCCCCTTGGCAGTTTATTTCAGTAAATGCATCTGATCTGCTCCCCACTCTGTCTTTGGTGAATCCTCTCACTACTTCCACCTCTGGCCTATACCTTAGTTCCTCTATGCAAAAACAAATAAAATCTTTATAAACATTCCCAAAGTTTATTGTATTCACATTCCATACAAAGTTTACTAACGATACAATCTCTTTGGTTTCTATGATTTATATTCTGACGTGTTAAAGATATGATGGAGTTCAGGATTATGCATTTTTCACATTCCAGGTGATTCTTATTCAGGAGGTCTGCAGAACACAATTTCACAAATGCCAGTAGAGTTATTCTCATTTCCAAAACAATGAGCAAAGTCAAGTGATTGGCCTGAAAACAGGTATGAAAATCAGATGTTAGTATCTGTCTCATATCCAAGCTTTGAGTTTAGCTGCTGGTTAGAATAAAATATCCTGAAAGGCTGCCAAAAGATTTCTAGGATTTCAGGGAACTGTCCAGGCTTGGGAATACATCCCTGTCAGACATTTGGTGTGTCTGGAGCATATCCTATGTTACTATTGATGTGCAGAGCTGTTTAAAAATCTTAACTCTAAGGTTTACCAACCTGCATTAGAGAGGATTTTTTTTTATTTTGACTTATATAATTAATACTTATAAAACTATTTCCTATGTAGAGTATCAAAAACAAATTTCAGAAAATATACCATGATCCTCTTTATTTTTAAACAAAAGTCTAATAAATTTCAGAAGTTTTACTTTTTATGTATTTAGAAAGTTGAAATTAAGGCTAAATGCATAATGTAAACTTAGTTTTGTTGTCTTTTACAGTCTTCACTTAAATATATGAATCTCTTCATGTTATGAAGCAAAACATTTTATTCTGAATTAAGACCAAATGTTACTGTCTTGGCCACGTTCTTTCTGTCCTTAAGGTGATTAAGCTACATGAGTACAATATTTATATTTTGGATATTAGGAATTTATTACTTCCTTCTGGCAAGAAATTTATTTTTATTCTCAATAAGAAAAAGAAGTTGCAATTTTTATATTTTTAATAATATTTGAGAAGCTAAGAGCCATATGTGCATGGTATAACAGCAATTTATTATGAATGAAAAAGCAGCTGGCTAGATTCAGCAATGATTTCTATTATGATCATATTTTTTATGCCTTAAGCTTTTCTTTCAAATGAGTGTTTAAGGATGTACATGGTACTGTTGTAGATCAAAGAATTTTACTAAATTAGAAATGTTGGAAAGCTTCTTTACCTCCTAATTAATCTCAGAAATTTCACTGATTCTATAACTTCTTTGAATTTTTATTTGCAGAAAAATGGTGGTACTGATAATAAGCTTTAATTAATCAAAATAATGGGCTAACAGCTGGTAGGATTTGGACTTTGCTGCTGGAAGTGCAATGCATGTAACGCTAATAACAAAGGGTCAAAAGTGCCCAGTATTTGTCAAATTCACGTTATTTGTAATATTTCCTAGTCAGCCAGTCTGTGTTTTAAAGAAAAGTGTTCCACATCAAGATGCCTATATCAAAGGAAAATTTACTTAAAAAAAAAAAAAGAGGAAAGAAAATTCAATGTAAAGACAATAAATAATTTGGGCAGTACTTTGAATTATTTCTTAAATTATGAGAAGAATTCATGTATTTAAAAGCAACCTAAATACTTAGCTTAGATGACTGAATTAATTGAATTAATTCAGTTCTAATTGACATACATGGCATGCAACTAGATAACTTAAAAAATAGACTAAAAACTTCAACAAAGTTAAATACATAAAATGGAAATAGAAATGAGGTTATCATAAAAATAGACACCATGAATCCAAAGCCTTTGTCAGGAGTGGACCAGAATTTTGACACAGTCATAGAACATTAGACAAAAATCCTAGTTATTTACAACATCTATAAAACTTTTAAGATAAATGGAGAAATTATTTAGGAAGTATACAGATATTTCTTAACACTGTTAGAGTATTCTATATGGGAAATATATAAATATAGTATAAAAATCTTGTACAAAATACAGTATACAAATGCAAAAAAAAGTTTGGTCTAGGGTCATGAATAATGTTCCAAGACCCAATGCCAAATTTAACAGTTTTATTATAGCATTCTTCAACATAAACCCAGCTTGATATTTTATAGGTATTCTTTTATTGATTTTATTTTAAGAATTTAAACACCTAGATTTGGAATGCCAACCAAGAGAATTAAGTATGATTCTATTAAATAAAATGACAGGAAAAATGAATGAGTAGCATTTTAAATTCTAACCATGGTTGTTTGTGGGAAGATTTTTTGGAGTATTGTCTGGGAGAGGAGATATTGAAACTTTGGGTGATAAGAATATAGTGCTTAAGATGTAATTACATGAATGTATAAAACTTATCAAACTATACATTTAAAATAGATGAATTTTTAACATATATGAATTATAGCCCCATAAAATAATTTAAAGACACAATCTAAAGACACAATTACAATTTCACTTGTAATAGAGTTATTTTCTACTATGACACACTATTCTTTCGTATCAAAATATATTTTGATTTTTTTCATGTTTAGAGAATAAAAGCTGTTTATCTTGATTATCATCTTATTCCTAGTAACTGACCTATAATCTGTATTCAAAAGTACTTAAAGCGAAAATGAATAAGATCCTCAGAAATTCATTTTCTTTAAAAAATAAAATGTTTTTAACATCAAAAGTTTATTTATTTAGAAATTAGTACACTATAAATGTGCAGCAACTTAAATTTGAAGGTGTTTCCCAGAGGAATGAAAGCTCTTCATTATTGTTGCTATAGAGTTGTATGCATACTTCTATACATATTCATGGATGTGTTTAGTGTATCAAATTACAGCTTAACAGAACAAGTAGGCTTTAAGACACTCTACATATATATAAGATAGTCTATAGTGACAATAGCGTTCACATTACAGATGGTTACATTGTTATTTTTACAAATATATTTGTCACTAGTTTATGTTATAACTATCAATTTTATTTTTTTTAAAGATTTATTTATTTATTTATACAAGCACTGGGTACAGTCAGAAGCATGGGAGGGCGAGAGAATTCACCAGAGCAGGGAACAGAACAGGCAGACTGAGGAAATACACTGCTGAGCGGAGCAGCGGGCATGGCAGGAGTGGTCTGTGCACCATGTGGTACCCTCGCTGGCGGCCAGGGATCTAACCATCGCTGCAGAGGCTGAGGGCAGCTTCGCAGCCTAGCACTCAACCACTGCGCCACTGGGGAAGCCCTCAATTTTATTTTATAACGAAGAGTGTAATTTATAGCTGAGCTTTATGATAACAAATATTTGCATACTCTCCCCTTCTCCATTTTTAAGTAACTGTGATACATTTCCAAGGAGACAGGAAATGGGACTTTTCTTGGTTCTTCAGATCATTACCTCAGATGATAGCTGCTCCATCACAACAATAACTTCAAAACAAAGGTTCTATGGGCTCAAAGGACTATGGTGTAGGATTAGGGGTGCCTTGTTGATGGCTGTAGTGCAGTGACATGTGTCTGTGGAGGTGTGTTGTTATGCTTCTAGATAACATACAGTATTGTAAACCACTTACCTCAATTAAAAAAAAAGAAATGTTGCAGATAGAAAAATGTGTTGAGTATTTAAAACTTGACTGAGTTTTATTTTCCTTTTTTCATTCATTCATTCTATTTACATTTTATTAAGGTAAAATTAACCATTAATTTCACACATTTAAACCAACATTTCACTAGCGTTTATTATATTCACAATGTTGCTCCTTCGCTATCTAATTCCATGAGCTTTTCATCACTCCAAAATGGAACCTCATACTTATTCAATCTCTCTCCCCCTTGCTCCTCCTTACCAATCTTTAGATTTACCTGTTCTGGATATTTAATACAAATGGGATCATATATAATCTTTTGTGTCTGACTTCTTTCACTTAATGCTTCTAAGTTTCATCCATGCTGTAGTATATATAAATACTTCATTTCTTTTCATGGCTAAATAACATTGCATTATATTTTTTGTGTCATATTTATTGCTTTCAGTTCCAGAGGCTGGAAGTCCCAGGTCAGGGTTCCAGAAGGTACCAACTTTTCTGGGTTGTAGATTTCTCTTTGTATCCTTACATGATGGAAGGCCCTATATGGAAAGTCATTGGAATCTCTTATATAAGAAGACTAACCCCATTCCTTAAAATTTCATCCTAGGGTCTTCTAATGGCCTCACCTTCTGGCATCATCACTGCTTTCCTTATTTCTAAATTAAGGAAGTTGAATGAAATGTTCTGAAAGTCTCATTTAAATCTAAATCCCCTTTCCTTCTATGGAGACTATATTTGAGGGGGAGGGGGGGAAGCAAACATTGCTTAAAAATGAGCAATGAGGGCCTCCCTGGTGGTGCAGCGGTTGAGCGCTGGGTTGAGAAGCTGCTTGCAGCCTCTGCAGCTCTGGTTCGATTCCCCAGCTGCCAGGCGTGGGTCCCACATGGTGCGCAGACCTCTCCTGCCGCCCGCTGCTCCCCTCAGCAGTGTATTTCATCGGTCTGCTTGTTCTGCTCCCCTGCTCTGGCTCTGGTGAATCCCTTCACCCTCCTGTGCTTCTGACTGTACTCAGTGCTTGTATAAATAAATAAATAAATAAATAAATAAATAAATAAATAAATAAATCCTTAAAAAAATTTAAAAAATGAGCAATGATATAAATATATATAAATAAAAAATCTAAATCTCTATAAATCTGTGATTACCATAGGATTCTTTTTATAAGAGCTAGACTTGAAAATTAGAATATGAGAAATATGAAGAATGAAATTATTATTAAACATTTATGATGCCATGTTAATGCCTTTTAGACTAATAATTATTTTCATTTTTTTTCAAAAGTTTGTGTCTCTACTGAACAAATAATCAATGCTTCGAAAATGTCCTTTACAATAAATTTCTCAACCTCACCTACAATCATACAGAGAATTTTATTGCTTTACAATCTTACATATTTTCTGTTTCAAGTTTTCTTAAAATCATCACAATACCTATAATTTAGTACTTCTTCAATAGTTTTCATGATGATTATGGAAGACATAATTGAGGACATATTGTAATTGAAGGCTTTAAATTATATTTGTCTCTTTTATGACCAGTTTATAAGTATTTTAACATTAAAACAAGAAATTTTAAAAATTGTGTAATTAACAGATATTTTACTTCAACCCCCATCTGTCCTTTGTATGATTGTGTGAGAGTTTCAGTATTAATAGGTTTTGTGCACACACACACACACACACACCCCTTAGCAGATGGATATCCTGTGCAGTATTGAGTAATTCATTAATTATTCAAAAATTTGTAGGTCTAGTTACAGGATCAAAAATGCCATTAATCATTAATACAGTTTGCTCTAATGCATTAGAATAAGCATTTGCTTCTTATGACAGAAACACCAAATTTATGGATTACCATTGTTTAAAATTTTTTTATCAGTTTATCCACTTAAAAGTCAGTTTCTCAAAGCTCTATTATGTCAGGGGAATATTGCCTTCATTCTGGCCTTTAAATACATTAATTTAAGTATGCATTTAAATTATTTTCTATTTTTTTATATATACTTTTAATTGGAAATTTTGTTCAAGGATAATTTCTTTAAACTATCTTTAAAAATGTATATTTGGTAATATTTTTAGCATTCTGTATATCTGTGAACACTTTCAAAAAGAATAGAAAGACCAGGAATTTGAAAGCTATTATTTGGGTGCTAAAGTCAAGTGAAAACTGAGGTAAACGTAAGGTATTAGAAGAAAGAAGCAGCATTTAGGCCAAATGATTAATTTTATTGATGATTAAGCTGAGACTAAGTGAGAAAGTGACTAGTTGAAGTTCATACATGTAATTCAAATAAGAGCTAATGCTAGAAATAAAATTCTAGACTTCTTAGCTGTATTCTGCTAAAACATTACACTATTATACAATCTATATAATGTAACTTCAAACCCACTCTGCTTAAATTGTGTAATTATCTAAAATTACTTTGCTTATGAAAACATAACCTTAGGGTAAATTGTTTTGTCTTTTTTAAGAAGGATAATCAATAGTTGTTAAATGCTAACCCAGAGAAAATGAAAACACAGAAATCCTTGCAACCATAGGAAAGAAATTTTGTGCAGTTTGTAAAAAACTTCCATTTAGTAATTTTATTTTTACTTGCATGGCAATGAGACAATGCAACAAAATACTTTTGAAAATATCTGCTAAAATATGTTATCTAAAAAGTACCATCTCATTAGGCCAGTGGTGAAAATAACAAGGTCTATGTGATTTCAAGGCTGTCATCAATTTGCTTTCCTGAAAGATCATGAGACAGTATGATTTGGGGGAATAATTAATAAGGCAATTATTGTCGCCAATATCTTTTCTACATATATTTTTATATATTTATATTGTTGGTGTTTCTAAGTGGTATTCTTCTCACTAACCCTCTCCATGTCTTCTTTAACCTACACCATGAATTAAAGATTCTCAGGTACACCGCAGGGTAATTACTAACCCCAATAGGACAAGTCAAAAAGGAAGCATCAAGGGCCTCCCTGGTGGTGCAAGGAGTTAAGACACAACCTATGAAGCTATCTGCAGCCACCGCAGCACGAGTTTGATCCCAGACCAGGGAGCTACCCACATGGCACAGCAGACCTCTCCTGACTTGCCGGCTTCTCCCCTCAACACTTATTTCAGTTGATCTGCCTGTTCTGCTACCCACTCTGTCTCTGGTGAATCCTCTCTCCCCCCCACCTCTGGCCTGTACCCCAGTTCTTGTATGCATAAATAAATAAATCTCAAAAAAAAAGGAAGCATCAAGAAACTAGGTAAACTCTTCAGAAGTTCCCACATGACATGGGAATACGGTAAAATAAAGATAAATGCCAGTGGACAAAACCTACTTACATATGGATAGATACGAAATTAGACAAGTTATTGAGTCAAGGTAAAGGTACCATATTTCATTATTTTTTGCCTTGTTTGTTGTTGATGGATAAATTGTTAAGTCTGGAATTCCCATTAGGCACCAGCTAAAATACTGAAAACTAGTTGTTTTTTTTTTAAGATTGATTTATTTATACAAGAACAGGGGTACAGGTCAGAGATGCGGGAGGGTGAGAGCATTCACCAGAGACAGAGTGGGGAGCAGAACAGGCAGACGGATCGAAGACACTGCTGAGGGGAGCAGCAGGCAAGGCAAGAGAGATCTGCTGCGCCATGTGGGTTTCTCTCTGGCCGGCCGGGAATTGAACCTGCGCTGCAGAGGCTGCGGGCAGGTTCACAGCGCTGCACTCAACCTGCTGCGCCACAGGGGAAGCCCTGAAAACTAGTTATTTGACAAAAATTTTGTGAATCTTTCAGCATTTACCAACCACATAACCCTAGTTACTATTTAGTTACGAATAATGAGTAAACAGCAGATTAAGGATTCTGTCCTTCCTGGTATCAGAAATAATTCTATTTCTTTTTTTCCCCCTAGATTTTTTTTTATTTAATTTTCAGGCTTAATGTGATCCGAAATATATAAACCCTTAGCTAATGAGTTCAAAGCATTTGAATTAATTAGTTTGTCTTTGTTGGGGAATCAGAAATCATGTTTCCTACATGTCAGTGTTTCATATTCTACAAAACATCTTTTTGTTATTTGGATTTTTCAGTGCAATTTTCAGTTATTATTTGATAGACTATTAAAATAGGGATACTTCATAGTTTAGGTTTACTGTATGTTTGAATATAATAAAAAATGACAGGGTTGCTGAATGCTAATAATATACTTATAATTCGGAAATACCCTACTGCAGTGATGATGAATAACTCAAGATAATGTTTACGGGATAAGGCAGTCCTCTGGGTTTTTACTAATACACTTAGTAAGTATGCAATGGTTCTGCCTCCTGAGTTTTAGTCTGCTAGCTTCACTGGACACTGGCACTGCATAATTGGCACTGTAGGTTACTTTAAGAATTTTACCTGTTGGGCCTCCCCAGCGGCACAGCGGGTTGAGTGCCACACTGTGAAGCTGTCTGCAGCCTTTGCAGTGCGGGTTTGATTTCCAGCTGGCCAGGGAGAAACCCACATGGCGCAGCCGACCTCTCCTGCCTCACCCACTGCTCCCTTCAGCAGTGTCTTTGGTATATCTGCATTTTCTGCTCCCTGCTGTGTCTCTGGTGAGTTCTCTTGCTCTCCCGTGCCTCTCAGCTGTACCCCAGTTCTTGTATAAATAAATAAATCTTTAAAAAAAAACTTTAAAAGAATAAAATTTTACCTGTCAATTCATAGGTGTCCAGGTAGTAGGCAATAGTGTTCATTGTATGCAGTTGTTATCAAACTTTTAAGTGAGTTGTAGAAGTCTGTAGAGATTCTCTAAACGCACACACACACACACACAGAGCAAAAGGAAATTAAACACCATGGTATGTATTTATTTACTTTGAATTGGAGAGTAAAAAATATGTGCTTACATGACAAACTTCTGTGAAAACTTTTCTGTTCCCCAGAGTTAACAGTACACTTACATTCCTCATAGTAGTAATGTTACTCAGACTTTTAAAACCCCCTTTTTCTGGCTTCCTCTAAGAAGATAATGGAATGAGGCTATATTTTGCAATCAATATTCTTGTTAAAAGACAATGGTTTCATGCAACTCAGTGAAAAGTACCCTTCAGAAAAGTAACTGAACATGGCCTGATACCTGACTCTTTCTTTCCTTTTAATTTAAGACAAAAACATCAAAGTTGCAAGCCCTCAGGCAGTAGCAAAAGTCAAGTGCTGGGCCTTCCTGGTGGTGCAGGTGATTGAGCACCTCACTGTGAAGCTTTCCCAGCCTCTGCTGTGCCGGTTTGATTCCCGCGGGCCTTGGAGCAACCCACATGGGGAACAGACCTCTCTGGTCTCACCCACTGCTCCCCTGAGCAGTGTATTTCAGTGGATCTGCCTGCTCTGCTCCCCTCTCTGTCTCTGGTGAATTCTCTCACCGTCCCATGCATCTGGCCTGTACCCCAGTTCTTGTGTAAATAAAATAAATCTTAAAAAAAAAAATTCAACCGCTGCTGTTAGACTACAATGCAGTCTTTGTAAATTATTAACTTTCCAACTACAGCATCAGGTTAGTTTCTATGTAATATAAATATTGATCATTTAGGGATTGTTTAATATCTATAAAATATTTTAAAATAATATTTTAAGGAGTTTCAAAGCATGCTCTTTCAGTTCTCCTACTAGTATAATTAACCTTTACAAACAGCTTTATGTTTTGCTTGATTTTGGCAAAATCAAGGAAACATCCATAAGCAGGAATTGTAGCAATTCCATCCTCAGATATTCCCAACTACTAGATCATCAGCATAAGTAACATGGATGAAAAAGTGTGATATGGATATTTTTCCAGAGATGAAAGAAGGAAAGGATCTGTATTACTCTCCTATCCAGCAAATGCTTCTGAGTCCTTAAGGACTTTCTTATCAACCTGTTTTGTGGCATTAGACTTAATGCAACTCCAGTCTTCCTTTTATACTGCATGAAATGGCCTGATTGAGAAGTACAGAGTTCCTCATTTAATGAGGCATTAGATTCTCTAACTCTCAGGCTTACTCCCCTCTTTACTTGATTAGTATGGATTTAGATAGTAGCAAAGAATTACTTTATCTTCAGGGACTTTATACTCTTTTTATGAGAGCCACTTTTTTTTAAATGACTTTCTAGAACGTGGTCTCAGGAGTAAACTTCACTGAAAAGCAGACCCTTAAGTTAGATTTCTCAGTCTTTCTTTTCTCATGACAAAACATTGAGGAATCTGAAAGACCCATGAGGGTTATCTTCTTGCAGATTATTTTCCTGTTGCATTTCACTTGCTTTTCTACATGTGAAAGCGAACATTAACTTTAGAAGCTCGATGTTTCTTGACTTTGTTTGACAGGTAAGATGACAAACACAAAACTTGGGGAGCACAAGTTACATACCAGAATTAAAAAAGTTTCTCTAACCGTCAACATATTTTGTGCTTGGGTTCTAGAGCCTTCTAAGACTGAGATTATGAACCTCATATTTTGTTGCATGGAGTAAATTTTTGATTTTTTAAGATTTATTTATTTATACAAGAACTGGGGTACAGACCGGAGGATCAGGAGGGTGAGAGAATTCACCAGAGACATAGTGGGGAGCAGAACAGGCAGATGGACCAAAGACACTGCTGAGGGGAGCAGTGGGCGAGGCAGGAGAGGTCCGCCACACCATGTGGGTTTCTCCCAGGCTGGCCAGGAATTGAACCTGTGCTACCGAGGCTGTGGACAGTTCACAGCATGGAGCTCAACCCACTGTGCCACCGGGGAGACCCTAAAATTTTGATATTTTTATAAAATAAAACATTTACATTTTAAGAGCAACTTTTTACAATTTTAGTTACTAATGAAATTTGAAAACCTTACCTGACATTCTTTTTTTTTTTTTAAAGATTTATTTATTTATAGATACAAGAGCTGTGGTGCAGGCCAGAGGTATGTTGGGTGTTTGTGAGGGGATTCACCAGAGACAGAGTGGGGAACAGAACAGGCAGACTGACTGAAATACATTGCTGAGGGAGCAGCAGGCAAGTCAGGAAGGGTCTGTCTTGTCATATGGGTTGCTACCTGGCTGGCTGGGAATTGAACTCATGCTGCAGAGGCTGTGGACAGCTTCATAAGTTGTGTCTTAACCCTTACGCCACCAGGGAGGCCCTACTTGACATTCTTCAGTGAAAAATGCAATATTAGAAGAGTTGGAGTGAGTTTGTATAATACAATACAAAATCAAAAAGATTGACTTCTATTTTCAATGACATTGATTTATCAATTGTGTGGTCTTAGGTAAATCACTATCCTCTGAGGCTCACAACTTTTATCTATAGTATTAGACAGACAGAAATGCAAAAATCATTGTATTCCTTTAAGGAGTCAATGATTACTGTATGAAGGTACTGTCTTAATAATACAATGAGGTAACCACTTTCAAACCTGTAGGGAAGTGCAGATAAAAATGTTATTATGCTATTTGATATATATGATAGTATGACATGCCTTTATATATTTAGATTTATTTTCCAGTTTGAAATAAAAACAGTTACCGTTCTTTTTCATGGCTATCAGTGTATGACTGGATTATTATAAATGTTTTTTTCTAACAAGTGACACTTTGTGTATTAGCCTGAATGTGATAATATGTCTGGATGCTTTGCTTTCTTCTCAACCAAATCACCTTGAAGAACCACTAATGGAGAATGTATCATATGATAACATATTAGTTTGGCTAAGAAGTAAACATATAGATATATATTATTTTTGTTAAAGATGCATGTATTAAATCCCAAAAGAAGCAAAAGAATCATTATTTCTGCTGACTTAATACAGCATGATGGATAGTTCTATTAGCATTCAAGCTCTCATATGGGAAATATAAAATCAGTACATATGCAGAGATATTCTGATGCTGTGAGGTGGTTGGGGTTCGATAGATTTTACCTCCTTAAATGTGAAAATAAATACATAAGCTTTGTGCACCAAATATATAAACATAAATGAATTTTTTTTAGAAATTACTATTTTTTGTATCAAGGATTAAAGTATAGGTCAGATTTTTAAATCAGCTGAATATGTTCTTCAAAGGCAAGACATAAAATAATCAGTTCAAGGTACACATCACTTGATAGCATAGTTGCTACATCATTATTCCTAATTATTCTTGACATTTTGTCCATTATGCCATGAGGTTCCTTAGAGGATAGAAATAATCAGCTAGAAGTGAGAACTAGCTAATTATCTATATCACATAAAAAAAGTTGTGGTATTGTAGATGAATCATCAATTATGGAAATTGGTGATAAACCCTGACAGTAGAAATATATCTTGGAAACGACTCTTAGCCACAAGTTTAGAAATATCGTCATCATTTCTTTCTTCTCCTCTATAAATCAGTAAAATCTCATTTGGAAAAAGAAATATATGCAAGAGTCGTTTAAAAGAATTACCTCATAGGGAGCTACTTTATAATCACATTTTAATCCTGCAAATATAGTGATGTTAAGATTGAGTGTTTACGCAGATTATACATTGAAAAGCGATTGTAATGGTTTAGAATTTGTTCATATTAAAGAAGAAAGGTCAGTGCATGTTTTGTCTAGTCCAAAATATCCATTGGGCAATTGATCCATGTCGAAAGGTTCTTGAAATTTGGTTCTGTCCCAAACACCCATGGTTAGAAAATGTCACTCAGCTTATGGTTTATAGGATTACTACATTTAAAAAAATCATGTTTACTGGACTGTTATTGGATTGTCAATAATAACCCGACTTGCCTTGGTATAGCTTACCTAGTATTGGCACATGAGTTTAGGTAGATGGGTCAAAATTTGAAATTTGCAGAAGAGCAAGATTTATAACTAACTGTGAACACTGATGAAAAATCCCACAGAGAAATGCAGGGAGCACTACATTTTGAGGATGGGCTCTTTTGATGCATGGTACATTAATATATCTGGGCATTTGGTTGGATGTGGCTGGGTCCTTCATTAAGGGTGGAATTTTAAAGAAGTAGCTCAGTTAAGACTCGATGCAAGACAGATGATGAATATGTTGAGGTAAATATTACTGTGTTTAGTTTGTTCAGAAGAAATGAGAATATGTGGCTGTCCTTTCAGACAACAGTCATAATAGCTAGCATGATTTACAGAGAAAATTCTGGAAATTCAATTTTTATTTATTTGTAAATATAAATAAAAAAAAATTTTTATTTTTTGGGGGGGCCTCCCCCATGGCGCAGTGGGTTGAGCGCAGTGCTGTGAAGCTGTCCACACGTAGCCTCTGTAGCGCGGGTTCGATTCCCTGCCAGCCAGGAGATTCCCACATGATGCCGTGGAACTCTCCTGTCGTACCCTCTGCTCCCCTCAGCAGTGCTTTCGGTCTGTTTGCCTGTTCTGCTCCCCACTCTGTCTCTGGTGAATCCGCTCACCCTCCCATTGCCTCTGGCCTATACCCCAGCTATTGTATAAATTATATATATATATATATATGTATATATATATATATATTTCAGATTCTTCAGAGTCCATGTGAATATTTCATAAAATAAAATATATACATTAATATATATGTTTTGCTTGCTATGCCTCATTGCAATCATAAAAATAATACACTATTATTATTTCAATAATAAAGTATATATTCTCATTGATAAACCATATATCCAATGTATAAACTTATTAGATTTGTTTTATTAGGTAATGCATACATTTACTTATGATAGAAGTCTTTATTAGCAGTTATAAAGTGCAAGGATTTTAATTTATAGTGCATATTCTATGCAGTCAAGGCTAAAACCCGAACTTGAAATGATAAAATGATAAGATATTATCAGGACATTTCTTTGGTTAGTTTTACGGTAAAGGAGCAGAAAAAAGAGAGAGAGAAATACAGCACACACAGATACAAACCCCGGTGCATGTGTATATATGCATATATAATTTATCACAGAATCTAGTTGTGGTTATGAAAGGAAAATTTAAACTTACTTCTGCTATAGTACTCATCAAACTGCTCTATAGCTGTTGGCTTATTTGTATCTATTCCCACAAGACTGGAGGATATTTTAATTGAGGTCAGTTTGCACAAACATGCATACTTAGTGTACATTTGGTGAAAATATAGCACAGTATTTTCAGAAATTGAAAAAAAAAAAACTATATTACCATCCCTAAAACTTAAATATATAGATAATCAGACCCTTCACCTTTAAAAGAGGATGCCTGGGCCTCCCTGGTGGCACAAGGGGTTAAGCACAGCACTGTAAAGCTATTCATATGAGTTCGATCCCAGGCTGGCCAGGTAGCTAACCACATGGCTCAGCAGAGCTTTCTGGTCTTGCCTGTTGTTTCCTTTGTTATAGGGCAGCCTGGATACAAAACGGGGTGCCTGACTGTGGGTCCTCACCCACGCGCTTAAAAGGACTTATCAATACTCTACTGCAGGCACATGCAAAAGGTTAATAAAAGGTCCATTTACAAGGGAAGGGGAAATGAGGAAATGTGCAGCTCAGGGAGAAAAGTGGGAGACAAAGTTTTAAATGCGTCCTACCTGATCCACCTATCAGGAATCCCAAACGGCACTCTGAGAGCTGGCCGCAAGCCAGGAGCCGGACTGTCAGGAGGCAAGCGAGAGAGCGAGCCCCCCAAGGCCCACGTGTTTGGTTTTTATACCCAACCTGGCTGCTTAACTCCACCCTCAGGTCCCAGCCACCTTCCCTTTGGTGGTGATGGGATTTGGAGTTCCCAGTGTCTTTGGCTTTGGCCTGGAGTGGGGGTGGAGTCCACAAAGCCTGTATGGGATTAGCTCAGGACATCTTTTCCCCCAACACCCTCAGCAGCATATTTCGTTTGTCAGCCTTCTCTGTTCCCTCCTCTGTCTCTGGTGAGTCCTCTCAACCCCCCCCCCCAACACTTCTGATCTGTTTCCCAGTTCTTGTATGCCTAAATAAATAAATCTCTAAAAATAAATAAATAAATAAATAAATAAAATAGGATGGCTAATGAGATAACTTTTAAGTTCTTTCCTCTAAATTTTTGTCCACTTCAACTCACCTAAATCCTAACTTCCTTTCTTCTTTTTTGTTAACTACACATAGAAAATTCACATAAGAATGACACCATATATTTAAAAGTTTAGAGAAGAAAAAAGCATGGATAATGGGATGGCTTTGCCAGTGAAGAGATCATTAGTGGATCTACATTCAGCTCCTCTAGACAACACCCAGATTCTACTAATATTTTCTGGAAGGCTATTGTTCTTTTGAATCTTTGTCAGTGTTCTCCTATATTGTCATTTTAGATTAAATTTATGGTGGAGCAGTGTGTGTGCTTTGGTGGTGGGGGAACTATGGTGATCACACCTCAGGGAAGAAGCTCCTTTTTTGTGTGTGAAAAAAATGAACAATGATTTAAAATAATGGTAGTTCAATTAAAAAATTGAAAAAAAAAAAAAACACCAAAAAAATTCCTCTTGCATTGTTGAAGTACAATTTGTAAGGGGAGAAAACAACAATGACTACGACAAAACAACTTGCTTTGCTTAAGTAGGGATCAGATTATGTTGACTATTTAGGAGAGAATGGTGCTTATCTCCTCAGCAATGTACTTCAGAAATAGACTAACTTAAATATTCCCATGTAAGATTAAAACCAATTGATCTTTTAGGGCTGCACAAGACTCATCTTACCATTTGTTTATAAACAGACTCTGAGAAGGAGATTTACATGCAGGAGGAAATTTAGGAGGTAATGTAGAGATTAACTTTGGAAGAAAGAAAAGAAGGAAGGCTGATTGGGCAGAGAATGACATTGGGCTGTGACATAATCACAATGAAGATTTCAGAAGATTTAAGGGCAGTTCTGAGTGGCCTTGGGTAGGAACAAAAAGAGTACATGAATCTGTCATTAGATTGAGGCTGTCCTGGTAAAGGGCATGACTTTGAACAGGATGATGATAAATATTTCAGGCAAGACAGTTATAAAGAGAATGGTCAGCTGAGAGCTGTCGGTAGGCAACATTCCCACCCATTGGAGGAAAATGTCTGTTCTTCAGTTGTAGAGAGGCAGTTCATTAAGAGACTGTTTCACAGAACATCATCACCTCTGCCCTGTGGTGCATCTTCAGACTTCCTTCACAATACCTATTTCCACTTCCTTTATTTCCAATCTAAACAGAGCTAACAGATAAAGAACAATGAATTTTGGAAGCTGTTTTCCATATTAAAGACAATGTTTGGGGCCTCCCCAGTGGTGCAGTGGGTTGAGCTGAGCGCCCTGCTGTGAAGATGTCCTCAGCCTTTGTAGCACCAGTTTGATTCCCTGTGGGCCAGGGAAAATCCCACATAGTGCAGCAGACCTCTGCTGTCTTGCCCGCTGCTACCCTCAGCAGTGCCTTGGGTCCATCTGCCTGTTCTGCTCCCCGCTCTGTCTCTGGTGAATAATCCTCTCATCCTCCCACAACTCTGGCCTGTACCCCAGCTCTTTCATAAATAAAAAATAAATCTTTAAAAAAGAAGACAATGTTTGATCCATTAAAATTTTAGATAAATAAAATTAAGAGCATTGCAGAAAATAGGAAAAAAGTGTTAAATCCTATCAAATTCAAAAAAGACCATTTTAAACAATTTAGCAATATCTAAATAAATCATGGAAGTGTTATATGGTAGTCAGGTTAGAGGATTTCAAAAATATTTTTTTTCCTCCTTGTTGCTTTGCATGAAAAATTTCAGAGAAATATGATTTGCCAGAGATACATGCAGGGATGCATCCTGAAGCGTTGCTGTTTGGCATACATGGGATGTATCGGGATTCATGCCAGCATGGACAGCTTCTATTTCAACAGTCTAAAAACACTTGAACATAATTAGGCTTACTATTAGGATGAGACCAGGCATGTCACATTCTGAATTACAAGTTAACATTCCATTTTATCTCAATGTAATTTTAAATAAAGATGTTCCACTTAAATGAGACAGAAGAAAATTGACTGTTGCAGAAAACAAGTTAAAGCTGAAGTCTTTCTACAAAATATTTTTAAAATATTTGGAGAATAGTCTGTAAAATGTCAATAAAGGTTAAACTCAGCAGAAATGCAATTTTAGTGGTATCTCTTTAGAATACGTTGCATTCAAATTAATCGATGTGTATAAAGTCATAGGAGCACTTAGTCCTATTACAGAAGTTATCAAATCATAGCAAAATTAGTTGCTGGTTGATACCTCCTCACAAAACTGTGCATTCATCGATGGCAGATATAATGTCTTTGTACATGGGAAAATATATATTAGGAATTGTTTGGTGTTGTTCAATGTGGTGTTTTTTTGTTTGTTTGTTTGTTTTAAAGATTATTTACACAAGATCCAGGGTACAGGCCAGATGTGTGGGAGCAATGAGAGGATTCACCAGAGACAGAACAGGCAGACTGACGAAATACACTGCTGAGGGGAGCAGCAGGTGAGTCAGGAGATGTCTGCTGCGCCATGTGTGACCCTCGCCGGCCAGCAGGGATTGAACCGGCACTGCAGAGGCTGAGGACAGCTTCACAGTGCTAAGCTCAACTGCCTGCACCACCAGGGGTGGCCCCAATGTGGTGTGTTAAAACTTTTCCTGGTAAGTAAAATGGCCTTAGCTTTTTAAAAACTTTCTTTTGTAGAAGTTTCCTAGGACTAATTTTTCCACACTAGTTATTGAAATCCTTGAGGACACAGGCCACGAGGTATTTGCTAATGGGCTATTGCATCTAGCATAGCATCTTGTACAATGTGAGTCAATGTCCACGAGAGTATGAATGAATTAATAAAAGCTCTCTGCTTTTTAAAAAATGTATTTTATTTAATTTTTAATTCTTATTCTCATTCTGGGAAATCTTGGGTAGAGGTGCAAGATTTCCTACACTAGGAAAAGAGAAAGCACGGTGGTTTTCAGCTTCTAACCATGAATACTCGAGAATGTATCCCTATTTTCTTACAAGGATATACACTAGTCCTCCCAAGAACATAATGTATTCCAATGCTGGTGTTAGGGCTAGTCAGGTAAATACAGCAACTTTGAATCTTACCTGAAGTAACAAAACTATTTTTCTAAGTCTGATACGTGGACATAATTTAAAAACCTCAAGAAGATTTTTGCTCAAGAGGAAAACCTAGTTTTTATCCTCTTAAACAATGATGTAAAATTTATCTTTAGTATTCTTTAGGAATAATGAAGACAGGTTAAATTTTGACTAATGTATAAACTACTTCAGACTAGGTAATATGAAGTTAATGAAGACATAATTTTAAAATCTTAGAGTTTAAAGAAAATTTGGTGCAAGGAGAATGGAAAATAAAATATAATTTTAAGAAAGAGGGGCAAATTAGATTGTATATGGATATATATATATATATGTACATAAAACCAAGAAACAAATCAAGATAAAAATTTCTTCAACTGAAAGTTTCCAACCAAAAGAATGCTGACTGAAGTTATTGTGGTAATAATGTCACAATATATGTAAGTGAAATCAGTATGCTCTGTACCTTGAACTGATGCAGTGATGTGTGTCAATTATATGCCAATGAAAATGGGAAAAATTAAAAATAAATAAAATTACAAACTATACAACTTTATATGTTGATATAAAACTTTATAAAATGTATATGCTGGGCCTCCCTGATGGTTCAGGGGTTAAAGTCTCAGTGCTATCAAAGCTATCGCCAGCCACTGAGGCATGAGTTTGATCCCTGGCCAGGGAGCTAACCCACATGGCACAGCAGACCACTCCTATCTCTCCTGCCTTCCCCATGGGCAGTGTAGATCCTCCTGTTCTGCTCCCCACTCTGTCATTGGTGAATCCTCTCACCCCCCACATCTCTGGCCTAGACCCTAGTTCTTCTGTGCATAAATAAATAAAAATGAATATTTAAAAAAATATTTATATACTGATTTCTCAATCACTTGTAAATTTATTTCAGTCTTCTTATCCCTATATATGAACACCATATAAAGCTTGTGAAGTATACGTTAATAATACGTAGGCCCCCTACGTTTTAGTGGAAGAAGGATGAGGCTCACTGAATTCTTTTTCATGCCTAAAGAGGAAAAACTTTCAATGCATTGTTCTTCCTTAGCAGATGCTGATATTTGGAAAGAGCACCAGGACTACTTTTAAAACCACAGAAACATATTGATTCTCCTATTTTAGTGCCTTATAAATTTAAAAGCAACCTCATTTGGTTTAGGAGCCGGAAAGTTCTTTCTATAGGTGAATTAGCAATATGTGTACATTAAAATCATGAAAAGTTCAAACTTGTCTTGAAATGGTATTTTAAAGTTTTGCCAAAGTTTGATCAGTCTTTTCAAACATACTCAGTAATGCCCAATTAGTTTCATTTTAAGCTTTGAATTGACTTCTAGCAGTGTTTTTGTGATACTATAGGGTGTTTTTTTAAGATTGTTCCTGACTTCAAATATTCAATATATTAATTAAAATGACCATATATGTATTTACTTATATCCATGATATATAATATTTCCAATATTGAACTTAATATTTGTCATATACTTTGCATGGTTCATTACATTTTTTATTATGCATTTCCTATTTAGTTACCTATCAGTGAAAATATTTGGTTTTAGAAAAAATGTATCTTAATGCCACTTAGGATTATGTCAGTTTTGCAGGTCAAATATTTGCATAGGTGTTAAATGCACATTCAAAGTTGGTGCCACTTAACTAAATCCTACAAAGGGAATCTGTTTTCAGTGTGCACATTTAATTATTTAAAGCTCTGTACATTTGGCATTTACCACGTGAACACATGCCCTTCACGGTGCGAGTGTTCCCTCTGAGTGGTACGTGAGTACTTGTTGATAAAGCTTTGGTGGCACTTAAGCACTTAATAGAGGTTTGAGGTACAGGGACTATGAAGTGTTTTAATGAATCATGAGATTTTAAAAAGTAGTGTTGATGTCAGGCTTTATATCTGTGAAGTGATTTGCATTCTCATTTTCAGATAAGAGATCTTGAACTCTGGAGTGGTCAAATGAACCATGAATGACTACTTCAGAAAGTGAATAGAGAGTAAAGTATATTTCCCAGCACACCATTTACATAGAGATACTTGTCAAGGAGAGGGATTTGATGGGATAATAAACTCAAATTGTTCCTATATGCAGTAAAGTTTTATCAAAAATAGATATGGAATAAAACAAGTGCTCTTGGCTGTAGATGCCATCAAGTAGCATTTGTTCTGGGCTGGCCCCATCCATTTAATATCTGTTGAGTTAATGATACAGGGCATTTCACTTTTGGTGATTATGTGTTCTTTGTCGCATCTAGCTCTACCTTGTGTTCTTTGAGGGGAGAGACAATGTTTTATTCATCTTTGTGTTCACATAAAGATCCTCCACACAATAGGTAATTTTTCATTATTTGTTGAATATACAACTTAATGGAATTGACAATTCTGGAAGAAATTCAACTATAGTGAAAAAATGGTTTTGAAGCTTGGACAGCTAGAATTCCAAAGAAGATGTCTTGACTTGTCATTAGATAGTATTAATGGCGTCTACATAATTGGCTCTTAAAACACTGAGTACAATTTATGTCTCCTATGGGTGGCTCTTTGTGCCCTTTGAAATTAGGGTCATTGTAGGGATAGCAGGATGAGTTTAATCTTCTTCTCACAAAGATAATGCATGCTCTGAACCGACCTCCAAGTAAGGCACAGGTGATAACAAGTATTTCTTCTTCCCATTAATTGGCTAAATGGATTGCCTTGTGTATAATTATTTAGATTTAGGTGAATACTGATGCAAATTTTTTTAGTAAGTCATAGCCAACCAATGCTGAAAAGTCGCCTCCTCTGGGTGAGAAACAGAAGAGAATATTGACAAAAATTTTAAGGAGAATAACTTAGAGTGATGACATTCTCATTTTAATGTAATTAACAATGCATATTAAGGAAAAATATTTTTTCAAATTAATCAAGATAGTAAAACTTGATAGTTATTTTGCAGCTGTGTGGAAAATGCGCTTAACATTTCCTTTATTTCTTAACCTTTTTCTAATGGAAAATGTATGTGTGTGTGTGAGAGAGAGAGAGAGAGAGAGAGAGAGAGAGAGAGAGAGAGAGAGAAACTGCTTTTAATTGAAAAACTTCACACTATAGTATGAAGGTCTAGAGTTTTTGTGAAGCAGTTTTCCCAGGGAAGTCTGTGTTCTAGAATTCTTGTTTCAAATAGCATGCATGCACAAAAGAATTTCTGTCAAATAAGATATTATAATGCAAAGCTATACATTTTTAGAATCAGGATATTTCTACAAATAGGGATATAATATTTACTAGATTTTAGTAAGTGTGCTTGGATATGGATACCTGGATTATCCTCCCAATCTTAACAAAATCCTTCATTTCTAGAACATTATTTTTAAGTAACTGTAAAACCTAGTATTTTGTTGTTTTGAGATCTGGGTTCCAAAGGCTATTCTGATTATTTGAAGTGTCATCCCCGATATAGACATTTTGCACTATTTTAAAACTAATATTTATACAAATAGATATTCAAAAATGCTGGCTATGGATTGTTACTTAGATATTGTGGAATTAACAGGGAAAGGGAGTCTCCCAATTTCTTCTAGTTGTGCAGAAATAAATACATTATTTCAATTGTGGTTACACTCTTACCATTCATTATTACTGTTTCATTTTTATTATATATTTTAAATTACAAGTCTATATATTTTTTTTATTTTTTTTTAAGATTTATTTATTTATCCATAC
Source organism: Talpa europaea (assembly GCF_964194135.1). Classification (NCBI taxonomy): domain Eukaryota; kingdom Metazoa; phylum Chordata; class Mammalia; order Eulipotyphla; family Talpidae; genus Talpa; species Talpa europaea. Next base: position 109,068,368 of record NC_140072.1, on the reverse strand, counting down.
AGAACCAACTGGGGTACAGGCCAGATGTGTGGGAGGGTGAGAGGATTCACCAGAGACAGAGTGGGGAACAGAACAGGCAGACTGATGAAATACACTGCTGAGGGGAGCAGCGGGGGAGACAGGAGAGGTTTGCTGTGCCATGTGGGACCCTCGCCGGCCGGCCGGGATTGAACTGGCGCTGCAGAGACTGTGGACAGCTTCACAGTGCAGCACTCAACCGCCTGCGCCAGCAAGGGAAGCCCTATTTTATTTTTTAATATTAAATTGTAGCTTCTAATGTCACTGAGTCATCTTTAAAATCAACAATATGTTATATGCAAAGAAGTGACTTCACCATAGAAATAGAAATTTCAGCCTCCCTGATGGAGGAGGCGGTTGAGCCCAGTGCTGTCAAGCTGTCCGCAGCCTCTGCAGCATGGTTTCAATCCCGGCTGGCCAGGGAGATACCCACATGGTGCGGCAGACTTCTCCTGTCTCTCCCGCTGATCCCCTCGGAAGTGTATTTCAGTCCGTCTTCCTGTTCTGTTGCCCACTCTGTCTCTGATGAATCCTTTCACCCTCCCACGCATCTGGCCTATATTCCGGTTTTTGTATAAAATAAATAAATCTTTTAAAAAAATAGAAATCTCTTAGTGGTTTGTGCAATGATTGCTTGTGTTTAATCTTGAAGTTCATTTTACCTTTACCATTTAAAGCTCTGTTCATTTGTTCATGAATTAATATGTATTTTTGGAATGAGTTGTATGAATGCTATATATGATAATGTATTCAATTTTAATCATACCATCTGAAAGAAAGGCAACTAAGTTGTTCTCGTTAATTAGATACATCAGTTTTCCTACAATTTTCATGTATGCATACATACACATACCAAATTTTGATGAGTACCAGATTTTCAACGTATTTACCACCACACTTAATTCACTGTAAACCATGTATGTTACTAATATCATTTGATATGAAGTGGGTTAATATTCATTCTAAAATTAAATAGAATAAAATGGAGAAAATTGATTGAATATTTAATAATTCATAGTTAAATACTTTATAGATATGTATACAGTGAAATAGAATGATGTGAAAGATACTTGCAATATAATGTAATTGAGAAACAATACACACACAAATACAAAAAATGTGTGTGTGTGTATATATATATATATATATATGTACTTAAACACACCGTTATGCCTTAAGTTTGCAATGTATGGTTGTAAAGAATTAAAAGAAATTATGTCAATATATAAAGCAGCTGTTGTCTATAGATGGTGAGATCATAGAGCTGTCATTTTGTATATGGCACGCTGCTGTTGCCAAGATCCTAAATATTTAGTGAATTCACATTCAGGAAGAAGAATTATCTTTATATTGTTTCACTGTCCCCATCTGCTCCAATTTTTCTATAGAGAAAAGCAAAACGACAGATGTATAAGCAGGGACCCACTCTAGAAACATTAAATATTTAACAAAAATTGGATGCCAAGTAATTTATATAGAAATTTGCAGTTTACATGGCTTTAACTACTCTATTTCTCAGCTACTTTTTTTTTTTTTGCTTTGTGTAGACAGGTCTTTAGCTATATCCATATGAATAAATTTACTATATATTAGACCTTGTTCTTAAACAACACATAAAATATTCTCAATTTTCTTGGATACCACAAGTTCCTAATCATTATACATGCCACTACAAAGTATATTTTCAAATCATAATATGTTTTTTATTAAACACATATAGTAACATTTTTAAATTGTGTGGAGATATGAAATTATAATCAAACATTAATATATATGCATAATTTACTTACACTTCTTCCCTTTAAAGTATTCATTTAAATACATATTTACAAAGGTTATGTCCTATCTACATATATTTATTGAGAAAATTATGTGACATAACTTCAAAACCACTTGTCCAAAAATTTTTAAGAATAGAAATCAGAAAATGAAGTTAGTGTACACAAATTTGTGGGTATACATGGAGTAGTATTTTTCTAAAAATAACCACAAAATTTGGTGTTTGTTAAATATATGGTATTATTCTTTTGTTTTAAAAGTGTTTATTTTATATGTCATGCATTATCTATAGGCAACATCCTTTGTCATTAATTTTACTTAATTCATTTCTTTTGTTATTTTTTAAAGATTTATTTATTTATGCATTCAAAAGCTGGGGTGTAGGCCAGAGTTACAGGAGGGTGAAAGGATTCACCAGAGACAAACTGGGGAACAGAATAGGTAGATCTACTGAAATACACTGCTGAGGGGAGCAGAGGGCAAGACAGGAGAGGTCTGCTGCACCATGTGGGCTAGCTACCTGGCCAGGGATCGAATTCATGCTGCAATGGCTGCCGTTAGCTTTACACTGCTGAGACATAACCCCTTGTGCCACCAGGGAGGCCTCTTAATTCATTTCTTTTTTTTTTTAAAGATTTATTTATACTTCATTTATACAAGCACTGGGTACAGTCAGAAATGCAGGAGGGTGAGTGAATTCACCAGAGTCAGAGCAGAGAACAGAGCAGGCAGACTGATGAAGTTCACTACTGAGGGGAGCAGCAGGTGGCAGGAGAGGTCTGCGCGCCATGTGGGACTCTCACCCGGTGGCCTGGAATCAAACCAGCACTGCAGAGGCTGCGGGTGGCTTCGCAAGCCAGTGCGCAACCGCTGCGCCACCGGGGAGGCCCTTAATTCATTTCTTAAGAAGATACAAAATTCTACTTGACCTAATGGATAAGTATTCTTTATAACATACCAATGCAATCCTAGTCAATTTGTATATGTATATGCACATACCGTATATATGTTATATTAGCATAAATTGACATCCAAGGAGAATAAACACAGTCTGGGTGGTTTGGCGGTTGAGGGTGAAAAGATAGAAATAAACTAGTAATCATGAAAGAAGTTAAGAACAATGAGTAGCAACATGAATATTGTGACTTTGGCTACAATGATATTTTGGTAAAAGTCAGAACTGCTCAAAAGGTAAAAGAATATAATAGGCTGTGAGGACAGGTATTCAGTTTATTGTCAACTTTGCCTAATCTTTAAGGAGACACTGGGTAAATTGTAATTGGGCATATTATATGGAGAATATAAGTTTGAATAAATGACAGAATTAGATGATCTTTTAAGTTTCTACATTTTCCCTTTTATTAATTGAAGTAAGATTGCATTATAATGCTACATAGTTTCAGATATTTATTATTGAGACTCATCATGTATGTATACTACATTGTTTCAGGTCCACCTGCATCTTATTGAATACTGCATGGAAGACTTTCTCCATCTCATATGGCCCTGCACCAATAATATCTTTCAGAACTGACAAAAAGTGAATCAAGAAGGTGTGATATATATATATACACAATGGAATACTATTTGGCAACCAAAAAAGATAAACTCATGTCACTTGTAGCAACATGGATGAAACTGGAGGGGATTAAACTAAGTAGAATAAGCAAGAAGGAGAAAGATAAATACTGAATGAAGTTGCTTATATGTGGAATACAGAGAATCCCAACAAAGACAAAGTTTAAAACCAACCTTTGAAAGTTGACTATACAGCACTGAGGTATCCAGAGGGAAAAGGTGAGGAAATACCACACTGGGCTATGGTGGTGGGAGAGCACACTGGACTATGGTGGGGGACAATGGGTGCTTTAGTGGTGGGTGTATTGTGGTGATGTCTGAGGGGGGAAATCCTATAGTTCCAACACACTAAGAAGGGTGTAAACCAATGGTACTTCAATTTAAAATAAGTAAATTAAAAAATAAAGTGCCACAAAATTTGCCCTCACGCTCTCCAACAAATTATGTGAGGTGACTTGGTTTTTGACTTTTAACTTACATATCCTAAAATCAGCATTACTGTGAAAGGTTAGAGGAGTTTTAGATAAGGGTAGTATGGAGAAGTCATAATTATATATTATAGAAGACTTGAGAAATCTGAATTAGTTGTCCACACTACCTCTAGATAATAAGTGTAGCATCAGTTCAGCAAAATGATATCCCATAGTGATCATCTGACAAATCTCCGTTCAGTTATAATGCACATAGTTTGCTACTATTCGTTCTTTGGTGAGTACAGCAAAGTTTTAACCATCAACTTTTGTTCTGAATTCTTCTAAGTCCTTTCCATGCAGGGTGCACGGCTACACAACACCATTGTTTGCTTAGGATTCAACAACTCTGGTTACACTAGAAATGAGTAAATGTAAATCAGAAAAGGAATTGCTTCTTTGCATCTAGGTTTATGATTGAAGAGATAGCATTGCATCATTACCAGTTAATTTATAATGATCATCAAATATTTACTGAGTACTCAGGCATGTAGGTACAATTCTAAATGTTATTCATGTTTTTAACACATGCAAAAATTCAAATAGGTACATTATTATCAAAATTTACACTTAGGAAATTGCTCACTGGGAGTTTAAGTCACTTGCTCAAAGTCATGTATTAGCGGTAGCTCTCAAATAATTAAACATTAAACATTATTTAATTAAATAAATAATTAAACCAAGATTTTAAATCTATTGGCTTTTTACTCAGTGTGCTCTGACACCTAGCACTATCATTTCTGAAAGCAATGTTCACATATAGATATATCATCAGGTTTGTCCTATATCATACATGCTTTCATTTAAAATACTTAGTGTAATCTGAATAGAAAATAGTCTTAATAAATTAATTAATTTCAGGACAATGCCACTGAATTTTAAATTTGTACTTATATATATTCTGTTTTGAAAATTGATAGTTCTGAATCATGCTTTGGGATAGAAGTCAGTATTTCTGCATGAGGTTTTTTCATCTGCCTATGAATACAGCGAAACTCATCTGGCTGCTAAGTTTCTTGTTTTTAGATGGCCTTTTTATCAATTGATTTTATTTACTTTCAGAGTGACATTTCAACAGAGGTATCCACTCTCATTTCTACTCTCCTTTGACATTTCTGTGACTTAGAGTGCAAGGAGCTGCTTGCCAAAGACTTGTAAGATTGATGTTGGGAGGAAAAGAAAAAAAGAAATCCACAGATAGCAGATGTTTCTTTTCTTCTTGTTGTGCCTATTACTTTGAAAACTGACACTGCTTAAAAACAGATTTCAGATGTTCTGTCTTTTTGGCAGCAAAAGTGAATGTGTTGCCCAACTATGAGAAGTGTAAGTATTGTCTAAACAAGGAAAATTAAAAATGGAGGATGTAAGGATGTAGAAACTAATAAATGCTCAGTAAAGATTTTCTCTTTCCTCCCTCAGTGAGAAATTTAATACCAGAAATCCCTAAGTTGGCTGGGTGAGTACCTTCACTGTGCATTTCACTTTCTTCTCATCTAGGTATAGCTGATATTCTAAATAATACTTCAATAGACATATTTGTATTTTCTTGCTTATTTAATAAGTAGCCCATGGAGATATTTCAACCCTCCAACAGGGTGTTTTAGAGATTTTTTTTTTTCCCTCCCAGGGGTGGGGACACATTTCCAAAGTCATAGATGAGTACTTTATCCAAAATATTATATGGTTTTTAGTAACATCCAAAAAGACAAAACTCAGGTTTTTATCAGCAGGGATCTTGCACAAATTGTAAAATAGAATTACAAAATTAGAATTATAAAATTAGTGCAAAAGTAGATAATTAGAAATGGTAGTTTTTCCCATGTGAAAACAAATTATGAAGGGACATCTGTACTTCCAGGCTAAATTCAAACCTATATGTTGCCTTGAATAACTGAACATGGACTGACTGGAAGCCCTACTGTGTGCATTTGCGGGGGGGGGGCACACAGTGCACAACTGAATTTCATAGCCTTGCAAGTAGACTAAAGCATAAATCCGGAGATTTTTTCAAAATCTCCAGATTTAATATTCTCCTCTTGTAAGCTTTCCATCATCATGTTTTGTCTAAATCCCATTTAAAGGGGACTATAAATAGTAAAGCAAATGATGATTCAACACTAACTCAAGAAAATACAAAAAGGACGTAGGGATCCTCATGATGCAATTATCATGCATTTTCACTCAGGTTTCCCCATCCACCAAAATTTATCTAATGATAGGGACTTTTGTCTAAGTTGGGTTATGGACACCATTAAAGCCATGATGTCATTAATTTTTAAGAAAAGTTCACATATTTTCTCCTTTTATCTGTCATATAGGTGATGAAAATACAGTAGCTGGTGAAATGGAGGCTTAAGGATGTAGGAACTAATAAATGCTCAGTAATGGTTTACTGTATTATCATTTTTCCTCTTTCTCATCCTTCTTCTTCCCCGCCTTCTTCTATTCTTTTTCTTCTCCTAATCATTACTGTTATTTGTATTATTTATAGAGCTGATTTTCATTACAAAACTGCTTTTGGCAAGTGGTGAATATTTTTTCCATATAAAGTCCAAGATATTAGAGGAAATGTAGAATGTGGGATAAAATCAGCAAACTTTCTTCTCATATGCAAAAATTAGAAACATTATAGGACTTAGGTAACACTGCAGAATCACGTGCCAGAAAGGCATAGAAATGCAGTGAAATATATTTTTTTTAAGGAAAAGTCTAGGCTGACAAATTGATAATAAAACTATCTAAGTAATTTTTTATTAAGTACATAAAGCAAAATATTTGATTAATATTACAAATTGAATGATACTAGAAGCACCTGCCATATTGATGTTTGTGTTTAAAGGAAAAGTCATTGTGCGTTTTGCATACTGAGAATAGTTTCCAATAGTTCTGCTCAATTAAATAGACTAGCAACCCCATATCTGTAGTAGCACAGGAAAAGTAGATTTATAAAGCCACAAATGTCTTTATTGTTGGTGTATTAAAATGGAATAAGACTTTATTTTATATTCAATAACAATCATTTTTTGAACAATCGGGTGGGGACAACCTTAATAACAGGAATGTCATGCTTCCTGCTAATAAGACAGGTAATGGCAATACTGATTTGAAGAAAACAAGAAATATGACTATATTTTACTTCAGATTAATGAAGCAAGTCACATCAGATACAGAAAACATCTATTATTATTTTTATAAATTGCTGTGCTCTTTTACTTATCCTGCTGTCTTGCAGGGTCACAAATAATTGTGTCTGTCCTATACTATTAAAATATATTATGTGACTATACAATAAGAAAGAAAAGTAGAAAAAAATATCTTTTTCATAAGCTATCCACTTATAATGAGACTCTAGTACAGAGAGGAATTTGGATTTATTCCTATCTATTATTTCATTCACTGTCATTCTCTCCATCCCAACCTGTATGTCTCTATCCTCCAAAAATAATTAGTCGACAGATAAAAGATTTATTGGATTTTCAATTGCTAGTAATTTTTTCCTAAAAGTTTTTATTATAAAATAAGTCAAGTATAACATGTATGATACCTTTCTTGAAATTGTGGCACTAATTAGTAGAATGTGATATTGAAGTAAAAGACAAATCATTTATTTAAAGACATCATTAGATTCTAAATTTAAGCCTAACAGACCCTGAGTCACTGGATATGTTTCAAGAAAATGTTATATTAATACCACCTACATGTGGGTGCCCTTGTGTTTGTGTGAATCTATTATATTTACTGGGCCTTGTTGTCTTGATATACTGAATAACAATTATAAAACATATAAATTCTCATTTTAACACTGTTGAGCTTCAAATTCAAACAAGTCTGTTGTATTTCATATATATATTATTGAAATACTTGTAATGAAAATATTCTAATGAAAGGGTAAAATATAGCATGTATAAAGTAAATTCAGAATTTTGTGGAGAAAACACTATTTTTTTGAGAATTAACATATTTTCCACTTTTGACAAACTTATTTTGTTAATTGAAGCTAATCCTCACACTTGGTGATGAGTTACAATTTTTTTTTTTATCTTTTTTTGGTAAGAAGTGGGATACAGGCCAGAGTCACAGGGGTGAGAAGACTCACCAGAGAGAGGGGCAGCAGAACAGGCAGATGTACTGAAATACACTGCTGAGGGGAGCAGCGGGAGAGACAGGAGATGTCTGCTATGCTGTGTGGGTTGCTCCCCAGGCGGCTGGGGATGGAACTCACGCCTCAAAGTCTGCGGACAGCCTCACAGCGCTGCACTCAACACCCTTAGCCACCAGGGAGGCCCAATGAGTTACAAAATTTTATTGTTTCCACGCATAAGTCTGGATAACAAAATCAATTTAAATAATAGTATTACATGAATTTCCAAGGACAAAATAAAGTACATAGTTTGCTTAAAGTAAATATGAATGAGGTAAAATATAAAATTTTAGATAAATTTAGTGTTTCTTTAGTTAAATAGATATTAAAAAATTATAAACAAATCTGAAAGGAAAGTATGATAATAGATAAAGATATTTAAAAAGTTTAGGTACCACATTTTTCTCAAGCGCACACGGATCATTCTCCAGGATCGATCACATACTGGGGCACAAGACAAACATCAACAGATACACCAAGATTGAAATCATATCAACCATCTTTTCTGACCATGAAGGCATCAAACTAGAAATAAACCATAAAAAGAAGGCAAGGAACTTTCCTACCTCATGGAGATTAAAAACCACACTACTGGAAGACCACTGGACTAATGAGGAGATCAAAGAAGAAATTAAAAAATTTCTTGAATTGAACGACAAGGAGGACACCAATATCCTAAATGTATGGGATGCAGCAAAAGCAGTAATAAGAGGAAAATATATAGCAATAGAAGCTCACATCAAGAAACAAGAAAGAACTCAAAGAAACAACCTAATCTCGAAGCTCAAAGATCTAGAAAAAGAACAACAAAAAAACCCCAAATCCAGTAGAAGAAAAGAAATAATAAAAACCAAAGCAGAAATAAATGAAATTGAAACTAAAAAAACAATCCAAAAGATCAATGAAACCAAGAGCTGGTTCTTTGAAAAAATCAATAAAATAGACAAACCCCTAGCCAGGCTCACAAAGGAAAAAAGGGAGACAGCACAAATAAACAGGATCATCAATGAAAGAGGAGAAATCACAACGGACACAGCAGAAATCAAAAGAATAATCAGTAACTACTATGAACAGTTATATGGAAACAAGTTTAATAATCTAGAGGAGATGGACAAATTCCTACAACTCTACAATCACTCAAAGCTAGATAAAGAAGAAATAGAACACCTAAACAGACCAATTACAATTAGCGAAATTGAAATGGTAATCAAAAACCTCCCCAAAAACAAAAGCCCAGGACCTGATGGATTTACAAATGAATTCTACCAAACATTCAGAGACGAATTAGTGCCTATCCTTCACAAACTCTTCCAAAAAATTGAGAAGGAAGGGACAATACCAAACACGTTCTATGAAGCCAACATTACACTAATACCAAAACCGAACAAGGACAACACAAAAAAGGAAAACTACAGGCCAATCTCCCTAATGAACACTGATGCAAAAATCCTCAATAAAATTTTAGCCATCAGAATCCAACAATGTATCCATAAGATAATTCACCACGACCAAGTAGGATTCATTCCAGGGGCACAAGGATGGTTTAACATCCGAAAATCAATCAACATTATCCAACACATCAACAAAAAGAAATATAAAAACCATATGATAATATCAATAGATGCTGAGAAAGCTTTCGACAAAGTGCAACACCCATTCATGATAAAAGCCCTTGAAATTCTTGGGATACAAGGAACATACCTCAACATCATAAAGGCCATCTATGACAAGCCAACAGCCAGTATCATTCTCAATGGTGAAAAGCTGAAAGCAATTCCATTAAGATCTGGAACAAGACAAGGATGTCCACTCTCACCACTGCTTTTCAATATAATACTGGAAGTCCTAGCCAGGGCAATAAGACAAGAGAAAGACATCCAAGGAATCCAAATAGGAACAGAAGAAGTCAAACTATCACTATTTGCAGACGATATGATATTATACATAGAGAACCCCAAAAACTCCACAGAAAAGCTAATTCAACTCATCAATCAGTTCAGTAAAGTGGCAGGATACAAAATCAACATGCAAAAGTCAGTAGCCTTCCTATACACAAACAATAAATCTGAAGAAGAAGAAATCAAAAAAACCATCCCTTTTGTTATTGAAACAAAAAAAATCAAATATTTGGGAATAAACCTAACAAAAGAGGTAAAGGACCTATACAAAGAAAACTATAAAACACTGTTAAAAGAAATAGAAGAAGACACAAAGAAATGGAGAGACATCCCCTGCTCATGGATTGGAAGAATAAACATTATTAAAATGGCCATCCTTCCAAAAGCAATATACAGATTCAATGCTATTCCAATCAAAACTTCAATGTCATTCTTCAAAGAAATAGAACAATTATTGATGAAATTCATATGGAATCACAAAAAACCCCGAATAGCCAAAGCTCTCCTGAAAAAAAAAGAAGGGAATGGAGGCATCACACTCCCAGACTTCAAACTATACTATAAAGCCATAATCATCAAAACTGCATGGTATTGGAACAAGAACAGACATACAGACCAATGGAATCGAATAGAAAATCCAGAAATAAACCCACAGATTTATGGTCAACTAATCTTTGACAAAGGAGCAAAGACTATGCATTGGAGCAAAGAAAGTTAGTTCAATAAATGGTGCTGGGAAAACTGGGTCGCTACATGCAAAAGAATGAAGCTTGACTACTACCTCACACCATACACAAAAATCAACTCAAAATGGATTAAAGAACTAGACATAAGACCTGAAACCATAAAATATATAGAAGGAAATATAGGCGAAACACTACGTGATCTGCAAATCAAAGACATCTTTACAGACACATCACCCAAAGCAGTGATAGTGAAGGCAAAGATAAACAGCTGGGACTACATCAAATTAAAGAGCTTCTGCACAGCAAAAGAGACAATAACAAAAACAAAGAGAAACCCCACCAACTGGGAGAACATTTTTGCACCCAGCACTAATGATAAAGGACTGATCACAAAAATCTGCAAAGAGCTGATGAGACTCAACAACAACAAAGAAAATAATCCAGTCAAAAAATGGGCAGAAGAGCTAAAAAGAAACTTCTCTGAAGAGGAAATGCAAATGGCCAACAGGCATATGAAAAAAATGTTCAACATCACTTGCCATCAGGGAAATGCAAATCAAAACTACCATGAGATACCATCTTACACCAGTGAGAATGGCACATATTAAAAAAACTAGCAACAACAAATGTTGGCGAGGTTGTGGAGAAAAAGGAACTCTTCTGCACTGTTGGTGGGAGTGCAAACTGGTCCAACCACTGTGGAGAGCTGTGTGGAGATTTCTGGACCTACTAAAGATAGAGCTTCCATATGATCCAGCAATTCCACTCCTAGGTATTTACCCAAAGGACACAGAAACATCAATTCCAAAGAGCACCTGCACCCCTATGTTTATAGCAGCACTGTTTACAATAGCTAAGCTTTGGAAACAACCCAAATGCACAAAAATAGATGACTGGATCAAGAAGATGTGGTACATATATTCCATGGAATATTACTCAGCATTCAAAAAAGATAAACACATGCAATTTGCAGCAACATGGATGGCGCTGGAAGGGATCATGCTCAGCGAAATAAGCCAAAAAGAAAAAGAAAAATACCGGATGGTCTCACTCATAGCAGGAATCTAGAAAACTTAAATAAGGGACCAGGAAAATGAATGACTATAAGAAAGTGAAAATCAAAATCAACAGAAAACTATGAACCAGAGACACTTTTAGGGGGGCGGGGGCGGGAGGGGAGGGATTGGGGTCAGAATGGGGGGGCTGCATTTGTATGGGGAATATAACAATAAAATTTATAAAAAAAAAAATAAAAAGTTTAGGTACCAAGAAAATAAACTGGAAGTCTGTATATTAAAAAAGCATACTGGTTAGTAGAGGGTAAAAAGGAATTGCAAAGCATACATCACCAATCCCTAGCTCAGCAATTGGTATATGGTTGATGTTTTATAAAGATTTATTTTATTTATTTTTGCATACAAGAACTGGGGTCTAGGCCAGAGGTGGGGGGTGGAAGTGGTGAGAGGATTCATCAGAGACAGAGTGGGGAGCAGAACAGGCAGATGTACTGAAATACACTGCTGAGGGGACCAGCTTCATAGTGCTGAGACTTAACCCCTTGCACCACCAAGGAGGCCCCTGATGTGTTATAAATGTTGGATGAATGATTGGGTACAGCTATTGAAACAGCAAATAACTGAAGCATCCATCTATGGAAAAAAATCAGAGATTAACATGGCCATAAATGTAAGATAGAGAGTTAGATGCTTTGTGGGAGGCAGAAGGACTCTCCTTTGTTTATTAGGAGCTCGTGAAGAAGGAGAGAGAGGAAAACCAATCTAATAGATATAGAGATATACATAGAAATAGATATAGAGATAGAGAAATAGAGAGAAATAGATATATAGATGTATAAGGAACATGTATTAAATAACAAATATGCCAGCATATGAAAGAACAAAACATAGCAGCATGTTTAAATAATAGAAAATGTGAAAAAGTCAAAGAAAAAATCTCTTAAATTGCTGTAAGTCATGTCTTCCAGTAATTTAAAATATTATCACTTCTAATACTGCATAGTGAAGTTTTCTGCATTATTAGTCTTGCATCAAAGATTTGATAGAGTGTTAACACTATTTCAAATTTTGTATCATTATGCAATTCAATGTTTGAACACACAGTGTCAACATGATACATATCTGTAAATATGGAATACAACAAAACACTTAAGCTATGAATTATGATAGTGAATTACGCCTTTCAAAATCATTTATTCACATCATCACCAAATATATGCTCTAGGACTTACCCAAAAGCACATTACTGATATATTAAAAGTCCTAAGAATAAGAAAAATAGTAATAAAGATTGACATAAAAACATTAAGCTTAATATCAGAAGATTTAATTAAAACATAGCCATTAATCCTTCCATTGAATATTAAATATGAGAATATTAGCTTATTATTAGTGCTATTCACTTTGTAATTAATATCAATTTTCTAGTGTCTTAACTGCCATGCTAAAATAGATTGAATTTTTTTAACCCTTCAGAAGTCATCATTCTCAATATATGGTAATAAAAGTGATAACAGGAGGTGATGCAAAAGACTACTTATATTGTTTCTCACTTTGGAGTGATTTAATTTGTCTTATGGAATGAGAGCAAAAGTTACCAAGACTGCAATAAATGTACCTTAACTACATTTTCCTCACAGATCCTCTCAGCTAACATTTGTTCTTTGCCCATTTTTTGCGGGAAGAGAAAAAAATTAGTGCTCTGAGGGCATCTTATACAGAGCCCCAGACTGGCTGCAAGCCTTAGGTGAAAGCAAGACAGAAACATTATGCCACACAACTCACATTAGCCACACTGACATTCTTGCACTTACTCTTAAGTCTGTTTCTCTAAATGAAGCTTCTGTGCTAAGAATGTGTTTCTCCCTTCTCTGTCTGATAATCTCCTATTTATCTTCCTAGATTCAGTTCATAAATCATTTCTATAAGGCTTTCACTAATTCTTAGCTGAGTTAACTGTGCCCCTCTCTTGCTTCCACAGCCTTTGCTCAACTTCTTTTCACTGCTGTATGCATTTCATTGCTTCACTAAATTTAGTCTGCCATATGTTGCAATGTATATCCTTTGTCCAACTTAAATCTATGAATCTCCTGTTTCCTACCAAACAAGTGAATATTCTTCAACTCACAATTCCTCCATAAGCATGACCTGACACATGTTTCACAGAAAACAAATGTTATCAGATAAGAGTACTTTAAATTTCCTATTACCAGATAAAACAACCTAACTACAAAAAAAAAAAATCTTCTTCTCCCTGCCTATTGTAAAATTGAAGACCTGTCCTTCAAGCTCTCTATGGCCAATCAATACCTGCAACTCTGATTCATTTGCTCTCAGAAACCCTATGCTGTTGCTTAATTCTTTCTCCCATTTGGGAATTCACCTTTGCCTTTTATCTTAATAATTTTGATCATTTAAATAAATTCTTTCCGTGACATAATGTATGACAATCTACGTGCTGAAATACCTATATATGTATTTTTGTTCTTATATTATTGGACCTCTAAAGAGTATTCACCATTTATCGATCCATCTTTTTTTTTTTAAGATTTATTTATTTATTTTATACAAGAACCTGGGTACAGATCAGATGTGCAGGAGGGTGAAAGGATTCACCAGAGACAGAGCAGGGAACAGAACAGGCAGACTGACGAAATACACTGCTGAGGGGAGCAGCGGGCGAGACAGGAGAGGTCTGCCCCTCCATATGGGACCCTCGCCAGCTGGCCGGGATTGAACCGGCACTGCAGAGGCTGCAAACAGCTTCACAGTGAAGCGCTCAACCTCCTGCACCACCAGGGGAGGCCCTATCATTTCATCTTGAAGATACCATTTCCTTGGGATTCTATGACTATCACACCACACTCTTTTCATTCTTCTAATATCATATTGGCATCAAATCCACAAGGATTACTTCCATGGTCTCTCACTGGACATTCATTTATTTTACTTTTGTCTCCTCAGTTCAGACACAATGATATTTTAAAAGATATGTTAATCTAGCTGTATCAGTTCATATTTAAGATATGTCTGCTTTTACTTTTTTGCATAGAAGAACTGGGGTGTAGGCTGGAAGTGTGGGGGCAGGGGATTCACCAGAGAGAGAGTAGGGAGCAGAATAGGCAGATCCACTGAAATATACTGCTGAGGGAAGCAGCAGGCAAGACAAGATAGGTCTGCTGCACCATGTGTGTAGCTCCCTGGCTGGGAACAGAACTCAGGCCATAGCAGTGATAGTGCTGAGACTTAACCCCTAGGTCACCAGGGTGGCCCCTATTTCTGCTTTCTATGACTTAGGAGAAAGCCCAGTATTTGTAAACTGTTATATTTTGCCTGGTGTGAGAAGCTTCTCCCCCCAGAACAACCTCCCAGCTTTATTGAGATATGTTGATATACAGAAAAAGTGTAAATATTTAATGTATATATTTTGATGACTTCAGACATATGTATACCCTCATCATAACATCAAAAAGTTTCAGATAACAATCCTGAATGATAGAGTCCTAAAAATCAGAATCCCAAAGGTCAAAGTCCCAAAGGTCAAAAATCACAATTCCAAAGAAGACGAAATCCTGAAAAGAAAATGTTTGAACAGAGAATATCCAAAAAAATCTTTGAAGGATATTTCTTGAGATTGGAAAAGGGTATGTTCTCCAAGAAACATTTGTGAATGTGAACACTTGCACTTGCTGAGGGACATCTGAGAACAGGGACACTTACTGCACTTGCACTTTGAATGTGCTGGGAATCTATGGACCCTGTAAGCGACATGCAGATACAGTCTTTAGTATTGCTGGTGACCACAGGGCTGTCACCATGAAGTGTTGTTCAGTTTTCTTGGCACCCATGAGAACTCTCTTTTGATCAGTGAGGTAGCCTCCTACCCTTAACTTCTTGCATCCTCTATGTAGGCAGACATTTACATAGATCTCTCCTGTCATGCTGTATGAATCTAATCAGAAGGAATAATAGAAATGTGTGTGTGTGTGTGTGTGTGTGTGATTTGTGTGTCAGGCCTATCAAGAAAGTATTAGGTGAAGCATGTTCTCCACTGATGACCTATTTGGCTCTCTACCCCGCTTAGCTTTCATACGTTGCCATTTTTTTTTTCTCTATAAGGATGGCATTCCTCCCATTTCAACATTTGTAATTTGGGGGATTTTCACTTTCTAGATTCAGGATTATAACAGCATCACAAACAAGTAATCAACATACCCTGGTGGTGCAGCAGGTTGAGCGCAGCACTGTGAAGCTGTCTGCAGCCTCTGCAGCGCCAGTTCGATTCCCCTGGCTGACCTCTCCTGTCTCGCCCGCTGCTCCCCTCAGAAGTGTATTTCGGTCCTTCTGTCGTTCTGCTCCCCACTCTGTCTCTGGTGAATCCTCTCACTTTCCCACAAGTCTGGCCTGTACCCCAGCTCTTGTATAAAATAAATAAATCTTAGGGCATCCCCTGGTGGTGCAGCGGATGAGCACTGGGCTGCAAGGCTGCCTGCAGCCTCTGCAGCGCTGGTTCGTTCCTGGCCGCCGGCGAGGGTTCCACAAAAAAAAAATAAAATAAAAAAATAAAAAAAATCTTAAAAAAAAAAAAACAACAACATACCCATCACTTTTAGAAGATTTTTCATGACTCCTTGTTTTTGTTTGGGGTGTGAGGTTGTGCAATTCCATGCACGCACACGTTGAGAACACACAACATGAAATCTACACTCTCAACAATGTTTTAGATGCAAAACACTGTATAAATGGTCTTATCCTAATTTCTCCAGTCTCCTCTTAGACACCCTCTAATTCTAGTCACACTGGCCTATTAATTAAATGTGTCATGCCTTCTCCAACCACATGCTGTTTTGTTTTTTTTTTTTTTGTCTGGAACATACTTTTTCTACTTTTCATTCTCTAAATCCCCACTCATCTGACACATATTGATTCGATTGCTTTCCTCATGATAGCCTTTCTGACCCAGATTACTAAGTGTCCTTAGCAGTATACCTCATTTCTTCAAGACTCTCATCACTGGGCCTCCCTATAGGCCTAGGGATTTTGTCTCAGCACTAAGGTCTGAGATTGATCCCTAGCCAGGCTGCTGGCCCACATGTGGCACAGCAGATCACTCCTATTTTGCCCACTGCTTCCCTCAATGGTATTTCAGTCAACCTGCCTGTTCTGTTCCCCACTGTGTTTCTGGTGAATCTTCTCACCCCCATACCGCTGGTCTACACCCCAGTTCTTCTATGCAAAAAAAAAAAAAAAACCTAATACCTTTGACACTTTACAATTTTTTTTAAAGATTTATTTATTTATTTATGCACATAAGAGCTGGGCTACAGGCCAGAGATTTGGGGGTGAGAGGATTCACCATAGACAGAGTGGGGAACAGAACAGGCAGACTGAGTGAAATACACTGCTAGGGGGAGCAGGGGGTGAGACAGGAGAGGTCTTCCTCGTCATGTGGGTTTCCTCATGCTGCAGAGGTTGCAGATTGAGGTGCTTAACCCCTTGCACAACCAGGGAGGCCAACACTTTACAATTTTCTATATAATCATTTAATTTGGGACTGTTTTGTTCTATATATCATAAACTTCATGGAGGCATAGACTGTATCTACCTTTATGCCACTGTCAAGTACAAGGGTAAAGCTTGATATGATTCAACAGAATCATTATAAAAATTATAGTCAGGAGAGGTCTGCTGCACCATGTGGGTTGTTCCCTGGCCAGCTGGGGATCGAACTCGTGCTGCAGTGGCTGCGGATAGCTTCATAGGTTGCATCTTAACCCCTTGCGCCACTAGGGAGGCCCTATTTAAAAATTTAAAGTAGGATTTTTTCTCCCTCACTTAAGTTGAGAGATGGTGAAAATATTGCTGATTTTTCAGTACCTTAATCAGGTCCTCAAGACTCCAAAAATTTTCCATTTTTTCATAAGAGTTTTAGGTTGGAATACAAGGGAAAATATGTTAAGGAAGAGAGAGACAGAATTATAGTAAACCTTCCAGGAAACATTAATCATTTATTATAATTATAATGAGATCTAATAAAAAAAAAAAAACACTGAATTTCCCCTGGTTTTACAAGTACCTGCACTTTGATTTATTTTTATTAAAATTTTCAATTTCTGAAGTATTTTAAAAAACTTACATATGTGAATAAAAGTATAACATGACAAAGAGGAAGTTTGTCAATTTCTGTTATTAAACTCATCTAAATAACTCATTTTCAAACTGGTAAATGGCAGTGTAGAATTATGCTCTTCTGAGTCTTTTTATTAAGACATAATCCTTAATAAAATAATCAAAAATAATTTGAGGAATCAGTTACTTAATATTCAAATTTTATTTTCCCCTTTTGAGCTTAAAAAGAAATGATAATAATTTTGTATTCTAATAATGCAAATTAGGAAACAATTGTGATTTTTTTGCTAGCTGTTACTTAATCCCTGATCTAAAAAAAACTCATGTAAATATTACACATATATAAAACAGGATCTATAATATGGCAGAATACATACATATTAATTCATGAAAATTAATATTCTACTAGAGCTAAAATATTTAATGTTTAAATTGAGACACTGAATGTCAAAGTTTTCTCAGATATTTGTAAATAATGTTTAGAAAATATTTTGACAGTTTGGACTGAAATGTGTTAATTAAAAATCAAATACTATTCCATCGTGTAAAATATTATTTTTACTGCTGTTTCTTTTATTCATTTTTCCAAATATTGTCCTTATTATAAGGGGAGAATGAGCCAACTGTATCCCTGCAGTTTATCTCAGAACGACAAAAATAATGTTCCCAATTTGGTGTTCCCCAAGTGTGCATTAGTCAGGCAGAGTTAATGGAGCTATCTATCACTTCCAGCTCTCCTCTGAGCAGTGAGCAATAGATGATCCAGCTGACTCAGCTCAGCTAGTTTGTTATTCATAGGGTGACTGCAGTACTACTATGGTGGACTCGTCATGGCAATCTAAGTCAGTTGGGCAAAGGTAACTGAACTACCGTCTCAACTCTGGAGCTGATTCTTGAAGATTAGTTCTAAATTTAAATGGTGTCTTTGGAAAAAGCATTAAACCCATTAGTAGATAGAAATGAAAATCTTTGAGCTGATCTTTCATGGCATCAAATTCCAAAATGGATTTAGTCATTGTTGTTTTATATGTGTAGAAATAGAGGAAATGTCCTATAGTTGCAATAAATATCTGACATAACCAGTCAAGCAAGGCATATAGACAACTAGTGCATAGACAATAGTTGAACCAAATTACAAAAGCAAAATTATATAAGGACAATTCAAAACATGATTAACATTTTCAAATATATGTGTATCACCAGCATCTACTAATTACCAAAAGCTTTTACATCAAAAGATGTCAGTGTTTATAGAAGTGAAATGTCAAAAGTTTGCCTCAGCCATCGTTTTCCATAATTTCCCAAATTTGAGAAGTTCATTGAATGTGGGGAAAAGCTGAGAAAGATTGAATAGCTATAATAATGCATACTATCTTCTCATCACCATACTCAATTGAGCCCCATATGAATTATACTATATATTTTTGCTTTTTAAAGTATTTAATTCCATAATGTAGGACTTTGTGTCATCTCTTCTCCTTTCTCTAGATTTCATCATGTTTTGAATAATGCAGAGACCCAGTATGTACCATCTTTGATATGTCAAAATGATTATTCTAGACAACTGTCAAATAGATCAACTTTCATCCCTAAGTTGAAGCATGAACTGGAGTATTTAATTCAAGGTCTACTTTTCTGAATTTGACAGTATAACACTGAGAGTCTAGTGATAGATGTGAGGTATACACCTGGAATTTGAATGGTTTTCCAAAGGTTTGGAATCTGAATGTGTTACTGAAAACATTAATTTCAATAAAAATATAGGCATTATTTTAGTGTACATTGATAGAATTTTTGAAACTTTTCAAATTGATTGTTTCCTTATAATTGTAAGATTATTCCTTTAGTATATGTTAAATGCAACATACAGATCTGCGTTCTTTATTTTATTGTGTTTAATGCAATTATTTAAAAAATACTTTACAAAGCTACATGTTTGGAATGGATTTATCTTAAAGAATAATATTGAGCAACAGAAGGAAAACAAAAGAAAACAAAACAAAACCTAGCACAAGTGTTGGAGAGTATATGGAAAAAAAAAAAGGAAACTTCATACAAATGGGATGGGATGGGGATGTGGACTACTCTGTCTGCCCCTGTGGAAAACAACTTGGAAGTTTTTCATACTCTGAAGTATCTACCCAAAGAATGCAAAAACACTCATTTAAAGGGAAACGTGCACTGCTATGCACTATTGCAGCACTATTTATAATAGCTATGATATGGAAACAACCAAAGTGCCCACAAATTAAGAAGATGTCGTAAATAGACACACACACACACACACACACACAAACTAGAATACTACTCAGTCAAAAAAAAGGACAATTGCCAAAACATGGAGGAGAAAATGTTCATGTGAATGAGTGAATACAATTCAAGTGAGTAAGTGAATAAGTCAGAAGAAAAAAAGATAAAATAACAGGTGGTTTCATTTATATGTGGAATACATAGAAATTGTCAGACAAATCCAAACCAATAGAAAACCCAAGAAATCTAACTATAGAATTGAGCCTCCCAAAAGGGAGTGGGAGATTAGAGAGCAGAATGTGAAGGGTGTCTAGTAAACTATGGCAGAAGAGAGTGAGTGCGTTGGTGGTAAGTGTAGTGTGGTAACATCCGTTTGAAGGGGTCTGATCCTACACTTCTGGTTCATATACAGTATTGTAAACCATTGTTATATTTTTTTAAAAGTTTTTTTTTTTAAGATTTATTTATTTATTCATACAAGCACCGGGTACAGTCAGAAACGCAGGAGGGTGAGAGAATTCACCAGAACCAGAGCAGGGAACCCAAACAGGCAGAGTGACAAAATACACTGCTGAGGGGAGCAGCGGGCGTAGCAGGAAAGGTCTCTTGCACCATGTGGGACCCTTGCCAGTGGCCAGGGATTAAACTGGTGCTGCAGAGGCTGTGGGCAGCTTCACAGTCCAGCGCTCAACTGCTGCACCACCAGGGGAGGCCCTAAAAAGTTGTTTTACCCATTGGATTGGTATCTTTCATTTACTTATTTTGGGGTTCTGTAGATAGTTTGAATATGAGTCTCTTGTCAGTTGTTGGAAATATCTCATTCCCAGCAGGTAAGTTTGCATTCTCTCTTAGTGAGAGACTAAGTTTCAAGAGTAGAATTTCTTGCTTTTTTTTAAAGATTTATTGATTTATGCATACAAGAACTGGGGTATGCATGTGTTCATGTGTGGGGGGTGAGAGGATTCACCAGAGACAGAGTGGGAAACAAAGGCAGATCGACTGCAGACCAACTGCAATACAATGCTGAGGGGAGTAGTGGGTGAGTCAGGAGAATTCTGCTGCACCATATGGGTATCTCCCTGGCCAAGGATCAAACTCAAGCTGCAGTAGCTGTGGATAGCTTCATAGGTTGCATCTTAACCCCTTGCTCCTCCAGGGAGGCACAGAATTTCTTGATTTTAATGCTTTCAAATTTATCCATCATTTTCATTATAATTTCTGCTTTTTCTGGCAGCTTAGGACATCTTTCACTATACAGATGTATTGAAGTTATCTGTTTAAGTTAATTTCTCTTTACACTATAGAGAAGTTTTTTTTTATAAACCTAGTGTCCATGTATCTGTAAATGACAATTTTGATTCTCTTTTTTTTTTTCAGTTTTATTGGCTTATTATTATTCCCTGTGCCAACATCACAAGGGTCTTGATTACACATTTGCATAATATACCTTAATATTTTGTAGAATAAATCTCTTCACATCTTTTATTCTATAATAGGCCTTGATTTTCCTTAACTTTGCACTTCCATATAAATCTTTCAAAAGTTTGTTTGATTCCACAAATAACCGGTTCAGATCTTACATGCAATATTCTTTGATTTAGCTCCCAGTTTGAGAATTGACATTATATAGGTGAGTGGGTAGACTTACACGAAATAATCATGTTTTTATTCTCTAAACCTCTTTTGCCATGACTGTATCTGTCAAAAAATAATTTTTAAAGGAATGTTTTGTAATTATCAAAATCTTTGGGAGGAGTAGAGAATAAGTTTTGCAACTCAGAACATCTGGTTCCATCTGACTAAAGAAATTACATGCTGAAATAAAAATAAAATCTGTACTCAAGTAATGAGATAATTTAATTAGGTTATTTCCCTTAAGTAATCATCCCCTGTTCAATAAGAAAGTGTAGTTCTTTTCATGCCTTTAATACTTTGTTAATGTCATCAGCTACAGATGATGCTGTTTTTCTACGGACTTCAAGTAAACATGAGCCATCAACCTTTCATCCCTTTGTCAAATAATTGAAATTGTTTTTAATCTATTTAAGGATTTTCTCTCCAATAATACTGTGACACACTCTATGGGTATTATTAGGTTAAGATGTTTCAGAAGAGGTCAGTAAGTTCAAGTAACAGAGGAGGAGAAAAAAGAGCAATGTTATCACTTAGAGTACAAAGGTATAAGTAATAAAACAATTTGAGGCTAGTAAAAAAAAACTTAACCAAGTCCATAAAATGTTAGGGATTAAATGCTGTACAACTTTCAAATCAGTGAAAGCATGTAATCCTGCTGTAAATAATTCAAAACTTGAATCATATGCTTACCCTGAGATTTATTTTGTAAATGGTTTTGCTATTAAGATTTTTAAAAGTCTGTGTAATTATCATTTTCTCTCTAGTACACATTTAAATTTTCTACTCTTAATTTTATCATTTAAATTTTCCAGAGGCAATTTTTGCTTTTGACAAAATGAGTTTCTCATTTAATGATGGGAATTGGTATAAAGCAGGATTTGATTAATAGAAATCCACCCTCCATTAAACAATCATGAATTGTTTCTAATCTGCTAATAGAGCTTGGGGTAAGCCACTTAGAAATATAGCTATGTTTAGTATTTGTTATAAATTTCTATTTCTTGACTTGCTAACCTATTATAAAATAACTGTAGTCAATTTGTTATAAAAATGTAGAAATAATTATTTTGTTTCAAAGAGAATTATTATTGCTCTTATGAAGTATTGTAAATTTAAATTACTCAATAAATGAACATGCCCTGTAGTACCATCTTATTCTCATCTACTTTCTAAGGATATTATATTTAACTATAATGAAGAAGATAGTCATCTTAAGTATTATTTGAGAAACTAGCAATGTAAAATTCCCAAATGAGTAAAAAATGTTCACTCTGTCTTATAGTGGATGATTTCACATTAATTTAACTAGCAAGTTATCAATTAACTAAAAAAATGCATTTAAATATACATCTTAAACTGCAGAATTATTTTAAAGGTAATTGCATCTCTTCAGGGTGCCTTTAACCATAGTTAATTACTATTGTAATGCAGAGTTACAATTTCATTGCATTTTTAATAAGGGTCCAAAATACCTTTGGAATTTGCCCCCTTGTGTGCCTTCAACAGATATTTAAATCATCTTCTAATGACATGTATTATAAGGGGTTTAGCAACTAAGGCAAAAATCATTAAACTTTCCCATTTCATTTACAGGGCTTCTCATTTCTAATCAGTGCTTTTCTTCCCAAACTATTTAAACCATATATTTTCCTTGTTTGACTTTCACACATCCTGGAATGAACCTTGAGAAAACAATTATGGCTAACATTTTAGCCACTATTTTATAAAAATTACTTTGTCTTTTGCTCAAGGCTTTATTTTGATAAAGAGATTAAAGGAATCCATACTTCCTCTCTAATCACTTATTAAAAGCTATTCTTTATGATCTCCTGGGCTGTTCTTATATCTATTGAATAAAATGAAGCAATGGGATAATCTGAGGATAGATTCAGTTTTTGAGTTGCCTGAAGTTTATATAATTTTGGGAGGGGGGTCTCAGATAATATACACGCAGAAATTTCATGTAAATGTTACAAGAAAAATTAAAGAGGTTTCAAATTGTTGAAAATAAAGGAAAATACTCCTCCCCTCCTTTTTCTTAGATCATTTACTTTAGAAAACTTGTAAGTACTTTCTTCTCTCTTTGAAATGTCTATATATCCTTTTGAAAACCAGATAGGCCTTTTGTCAGTTTTATGACCCAGGAATGTCTTTCTCAAGGACCTGAGAGCCATCTCTTTGAAATATAAACATCAAGGGAGATAGCACCTCTATCTTCCAGTTTCTGTGGAAGATTAGGAGCCTAAATTCTTGAGAGTCTTGCTCTAAATTGCAAAACTACTTCCAGTCATAAAAAAAAAAAAATGAGACATTTATTTCTTTTGTGGATAAAGCCAACAAATACATATGATCACCCCAATTACCAGGAAGATTTAGGATGAAATATGTGTAACAGTGCTATCATGTCTTCTTACTTGAGGACTAGTTATCTTGAAAGCATTTACGTAACAGGTGGAATCCACTGGCTATAAATGCATTGAGATTTCTCTTTGCCTTTCAATCTCCTAGAGGATTGCCTAATAATATACACTGTATTCTTGCTTAATGTTTATTAAATAATAAAAGCACTTTTTATGTACTTATATACTATGCTTGTGAAGATTTTAATTATTAATATATTATAGTTTAGCAGCATAGATTGGTTTTGTTATTGTTGTTTGACTATTCTTATTTGCTTGTTAAAAGTCAAGAAAAAAGATTATACTATTTTAAAATTGAGGTAACATTATTTACAGTACTATATTGAAGTCAGAGTTATAGGATCACATTCTGTATATGCATTTTATTATACCACACTCACCAACAAGGCTTTCAGAGCACTTCAAGATCATGGTTCCTCTTGGAAAGGTTACATTGATCAGAAAGAAGCATGAAGGGTCTTTGCAGATGTCATATTACTGGATTTCTGATCTTGTGGTTGATCACAGGTATACTTAGTTCATGACAATATATTGACCGACCATTTTTAGGGAAATATAATTATATATGAAATCATACAATATGCAGAAAGTTTCTGGTTTTTTTAATCACATCAAAAACATCTCCTGGTATATAATTGTAGATTATTCATTCACATTGGTGTACTGCATTCTATCTCCATAGCACTCTTATGTATTCATTTCACAGTTATTAGGCCCCTGAATAGTTTCAAATACAGAATTCTTAAGAATAGTGCTGCTATGAACATTCTAATACATGGCTTTCAGTTAACATGTGGGTACATTTGTCTTGTATACCAAGAAGTGGAATTAATTGTTTTGTCATAAAATATACATGTTCAATGGAAGTAAAAATTGTCAAACTGTGTTTGAAATTATGTTTACCAATTTACAACACTGTTATCAGCATATGCAATTTCCAATTACTTTACCATGTGACCAATATTGCATTTTCTTTACTTTTCAGTTAGTCATTCTGGTAGGTATGCAGTTGTATCTTATTTTGTCTTCAATTATGAAACCAAATCATTATTATCATTCAATTATGAAGCTTGTTTACTAATGAAGTTGAGAATCCTTCATATATTTATTGAACATTGGAATATCCCCTTTTATGAAGTATGTGTTCAAGTAATTTGTCCTTTTTTTTTTTTTTAGTGCTTGCCTTTTTTTATATTTTAGGACATCCTTATTCTGAATATGTGTTCTTTAAACTTTTGTAAGGCTTACATTCATAGTAGTCATTATTTAATAGCAGTTAGATTTACATTTTATTTTTATTTTTTTTAATTTATTTTATTTATTTATGCATACAGGAGCTGGGATGTAGGCTAGGGTGCAGGGAGTGAGATTCACCAGAGACAGAGTTGGAAGCAGAACTGAAATATGCTGCTGATGGTAACAATGGACAAGACAGGAGAGGTATGCTGTACCATGTGGGTTAAACTCCCTGGCCAGAGATCAAACTCATGCTGCAGCGGCTGCTGATTGCTTGATAGTGCTGAGACTTACCCCCTTGTGTCTCCAGGGAGGCCCTATTGTTTGACCTATTTTTAAACTGAATGTAACACATAGAAATTATTTAAATCTTTTCATTTATATTCTTCAATTTAGAATATTAAGAAGGTATTCCCTTTGGAATATCACAATTGCCTGTATCTGCAAAGTCTTTTCTTCCTTTTCAGAGTTTCCTGAAGAGCTATCTGTACAAAAAAAAAATGTGGAAAAGACTCAATGACATTCAATGAACCTCAAGTTTTTCTGACATTTCAGGTTGAGTAGAAACTTAAATCTGTAAATCTCGATAAGCTGCTAATTCCTTCCTTCATATTCTTGTACTCTTGCTTCCTTAGAAGCAGACTACAATTTACCTAAGCAAGAAGGAACACAGGTAAGGAATTGGAATGAACAGATCTGGCCAACAGAAATAAGCACAGTTCATGGAAGACATAAAACTGCCTCTATGACCAAAAATGAATAGCCTAGGCTTGTCCAGTAAAGGCAGAATATATTATATTCTTTGCCACCGAAAACGGAGATGATCACACTCACAGAACAACAATATCCTCAAAATGAAGAAATCTACTAAGTACAATAAGCAGCAATAGGCATGATGAGACATTAAAATTGAAACTATCAGTGACAACATAAGAATAGACATCTGAAGAGAGAACAAGGTTTGAAGGCATGCATCTCATCCAGATAGATATCTTGGAAACAAGAATTCAGAGGTAGCAATATCCACTCTATTTGCAAAGCGAAGGATATTTATATGCCACACTGAATTAAAACTCAAGGGTTTGTCCTCTTTCTCTGGTAAGATAATATTTGCTCCTAACAAAAGATTATCTAGTTGGTTGGTATATATGTGTATATATATATATATATATATATATATATATATATATATTTACGAGACTATGAGAGATCATGATAACCAACATCAGCATATCATGGTGGAAATGATACTCAACTAGTTCTTTAACAACCTAAGTGACCAAGTCAAAGGATGAATGAAGATGATATTATATATAGTAACTCCTGTCTCATGATGGTCTAATCCTAACTCTTGTTTATGTAGTGGGTAAACAAGCCAAAGATTAGTGAATTCTGTTTCACAATGATAGGAGGTCAAGGTGGAAGGAAAAAATGTTGACTTAGCTATGAAGACTCCCCCGCCCCCAAGCCAGTTATTTAGTAACTTTTCTAACAACTACTGATATACAATGTTGTTGCTATTACTCAGCAACAATCAGGATGGATCTTGAGGGCATTATGCTAAGTGAAATAAACCAGAGAAAGAAAAAAAAAAAAAAAGTGTGGTATCTCTTATATGTGGAACCTACCAAAAAAAAAAAAAAAGTCAAACTCAGAAAATAGAACAGAAAAGTAGTTTCCAAGGGCTGGGGGTGATGCAAACTTTGACTATGGGTAAGTTCTGAAAATATAACATAAACCATGAAAACATTAGTTAATAATAGTGTATTATATAATTGAAATTTGCTAAGAGTAAAATTCAACATTCTTATACACACACAAAGACTACTATGTGAGGTGATGGATGTGTTAACTAACTCAATGGGAGAAGAAATTCTTTCACAATATGTACATGTATCAAATCATCACAATGTGTACTTTAAATACCTTAAAATTTTAATTGTCAATTATACCTCAGTGAAGCTAAAATTTTTAAAATGTTAAGATATGAAAAGGGAGTGGGAAGGAAAATGTAGTCCCATAAATTTGGGGCAATGGCAAAAAAAAAAAAAGCTTAGAGTAGAAAATGAGCATAATATATTCAGAAGGAGCAAGAGGCTCTATCTCAGCTCATGCTGGGAAGCAGTGAGATCTAAAATCGCACGTGTGGAGCAGATATGGGATTTTGAAGAGACAAGTGAGTCATGGCAGTGAATACCCTGTGGGTTCTTGTCTGCTCTGAGAGCCACTCATCTGTTATGATGAAAATGATCTGTATGTGTGTTTTTGTATAATCCTGCTTGTTATGTTTTGTGGATTGATGTTAGGTTTAAAAACAGGCTTTTTGTGAGAAAGAAGAGTGTTATGAATCCAAGTGTTAAACTGCCAGCACTCTTTTGTAAAATTGAAATGCTAATTCACACTCTGCATTTTGAAACTCATAGTAAACCCTAGAGTGGGAGATTTAGACAGGAAATTTAGAATAATTGAACATATCAAAAGTGTGATAATCTATTCCCGTGATAACCACATAATCCCCACGTTTGGGAAGACAGTGTGGAAAGGTGTACTTAGGGATTTGCAGCTGGTAAAGGAAGAAAGAATGTATTTGAAGTTCCTCACCCATCTGCGATACAGACAGTGAGGGTGGTGACTCTTAGACATCTTACAGAACAATCCCGGGTCTGCTAGTGCTCAGTTACAGCAGGATGTGGTCAGTCCTACACAGTGGTGGTCTAGACCACAGGTCATGGGCCTATTACAATAAAAAGAACTTAAACGTTAATCCTTGTAACTCCAGATGAACCCAGGAAATCATGGCTTGCTAGAGCTTGGCAGTAGTTAAAAATACTTTAGCCAGAAGCAAATTTTTCTCAGATGTATTTATTTTATTTTTCAGGAGGCAACCCCGCCACTCAGAAGCAATTTAAAAAATTTTTGGCCAATTTTTATTACAAGGTAACACTGGGGTATAGGATGATTTAGTAGTAATGTAAGTGACTACCGGGACAAAGACAATTGTTTGGAAGAGAGAGGAAAAAACATTTTACTTATGCTTAACTCAGCAAATATTAAACATTTGCATATATTTTACAGAAGCAATTAATTATATTAAATTTCAAAGAAATTACAACTCCTAATTAAATAGTTGCAAATAATCAATTAAGCAAATTCTGGGGCATGTAATCCTCCAAAGAGTAGGATTGTTGTTTAGACAACAATCCAGTTGTCTAAAAGTGCAACAGAATTGGAACTATATACTTTATTTAAAGATGAACATATTTAGATGTGTTTATTAACATTTATTGTGTTCACATGCCAATAATAAGATATGTGCTTAAAATATTTTATTAATATTATTAATTATGATTTAAACATGATTTTGAACAGGATCTTAGAAATGAGAGCAATGATGAGTAAATAGTAATATTTGTTTGCCTGTTTGTTTTTATGACCAAATCTATACACTCACTTCCTTCACTGTGAGAAAAACATTAAAAATAAGATATAATTTTTGAAATTTTTAAGCCATTCTTTGGGATAGAGAGATAGTCCCATAAACTTGTACTACATGAACCCACATTTTACCATTGGTAAAACCAAGTTCAGATAGATGGTCCACAGAACTAATGTATGGTAGAGTTGGGATAAGGCTGCAAGTCTGTCAGATTCCAAATCCCATGCGCTTTCTGTTATGAGATATTTAATGTCTTTTCTTTTATATACTTTGTAGCATTATTCAATTATTTTCTTGTAAAGGCAGTTTTCTTGGCTATTGCTTGTGCCATTGATTATAATACCACTTGATTATCCATTTTATCTGGAGTATTTCTCATACTGTGAAACAATCTAAATCCTTTTTGGATGACTTCAAAATTCCATGCTCTAACTTTTCAGTTTTGTGATTTTTTACACTTCAGTGGCTTTTATCTAACTCAATATTCTCCTACATTGAATTTTATCTTCACTTGGAAGAAACTCTCAACCAATTATAGCTTGAAATATCTCTCTTCTAAATTACAAACAGTCATTTCTGTTAATATCAAGATATATTTTTTGAACATCATACAGCTCTGCTATTGCTTGAATCCTCTATTTTCTTACTCTTTATTCCCCTTTTCATGCTCTCATTTTCTTCCTTATCTTTCTGAGATTCCTGCTCCATCACATTATACTTCTCTGATTCTTCTATTTTAACAATTCCTTTTTCCTATTGTGCTTTTCACACTGCCTGAAATGAAAAAAAAAAAAAAAAAAACTGCCCATCTTAGTTGGCTACTAAGCATTATTGTATGCCTACAAAATGATGCATATTTGTGTCATTACAAATTTATGGCATCCTCCCTCACTAGGAAGCTTACTTGTGGTTTGTAGCTTTTTTTTTTTTTTCAAAATCCCCTTTTCAGTTTTGTTCTTTATAGCAGCTAATCCATTTTTGACAGAATTATCCAGAAATTACTCAAAATGCTCCTTAAATTCTCCTATTCCCTATTCTCTTCTATGCAGTAATAGCTACTATAGTATAGATAGTATATTTGTTGATTTGCTAAAACTTCACATCAAAATAAAAATAATTTAATAGCTCAACCTCAATTTCTGCCATCAAACCAATACATTATTCTGCCTCTAGAATGTTCTGTTACCCTCTCAATTTATGCTACTTCTCAAATTTATAAAATTTGTGCCTCTATATTTTACATTTTCATCATTGCCTTTCCATTAATGCATAAACATCTAGTTATTCCGATGGGGTAACTGATTAGCCAATGAATGTTATCCTATTCAACCCCTCAATCCTTTGGCTATAGCCACCACCATAGCTTTCTTCTTTTCAAAGCCTCTCAAGAATTTTAGGGCCTCCCTTGTGGCTCAGGGGTTAAGACGCAACCTATGAAGTAATCCGCAACCACTGCAGCATGAGTTCGATTCCCAGCCGACCAGGGAGAAACCCACATGGTGGGACAGACCTTTCCTGTCTTGCCCACTGCTCCCCTCAGCAGTGTACTTCGGTCCGTCTGCCTGTTCTGTCACTGGTGAATCCTCTCACCCCCAACATCTCTGGCCTGTATCCCAATTCTTGTATAAAAATAAATAAATCTTAATAAAAGAGTAAAAAAAAGAATTTTAGCACTGTAATGTTCTCCATTTCCTTGTATCCCCCTCTCAACTTGGACATTGCCTCAACACTGCAGTAAAATTTCTTTCAATAAAGACCTTCCAAGCAATCTTATTAACAATAAAATTATTATTGTTGCTATAATAATATAAAATTAATAATATCTGTTTTAGTTGGTTTACTGGCAATATTTGATATTGCTGGGCAATTCATGCAATGATTTATTTATCTTTTTTTCTACTTTTCTTTTTTATTATATCCCCATTTTCATTGTGGGCTACTCTCTCTCTGTATATTCTGTAAATGATTTTATATTATTTGGAAGAAAAAAGTTTTATTGATGTTTTTATTTTCAACATGGAATATGCTCACATAACTGAGTGTCTGGCATATGGGAAGCTTAGGTTATTACTTGTTGAGTGAATGAATGAATGGATGAATGAAGATTATTTTTATCTGTGTGTTATACGCAATGCCAGTCTGGTTCATAAAATTTCTAATGCTCAAAGTTAAATTTTAGAGATAAGTAGCTTTCTTTGAATACATGAGAAACTGTTTTCAGATTATTGTAGTATACTCTGCTTTCTTTTCTTCCCTTTTCCATAGAAATAAAAGATTATAAGCAAGAGTAGATATCTTTGTAAAAAAGTTTCATAAAATTATTTTATTATACAAAATAGTATACAAAATATTAGATTATAATTAGATTTTGATTTTTTTAACATATAAATTCATGAGTGCATGGAATTTTATATTATGGCATAGTCACATTTATCCAGACTTGCTTGAATGTGTTTTCTGTAATGTCTTTTATGGAGTCATATATTGATCATCATTTGTAAGAATGAAAGTCAAGAAACTAATGTAGAATGTATTGTCCATCTTTTGCTAAGATCGAAAATTTAAGTATATTTAATTAAGCACAAAATTAAAAACAAAGAAAAACTGATCCCTGAGGTAAAAGATTTTCTGAAGTGCTGATATGCTGTCACAAAATAAATATTACCAATATGTCTCTCAAATCTCTTATGAATAAAATTGCAGTGAGATGCAAAACAAAACAAGAACAAAAGAAATGACTCCAGCATATAAATGCCTTCTTCAAATGAGCCTTTGTTCTTCTACAAGGCCATAGATTAATTATCATCTTTATTCTAAGCATCTGGTTCACTGCTTTGATTTAATGAAAGGTTAGTTTGACCCCACACTCAAACCATCTTTATAAAGTTGTGGAAGTAACAATTATTACCTGGAGATTATTTATCAAAAGCAGGATTTTTAAGGATAAAAAGATCATTACATATCAAATAACTGACCTTGACAAGCACGAAAAAGTTGACCTAAACTTTGGCTCTTGTAGATATGCTAAGGATAATAAATCTTCTTTTCGAAATAAATGCAAAATTACCCAATAAAACATACATTATTTGTTTAAAGGGTGTATATATTAATTTGATAAGTGAGAGCTGGAAGTTTCTGAATGCAGGCTCTAATAGATCCTTAGTTCCCCATGTTAGTAGTTACACAGTAAATGACATGTTACTGCGTCTTTGATGTTATCTTATTTTTATAATTTCTATGGAAAAAAAGACATTTAAATTTAATGTTTGAGTCATTTGCATAATTATATAACTTTGCAATTACCTTTTTACTCCTCCACATATGTACATGTTTCATGTACCCTCCTCTAAGCCACCTGAGCAATGCCCAATGCCCTTTCTTCCTTTATTTCTCTCTCCCTACCTACCCCTCTTCCCTCTGGTAACAAGTGTTTAACGCCATAAGCATTTCTAAGAAAGAGAAATTATGGGTTAGAAGGTGCCTGAAGGGAAACTGAAAAACTTTCTTGATAACTGTTTAAGATGTATCTGTCTGTGAGCATACACACACAAATATGTATACAAATGTGTTAGAAATTCATTGGAAAATATTAGAAGTTAATGATATTAGAAGAGGAAAATATTCAAGTTAATCTTGATTTAAATTACATGTTATAATAATGAGACATACCTACAGACCATTTCTAACTCCCCCCAAAAAAATGAGGAGGGAAAAAAGGAACATATTTTCAGAACCCCTTTCAGAAGTTCTTTCCCATATTATTGAGGTTATAATCTGATCCTAATTAGGAGGAAATACCATACCATCAAGTTGGATGAGCCATATGTAAAATATAAAGATATCATATATCTTTTCTCCCCTTCACTATACTCACCCATAATTTTTGCTGGATTAATAAGGACAAGGTTTGAAGGATCAAGGCTTGGCAGGGAGAAGCCAAGAGCAAGGTACTGTCCCTTGTATCATGCCAGAATAAGCAGAAGGTATTCTCAGATAAGAGTGTTAGCTAAGGTGTTAGGATAATCAGCTAATTAATGATTTCGTGTGTAGTGGAAGGAGGCAGAGACTTAACCAAGCTCTCAAGTGTAGCCACAGTGAAGCTTCCAAGTCCTGAAACACTAGAGGGTATCTGTCAGTAAAACCCCTAGAAACTAAAGGGACTATTTGCAACACTAAGTCCCAGAGTAAATATTACAATTACAAAATGGTGGAAGCTGGTGTTTTTATTCTAAATGAGAGAAGAATGACTAAAATTATAAACAGACTGAAAATGCCCCAGAGGTTGAAAAATCTATTTATTTGCTCATGTTTTAGGTAACGGTTTCAAAAACTGTTTTGGAATATGTTGCTCCAAAGGGAAAGCTCTATTTCTAGTAACAATTAAGAGCTGGTATTCTAACTTGTATTTTTATATTTTGCCACTAGCAGTATGATTTCTAAAGGCAGTAGCAGTCCTACATTCTCCAGACATCACTCACAGGCAAAGCAGGCTGTGAGGCTACAAATTGTCTATTTATATAAAAACACTCAGAGCTGTGTTAGGTAGTAATGGAGTCCACAGAATCTACTTTGGCAGGTACCATTCTGCTATTCAGTCATTTCTTCTTGATCAACGAATGTTAGTTGAGGTGCTGCTAAATGCTAGATGCTTTTGTCACTGATAGAGAATGTCTCCCCCTCAGTGGGATTTCATTATGTGGGTTCAATGATTCTCTGTTTGGTCTGGTTACTTAGGCACCTGTTCTATGAATGGCGCTAGAGGCAGAAAGGAGCGATTTGAGCAAATTCTTCTTATAGGTTCAACTCTCTATAGAGATTGTGTAGGTATAAACAATCTAGGTTAATCAGGACCTCTAGTGACTACATTAAAAAAAAGAAAAGCATTCTTTAGGTTAGCTTTCAACACATTGTAGGGAATGATAATTGTTAGCAAATGCATTCTGTTAAAAAAAAATAAGTGTAATCCAAAGAATCTATAAATTGTGGTTGTTAAGTTCTGACTTTCAATTCATTTTTATTTTTAAATACTTTCACAAACTCCTAAGAAAGGGACAAATCAAATATTTCAAACATCTCTATATTGATTTTAGCCTTCTTTTTTTTTTTCTTTTTTTTCTCTTTTTTTTTTAATAGAGGCATGTTATTTATTTATTTATTTGTTTGTTTGTTTGTTTGTTTATACATGCACTGGGTACAGTCAGAAGCGCGGGAGGGTGAGAGAATTCACCAGAGCCAGAGCGGGGAGCAGAGCAGGCAGAAGGACCGAAGTACACTGCTGAGGGGAGCAGCGGGCGGCAGGAGAGGTCTGCGCGCCATGTGGGACCCTCCTCCGGTGGCTGGGGAGCAGCCGGGGATCGAACCGGCACCGCAGAGATCGCGGGCAGCTTCGCAACCCAGCGCTCAACCGCTGCGCCACCGGGGAGGCCCGATTTTAGCCTTCTATTGATTTTTCTATTTTGAAGTATTGGAACATACATTCTATTAGTACTCATTTTAACTTAAAGGATACAAACAGGAATCACAGCATACATGAATCCATTGATAAAATAAACCTCACTCTGCAGATAGCATGGCTTCCACAATAAACATTTATTTTTATACAAGAGCTGGGGTACAGGCCAGAGGCATGGGAGGGTAAGAGGATTCACCAGAGACAGAGGGGGGAGCAGAACAGTCAGATGACAGAAACAGTGCTGAGGGGAGCAGCGGGCACGACATGAGAGGTCTGCCACACCATGTGGGATTCTTGCCAGCCAGCGGGGATCAAACTGGCACTGCAGAGGCTGTGGGCAGCTTCGCAGCACAGCGCTCAACCCTCTGTGCCACCGGGGAGGCCCCACGATAAACATTAAATATGAACTTCTAGAAAGTTTTGTATTGTTATCTTTATTATAAATATTGGATGCAATTATGTAAGATAATGTGTATATTTCAGAAATTTGATTTACTATTCATATTACATTTACATTTTAATGGACTACCAAGCCTATAGAATACATGAATCAGGTTTATGCTTTTTAAATGTACTACCTAGCATCTATTTATTTTATTGAGGTAACTAACTATGGTTTACAACACTGTATATGATTCAGTTATCGGTTTCCACCTCTTCAGATGTATGTTACCACAGCACATGCCACAAATCAACCATAGTCCTCTGTGGGTCTGCTAATCCTAAATGGCTTATTCAGCCACCATTTTTTTGTTACCTGCAGTTCTGTATTCCTATACTAGGTCAGAACTGACCGGTCAGCGTTCAATCAGTCATAGGAGCCAAATCTTACAAGGTGCCTTTCAAATCAACCAAAAACAGAAAGCCTTATCACTCTGGGAAGGCTATGCATCATGAGGTATGACCAGGAATGCCGGGGTGGGGTGGGGGTTGGTGGGAGGGTGGAGGGTGGGTTAATGACCAATGTATGACAAGGGACTCCAGAAGCTGATCAGTGGTAAGCCTTGTTGATAAGATTGAAACCATGGCTGTGCATCTAAGGCTTGATCTCATTACAACACCAGGTCATCAAGCCAATGAGAAGTGCCTGGAGGGCAGACTCACAACCCCTGATACTGTGGATGACAGAGCACATTTTCTAGCTTCACCCCTCCCTTTTCTTTTTGTCCTCCTTCCCGCACAACTGATGCTGTATGATTATCCTATCAATAAAAAGGCCAGAATCTTGCTTTTTGACAGCATCCTGCACCCTACAGCTTCCTCCACGACTCCTGTTTTTCAGTGCCGTGTTGTCTGTGCAAAAGTCCTCTGCCATCATTTGTTTGGTCTACTCCTCTTTTGGCTGAACAATATATATATATATATATATATATATATTATTGCTGAACAATATATATATATACACATATATTTAAAGATTTATTTATTTAATTATCTATCTATTTATCTATTTATTTATCTATCTATCTATCTATCTATCTATCTATCTATCTATCTATCTATCTATTTATTTATTTATACAGGAACCAGGGTACAGGCCAGATGCCCGGGAGGATGAGAGGATTCACCAGAGACAGATTGGGGAACAGAACAGGCAGACTGAAATAAACTGCTGAGGAGAGCAGCGGGTGAGACAGGAGAGGTCTGCTTGCCATGTGGGACCCTCACCTGCCAGCCAGGATAGAGCCAGCACTGTAGAGGCTGCAGACAGCGTCACAACACTGCGCTCAACCACCTGTGCCACCAGGGGAGGCCCTGAACAATATTTATACGAATTTTTTTTTAGCAAAACAAGCTTCAATCCTTTATTTTTATTTATCTAAATTTGTGGATGTATTCATTATGTGTATGTAGGTCTTTATTCAAGCCATAAAGTCTTTCTGAAAGACATTTCAAGAGACTATCATTAGCTTTTCTCTTTGTGATGTCAACACTTAGCATAAATCCAGACTTTAGTATTTAGTATTTCTTTAGCAATAAATGAATTGTATCTTCGATGTTAAACATAACTTTTGGTGGAATTAATAGCTCAAGAGAAGGATAGAATATAATCAAAGGTAATAAATACATACTATATGTCACACATTGATACACCTTAAAGATATTTTCTCATTAACCCTCAAATTAAAGTAAACTGATTTACTATTAGTGCCTTTTTTAATCGTATTTTTTTTTCTTTTTTGAAGAATAGGAAAAGTGGATTTATTGAATACATTACTGAAAGAAGCACCAGGAGAGACAGGCAAGGTTGTCTGCCTTATTTTGTATGTTTTAATTACAAAGCAACAAATATATTTTAGCTTAAGGTTACTTAATTGAATAAATGAGACATACTGAATAATAATCCTTCTAGTATATTTTTCTGGTAATCCAAGTCTACAGTTTACAAAAAATTGCAAGTAAATCAAAGGCATATGAAGGATTAGATCATAGTGGTTCTCAACCAGGAGGCATTTTGCCCCTCACCCCAACCCAGAGGGCACTTGGCAATATTTCATGTCCAAAGATATTTTTGGTTGTCACAAAGCACAGAATGTTATGGGCATCTACTGAGCAGCAGCCTGAATTGCCACTGAACATCATACAATATGCAGGACAATCTCTTACCACAAAAAATTATCCAGTCCCTCCAAAATGCTAATAACACTGAGACTAAGAAATCTTGATTTGAGGAGGCATTCACACCATTTGAGACTTCAAGGTAGGAAATATAAGAATGATCACTAGTAGGATCTTAATATTTCTCTTCCATAGTTATTATTGCAGTAACTAAATAAGAATTTAGATAAACATATATATATATACATTTTATACATTTTACAAATTTTCAGAATGAGTCATATAAGTTTCAAATGCAGATGCTGGCAGATGAAAAACGTCAGTCCATGTTAGATAAGTTCTCATTCAGCTCCCCTATTCAGAGATCAAATTATCTTAGAAAATTAACTCATATAGTGTATCTTTAAGGAGTAATTTTTACCTTTATTGTGACTACATTAGTTATAGTCACAATAAAAGACTTAATTCAATAACTTAATCTCAATGACTTAATTCAATAGAAAAGTGTCTCTATATCAGTTAAAAGCCCATTGTGGCTGTTCTTATTTGTGAACTTTATATTACATATGATGATCCAGTGACCTAGATCTACTCCATTTATGCCTGTAACCCTCCCAGGATGCCAGAATATCTACTTCAAACTTGCAGAGGAGAGAGCACAATGTACTTGCTTTTCAAAAGAACTAGCCCAGGGACTTAGTCATTATCCTGCTCACATTCTATTGATAAGAAGGGGTCACCTAACTATACACCTGGATACAAAAAGTGCTAAGGGGCCATGTTCCCCCACAGCTTTGCATTGTACAAAGGAGCGATTACATTTTCTTGTGTAAAATACTCTTTCACAACCAGAATCCAATTTATTCATTGCATTATCAAATTTTACAAGCCTATTAATTGCTGGGCACTCTACTAGATTCTAGAGACATACAAAAATTGTTTTTATCTTCAAAGGAAATACAATACTAGGGGCCTTTGATCATCTCAGAGGTAATTCCTCTGAACTGAAAGCCCTTACTTAAAGAAACTGAGCAGTGTACACAGCAACATTTTATAGCATGGTTCATATGAAAGTTTTCTCAGTGTTTGTTATGGATTGAATATTGGTGTTCTTTCTAAAATTCCTAGGCTGAAAACCTACTCCCATATGTGACATTATTAGGAAGAAGGGCCTTGGAGAGATAATTAGAATTAGATTTGAGCATAAGGATGGAATGCTTGTGAATGGGATTAGTATCTTTAGAAGAGTCTCTAGAGAGTTAGCTCCCTCTCTTGCTCTTCTCCAAGTGAGATACAACTGAAAGCTGGCAGCTTGCAAAATGAAAGAGGGCCCTCACCAGAACTCACTGGAACCATGCTACCTCCTTGATCTTGGAATTCTAGTCTCCAGAACTATAAGAAATACATTTATTTTCCTTATATGACACCCAATCTATGGCATTTTTGCTATAACAGCTTTATAATAACTATAAATCCTACCATTATTATCTCTAAGTAGACTTAACCTTACTTAGAGAAAGACTATATGGCAAATCTGCCCTAATCAGTGTCTTGCATGGAAGGCTATGTTAGGAATTTCTCACTAAACAAACAAACAAACAAACAAAAACCAACAACAACCAAAAATGAAAACAAAAAACCCTGTCATTAATAGTGTTTCCCTCCTTATACAGTGGTCACTTGAATTCTGAGGTCTTTAGAAGCATTTATAATTAGACAATATGTGGTATATCCATATAATGTAATACAATTCGGAAGTAAATTATAACTACTTATTGTTACAACATGAGTGAACCTTGAAAACATTAAAAAAAGTTCTTTCAAATATTTAGATATGCAACTGTCCAATCAAATGTGCTTTAGCTACTTTTTTCCTCTTTTTTTTTTGAATGTAGGTGCACAATTGAAAATGAAATAATACTTGGAAATATGGCTACTTAAACACGTGTTCCACAATGAAAGATACTACATTTTACTATTCTTTATGTTTATAGAGGCATTTATTTACTCCCAAATCATTTCTACTCCTCCAAACTGGTGTTTTGCAAAGGTAGAGCAATAACGGTAACAAGCTTGTGGTATCTACTACAGCAAAGAACGTCCTCTGCCTAAAACAAACTCTTTTATCCTGTTTCAACTCAGCGGCTTTCATTTTTTAACGTGGTACATTACCTCTCAGAATGAAAGTCTGCATTTTCCAACCTCTTCACAGGCTAAGTGTGACCATGTGACTAATGAGATATAAATGGGAATGTGGCACTGCTCTTAATAGACAGTGATTTAAAGGAAACAGACTCAACTTAAAAATGTATGTATTTTTTTGCCTTTTGTTTTGTGTTCTGCTTTCTGTCAGCAATTTGGCTCTGACAGTCACATCTCCAGCAGTCATACTGAACAGTAAAGATCCTGAAAATATAGTCATACAGAGATACGATGCAGGG
Organism: Talpa europaea; assembly: GCF_964194135.1. Taxonomy (NCBI): domain Eukaryota; kingdom Metazoa; phylum Chordata; class Mammalia; order Eulipotyphla; family Talpidae; genus Talpa; species Talpa europaea. The sequence continues at coordinate 109,029,224 of NC_140072.1, read as the reverse complement.
AAGACAGGAGTCTAGGTGTCTTATACCTACTTTGGATCTGCCATAACTTACCTGGAGATATTTCTAAACTTTGAGTCTGAAAGAGCAACACATTTCTATCTTGTTTAAGCTACACTGATTTATTTCTACATTATTTTAAGCTAAAGTTTATTCTCATGTATATCTACCAGAATTTGTTATGGGGATTACACTTATGCTTCCTTCAAGACTCCATTTAATCTTCATTTCTCCCCCAAGCACTTGCTCTTCTGTTCTCTGATTGACAGAAATCTTTTGTAAGCTCATACAGATGTTGCCATTCTTTAATACTCCACTTTAGGACTCTTTTTCTGATTAGCTAAACCTTTATTGAAGGATAATATACAACCCACAACCCAAAAAGTTGCACATGTCACCATTGCGCAGCTCAATGAATTTTCAGAAAGTAAATCTACCCAATTACCCATTATCAGTACATCAGAAGAATGTTTTATAATCACTTTCAATTACTACATGTCAGAGAAGGACATCATCCTGACATTTTAAAAAATATATTGGATTTCTCTGAACTTCATATAAATAGAATTATACTGTACATACATTTCTGGATCTGATTTATTTACCCCTTAATATTATATAAGTGAAGCTCATTTCTGTTTGGTATGTTGTATTAAATTTTTATTATAATTATAGTATTTTTGGTAAGTACTGTCTTTTTATCAATTTATTTATTTATCAATATTTTTCCTAAATTTTAGTTTCATAAACTATTGTAATTGTTTCCAATTCAGAGATATTATATTAAAATATTGCTACATATATTCTTTTACTGCCTTTAGCCTAACTGTTAATTTTTTCAGTATATAAATAGAAGAGGAATTGCTGGATAATAGCGTTCCAAAATTTATACTTTAATAGCAATGCCAAATAGTGTTTTAAAGTGGTTTTGCCAATTTACACATCCAATAGCTATCTCTGAGTAGTAGTCCATTATTTGACTATTTATCATTGAATGCTTATAACAAGCTAATTTAGATATTATTTACATTTTCTCCCTAGTCCCTACAAGCTATCAAGGATAGGATTCATATGTTTCTAATTTGCCACCTTTAGATAATCAGTTTAAACTGAAAAAAGTGTATTAAACATTTAGACGAAGATACTTCTAAATCTCATAAATTAAAATGAGTTAGGGCTCTGTCTTAACATTATGAAGCTGTTTGATACAACCTGTTATTGGCTACAGAGATATATTTGCATTTATTAATTTTAAATAAATATACTTTTAAAGTAAATATATGGATTTAGTAAAAACTTAGTGTTATTTCAAAGTAATCAATTGTGGGTTCTTTGGCATAATATACATGCTAACTAAAAATATATTGTCAACACTAAGAAGATTGCTTTGGTGATATTGATGTTTCTCCAAATGACTAAAAGTAAGCAGAATGGCCTATAAAATATCTGTTCTTTACTATGATCATGCCTGACTTCAGCTGATATAATTTGTCACTGGAAACTTACTTTATAAGCTTTACTTCAATCATTGAAACACATGGTGGCTTTATAGTACCTAGCCACCTTTGCCCTCCACATTTCTGTCTTTATATGTACTATAAATCCATAACTTTGTGGTGATAGCCTGACCTTCTGGGGGGTGTGTATATGGAGAGATATTGCTTTCTGTAGCAGGAAGAGTTGTCTTGGTGCTAGCCAGAAGGAATATGGATCAACAACAAAAGACTTCAGTCATTAGTAATCAGGATTAACAGGTTCACAGCAAATATCCATACTACTTTTATGCAGGGAATTTACAATCAAAGCTGATGTGATCTTTTGGAAACATCAAGGACAGATAGGATTAGAAAAAGGTGGAGACAAAGTTGAATTAAATCAGGAGCTTCATACAAAATCCAGACCAGTGAGGACAGATCCAAATTGTCTGCATGAAACAGACCTGCAAAAGTTGTGTAAGGAACAGTTCTTGGACAAGGGAAAGGAAGGAAATATGGCTCTTTTGAGGCAAGGAAATTTCAAGTAGCCAAGAGATCCAGGCAGAGTCATTTCAAGTAGATTGTTAGCCCTTATAGAGACTATGAACTTGGAAAGGAGGAAACAGAGGAAAAGAAGATTCAGAAGAGATGGAAGAAGATGTACACTGTAAGCATACATTTAGAAAAATGAATTTAATATAGTTACTACCATTATGGAATTTATAACCTCCAAAGGAGACTGATACTTATATAATAAAAATGAGATACATTCCATATTAAAATTTTGAGAGGTAGCTTGAGAAAAAAGAAAGAGTATAAGAACCAGACACAATATAGCTGGAATTAAATACTGGGACCCCTACTTCTTTTTTTTAAGATTTATTTATTTTGGGGGCCAACCCTGGTGGTGCAACTGTTGAGTGCTGGGCTGCGAAGCTGCCACAGCCTCTGCAGCGCCGGTTCCATCTCCAGCCACCGGCCAAGGTTCCCACATGGCTCGCAGACCTCTCCTGCCCTGCGCGCTATACCCCTCAGCAGTGTATTTCGTCGGTGTGCCTGTTCTTTTCCGGGCTCTGGTGAATTCTCTCACCCTCCTGCGCTTCTGACTGTACCCCGTGCTTGTATAAGTAAATAAATAAATCTTTTGTTTTAAAGATTTATTTTTATACAAGAACTGGGGTACAGGCCAGAGGCATGGGAGGGTGAGAGGATTCACCAGAGACAGAGTGGGGAACAGAACAGGCAGACTGATGAAATACACTGCTGGGGGGAGCAGTGGGTATGACAAGAGAGGTCTACCATGCCATGTGGGAATTTCCCTGGCCGGCTGGGAATTGAACCTGCACTGCAGAGGCTATGGACAGCTCCACAGCACTGTGCTCAACCCGCTGTGCCACCGGGGAGCACCCCCGCCACTACTTCTTTAATTCTGTTTTATTATCTATAAAATGAGAGGAATAAAAGAAACCTGATATGAATTTTATTGTGAACAAAGTTAATAATCAATTTAAGGACCTCTCCTGGTGGCAGAGCGGTTGAGTGTTGGGCTGCGAGGCTGCCCACAGCCTCTGCAGTGCCAGTTCGTTCCCCGCCCGCCGGCGAGGGTCCCACAAAAAAAAAAAAAAAAAAAATCTATTTAAGTGATTAGGTCTATAACATTAATAAAGTTTCATATTATTTTATTATTTTGTTCTTGTCATTAACATGTGCCAGATACTGGTGTAAGTCATTTACACTTATATAAACTCATTTAATCTTCATAACATTCTTGTGAGGCAGGTATATGTATTACCTTATCTTATGTAAGGGATTGATTCAGAGAGCTTTAGACACTTGACAAAGTGTCTAGGATAGTTGGATCACAATCAAATGCAAGTAGTGGGCAAGTTAGGCGTAAATATACAATAATTTAGCAATGAAAAAGTGCAGTGAAAATGAAGATGTATTTCCTACATTTCCCTTTTGATGAGTATAAAAACCTAAAGTATAGGCCAGAGAGAGTTGATAATCAGCACAATGAACTGAAATGCAGAAAGGTTAATGTCAGATATGGCTTTAGGGATAACTGGAAATTTGAAAGCCATCAGGTTTTCCTCATTTGCTCTTTGCTTATCTCTATGTGTTTATCTCTCAGTGATACCTGAACCTCAGTCATTGTTTCCCTAGTGCTTATATTCTTACTGTATTATAATCAGACAGGAAACATGCTTTTCTCTCCCAACTTCTCTTTGAACAATGCCAAGGAAGGGCTCAGATTGGCCAAGATTGGGTTAATGTGAGATGGAAATTACATCTAGAAAAGAGCAGGTGGGAGGAGAAACCAAAATGTTACTGGTTTTATGGGTGCAAGGTACACAGGTATTAAAACGTTTGTCTATTACAAAGGAAGAACAGAGTAAATTTATGTGGAGAGAGAAAAAGGGACTGGTGATTTCTAGAATGGCTTTCATTTCCTGAAGATTATGCAAGTTTCATTTTATTCCATCATGTACCTTTATACAAATTCATTAAATCATTAATTATAGCATTATTCAATACATTTTGGAAGGCTTCAATATATCCTATATGACATCTGATGGAAGCAATTTGATTAAAATGAAGATTTCTGCTTAGAAGGCAGGCACAGAGATGTAAAATACCTTGAAAGGAAAAGAAGTCCTCATTCTTCACACAAGGGGATCTAAATGATTTCCCTGATTATTTCTCTCTTTAAAAAAGGTACATATTATGTGGTAATTGTTCTTTTGACTACTGACACAATTAACACCTAATGCATGAGAAATATAATTTATGGTTTTATTTGGCATGTACTTAAGCACTCACATAGCAATTACTGGTGTGACATTTTTGTCTGAACTATAAAGCATTGCACATCCTCCCTTTCATCAGTTTAAAATTGAAGCAAAGAGGCTCGCTCCTTGGGGAGGATCTGACCTGATCTTATCTGCTAGAATGAAAATATGATCGCCTTACTGACACTATAAATTATGCTTTCCCAATGCTAGGGACTTCTGCAATAGAAATCTACACCATTAGTGCTACTCTTTTGCTCTATAGGAAGTTGTTTTACCTTAAAATACTTAAATAAAAAAAAACATTCTTTTTTTCAGCTGGAATTACATGGAATTGAACATCACAAAGGAGTATTTCTTAGGAAGCTCATGATGTAGCATTTCTCTCTATTGTAATGGCTATCATAAAGAGGGATCTGATTCAAATAGTGAGTGCATATCAAAACTCTAGAGCTGAATGAAACTATATCAATTTCTTCCTTTGAAATAAGTAGTTAAATGGCTCTCATGGGTGAACTTTTTCTTTAACTTTTTCCATTTACAATGAATTGGAAACACAAACAGCCAATAACTGTCACTGCCTTGAAAGTTAAAATGAAATCCTTGTTTGTGTGGTCTCTGTGGACATTTTCATGCCAAAGGTTATGATTTCTCTAAGGTTCTTGTTATACCCAATAACCTCAAATGCTTTTGGATGAAACTCTGCTCTGGTATCTGGTTTTTCTCTTTAACTGATAGAATTCAACTTGCTTTCATTATATATTTTTCCTTCTTCCTGCCTTTCTGTAATGTCACTTGCTTTTCCTTCTATTCGTTAATCTTTTTTTGAAGAGGAAAAAAAAAAGACATTTTAAATTCACCTCAAAATGCTTTCCCCATCAAACTGCTCTTAAAAAACGTATTTTTCATGACACAATTGCAGAATAAACCTGTGGTTAATACCTTATTTACACAAACTGAAGGCTGTTATATCTGTGTTTGGCGACCTTGAATCTGTATTGTGTTGAGTGCCCTTTTTATAACCTTAATTACTGGGGAATACAGAGCTTTAAAGAAAGACTAACATTTCACTTTAACATCCACAATAATCTATTATAAAGCCAGCTAAGCCAGTCCCCAAATACAGAGAAATGTTATTACATGCTCAGCTAGCTGTCAAGGGGCCATGAGTCAGTGGCTTACAGTTATCAAAAGTAACAAGGTTGTTCAGAATTTCCTCCAACAAAGCCAGCCAGCTTATGGAAGGATTAAGCTCTCTTTGATTAGAACAACTGGAACATGTCCTACCCTTTTAATTAGCATTCCCTTTTGCTTGGTGGAGGCTGGTAATTTGACACTCACATTAGGCATCTCCAGAAATGATTTGGTATATTGTCCCACTCATGAGCATTAGAGCCATAGTATATACTTCTGCATCAACTAAAATTTGAACAGCCAAAGGATTTATGTTCAAGACCCTGTAAAATCCCAAGGGCACTATGCCTCTAATAGACAAAATGTAATAACACTCCAATATAATGTGTGGCAGGAGACTCGGTTAGCCTTTAGGCATAGTATATTACCCTAAGGCCATCCTCTTTTTGCTTTCTATCTTTGGGAACAAAATTTTATGTCAGCTTTATTGATATTTTACAGGTTTACATTTTAATTCATACCTTAAGGCAATGCAGTGAGAGAAGACCTCTACTTATGCTGCTGGATTACTTAGTTGGTGCATAAATATAATTTCTCAGTGACCACACTAACCAGAGCAGAGCAGGAGCTATGAGGAGTGAGAGAGGAGACGGTGCTGCCATTCCTCAGGGGTTGCTACTCTATTTGGAAACAAATTCAGGCATAAATATATCCTTTCCCCAACTTATACTTTTCTAGTATTTCCACGTACCTTTATTTTCTCAATTTCATTTTTATTTCCTCTTCAATTTTCCCTTTTTTATTTCCTTTATCCTTCCCTCTCTTGTCCCTCTGCTTCCTTTAATGGATAAGTATTGAATAAGAAATTCCCATTTTGAATATTGCCTAGTGTTTCTCTGTTCAAGTTATATGTAGCAAAAGTGATAAAAGTCAGAGCAACTTTCAGAAAGGGAAACAGTTGCTTAATGGAGCTCACAATATGATTTGAAAAGAGAAATACAAGAATACGATATATACTTTATAGGCCTCCCTGGTGGCATAAGGGGTTAAGCACTACACTATGAAGCTGTCTTTAGCCTCTGCAGAATGAATTTGATTCCCCAGGCCAGCCAGGGAGCAACACACATGGCGCAGCAGACCTCTCCTGTCTTACCTGCTGTTCCCCTCAGCAGTGTATTTCAGTAAATCTGCCTATTCTGTTCCCCACTCTGTCTCTGGTGAATCTTCTCACCACCACCCCTGCCCCATATCTCTGGCCTTGTACCCCAGTTCTTGTATGTATAAATAAAATAAATCTTTTTTAAAAATATTTATTTATTCAAACTGGGGTACAGGCCAGATATGCGGGAGGGTGAGAGGATTCACCAGAGACAGAGTGGGGAACAGAACAGGCAGACTGACTGAAATACACTGCTGAGGGGAGCAGCAGGCGAGACAGGAGAGGTCTGCTGCACCATGTGGGTTGCTCCCAGGCTGGCGGGGATCTAACCCACGCTGCAGAGGCTGCAGACAGCTTCACAGCACTGCGCTCAACCGCCTGTGCCACCAGGGGAGGCCAAATAAAATAAATCTTTAAAAAAAAAAGAATATTGTATATACTTTAAAAAGATAACTCAGTAGGAAAAAGAATCTAATTCTTCTTCTTTTTTTTTTCTTAATATATTTGTTCCTGCAGTTGAGCTAGTCCATCCCTGATTAAGAAGAATTAAGTTTATTATTCTTGCCTGAGAGCTGATTTTTTTCTTGGTGAAGTAGACAATTTTTTTTAAATAAAATGTTATTGATTTAGCAGTGGCTTATAATATATACATAAGTTTGGGGAGTAGAGTTTCACATCTAAGCTACCCAATTTAGATTCAAATCTCAAAATATTCTTTTCCATTTTTTAAAAGATTTATTTATTTATTTATTTATACAAGATCTGGGGTACAAGCCAGATGCATGGGAGGGTGAGAGGATTCATCAGAGACAGAGCAAGGAACAGAACAGACAGACTTACAAAATACACTGTTGAGTGGAGCAGCAGGCGTGATAGGAGAGGTCTGCCGTGCCATGTGGGACTCTCGCCAGCCGGCCGGGATCGAACCGGTGCTGCTGAGGCTGCGGACAGCTTCACAGCACTGCGCTCAACCGCCTGTGCTGCCAGGGGAGGCCCAAAATATTATTTTTCAAATGACTTTTAGAGAATCAGATATCAATGAAAGATTCTTGTATACTTTTTCACAATGTATTTAAGTATTTTTCAGTGCTTATCCTTGTACAGTAATCTGTTCATTAATGACGTACCACTGTTGTAAGAAGCACAGAAGACATTTGTGAAGTAAAATAAAATTTCTGTCTCTCTCAAGGAACAGTTAGGACAGTGGTTACTTCTCAAATAGAGCCCTCTCTCAATCAGCAATGGAAATAAGCCTTGTTGCTTCCATTTAGTTAAAAGTCATAATCTTCACGTTTAGTTGTTTTGTTGCTAAAGTTTTGAGTAAATTAGAAGGAATACAATGGATGACAATGGGGGCTTGAATTTTTCTCCTGATTAAGAAGAATTAAGTTTATTATTCTTGCCTGAGAGCTGATTTTTTTCTTGGTGAAGTAGACAATTTTTTTTAAATAAAATGTTATTGATTTAGCAGTGGCTTATAATATATACATAAGTTTGGGGAGTAGAGTTTCACACCTCATTATGTATATATAAAGCTTCACACCTCATTATGTATATATCTTAAACTCAGTAGAGAATAGGTTAGAGATCTGGTAAGAGTAGAGATTTGAAAATGTCTGGCAGATAATGGGAAAGAAACTGACTATGGGTGTATAGAAGAGGTGCTGGGTCATGCTGAGGGCTTACATTTCTAGCTATCACCGAGTGATTTTCCTCTGACAGTTCTCAGTATATTATATGATCTGTGTGGAAGATTTTTTAATGCAGAATTAGGAACTTTCTAGGTTTATTTTGTGGAAGAAAAATATGCTCAGGAATTGATTAGGTTAGAAATAGGTCAGTTTAGAACACAGTAAATCAAATTAAATTTCCTGTAATAAATGCAGCATCAAATATTGTTTGCTGATACATGCATACTTTTGATACTTAAATAGTATATGGGACATAACATGTCCTTATGGCATTAAGCCAAACATACCTTTCTGCTGCTTCTTTTGCTTTTTCCTTGCTCTTAAGACTGAACTCAAATGGACATACACATAATTCCATGAAGTTTCAAGTATAGCTGTAGTTTTTTTTTAAATTTTTTTTTTTAGATTTATTTATTTATACAAGCACTAGGGCACATGCCAGAGGGGAGGGAGGGTGAGAGAATTCACCAGAGACAGAGAAGGGAGAAGAACAGGCAGAATGACCAAAATACACTGCTGAGGGGAGCAGTGGGCGAGACAGGAGAGGTCTGCCGCACCATGTGGGACTCTCCCTGGCCGGCCGGGAATCAAACCGGCACTGCAGAGGCTGTGGTCAGCTTCATAGCACTGTGCTCAACCTGCTACACCACTGGGGAGGCCCTAGATGTAGTTTTTGTATATGTTTGTTTGCTTTTTAATTCCCACTGCAAAAATAAGGCATAAGCTACCTACCAACAACAATTTCTCCAAAGTTATTATGTGGATTTAGAATCAGTAGATGTGTGATTCCTGAAATTATTCTTCAACCTCCAGGGCCACACATCTTTGAAGAATATACAGTTTAAGTACCAATACATGGAAGCACTTCTCCTGAACAAAAGGGAAAAAAAATTGTGTAGAAAATAAAGTTATTTGTTTCACACTCTAACTCCCTTATACAACATGTTAAAGCCACTTAAATTGGGACCAGTGGGTCAGATTAATCCTATAAATTTGATTTTGTTGGTCAAACTAGTATTTAAAACTTTTTCTATTTAAAAAGATTCTCAGTGGGCATACACTTCCATTTTACACATTCTCCATCTTTTTTATATAGTATTTAGCACTTAAGAGTCACCGATTTATATTGTTTGCCTCTGCAGGCATCTGGAATTGAAAATATTGCTTAAGAATCCAATTTCCCTCATTGTATACTAAGGGAATAGTAGAATTACATGTCTGTTCTTCATTTTAATTACGTGATAATAGTGATCACCATTTTATTGAGTGCAGATATTTTTAAAAGATGTATTCCTCACAATAACCATATTAAAAAGATGCTTTTATTTCCACTTGAGGTGATGAAACAAAAGTTTATTGAGGTTAGAACATCTTCTGTTGACACACAATTTATAAATGACAGGATTGGATTTAATACTTTAGAGTCTTTCTAGTTTTATTGCTTATGACATTAATTTCAGCTCATCACACAACTTAGTTTTTTTCAGGAGGAAACTTTTGTTGTCTGATAAAAAACAAGTCCTTGGGATCATTTTTTTTTTAACTTCTCATAAAGTTTAAACTTTCTCATAAAGAGACTGTTATCTGACTGTATCCTATATCTGCCTTAAAATGCATCTCATTCATAGGACTTGAAGAGATTAAAAGAATTAGTCAAATGGTGTAGTGCCACCAGGTAGAAGAATTTGGATTTCAATGCATCTAAGTTGCAAAATGCACAAGCTAATAGCACCAGTGAACCAGGATTAAAGTATGCTTACTTGACCTATTGTCATTAAAAGGAGGATTTCCAGTAGCAGGTCATCAACCTAAAAAATTTCATTCTGACCTTGTGTTACATGTATTGAGACTATAGATCAAGTATCATTTACAATTGAATGAGACAAGAGGTATTAGATAAATATATGAAATCTAGCTAAAATTAACCTAGTGGAAGAAAAATACTAAATTTGTAGTCAACGTATAAAAATATAGTAGATTTTTTTTTCATATGCATGACTAAAATACTACTAAGAAACTACTTTTGTTGTTTTCTTCCAGATATTTCACCCCTGATCAAATTGCTTTGTATATTAAGCAGTCTCAATTACATGATCTGATATCCATTCACTTAATTGTTCAATTCTAGCATATGTGTACAGTTATTACAGTTATTAACATATATTCCTAGGGAAAATATCAGCTAATATAGAATATTAAATATCATATAAATATTAATGCAAATAATATATATTTATTTATATGTAAGTACATACAAGTATAAATAGATGGATTCTTTATGTGTAAGTATGAATAAATATCAAATATCAAGAAATTTTTTGTTTAAATTTGCATATATTGGGTCATTCTTTATGCTACAAGATTCTATGGATTTTGACAAATATTGATATATGGGTCATGTAACTGCAATTATCGTATCATTCAGAATAGTTTTACTGTCCTAAATATCCTTGGTGCCTAACCTATTCAACTATATTCCTACCCTTGAATCCCTGTAACCATGATATGCTTATTTTGATAAGTCTTATTTTGCCTTTTGCAAAAAATCATACAATTGGGATTATACATTATGTAGCCTTTACATACTGGCTTATTATACTTAACACTATGAATTAATCCATATTGTTGTTTTGCTTGATAGCTATTTATTTATTTATTTATTTATTTATTTATTTGCTTATTTTTACTGAATAGAATTCCATTGAATGGCTATATCAATTTGTTTTTCTATTTACTTATTGATTGCTTCCAGTTTGTGGCACATAAGACTGATGCAAACATGAAAGCTCATGTAAGTTTTTGAGTTACCTGGGTAAATACCTCAATCATGATAGCCAGATTATAGGGTAAGACTATATTGAGCTCTGTAAAAAATGGTCAGATTGAAGTCTGGGAGTGTGATGCCTCCATTTCCTTCTTTTTTTTTCAGTAGAGCTTTGGCTATTCGGGGTTTTTGGTGATTCCATATGAATTTCATCAATAATTGTTCTATTTCTTTGAAGAATGCCATTGAGATTTTGATTGGAATAGAATTGAATCTGTATATTGCTTTTGGTAGGATGGCCATTTTAATAATGTTTATTCTTCCAATCCATGAGCAGGGGATGTCTTTCCATTTCTTTGTGTCTTCTTCTATTTCTTTTAACAGTGTTTTATAGTTTTCTTTGTATAGGTCCTTTACCTCTTTTGTTAGATTTATTCCCAAATATTTGATTTTTTTTGTTTCGATAATAAAAGGGGTGGTTTTTTTGATTTCTTCTTCTTCAGATTTATTGTTTGTGTATAGGAAGGCTACTGACTTTTGCGTGTTGATTTTGTATCCTGCCACTTTACTGAATTGATTGATGAGTTGAATTAGTTTTTCTGTGGAGATTTTGGGGTTCTCTATGTATATTATCATATCATCTGCAAATAGTGATAGTTTGACTTCTTCTTTTCCTATTTGGATTCCTTGGATGTCTTTCTCTTGTCTTATTGCTCTGGCTAGGACTTCCAGTATTATATTGAAAAGCCATAATCATCAAAACTGCATGGTATTGGAACAAGAACAGACATACAGACCAATGGAATCGAATAGAAAATCCAGAAATAAACCCACAGATTTATGGTCAACTAATCTTTGACAAAGGAGCAAAGACTATGCATTGGAGCAAAGAAAGTTTGTTCCATAAATGGTGCTGGGAAAACTGGGTCGCTACATGCAAAAGAATGAAGCTTGACCACTACCTCACACCATACACAAAAATCAACTCAAAATGGATTAAAGAACTAGACATAAGACCTGAAACCATAAAATACATAGAAGGAAATACAGGCGAAACACTACGGGATTTGCACATCAAAGACATCTTTACAGACACATCACCCAAAGCAGTGATAGTGAAGACAAAGATAAACAGCTGGGACTACATCAAATTAAAGAGCTTCTGCACAGCAAAAGAGACAATAACAAAAACAAAGAGAAACCCCACCAACTGGGAGAACATTTTTGCACCCAACACTAATGATAAAGGACTGATCACAAAAATCTGCAAAGAGCTGATGAGACTCAGCAACAACAAAGAAAATAATCCAGTCAAAAAATGGGCAGAAGAGCTAAAAAGAAACTTCTCTGAAGAGGAAATGCAAATGGCCAACAGGCATATGAAAAAATGTTCAACATCACTTGTAATCAGGGAAATGCAAATCAAAACTACCATGAGATACCATCTCACACCAGTGAGAATGGCACATATTAAAAAAACTAGCAACAACAAATGTTGGCGAGGGTGTGGAGAAAAAGGAACTCTTCTGCACTGTTGGTGGGAGTGCAAACTGGTCCAACCACTATGGAGAGCTGTGTGGAGATTTCTGGACCTACTAAACATAGAGCTTCCATATGATCCAGCAATTCCACTCCTAGGTATTTACCCAAAGGACACAGAAACATCAATTCCAAAGAGCACCTGCACCCCTATGTTTATAGCAGCACTGTTTACAATAGCTAAGCTTTGGAAACAGCCCAAATGCCCAAAAATAGATGACTGGATCAAGAAGATGTGGTATATATATACCATGGAATATTACTCAGCATTCAAAAAAGATAAACACATGCAATTTGCAGCAACATGGATGGCGCTGGAAGGGATCATGCTCAGCGAAATAAGCCAAAAAGAAAAAGAAAAATACCGGATGGTCTCACTCATAGCAGGAATCTAGAAAACTTAAATAAGGGACCAGGAAAATGAATATAAGAAAGTGAAAATCAAAATCAACAAAAAACTATGAACCAGAGACACTTTTTGGGGGGTGGGGGGCGGGAGGGGAAGGATTGGGGTCAGAATGGGGCATTTGCAATTGTATGGGGGAATATAAAAATAAAATTTAATATTAAAATAAATAAATAAATAAATAAAATGGAAAAAAAAAATGGTCAGATTATCTTCCAAAGTAGTGATACTACTTTACATTACCAGTAGTATGAGTGAGAATTCACGTTGTTTCACACCCTCAAAAGCAATCACAATTGACAGGTTTTGGGTTTTAGTCAATTCTAAAGAATGTACAATGGTTTTCCACTCTATGAGATTGTAAAGACAAATGATGTTGAGCATATTTTCATATGCTTATTTGCCATCTATATACGTTCTTTTGTTATTAATGCAGGTGTTTATTTTCTTGTTGTGTTTCATTAATTCCTTCTAACTCCTCTTCAGATTTTAAGTATGTTCTTCTAGTCTATAGTTTTCTAGTCCAATTTCTTAACAATGAAAAATTTGACAGTTTCTTCCAAAGCATATATTTTTGCAATTTTAATGAAGTCAAATTTATTTTTTTCTTTATGGGTTGATGCTTGTATTACCTTTATGTAAACTATTTTTGTATTATATGTACAAATTTATCACCAAATCAAATTCATATAGGTTTTCTTCTGGAAATTTTGTAGATTAACATACAATTTTATATTTGTGCATATTTATTTTTTTAAGTAAATTGCATGTTGTGAACAAACTGAAAAATTTGAAAGAATGGGAGTATCTCTTTCACTATTGTACATTCAAGTTCTAGCAATATGCTTTCAAAATGAGGGGTACCCAATTTTGCTTCAAATATTTATTCCATGAAACATTAAGTAAATAAAGAATATTAATGATGACTATCTCTAAAGTAAGTACACTGAATCTGTAAAACAAACTCCAGATAATAGTATTTGTCTTTAGATATTCCTTTTTTCTTACTCTTTCTCCACAGTTCTGTTCTCCCTAAAAAAAGTTATCAAGACATGCTTAAAAAAGTATGAGTGCAAAGAAGTCAAAACAAGTTAACAGAGTCCTTAAAAAAATCTCATAACTCCTAAATAAAAAAAATTCAAACCACACTCAAGGAATATTGGTATTCTGAAATTTTTTCCCTACTATATAACAGTGTTCTTTTTTTAGAATTAGCTATATTACAAGAAAGAAATGGCATCCATTGAAATATTGTGGTATAAATTATATTTAGATAAAACAAATCAGATATAGTTCTTAGAAATGGACCTCAATTAACACCAGAGGAAATTGTTAAAGATATGGGAAAAGTAAAACATAATGAGCACTCAAGAGGGCAATAGAAATATTTTCCTTTTAAAATCTACAAAGGAAGGCTGTTTTGAGTCCAATTTTTGAAATGTTTCAGTAAGAGAATGTACCCATATAAATGACATTAATCCTTATTTTTCTTATTAAAGAGAAATGAATAATATATATTCTGATGGAAAACAATAGAAACTCAAAACAAGTTTTACAGTACAAAAATGAACAATACATTAAAAATCTTTGTTAGGATTGTTTTATTTATTTTTTGAAGGTTATAGTTTTATTAGAAAAAGGAGAAATAAAAAAGAGTTACCTGCATAGTCATAAGTGAACAGGAAAGCTGCTGTTAGGATTATTTGAATCCTCTGCCATAAAATATGGAATTTTCTAACTTGGATTTAATACTAATGATAATAGAAAATTAAAATGTCATTTGTCAAAAGGAAGTAGTATATCACTATTAGTAAATAGCGAATATTGCACAGCTAAGGAAACTGTCACTAAAATGAAAAAACACACTGCTGAATGGGAGAAAATATTGCACACAGATATAAAAGACCTATTAAGAGCTCATGCCACTCAACAAAAGGAAAACAAATAACCCAATCAAAAATGGGGTAGAAGAGCTAGGTACTTCTTTACAGATAGCCATGGACACATCAAAAAATGCTTGTCATCACTTATGGCCATGGCCATGCCAAAAAAAACAAAACAAAACAAAACAAAACGTAATGAGATATCACCTCACACCTATGAGAATGGTTCATTTCAAATGGACCAGAAATAAGCGGCTGGCGAGGAAGTAGAGAAAAAGGGATCTTCTTACACTGTTAATGGGAATGTAGATCTGTCTGTCCAGTCCCTGTGGAACAAATAGGGAGTTATCTCAAAATATTAAAAATAGATACAGCATATGATCTGGCAATTCCACTCCTAAGTGTCTACCTGAAGCATGTAAAAAAACTAATTTGAAGGGATATATCCACTGTTATGATCATTGCAGCATTATTTACAATACCAAAGTATGCAAACAGCCCAAGTTACAGTACAGATGAGTGGATAAGGAAGATGCGGTATAGTACCAAGTTATCAAAAAAGATAAACTCTTGCCATTTGTGACAACATGGATGGACCTTGTGGGGGGGTATGTTAAGCAGAATAAGTTAGAGAAGAAAGACAATACTAGATGGTGTCACTTTTATGTGAAATATAGAGAAACCAAACACAGTCAGATAAAGCCAAACTAACAGCAAACCCTAGAAATCTGGTTGTAGAGCTGAGGCTGCAAGAAGGATAGGGGAAGATAAAGGGGTGATAATGAAGTAGGGAGGGAGCACAATGGACAAATTGTGGTGCAGTAACTGTGGTGCAGTAACAACCCTGAAGGTGAAGATTGTATACCTCTAAAAAACAATGATGTGAACCATTGTAAATCTCAATTAAATATCTATAATATGTAATATACAATATATTGTATGTGTAACTTATAGATATAAATATATATATATATTGACTAACATAAATAGAAAAAACATGATTGTTATCGTTTAAGATAAGGCATATCATAGGATATTCTAATCCCATCTCAATTAGATGGAATTAGAAAGGAGTATTACGGCTCAGTTTTGGATGTTTCATTGGGGATGGATATTGCACATTTAAGTATAGGCAATATGTAAATGATTGTATGTATGATTTAAAATGCAGAGGGGAGGACTAGGATATATATACATATATATATTTATATATATATATAAGCATTCATCAGTTTATATTATTTTAATATATTTTAGAAATATAAATAGCTAATCAGCTTAGAGATATATTTTTATTTTATTTTTTTAAATATTTGTTTACTTATGCATATAAGAACAGGCCAGAGGTGTGGGGATGTGAGAGGATTCACCAGAGACAGAGTGGGGAAGAGACAGGCAGATTGACCAAAGTGCCCTGCTAAGGGGAGCAGTGGGCGAGTCAGAAGAGATCTGCTGCACCATGTGGGTAGCTCCCTGGCTGGGGATTGAACTCGTGCTGCAGTGGTTGCAGAAAGCTTCATAGGTTGTGTCTTAACCCCTTGCACCACCTGGGAGGCCCTTGAGATACATTTTTAAAATGCAAGATTGTATGTAATTAACCAAGGATTGAGAATAAATATTTCAGATGAAATTTAAAGCAAATGTTAAAGAATCCCAAAATATAGTAGATGGAGAGGTGGAAAGAAAGTGGTGTGAATTAGGTTGATAGAAAACACTTGAATGGGGTGCCTGGGAAGCTAAATGGAGAAATTATTTAAAGGTGGAGAGAGAGTGATCCCTTGTGTCAAAGCCTGCTCATAGGTCAAGGAAGATAAGGGCTGAGAAATGAAAATTGGATTTAGGATCTATTAGTTGAGATCTTTGGCAACTTCTGTAAGAGCGGTTTCTGTAGTGATGTGGGAAACAAGAAAAAACCTGATTGGAATGAGTTCTTCAGAAAAGGAAAAGAGTGAAATTGGAAACAGCAGATAGAGACAATCATTGCAATGACATTCAGGACAAAGGGAAAGAGGAAGAAGAATGGTAACTAGAGAGAAAAATGGTAAAGATAAACTTCAAGTTCATTTTTTTTTTTGTATTTTTTTAAGATGGAAGAGATAATATCATGTTTTGATAATTTATTCATTTCCTATGGCTGCTGAAACAAGTCACAACAAACCCAGAAGACTAAAACAGCAGTAACATATTCTCTCATGGTTCTGGAGGCAAGAACCTAAAATCAAGGTGCAAAACCTTTCAAGGTTCTGGGGGAGAATCCTTTGTTACTCTTTCAGCTTCTGGTGGCTTCACACATTCCTTGGTTTCCCTGATTGTGTTGCCCAATGTCTGTCTCCCTGATCACAGTGTTTTGTTTTTGTTTTTTTTGTTTTTTTTTCCATTCCCATGTCTACCTTCAGGTTTTTTAAAGGGAACATGTTATTGCATTTAGAACACACTAGATAATCCATGACATTCTCATTTCAATATCCTTCACATGGGTGCAGTCTCTTTTTGTCTAAATAAAGTAATACTAACAATATTTGGGTTTTAGGGGATATACATATTTCTGGGGATCCTCACTCAACTCTCTATAGATATTGATGGAAATTATATATGAGAGAAGAAAACTAATGAATCAGGAGAGAAGCAGAGATTTGCTAAATCAATATTCTTTGATGGGGATTCATACATGAGTTGAGTACATGATAATCCTCCCAACTGTAATAGAATAATCCTAGGATATATGAATAGATTCATGAATAGATGTGATAAGAGCTTGTAGAACTCTTTTGATTTCTTCAGTTTTCTTGTTCAAAAAACAAAATCATTGTCTTAGGTAATTAAAAAAAAGATATGAGCTGATGATTTTCATGTAGGTAATTTCTTGAATGAGACATTCTCAGGAAAGACCATTAAAGGGAAGGGAAGAGGAAGACAAGGAAGGGAAGAAAGTAAGAAAAGAAGGCAACTTTAGGCAGTTTCATAAATCCTCAGTCTCAATGTGTAGGAGGATTCTGCCTAAGAGTTGTCCTCACCAAAGGTAAGTGAGCTGGACTTTGATACGACAATAAGCATTAGTCATTGTTGAAATGTTTCCCAAGGATGATAAAATCCCTGCATTTCTATTTCAAAATAGGCTCCATTAACCTGAGATAATCCTCTGAAAAATAGTTCCAGGCACTAGTTGTTTGAAGCAAAGGTACTGTGAAGCCAATAGCTAAACAATCAAAGAAATCCAAGAGTTCTAAAGTTTCTCAGAGAAGCATGACATTATTCACTACTCTCATTGATTGAGGGTGAGGGTGAGAGTGAAAATACAGGAAATTAAAGATAGAGAAGAAAGAATGAAGGAGTTGTCACATAGGATAGGTGCAAAATTGGATTTGGGCAAAAGAATAAGACTGGAGAGAAGAACTTTTAATTCTTACTAGATTTAATGAATTTTTCTCTAGTCATTTTCAACATAGAGTAGGGAGAAAAGTGGTTGTTGGTTCACCAAAAGTATGAAAAAAATAACAAAAAAAACAAAGTGGGGCAATGAAGTATATGCAAAAGTGTGAATAAAGCATATGCAAAAAAAATTACATTGAGTGAGGCAGTTAGAGAGGATGTGGAGAATTAGGGTCCATGCATGAGTCAGATAATTGATTGAAGGTGGGTTGGAAAATTAGTGGTGTTGGAATACTAATGTAAGCAAGGTAGAAAGATAGGAAATGGCAATAGAAGAGATGAATATTTTTAATTGTGATTCAAAAAAGAATGCAGAATCAAAGAAACTATGGGTTAAGATAGAATGCAGGACAAAATAATTGAAAGAGAAATGGTGTAGAAATCAAGATACCAAGATATCAAAAAGAACATCTGTGTGGATATTGAAGTCACCAAAATTATAGTTCATATAGTTTTGCTGGAAAAGGACATCAGGGCTAGGGCTAAAATCATGGTATAATGAGAGTGTATAACCTAGTTGGGAGTTGTCTATAATCCAAGAAACCGTAATGGGAAATGGGAGATGTAGTTTGATTATAAGAGACTCAAAGTTGGATGTTCCAAGGAAAGTGGAAAACATTTAGATGCTGTTGCAAGGTACAAGAACGATAATTGCCAGGCCTTTAAACCTGGAGTTATATGGAATTTGGTAGAGTGGTTACTCTCTTGAAATGGTCTCAGGATGTTTTATTTGGTTCCCCTATATTCCTGCTATAAGTAAAACCATCCAATATGTTTCTTTTTTCCTTCTGGCTTATTTCACTGAGCATAATCCCTTCTAGATCCATCCATGTTGCTGCAAATGGCATGAGTTTACCTTTTGATTGCTGAATAATATTCCATTATATATATATGCCACATCTTCTTGATCCAGTCATCTATTTTTGGGCATTTGGTTGTTTCCCAGTCGTATCTATTGCAAATAATGCCACAATAAACATAGGTGTACAGGTTCTTTTGAATCAATGTTTTTGTGTCCTTTGGGTAGATCCTTAGGAGTGGAATTGCCAGGTCGTATGGTAGTTCCAATTTTCGTAGACTGAGGAATCTCCAGATAGGTTTTCATAGTGGTTGGAGACAAGTTTGCAGTCCCACCAGCAATGTAGGAGAGTTCCTTTTTCACCACACACTCGCCAACATTTGTCGTTGCTTGATTTTTTTGATATGCGCCATTCTTACAGGGGAAGCAGGAGCTTTAGAGGGAGTCGGGTTCCAGTTAATTCAAGAAAAAAAAGGTGGAGAGAAAAGAGAAGTTTGAGGACTTGTAACCCTGAGTTTTAGAGGAGAGAGTGAGATTTAGGAGATGGGACAGGAGTTATACAGAAATGATAGGATACTTGGGGCTTGGGAAATAAGAGATAATCTGTAAGTGTTGGGATATTTGTGTAACTATCGTGAATAAGTAAGAGCAATATTTGACCCAAAGGGACAAGGTGATGAAGGGACAGGTAATGATAAAGGGAGGGAATAAGAATACTGAGTTGGGAAGGTTCTTATTAGGATAAGGAAGAGGTCCAGGCTTTAACTTGACTTCTGTTAATGGAGACAGAGGTGCAAAGGGAATATTGTGTTCTGCAGAGTGGTAGCTCTAATCCTAGCAGAAGCACTACCCTTAATGTTTGCTGACAAGAGCTTAAGGCTCTAAGTACTGAATGTCTCTTGGACTTGAACTTCCATTCATATGGAAAGATAAAACAGGTTAAACTTAAAATATTTTCTCTTGAGAATACATCACATTTTAATATGCTGTGACAAAGATACTGAAATTTCTTGCTAACACTTATTTTAATGATGTATATATATATATGTACTATGTGATAAATTTATATATATTTATAATTACATGTATCATATAAGGTAAATATATTTAAATACAGAATGTATACACTTATGTGAACTACATAAATACAAATATTTATGTAACTATTTATATTTCACTTGCATGTTCTATTCCTTTTTTTTTCCTTTTTTTCCTATTTCAGTCAACTGGTGGTCACTTAAATTTGCCATATAATTGTTTGTATATACGGACATTTCTAAATCCTGATCTGGGGTTTTTCTTCTCTAACTAGAACATTATGCAATGTCATTAATTTCTCTAAGTCCTATAATTAGAGAAGATCATCATCTTTTCTGCTTGGTCTATTAATTTTGATTCCTCAAGTGCTAGTTCTTGTGTTGGTTGAGTTGGTCCTTAGTGCTAGCTAATAAGTGTACTTCTTTTCCTAGGCAAAATTTCTGTTTGTCTGCCTCCTACTGTACAGCCTGCGTGCGGGTAAAGACCTGGCAGCAAGTGCTGAAGCTTGTGTTTGAGCTGTTTTCCAGGCGAGCGGCAGAGGACTAGGAGCAGCAGCAGGCATAGAACTTCAGAAACAAATATTGGTATGACCAGCCCATTTCTTCCAAGATGTGGCCAGCTGCCAAGGTCATTGCGCTATCACTCCAACTTAAATTCCTAGGCCCTGTGCTCTTGCCTGTAGGTGCCATGTCTATGACTATTACCTGGCATAATTAGCAATGTACAGGGGGAAATTTTCCTGGCTGCCTCTGTGGGGGTAATGAAACCTTTTTGGCTGCTATTGTATCCCCTCCTGTCATCTCTGCTGTTTCACTCCATAAACTATTGCTTGCAGAAGTATCCTTTGGCACATATTTTAAGCTGTGGTATTCTTTTCCAAAGTAATTTTCTCTGTTTCCTATGTTTGAAGAATTATGCACACCTTCGAGACATTAAATTCTCCCTTTCTGTTTTCACAGAGCAATTATGTATTTATTATTAATATTTTTATTTCTAGATAATTTGGCATTGGTTAGGCAGGCGTAAAGACTAGGATTGGAAATTGTCTTTTAAAAATGGTTAGGGGGGTCCTCCCTGGTGGCGCAGCGGTTGAGCGCTGGGTTGCGAAGCTGCTTGCAGCCTCTGCAGCACCGGTTCGATCCATGGCCACCTGGGAGGGTCCCACATGGTGCGCAGACCTCTCCTGCCGCCCGCTGCTCCCCTCGCAGTGTACTTCGGTCCTTCTGCCTGCTCTGCTCCCCGCTCTGGCTCTGGTGAATTCTCTCACCCTCCCCATGCTTCTGACTGTACCCAGTGCTTGTGTAAACAAACAAACAAATAAATAAATAAATCTTTAAAAAAAATTGTTAGGGTGGCCTCCCTGGTGGGGCAAGGGATTAAGCACCGCACTATGAAGCAATCTACAGCCTCTGCAGCACGAGTTTGATACCCCGCTGGCCAGGGAGCAACCCACATGGCAAGGCAGACCTCTCCTGCCTTGCCTGCTGCTCCCCTCAGCAGTGTATTTCAGGCAGTCTGCTGTTCTGTTCCCCTCTCTGTCTCTGGTGGATCTTCTCATCCCCCACACCTCTGGCCTGTACCCCAGCTTTTTGTATGCATAAATAAATAAATCTTTAAAAAAATGGTTAGGGACTTCTGTGAAACTAAGTAAAGGAAATATACAGGACAAATACAGGAAGAAGTCATAACTAATGCAAACAATTTGAGTTGTCCTTTATATAGATTTGAGAGAACTGCTATCACAACCAGCTGTAAGTATGGTTTTGTAAATGTATATATCAGGTGCTATCAACCTCAACCAATGTTCATTATAGTATAATTTAGCAGCATTTTACTTTCGCACATTTACTAAACAATATTAGGATAGATATGAGAGAAGGCATTTGTGGTCATTTCCAGTCCCTATTATGTAAATTGCTGGTGTCACATAAAATAAAAGTGAGGACTTTATTTGAAATTGTTATTTTAAAAATACAATTAATGAAAGGAAAAACCTTACATGATGATAAAGTCAGCCTTTTGTTTCTGGGCCAGTATAGATGAGTGAAAGCAATTAGGTTACTCACCTCTCTAAACTATCTTTTATTATATTAATCTAAGGATATTATTTCAATACATAAAAAGTCACATTGGGGGAATCTCTCTGGTACCTGTTACCACTCTAGAAATGATAACAAGAAAGAACAAAACAGAGAACAGAGAAATACCTGTAATCATAATGGCATAATCATAAAGATTTTTTTTTTTTTTGGTAATCACCTTTTCCTTAAATAGAGCAGATTTGGGAAAACCTTTCTAAAGTTTACTTACTGTGTTTTTTAGAACTCCATATATAAAGATCACATATCCCAGAGAAGGTAATATAAATTAGGTTGAAGAAGTCAACTAACAAAACACCTTTGGGAAGGTTAGAAATAAGAGAAAATGTTTCAAAGTTAAGAGGAGGAGGTAGGGTAGAAAGAAAATAATCTATGCAACATATGGTTATTGACATGACTCTTGCATGTATTATCTCACATAATTCACACAGTATCTCTGAATAGCAGACACAACTGTGATGAGTTTGCCTATCAATACCTCTCATTTGGCAGGCCACCTTTGAATGTCGTTGACAGCTTTTTCTATGTGAAGAGAAGGTGCAATGATTTTGAAAGATTCTGTGACAGCAAGAAAATTTATTTATTTTAAAAGCTATCTACATTTTCAGCTGGTTGGCATTAAAGGACAAAAATCTTCCTTTCAGAGGAAATACCTCTTTTGCTTCAGGAAAATATTAATGGGTCTATTCAATTAATAAAGGAGCTTTTGAGAACAGAGTATCAATGGGAAAAGATAAGCAAAATTATAAAATACAGTTACATGAATTTTTGAAGCTGCTGTTGAAGTTGTAAGGAGTAAGAAGAAGCTAGACAGAGAGCGATCCCAGAGATAGGATGGGAGATCAGAGTTCATAATGGATTTAGTTAGAAAAACTTTATATTGAATCAAGAAACATATTATATGGGCCTCTCTGGTGGCACCAGCTGTTGAACGCCGCACTGTGAAGCTATCCGTAGCCTCTACAGCAAGGGTTCGATCCTGGCCAGCCAGCAAGGGTCCAACATAGCGAGGCAGACCTCTCCTGTCTTGCCTACTGCTCCCCTCAGCGGTATATTTCAGTCAGTCGGCCTGTTCTGCTCCCCACTCTGTCTCTGGTGAATCCTCTCACCCTCCCAAGCATCTGGCCTGTACCCCGGTTCTTGTATAAATAAATAAATCTTAAAAAAAAAGAAACATATACAATAGTGCTATATACTGTTCAATTTATCTTGCCTCATGTATTTCCTATAGTCACTCTCAGGGGCATATACTAGCTAGGTGCTTAACAATCTTTTTTTTTTTTTTCCTTCCTGGAAACGCATTACAACTACATTTTCCAGATTTCCTTGGGCTTCAGATGATACATGTCACTGACTCTGCAATGTGGATGAAGGGGGAAATATGCTCCTTCTTATCCTGGCTATGAGAGGCAGCTGAATGCATAGGTTTCCCTAATGTGGTGGATGATGGAAAAGCTACTCTAGAGGGCAACGGAGCAATGATGTAAATGGAACCTGGCTCCAGAGTTGCTTTTTGATGGAACATCACCTAGAAGACTCAGTCAACTCTTTTAATTGTGAGGAGAGCGAAGACATCTGTGTAAAATCACTGTGTTCGGGAAGTTGTTATTATAGCTAGTGTGAACATCACACTAGCTCTGTAGTGACAATTCATTTGTCCTTAGCACATATCTTCAGTAATTGCTTTTATCCCCAAATCCCTATGTTTGTAGTATTTTGGGGAGTGGTAAAGGTAGCTGGTAGTCTGGAAATTCTATGCAGTTGCTACCAAAAGAAAATAAAGATCTTAAGATGATGCTGAAAGCAATAGTCAGAAACCAGATAAGAGGGGAAAAAAATAAAGAAACCCAGGGCCTGTAATGACACAGAAAAAAGAGCAGTCTCCTTTCCAATTGTATTGAAAGATGGTAAGTCTTGGGGGATGGCAGTAGTGAAGGTAGGCGAGGATATTCATTCCTGCTTTTATGTTGAAATGAGGACTCATCTATTTTACATGAATTTTTAGTACAAAATATGACCTGGGGCATTCTGGAGGCATGGTCACTTAAGAAAAGAAGAAAAATTACTCCTTAATGACTTCTGTGGTAATTACTCTAATACATGAAATCCAGAACTTCTGATAAATTTACTTTAACAATACTTTCATCCCCAGTTCTAAATTTTTGTTCTTCATCCTCCAATTTAGCATGAGCATGCCTATACATATTCCCATAATTTTAACAAAATAAAAAACTAAATATGTGTGTATACCTATGAATACACATATATACATGAGTTCACATGTGTATTTAAAGGGTAAATATAACCCTGGGAAAGGTTTGAGAGAGATGGCTATACCTAGGCCCCACTTCTAGAGAATCTGGTTAAATTGATCAAGACAGTAGGACATTTTAAACCTCCTTTTGTAATTCCAATGAGTAACCAAATAGAATTAGGACAAGGAGACAACATAGAGTGAGGCATAAAGACATATAATTTTTTAAATTATTTTTTATTGAACTAACATTGGTGGAGAGCACTATGATTCAGAGATAGAGGATCACATCTCTGCATGTTACCACACTCACCCAGTACTAAAGCCTCCCTAGTTCTCTATTCTAGTCCAATGGGTTTTCCACCGTCCCTCTCCCGCTCTGGTAGCTGGAGTTTTATAGTCAGATTTCTTGTTTGACTTTGCTGACCCTTTCTTTTGTTTCTTTTGTGAAATGACTATATTCAAGTACTGTGAGTAGTTTTCAGTAAGAGGACCATCATATTTGGGAAGAATGACTATTTCTATTGGGACGGAAAGCTAAGTAATTTGTTCGGTTAGAGTGTCAAAAGGCAATTGAATGTCTGTAGTCTATCTCTTAATTTCCAACTCTTTCTAAACGTGTCCCAATTTTCACGTAAAAACTCTGGGAAGACTATGAATTTATCTTACGGTATGTTTCAGTACCACTTGAGTGCAGTTCTACATCTGAGATTCAGCTACTTGAACTCTGCTACCACAAGAAGAAACCCAGTGGTTCTCTGACCATGCTTTTATTCAACAATTTAATTAAGTGAGTAATTTTCTTTAAGCACTCCATCAAATTTAGAGGCAGTCAGCTCAGATTACAGTCTTTCAAAAATGTCTATTACAACAGCCACTCAAAGTTGTGCTTTCAGTAGGAATTTCATTACAACTTTAACAATTTAATGTTTCACCATAGTGTGTCAGAGATTACCAGTGTTTCTTCAAATTATATTTACCAGATTCTCATTACCTTCAATTCAAAGTCTGGGTCAGAAAAACAATCTAGAATGTCATTTCTTTTAGTTCATTTTTTTTCCGAAACCATTAATTTTACCAATTGCTATATTGGTTACTGTAGTTAGTTGCAGATAACACTAGATTTTTTTTTTTTTTTTTTTTAGAAAATAAAAGGTAGCTTACAGAATTTCTAGGACTGCCTGAATTTGATTGATATATGGGACAGTATACCTGGGATAGTATTTAAACTCATCAAGGGATTGTCCCTATTAGACAAGAAAATAATTTAACAACTTTTGGATGGTATCTTCCCATTATCCTGCCATCTATGCTCACATTTTTACACCTACATCCATAGGTAATTGAGAGTTGATCCTGATTCATGGATGTTCTACAATTTATTGACATGAGTAAAAATATGTGTGCATGTGCATGTGTATGTGTATGTGTATGTGTATGATTTCTCTATCCTCTAACTGAAATTCAGCATTTTTTAAGTTCTTAATGTAAAATACAATATCATTAGCAATACCTATGACAAAGAGGTCAAAGCATGAAAATAATTAAGAATATTTGACTTAGAAGAACTACTACCAAGCCCTGATTTCTCTGAATGAAGGTTTGAAACTTGTTCACTTTTGCCTTGTACATCTTGTGCAGGTGACTATTTGGTAGAAACTAGATCACATGAGAAAATAACCAATTATAGATGGGTCTAGGAAATCTAAAGCATTCTGAAATTCCTAATGTAAAAAGGCACTTAGGCATTCAAGTAGGATGGAGTAAACAAGTTGGAATTACAGCAAGTCCTCACTTAATGCAGCTGATAGTTTCCTGGATACTGGGAACTTTAAGCTAAATGACATATAATGAGAGCAGGGCCTCAAATAACACCATGCTCTTCAAATTTGACTGGAATTATTTTTTACTGAGATATTGACCATAGAACATTAGTTCTTTTTTTTTTTAGAGGCATTATTTATTTATTTATTTGTTTTGTTTATACATGCACTGGGTACAGTCAGAAGCGCGGGAGGGTGAGAGAATTCACCAGAGCCAGAGCGGGGAGCAGAGCAGGCAGAAGGACCGAAGTACACTGCTGAGGGGAGCAGTGGGCGGCAGGAGAGGTCTGCGCGCCATGTGGGACCCTCCTCTGGTGGCCGGGGAGCAGCTGGGGATCGAACCGGCACTGCAGAGGCTGCGGGCAGCTTCGCAACCCAGCGCTCAACCGCTGAGCCACGGGGGAGGCCCAGAACAGTAGTTCTTGCTGAAAGTTTTCTGTCTCCTGAGTCTGCTCCTTTCCTGTCCTTTGATTATAAAGAATGGGGTGTATTTTTGTTTGTTTAAAATAGTGATAAAATAGCTTACAGCCTTATCTTGAAAAATGAATAAGAGATAATGTACATAAAATACCTTACATAGCACCTGCCTCAGATTTAGGACTAAATATATGGATAGTTAATATTATAGTTTTAATATTGCTGTAGGCATTAATAAATTTCAATGTCATGAGAAGATTGCAATTTAGAAAGAAATACAGGTTTACTCCAGAATAAGGTATGCTAAAAATTGCTAAATGTCATTTAAGGCACATTTATTAACCACTTACAAAAGTCCACTTTAGCATTCCTTTCGAGTAAGCTACCCCAGTGCATTTAACATACTATTAATTTGCAAAGCTGATGAGCAAGAGCAAGTGATTTGGGTAGTAAAATTGTAAAAGAAGTGTGTGGACATTTAGTAATTGTGCTGAGGGATTAAGGCAATTATAGAAAAATTCAGGCTAAAAGTGACACTGAAGAGGATTTTTTAAACATTTATTATTCAGATGACTCATCTAAAATGGATAACTGCTCTGACTGATTATTGCTCAAGACTGTTTAATTTCTTTAAATGACTTAATCACTGAAAACTTCATGTAGAAGTTTGGATTTCAGGTAATTATTGAAGGAGAAAGGAAAGTTGCTTGGCAGTAGATTTCAGTTTAAAATTAGGAATAAAATGAGAACAATAAAACATGCACCATGAAATTTCTCTCAAGGTTAATGATAATTCAGTTTGGAACTATATATTCAGATATAGCTGGCTCTTCACAAGACCAAGTAAGTGAAGTTTATCTTTCGTGCATCCAGTCATTACTTACTACCCTTTTTCACTCTGGAAACCCACACGATCTCTTTCTCATCCTCTTTTGTTTTATGTTATCAGTGACAGTTCTTCATTATAACCTGTTCTCAGGATGTATATACACTGTGTGTGATCTAAGAATATTTTCATTTTAAATATAAACCCAGTAGTAGAATAAAATTCTACATTTTCATCAAATATATTTTTATAGAAGTGGAAGATTTTGTTTTGTGTTTCAGGAGGAAGAAGAAGGGAGAGGGAATTGGAGAGACCTTCTAGGACTTTAAAATTAAAAAATCCTAGGTAGGTTGACCATATGGCCTATTTTCCCAGAAGAATCCTGTTTACATCTTTTGTTCTGGCATAATTATTAATTGTATCCCAT
The DNA here is from genome assembly GCF_964194135.1 of Talpa europaea. Classification (NCBI taxonomy): domain Eukaryota; kingdom Metazoa; phylum Chordata; class Mammalia; order Eulipotyphla; family Talpidae; genus Talpa; species Talpa europaea. The sequence goes on along the minus strand of NC_140072.1, from coordinate 109,001,272 downwards.
TTCACATTCAAAAGTGTCATGGTTTGGAAGATAAATTATATAGCCAACTAATTATTGGAACATAGCTAATTCTTTTATGTCCAAAATTAATGGCTCATTTAGGCAACAATAGTAAACATACTTTACTTATTTTTAAATGTCATCTGTGTAAATAATAGATATATTTGTAAAGGTAATATCCTAGTTAATACAAAATCCTCACTCCCCCCTGACTTGCTTGTAGGATAACTTCCGTCCCCCTGACATCTTGTACCCATACACAAAATAAATATGGATCCCTCTTCTGATTTCCCAATCTGTTAAAAAAAAAAAGCAAGTCACTCAATTTGTAGGTTTCTTCTATACAACTTCTATTTTTATATATTGTAGAAACTTAATTTTGTTTAAACTATGACATGTAGTGACATATAGCTATATAAAATAAAAGTTATAACTACAATAACAATAATAAATCATTAAACTTCAGGATTTTAACTTAATGTGGGTTTGCTTTTCTTTCAAAAAAATTCTGAACCAGTTTGAAAACCTTTCTAAGTTTTTCTAGATGACCAAATCAGGTCTTCTCTCTCTCAGAAAGCTAGACTCTGAACCACAAGGAATATCTTTACACAGAAGAGTTTATTCAAGATGGCCACTAAGGGAATTGGTAGCATAGGTATCCCAAAATAACTAGCCTGCCAACTGGCAGGAGTGCTGGGATTAGATAAAGGGTGAAAGAATGTGAGGAAATTGCAGGGCTTCATGTTTCCAGGTCTGAGGAGGTGCCAGGGAATGTAGGTGACATGAGTCAAAGTGTTTGACTTTGCCAGCATGGTGTTTTCTCAGCTATCAGCAAATGTTTATTTCTGATGCCACTATCAACCCCAGAGAGACAAAGAAAATTTTATCAGGGATGGAACACAATCAATTTGCCAGGACAGCAGGTGGAGCCAGTTAACAGTTAAACATGAGGAAGGGATACAGAAAATATAGGGTGGTTAGAGTTTAATTTTACTTGTTTCTAATTGTTAGTCTACAGAGCTTATTGTTCTTGTCTCAAAATAGAGAGAATCTGGCTACAATATATTCTTAAAGTTGTCACTCAAGAATCTTGTCTGTCTCTCTCTTATGCCTCCACAATCTCAATACCAGTGGCCCAACATTGCTTCAAGAGAGGGAGAGAGAACATGGAATGTTGGGAAGGGTCTTTTCAATACTCAGTCCAGAATTGATATCTATCATTCTCACCCATGATTTACTGGTAAAAACTAGTCATAATATTGATCATTAAACATTTCTTTTGGGAGACAATTCCACATTTCATCCCATCACTTCATCCAGTTCAGAACTTCAGAAACTCTGGTGATACCTAGGGGTCTCTACATCAAGTCACCTGCCTCCATCTACCAAGTTTTCAGTGGTGAATCAAGAAGTGATCATTGCAATAAATACTTCCATTCAGAAAGAAGAGAAAGCATTATACAATTGTTGATCCATAGCAATTTTTAAATCCCAAAGAGAAAGCATTATAAAAGTGTCTGATGTGAATGAAGTATCTTCTTTAATTACTTCCTGAGTCTGCTCTCTGGGAGGTTCATCCATGTCCACTGTTTTCTGTGCCCTTGGCTCCAGGCTCTGGAAAGCTCTTTCTCTTCTATTTTCTCTCTTGATAACTGAAAAGCACTTTTGAAAATATGTCTTCCTTGGGGCTATATAACTTACTGATGCTGCTTTGTATTGATCTAGATTTCATGATTTAATGGAGTTAACCTATTAAAAGATAGTTAGCAGATGGGGAAGAATAAAGGGCTTTCTGTAGAATATACTTTCATTTTCTAGACAATATCAAACCACTTGAGCAATAGATCTAAAGTTCTAAATGCACTTACTAATTAAAATCTGATATTTTGTTCCTTGTTTGTGGGTCCCCTAAATATCTTATTTTTTTATTTAGTTTTAAACTAAGAATTAAAGAAATATTAATTATTCATTTCCTAACGTATCATCAGTATTATTTGTATTATATTCTAAATATATTAGATTTTAATTATGCATCTTATAAAGATGGTTTTTCAAGTCCTATCTCCTCAAGACTGGTTCAACTAGACTGAAGTATGCCTATCTTAATAGAAATCTTTTGACAGGTAGAACTTTTTTAATGTTGCAGCAAATTAGACGCATTAGAAATTATTTTGTACATTTCTGATAAGTTACTGTTATTAAATATAATATAATCTGTCTAAAAATTTATAAGGATAGATATACTAAATACATGTTAGAGGAAATAATTTAAAACATAAAGTAAAGAATTTAACGTATAAGCACCATGTAGTGTTTTGTTTTGTTGTCATATGTTGCTATTGATTCAATATTTCAGTTAATTTTCCACGAACAGTTTGAGTCCAGTTTTTGAGACTTCATAAGATTTTTATCTTGCTTAGCTAATGGCATTATTTTTGCCTTTTGGAGTCCTCATTGATGAAGCTCACGAACTTTTGGTAATAGCTTTCTGTCAACTTACTAACTCAATAATTATGATTCTTTCATTGTCAGACTCCTTTTCTGGTATATAACATGACTGAGAATGAAGATTTTGTTTATTTTTTTTAAATATTTTTTATCCCTGAAAGGAAAGGTCTAATTTGTGTTATGCTCCATCTCACTCTATTATCTCTGCTTTTAAACATACATTCCCATAAATGTCTCAATAGCTTTGAAAATACTGTTTATATAAAGGGATAATACAAAAATTTATTTATAAATCCATTCTCAGCCTCAGCCCAAATTTGTAATCTATTTATTCTTTACTAAATATGTTTTGAGATGCACTTTTCAGTGTTTTTTCTTTTAAGTATTTTAAGAACCTCACAGGTAGGAAGAAAACTAACAATTATATTACTCTGTCTTCACAACTGTTTCTAAGCGATTTTTGATAGCACAACAGCAATGACTTACATTTATTCAGAGCATTTTAAAAAGTGATTACTAGGCTGAGTCCTTGAAATAGATCACTAAATTTAATCATAACCACCTAAGGAATTAGACAATATTCCTCTTCTTTAGACTTAAGATTCTGACTCTTAAGGAGACTCTGTAATTTGCCAAAGGGAATGTAGTAAAAAGGCACACAGGATTCCACTGCAATTCTTTCTGACTTCCAAGCTATCCTTCTTAAAGCCTACTTATAAAATTCTGTACTTTGTAGACCTGTATCAGGATGGTCCCCAGGCAAAGAGGAGGTTCCAGTTTCCCTGCCCCACCCAAGGAATGGTGGAACTGAGGAGGAGGAGAAGAAACTCGAGAGGAGACTTGAGGAAGGAAGGAAGGAAGGAGGATAGAGAGCAAATAGGAGACCTGGAGGAGGCACAAGGAGGAGAGAAACATGTGAAGAAGGTGCACTTGCTTTTTGGCCCTGGACTGCTTGAAACAGATGCGGGTGAGAGACCTCTGGGGAAGTTAACAATGGCAGCTTTTATCTTGGTTTTGATTTTGCTCCTTCTGGTCTCAGATGTGCTGGGTCACTTCTGCCCTTTTTCTAGGGGTCCCCACCAGGAGATCCCTTAGATTTGTGGCAGCCTTCCTGGTCTCAGTGGCCCTGCATTGGTGCAACCCTTTTTGGCTGGGCATTTACCCATAAGGGGATGGGTAACTTTGGATCCTTGACTTGGAAACTATTGTTCCCTTCTCTTTATTGCACACAATTGTATTAAAGTTCCTTTCCATTGGAAGTCTCATGAACTAGAATATGTTTTGTCTTGAGATAGCGGATAGCAGAACCTATTTAAAGTGGGCAGGTTTGGGGGTTCTAGGGTGCCTCTCTCCCTGTCCTATAACAGACCCATTAGACCAAACACAATGCTCAGTACATGCTGAGTGCTTAATAAATGGAGTTCACTTTACTGGAACTAAAAGAGTCATGTATACCAGTACATATAATTTTCAGCCTACACTTTGGCAAGATGTATTGACTAATATGTCTTCAAAATTATATTAATGTTAATGACAAGTTTGCAAAAGTCTTTGAGATGCAAAGAACTATATAAATGGGAACTGATAATCTTTTATATTCTCTAAAGACCTTATAGTAGTCAAGTGAGTAATTGCTATTAAGGAGCTACTGTTTTAAGGCTTTCCTCTCCTATAGACAGGCATCAACAGATGATTGTCTGCAGGTATTTGCCTGGGGGAAGCTATTGAATGTCAATGCAAATCAGGACAGTTTCCTCAATTGTAGAACATTACTGGCAGGAACCTTGTAGGCATAGGTTTATTTTAAGACAGCAGAATTGCACATTGTTTCAATAGGTTTATAGTACTAAATAACTAATTTTGACCTTGATATCAATTGCTTTATTTCTTTATGATATACTTTATTTAATGCATATTAATAGGAAACTGAAAATGTCAATGATTGTGGATAGTTTAAAACATATAACTTTTAAAAACATAACCTTCAAATTGCTTATATTATATTTTAAGTGTATTTTGATTTAAAAAAATCCAGAAAGAGATTCCTAAACAGACATTATCATCACATATTTTATCTGTTACATTTTGTTCTTCAAAGGAAATGGTATAAATTTCTAATGACTTAAGACCCAGCCACCTGCCATTCTAAAGAATGTTTTCCTTTTCACAAGTAACATGATGTGCTAATTAACTGTTAAAATTTAGGGTAGGGAGTTGAGAAATCAAAATGATAATGTGTTATGGTGAAAAAAAAACAAACATTTTTCTATTCAGATGCATTCATTTTACTATTCATAGTGGGACAAAATTTGGTGAAATTGTCATGTTAAGAAGAAACAGCGTCACCTTTTAAATTATAATCTAGATGAGGATCTATGGAAAATGGGCAATCTTACTAAAATAGACTTTACTATACCTGAAGAAAATCAATATTAGTGTCAAATGAACAGCATCATAAATAGCATAAAGATACATGTGGATATGTGATTAAATGTATATATTTAATCAGTTATGGTGGGGCTATTTAAATTTAGAATTTTAGTTTAAAATAGTATTTCATTAGCTCCTAGACTTAGTTTCCTTGTGTTAAATAGTTATCAGACAGAAAAAGTGAAACTCAGAACATGGGAGGGTAAAACTTGCCAATGATGTATTGCCAGACAGAGTAAATATTTTAGCTAATAGCATTGCACACATTTGAAAGCAGCCATGAGACACAGACAAAGGAAAGGATATGGCATAGATCATTCTATTGCTGTTCATTTGGCACCTGGAGTCATAGCAGGATAGCATGATATGATCAATGTCTCAGGCATTACAAAGAAAGAGTACATCATCCAGGATAACTGGGCATGATGTAGTGAATCCTAGAATAAATAGATTTTACAGAAAGGATTCTTTGATGAAAGTAAAAGCTTTTACAGGAAAAATTGATTTGTAGGAAATGCAGTGACTGTTTTCAACATTTTTTTTTTCATATGGTCACAAATTCAAAATGGCATTAGAGCAGAGAAAACTCACAGAAGTTAATATTTGCTAAATGTTGGCAATTATGTCACAAGCCCTTTTCAAGATATAGTTGTATAAAAGGATTCAACCAGTAATTCTGCGTGGAATAAATATCATAAGGGCAGCCTCCATACTCTTGTAGTTGGCAAAGACCACACCTGGATCCTCATCCAAGAGTGGTTAACAACAACAAAAAAATCAATATATATGACATATAAACAATTGTTGGTTGCAAAAAAAAATATATAGTGCCATACTAAAAACTCAAAGAATATACCAGTGAAAATGGTATAATAAATATATGTAATTTTAAAAAAAATATTCATAATCTTTAAAGTATTTTTTCTGCTATGCACAAGAATAAAATGTTAACAGAAAATAAGGATTGGCAGTAAATGGCAGCCCATTGATATATCACAAGGAATCCAAAAATAAAAATTAGCAAACAAGTCCAATAGAGTAAAAAAAAAAAAAAAGAAAAATGATCTCTGATTTACAACATCACTATAAAAGAAAAATTTGAGAAAGTATTACATAATGGAGAAGAGAAGAAAAGAGTTTAAAATTATGTGAAAGAAGCTGATAATTCTGCGAGACAGAGAGTAGCAATCAAATATAAGAGTTCCAGAAGCTCAGAGAACAAAAAGAAATATCCACTAAATATAAACAAAGAATTTTCATTTGGAAAAGGCAAAGTAATCTAATAAGCATGCAAAAGCACATAATTATAAGCATAAGTGTCCTATATTCAAGTAAAAGCAAACAGACAGAAATACATAAAAAAATTACTTTTCATTTTGGCTTAATATCTCTGGAATACTGTAACTATAAAACCAAACAAAATAAACAAGCAATATGTCTGTGCATGTTAGTGTGTATAACTTTAAAGTAAAAGTTTTTGATTTGATAATTTTATATGGATGAAAATTTTAACTAACTTTTAAGAAATACATATTGATAGTCTCAGAAATGCAAGGTATCTGAACTATAGCACATGATTATATTACATTGTTGAAAAAATGTACATATTTCAATTCCTTGTAATGCAAATTAACATTAGGAGCTCAAAAATTGAGGATCTGCTTTATAAAAGATAAGCATGGAGTGTTGATACTAGTAAGCTGTTGTAAACTATAAAAAATAAAATTGTAAGTATGTTTATAAAACAATAAAAGCTCAACATTTTTGTTAAAATATTGCATACTTCAGAAATAAAGTAATAAAATTTAAAATATCTATACCATTTACCAACATTTCTCTATTTCCTCCACCCTTCAACCTTTGACAACCACTTTTCATTTTTTTATGAATTTGACCTTTTTCACTTTTAACAACTTATTCTTGATGTAATACAGGTTTATAACATGGATTTCAAATGTGTGTCATTATAATTGGATGTCTGTATACAGCAGTTAGTCAAATAATGTAGTTTTATTTAATATGCTTTAGTTTTAATGTTGATGAGAAAAAAAGAATCTGTGGCCAGGATTATTGTCTATGTGGAATTCACACATATCCCCCATGTTTACCTGAAACTTCTTGAGCTACCCTAGTTTCCTCCCACTTCCTGAGCTGTGCACATTAGCTTTACTGGTATGTCTAAATTGTCCCAGCCTGAGTGAAGGTAGCTATGTATGTGAATGTAAGGCTTGTTACTGTCAATAACCAGTGGCAAATTAGTTTTGTTTTATGTCTTCTTCTTTAAAGTCATAGTATCCAGTAGCCTATCTAAGATGCTGAAGCCTTATTAAATCACGATTACCACCAAAAGTGTTGCTTCTATCCATCACCATACAATTGACCTCTTTTACCCTACTCTTCCCTGAAGCTGGTAACCAATATTTTGTTTTTATAGTGTTTTTGTTTTGTTTTCATTTGCTTTACTTCTTCATCTTCCACCTGTAAGTGAAATCCTATGACATTATTCTTCTACCATTTGACTTATTTCTTTTAACATAATATCTTAAGGGTTCATCCATGTTGTAAATAACAAGATTTCATCTCTTTTTACTAAAAAACTTGTCTTTAAAAAAAAAAAGGAATATTATTGATGCCAAGAAATATTTGTCTTTCTTCTGGTTTATTTCATTTAGCATAATGCCCTCGAGGGTATATATGTACACACATACAAATTTATATTATCATCAAGTAGCTTTTTTGCATATATGACAACAAAGATTAAGATACTAAGAGAAATGGATAGTAACTAGTCTTCTGGCAAGTGGAGGAGATCAAGGCTCTTAAATAGCTGACTTTTGGGACCTACCACAAAGGGAAGACTTGCTGTGTGCCTTCAGAAGTTAAGTCTCTTTACCTGATGCTTCAGCAGGCTTTTCAAGCAAGGATTCCTGCTGGGCCAGCTCTTCTAACCTTTTCTGACAGTTAAGACGGTATTCTTATCCAGTAACTTTCCCACAAAGACTAAGAGATCAGTTTCACTCTTCTCAGAAGTTAAGATCTTCAGGTTTACCAAGACCTTGCTTAACATTTTCTCCACCTACAGAGCAAACTTTTTCAGCTATAAAGTGCTGGCTGGAAGACAATTACACTCTGAGAATCTAATATATAATATGGTGACTAAAGTTGATAGTACTGGGCCTCCCTGGCGCAGGCGGTTGGTGCAGCGCTGTGAGGCTGTCCATAGCCTCTGCAGTGCCAGTTCAATCCCCGCTGGCCTCAAAGCAACCCACATGGTGAGCAGACCTCTCCTATCTTGCCCGCTGCTCCCCTCAGCAGTTTATTTTGTCAGTCTGCCTGTTCTGTTTCCCGCTCTGTCTCTGGTGAATCCTCTCACCCTCCTGCACATCTGGACTGTCCCCAATAGGGGCAATATCTTAAAGAGAGATGGGGATTCAAAAAGCAAGCCATCACTTGATTAAGCAAACAGTCATTGAATAAATGGGAAAACGTTAACAATAACCTACTAAAATATTTCAAAGCCAGACAAGTCTCAAAATATCAGATAAAAAGTAATCAATAAGCATAATGTTCTATAACATAGGAAATGATGGAAAGTCATTCATTTCTATCTAACATGTATCACATTATATATGATATAATCTGTCATATAATAACCTGATACAGATTACAATTACAAAAAAAAAAGTATATCTCAAATCTTTGGTAGACAATGACTAAAATGGTCTTCATTTATGTTATTTTGTCCATCCTCTTGAGAGTAGGCTGAATCATGATTCATGATTCACTTCTAATCAGAAGACGGAAGCAGCAATAGGATTTTAGTTTTGAAATTAGGTTCTAAACTCTGTATGGATTCTGTCTTGAATCCCTCTCATCGCAACCATTCCTATGGGGAAAACATGCAATCCTGTGGTGAGGCCCATGGAGTGAGGAACTGATATCTTCAATCAACAGCCAGCAAAGGTCTTGAGTCCTGCTAACAACTACATGATAGATCTTAGAAGTGAATTCACCTCTAGTTAAGCCTTGAGATAACTGTAGCTACTGCTGACACCTTGATTGTAACCTCCGAAGAAATACAACCAACCCAGAGGCACCCAACTAAGATACTCCTGTATTTCTAACCCATAAATGTGGTGAAATTAGATGAGTGATTGATTTATAGTCACTATATTTTAGGTACTTTGTGACACAGTAATAGATAACTATTAGACTTAGTTATGAAATACTAAGTAAACATCACTAAGTAAAAGTACATGTTTTTGAAAAATCCACATTATATACAGAGGCCACAACATATAAAAAAAGAAAAAAGTTATAAGAAGTAAAAGAAAATTTCAAATACATAATATACATGTATCCTTAGCATGTAAGACAGTGAAGTCAACAGAAATAAAAAGGCATAAAAACTGATATTCATTAAACCAACATGAATATTAATAAATATTATATAATATATGTATACTATATATATTTTCATGTACTATACAGTACATATATTACATGAATGTGTGTTTAAACAATAGAGTATTGGAAAATAAGGTTGAATCAATATACCTGACTTAACAAAAGATAATTTAATAATTGGATATAAATGATAAAATAGGAGATTAAGGAAAAAGATCATCTCATAAGGCTCAATTTCTGAATGAAAAAAGTTGCAGCAAGGGGGAACCAAGGAAATGTAAGGGAAAATTACATTACAAATGTAAGGGAAAATCAAAGGAATATTTCAGAGAAGCTTCCCAGAAATTAAAGACTATTAGTAGACTGAAAAAAAATCCCGCTGAGATCTCAGTAAAATAAATTAGAAGAGCCACAGCGAGAGACATCATTTTGAAATTTGAGAGCTCCTGAGAAAATATAATGATGTAAGAACTTACAGAGAGGAAAAATAACCAGGAGATATAATTAAAATGTTATTAGTCTTCTCAACAGTGGCCCTGAACATGGAAGACAATGGGTGCTACCTTCAAATTTTGAGGAACCGTGCTTTCAATCTAAAAAAATACATAATTGTCTAATCTCTAAATCTGGTACCTGGGTAAAGATATTTTCAATGGTGAAGCTGTCAAAATTATTCCATTTCTTTCCCCATCCTTAGGTTGTTGCTGTAGTTAGTTTTTTCTGTAAAGATTCAGATAAGAAACACTTTAGATTTAGTGGGCTGTAAGGTCTGTGTTGCAACTACTTGGGTTGTCTGCCTTTGTACCGTGAAAATGGCTACAGACAACACATAAATGAATGAGCATGACTTTTAATTAAGCTTTATGTGTGATGCTAAAATTTGAATTTCAAAAAATGGCATGTCATGACATAGATGGCAAGCCAGGTTTGTCCTGTCAGACATAGTTTGCTGATCCTTGGGCTATTGGAAAATACATTTCCCACACATGGAATTAACCAAGAAAGAAGTCATAAAATCAAGGATCCAACCCAGGAAAGAGGCAAAGGGAATCCCAGGATGAGGGTACAGGAAGGTCTTAGAAGATGGTGCTGCAACTGCCTCCAGAGTTCAACCCACCAGTCTAGGGGGCAGCAGAACAGAAGGCTCTAGAAGAATCTCCCCAAGAAAAATGAAAGAGAAAAAGCAAAACAAAACTGAGATTTCCCAAAGATTTTAGTGTATTGAAAATAATTTTTTTTAAGATTTATTTTATCTAAACAAGAACAGGGGTACAGGCCAGATGTGTGGGAGGGTGAGACGATTCATCAGAGACAGAGCGGGAAACAGAACAGGCAGACTGATTGAACACACTGCTGAGGGAAGCAGCAGGCGAGGCAGGAGAGGTCTGCCCTGCCATGTGGGTTGCTCCCTGGCCAGCCGGGGATTGAGCCAGCACTGCAGAGGCTGCGGATAGCTTCAACAGCGCTGCACTCAACCTGCCTGCGCCACCAGGGAGGCCTGAAAAGAATTTTTAAAGCTTTATGGGGTCTTAGAGAAGGAATCATACTGGATATAGGGGGAAAAAAATAAGACAAACAAATGAGATGATTATTTATAGGAGATAACAAACAAAAGAGAGGGGGTTTAACCAACATAACCAAGTTGTACGGATCTGCTCAATGGTCACTTAGTTATAATCACAGAACATTGACTTAATAAAGACCACAATATAACTATTTATATTGGAAACAATGTTAGAAGTATTTGTGAGCGTGAGGAGAGAAGGTGATTAAGTAGTAAAAGAATTAATAAATAGCACTAAAAACACATTATTTGGAAATATGGATGTATCCACCAGAAGAGACAGGTGACAGTACTGAGCTCCTACTTCCGAGATACATGAACATGGCTGAGGAGAGCTGTGCCAGTCTTTTTATTTATATGAAATACAAATCTACTTGATACAGTGTTTTTTTTTAAGATTTATTTATGTATTTGTTTGTTTGTTTATTTGTTAATTAATTTATTTATATAAGTACTGGGTACAGTCAGAAGGGAGGGAGGGTGAGAGAATTCACCAGAGCCAGAGCGGGGAGCAGAGCAGGCAGAAGGACAGAAGTACACTGCTGAGGGGAGCAGCGGGCGGCAGGAGAGGTCTGTGCGCCATGTGGGACCCTCCTCCAGTGGCTGGGGAGCAGCCGGGGATCGAACCGGCACTGCAGAGGCTGCGGGCAGCTTCGCAACCCAGCGCTCAACTGCTGCGCCACCGGGGAGGCCCTGATACAGTGTTTTAATATCAATGCATTTTAACAGCAAACCTTAAATAGAATGTTAAAAAAACAATCAATTTCTGTTCTCCAACTGAAAGTAACTTAGATGGTATAAAGATTATTCTAATTGCACAATAGTTATTTTTCTCGGCAATAAAAAGATGTGATGTATTAAAATAACAGCAAAAAAGGATTGGAATCAATCTAAAACACAAATGTTGAAAGTAACCTTACATTAAAAAAATAGTTTTGTAATTTTGTACTGGCTGTTTCCTAACTAGAATGTTCTTCCCTTAGCTATCAAAGCTTTTCCTGGCTTTGGAATCCTACCTACTTATCACTGTTATTAGTCTTTCTGTATCAACTTGCATGCACACACACTTCTTGTGTAGCTCCCTGCTTTGTTTTCTCCCATGGTTTCATAAACAACAGAGATAATGTTGTTTAATTTTTGTTCTGATTGCATCTTTGTTTTAAAATTTTTCTGTAAACCACTGACAGCTAGGATTTTATCTATTTTGCCACTTCTATATTCCCCCAACTTAATGTAGTAACTGGCTTAATGTAGTACAGAAGACACTTGATAGAAGGATGTTTAAGAAATAAAAAATTTATATTTAATAAATTAAACATGGTAACAATGACTAGAATAAGAATTACAAATTTTCCAATTGAATTAATAGAGATAACTCTCTCTCTTTCTCTGTATGTATATATACATATATTTATATATAAACCCTTTATGTATTTATATATAAACACTATAAATTATATATGTGTATATATATTTGTATGCACATATTGTTTGTGTTTTTTTAGAACTTGGCAAAATAATTCTCAACCTCATATAATCAGAAACATTGTATTTGAGGTAGCAGGAAACAGGCATAATTTATGGTGCCTATTTTGAAATCAGTGAGCATAAGGATACTTTAAAAAATGAAGAAATAGGAGTTCTTTAATATGTTAAAACATATTTTCAAACAGAATGTCAAAAATCAGTTTACATAAAAATAAGCACATAGGTATATAAATAATATTCAGCCAAGAAAATCATTGCAGTATCGATAAGTGAGTGGTAAAATGGTGTGGGAAACAGTAGATATATGGAAAAGTTTTAAGTTAGATTACTTGCTTACAACATATACCCAATATATCACAGATATATTAAAAAATAAATAAAATTTTCACTTTAAAAGGTAATACAAATGCTATAAAAATATAGGTGAATATTCCTTGCACACAGAAATGCTTTAAATGATGTTTTACTTGATCTTTTAAAGTTCATAAATCAAAAGTCATGACAAATAAATCCAACAGACAAAATGATTAATGAAAATTTTTTGAACCTGTACTTTTCTCAAAGTGTGAAGAATTACTCCAAATATAAAGTATAATCATATTCAAATTACAAAGAGTAAAGAATTAAAATGAGAATGTTCAACTTCATCAATGATTGCTATAATACAAATTAAAAGAACAGTAAGATTACATGTCCTTCTTTTTAATTGGCTAAGCCTAAAATTGATTATTAACAAGCTAAGTATTCTTACATACTTGTGATGGAACTGAAAATGTGTTCAAACTTTTTGGAGAGAAATTTGAGTTGTATGATCAGAACAAATCTGATCCTAAGAACAAATTCTATGAAATGATCAAGAATGAAATTGTATTATGTTCTAGAAATTTCCTCAAAGAATTAATTACATTGAAAAATAATCAGACAACCTAACATTTAGCAATAGTTTGACAAATCATATGATTTAATACAATTCAGTTTAAGTAAATGATGGTATACTGACCTGATAATACTTTATACTTCCATTTAAAAAAAAAATTACCATGGGTTTAAAGCATGTCTAAACGGAAATGAATACTCAATAAATGATACCATTGCAGTTTTTAGAAAGACTCAATTGCTTTTTCCCCACATATATTACATATATAACACATTCTATTTATCTATTATCTATCTAGCTATCTATCTCAATTGCATTTTGTAACAATTGAGACATAATTGTGAAAATTAGTTCTCTAATGCACGTGTGCACACACACATCCTATTTTTGAAGGTGGTTGCATCTGGTTATTGGATTGCAAATGACTCAATTCTTTACTCTCGTTTGCATTTTGTGTAATGAAGATAAAAGCATTTTATTATTCAATAAAAGAGTTAAGTAGAAGTACCCATAAACTGTCCCTGAAACTTATTGAAATACCATCACCAACTCTCACAATTTAAATCATGGCATTTTCATGACTGTCTCAAATAAGAAAGTCAGAAAATAGAAAGTGGCAACTAAGGGCTGGATGTCACTGCTTTCCTTTGCTGAACAGCTCTTCCTTCATAGCTATTCACTGTTTATAAATGACAGCACAAAAGAATAATTGGGAAGTGTTGCCTAATACAAAGAAAAAGGTGAAAGTCTCTGAAAGTTTTCTGCCAGAGAGTTATTTCTGGAGACTTTAGTGGGGAGTCTGGCCCTTCAGTGAAGCTTGAGCCACCAAATGCATTTGTGTGTCTATCAATATTCTCAAAAAAGTACAATAACCACCATGTAACAAACCAACCAAAACACATGAGAGATAACATTTTTTATTTTTTCCGTGAACAATTTTAGATTTAAAATGCTACAATTCCCTACTGTTCTTGAAGGGATAGAGAATTATATGCAGTATTTTGGGGAAAAAATGCATCTCATGACTTGAATCAGAGGTACCAGATTTAGACATAGATGGTCTGAGGAAAGTGTCAAGCTTTTTTTATTTTTCTAAATAAATTATCTACTCTCTTCTTTCCTTTTCTTGTCACCTTGTAATATGATATGGTATGGTACCTACTATTACAAGTTGTCTACAGATAGAATTAAATATCACAGATGTGTAAAATAACCATGTGTATTTATATCAGAGTAGAAAAAAAAAACCTGTAGAACATTTACTATACCCAGCCTCTATTTTTTAAATAACTTTAATAGATTGACTTATTTTATCTTTACAACATTTCAGCTCATGGCTTCCCTTGCCTGTTGCACTCAGATTCACACACCAAGGCACAGATAATCAAGTATTTTGCCCAAGGTTACACAGCTACTAAATGATGAGTCTGATTCTTAACAAGTATAGTGAATTCCCTAACAGTTTTGCAATGATCTAGTGAGCCCCTGTGTGAAAAACTGTTTTTAGTGTATAAGGTGGTGTTTTTCTTTAAAATGAATGTAACCTCCTGCTGTGAATCAGTCTGGAAGATGATTTATCCTGAGGCATAAAAGTGACTTGAGATTGGACAAGAGGCTCTTTCTTCCCCTCTTGATGTCCATATTCTGAAGGGTGAGGATTTTTAGAGTTGGTTTGGTGGTGAGGTTTGGTGGCAAAAAAATGAGTGGATCCATCAAATACCTTTCTTTCCTTTTTTGGCAATGCTGCTTGCATTGGCCACAATGGTAGTGCTTTTAATTAATTATTTGGAAAAGCAGTGATTCTCAAAAAGGTAACATTCAGTTCCACTTTAAAACATGCACCTGAGTTCTAGACCCATTGGCAAGAATTGAGATAGATTCCTTCTGACATTTTGGATGTAAGGGAATTATTATATCTTAACTGAGGTCTGAGAGGACAAGAGATTCTAGATACACTGTTCAAGCTTCTCATTATTCCCAATGGCTCCCCCTGTCCTTGTTCATTGTTGCTCAGCTTAAGGAAAATGGTTGTGTGTAAATTCTAACAATAATCACTACAACTTGGTTTCTTTACATTTTGGAAGTTTATGCTCTGACTTTTCATAGATTGAATTCAGCATTGAACATTTAATGTTCTTTGGTGAGATAAAAAATGCCCAGGCATGGATCAATCAAAAAGGGACTTCAATTGCTGTTTGTGAAAGCAGCATTATCAGGGGACTGCTGGAGTTGTTGCTAATAGCAGTTGTTTCTTTCTTTCCTTTTTTTTTTCCTTCTTCAGGTCCAACAGCAAAAGCTGACCTTACTAGTGGTGTCATGATTGCTGTGGAAACAGCTTAGCCCATGGCCTTCCAGAGGGTAGCATTTACAAAATTGGGTACAAATGATCAGTCTGATTTTCTGCTTTCGTTGTACAGCAAGACAAACTGTTTAATGGGCCAAGTTAAACATCCCCAGGAGTTCTTCAGAATGTGGGAGGAGAGAGCTCTAGCAAGACACAGGATTTCTTACTCATCAGTCATCATGGTATGCAATCCCTATGCTGTGGGCTCCTGTAAGACCACAGGTTAGAGACATCTAGTAGTTGGCAATGACAGTCAATCTTGAAGAGGAACTGATTGATGAGTTTGGCTTGCTGATTTCCACTGTTAATTCACTTTCCTAGTTTCCAGTGCTAGAAAACACTTCTAAGGCTGGAAATGATGATGGAAATACCAACAGGCAGGGAAAAAGCTTCTAAGGGAGCTAGAACAGTAGTTAAGAGTCTCCATAGTTTGGCAGTGCCCCTCACCCATGCAGATCTGCCAGAGACCAAGACAAATTTTGGATGTAACCACTTGAAATTCACAGGTATTTTTTGTTTTTTAGGATTGATGTAAAATCATGCTCTGCCCATCTGTATTTCCCCATGCTAATCTTTATACACAGAATTCCACAAATGACACTTGATTAGTGGGTGGCAAGTAAAGTTATAACTTTAGCACTGTACTAATTTGATTTTACTTAAAACCTGTTTTATGAAGTGATATTAACTCCCACAAGGTCTATAAGCAAAAATATCTAAAAGAAAGGAAACATTCCTCCTCTTCTTTCTTAGTGTATATTAAAGTAATGAGCATTTGTGGAGTACAGCCTGTAATTTGCAAGCAATTGGCTGACATATATGTTACTTCTGGACAAATAGGACCATCATCTTGCCTAAAATCATAGAGTTGTTGTCTCTATAAGAGACAGAACTAAAACTTGACATTCTGATTCTAAATTTAGGAGCTTCCATTTGTTCTGATTTGTTTACTTGCATACATAAATAGTATCAAATATGAATAATAGTTATAAATAATCCAAAGACTATTAAAGTATGTAAAGTAAATAATTTTTTTCTTTTCCCAAACTCATAACATTGAGCATTAAGATGGTTATACTTCCAGGAATTTTAAGTGAACATAAAACAGATAATAATATTCAAATGTACAAAAATATCCATGTGCATTTTTTTTAATTTTGGAGGGGGAAAGCTGTTTTTTTGAATAAATAAAGTAGACAAAACTCTAGGAAGGCTGACAAAGAAAATAAGGGAGAAACAAATACATAGAATCAGAAACAAAAGAGAAGTTGTAATAGAAATCTCAGAAATTTGCAGGATCATAAGAGATTACTATAAACATTTGTATGCGAGTAAGCTCAATAAAATATAAGAGATGGACAAAATTTTATAAATACACAGCCATCTGAGACCTAACCAGAAAAAAAAAAAACATTAAACCTAAGTTGACCAATTACAAGCAGGAAAATTGAAACAGTAATCAAAGTCCCCCAAAAAACAAATGTCCAGGGACAGATGGTTTCACTAGTGAGTTCTATCAAAACTTCAAAGATGAAATAGCCACTCAAACACTTACAAAGAGATTAAGAAAGATGAAATATATCCAAACAATTATTATGAGACCACCATTACTCTCCTACAAAAAAAGGAGACAAAGGTACCACACAAAATGAAAATTCCGGACCAGTTTCCTGGACGAGTAGATGCAAAAATTCTCCACAAAATCTTATCAAACCAAATTTAGATTTAAAAGGAACATATTCTTGGACTAAATGGGATTTATACCAGGGAAGCAAGAATAGTTCAACATCAATCAATCAGCAAAATTCATCACATTAACAAATCAAAAGTTCAAAATCATATGATCACATCAGTAGATGCTGAGAAAATATCTGATAAGATTCAACATACATTTATGATAAAAACCCTCAAAAATGGGGACTGATGTGTGGCATGGTGTATTGTCAATTTAGTTAAATCAATCCAATGTTTCCCTGAGTCTCTTCTCTATGGTCCTCTTTTAGAGTTTGTCAGAAGAAACGTTTACATATAATTCTAAAGGTGGGAGTGAAAGAGTAACCATCGCTCTTGGATGTCCTTCTGGTTAGATGTGATGACAGAGAGACAGTGGAAACTAAGGATTCCACGTTTCTTGCTCTCCCAACCTCTGTGCTCAGATATTCTTTCAACATTCTGGTTTTGCAGAGCAACAGTAGCTCACGGTCTATCACTGGCTGAAATCCCACAAAGACAATAGCTCTTAATATATTTCTGTATGAACTACCTTCTTTCAGTGCTACTGAGTCAGTAGCTTTGATCCTCCATATCCCCTTTTACAATCTGAATTTGCTGGAGGTCACCTGAAATAGTTGAAGGTATCATTCCTATAATAATTCCCTCATGCCATAACAATCACCATCCTTTCCTACTTGAATGCTACCTGATGCAAGTTTGGACTGACTAAGCTGAAGCATTAAAAGGACGAACAATAAGAATCTATAGTTAATAATTTCTTATCAACTCCTAAACATGAAGATCATCTCTTGTTAAATTAAAGGTGCAGAGTAGATAGGAGGAACTCCTGCCTTGTTTTCAACCTCGCAGGTATAAGGGGAGGAGGCACAGCACCTGTCCAAGGGACATTAGCCTTCCTACACCTGCTTTCCTCAGCTTCGTGTCCTGCATGGTTTTTATGTTGCTGTGATTTTACTCCAGAGAAAAAACTGTACCAGAGATCTGAGTTACCACTGATGTGGATTTTGGCAACATTCCAACAACGTCTATTTTTATTTTCTCACAACAGGGCAGGACTGTTTTTTGTTCCAGGGAAATACCTCCTCCCTGATACATGCACCTGCTCAAAACAGCCTCCTTGAGGGTCCTCGTAGTTATCTCAATGTCAGGATATGTTCTCTCATTTTTCCTCTGGGATACAACTTTGGTGATATGGCCAGCACTTGTGCTTTTTTTTGCAGTATTTTCCATTTTATCTTTTGCATGATTGCATCCTTTTAAAAAAGTATTTGAAGTAAATAGTTTATTTCTGATATGTTTAATTTCAAAACTCTTTGGCTTCTTTACATATTGTCTTACTCAACTTTGGATTTGATAACAAAATACCATAACAGGGTGGTTTAAACTATAGTAAAATATTTTTAACACTACTGGAGGCTGGAATTCCAAGATTTGGATGCCACCAAGTTCGGGTTCCAGTGAGGACCTTTTTTCTAGGCTTGCAGATGATGCCATTTTCCTCAAAGATTGAGGGATGGAAATTCTCCTATAAAGAAACTAATCCTATGAAATCATAGACCCATTCTTAAGTCCACATTTAACCATAATTATTCCCATAAGCACCTTAACTACAAATACAGTCATATTGGGGAATTTAGACATAATTCAGGCTGAAGGCTAATACAAGACATCAGAATCTTCCCACTGTAATATTGCTATTGATTTTATTCTCAATCCTTCTTATTTACTTTAAACTCCAACCCTAATATACAACTTCCTGGATATTCCTTAATGTGGACCTCTCCCTTTTCTACCTTTCATGAATATTTAGTTTCTCTCTTTTTCAGTGTCCTTGACAAGGGAATGGCTATTATTCTCAAGATTTACTCACTTAGGCAATAATGTCTAAATATAATTGAAATGCTTATCCAGATTAAAAACACCTGAGAATAACTTTACCCACAAATCAGTGCCAGTAAGTTTTGTAAGACAAGTACTCTGCAAGAACTGGAAACACATACACACACACATAAACCCAGATTCCAGCTAACAATAAATTTATACCAATGAAGAGAATTGAAGTTCTTCAGTAGTAAGATCTGGGATTAAACACTCACATCACATAGTCAAAGACTCCTTAGTTTTTAGCCAGCAGGCCAGGCATTATACAATTATAATAAAGATTCTGAGTTCAGATAGTGTGTTGTTAAATGTGGATTTGATCCCAATATCTGGGGGCAGATAATAAGGATATCAAATAGTTCCACTCACAAGCAATCTGTCTGGTAAATATGCTAATATCATCGGTAATAGGCCAGTATAATTAGATAACTAAGTTACATTCATAAGAGAAATAAACCATGAGGCCAAAAAGCTGTATTTTTCTGCACAATTGTCTTATATTTTCAGTGGATATTCATGCAAAATGATCTGATAGGTTTTGTAAAAATGTAACATAACATGTTTAGAAATATTTCTGAATGAGATTCTCCATCAAACAAGGTTTTTTTTTTTTTTTCCTACTTTTTAAAATCAAATACTTTATTGTGCCTCCCTGGTGGTGCAAGGGGTTGAGCGCAGAGCTTTGAAGTTGCCCATGGCCTCTGCAGCCAGCAGGGACAGCTTCCACATGACGAACTATGTGGGAGCTACACACATGGCGCAGCACCACTCTGGCCTCGCCTGCTGCTCCCCTCAGCAGTGTACTTCAGTCAGTCTGCCTGTTCTGTTCCCCACTCTGTCTCTGGTGAATCCTCTCACCCCCCAGATCTCTGGACTGTACCCCAGTTCTTGTTTGCATACATATAAAATCTTTAAAAAAATTAAAAAATCACATACTTTATTTCCACAGAACATGTGCAAAAACTCCCAAACACTTCAACAACACAATTAACACAGTTATGAAGTCAATAATATACTACTCAAAGCCCCAAAGGTCAATCAGCTTAATGTTCCAAACATTTCCAGATGTTGTTTTTCAAAGCTTTGCTTTTTGGAGAAACCGGTACGGAAGTCAAGATCCACTAAATGCACTGAACAACTTTTGCTGTTATTAAGGTGTTTGACATGAGCTTACACCTGCAAATTGGAGCAGGATGTGAAGTCACACTGAGAAACACACAGGCTGCCCGGGAGCTTCTGCAGTGAAGAGTGAGGGCTTGAGAGGGGGGAGAAAAAAGCCAGGCCAGGTTGTGGCATTTCTCATTTTGTAACAGAGGTTTTTGTAATTGGGCCTAGCATGGAAGCTGGGAGACAAAATAGTGGGCCTTTTAATTTATAACCATTTAATTCAAAGAAACCAAATATCTTTTTCTCTTTATAGCTTAAATCTTCTCACAAATTAATCTCTAATGTTACTTCTAGGAGTAAGTATTACTAAAAATGTGTGGATAATGAAAGTCTATTTCAAGTGAAAAGAAAAAATAAGTTATTTGTTGCTTTGTTTCTATTAACAGAATCCCTGCCTATATGGTCTACCCTCACATTGTCTGCATTTCATTCAGAATACATAGTGTTGATAATAATGAATGAATGACAGGCATGAAACCAGCATCACCTACAATCTTATTAATATAAGGTATATATACATATAAAGATACATTACGTACATATTATATGTGTGTATATATATGTGTATATATATGTACACACACATACAAATATAAAACATGACCTATGTTGAAAGTTATTTTCTCTTAGGGATTATGAATCCCATTAGTAATATTTTCCCAAATATAAAAATAGGAATTTATGGGCCTCCCCGGTGGCGCAGCGGTTGAGCGCTGGGTTGCAAGGCTGCCCTCAGCCTCTGCGGCGCCGGTTCAATCCCGGGCTGCTCCCCTGCCACCGGAGGAGGGTCCCGCATGGTGCGCAGACCTCTCCTGCCGACCGCTGCTCCCCTCAGCAGTGTACTTTGGTCCTTCTGCCTGTTCTGCTCCCTGCTCTGGCTCTGGTGAATTCTCTCACCCTCCCGCGCTTCTGACTGTACCCAGTGCTTGTATAAATAAATATTTAAAAAATATATGAATTTATTATAAAGAATTACCTTTGTGAATATTTTTATGAAGTTATAGTATTATACTGAATATATTAATTTGTGACCTATTCCTCTACACTATCAATGTATTTTCTATATATTTTCTGGTCACTTAATATTCTTCTTCAAACTTATTTTCTATTGACTATATACTGTTCAGCAGTATGACTGCTAAATAATTTGCTTAACAATGACTTATAATGATGAAAATTTCTAGGAGATTCTTTTCAGCTTAAATTGATTAAAATTATTTTTGTTTAGCTTGACTTAAATGAAGTTAACATAGTATTTTTGGATTTAAGGGAATTTTAAAGATCAAAATATACTATGAAATTGGTAAGAAAATTTAATTTGTTATATACAGATGTGTCAGAGCATAATTTTCTGTAATGTTTGTTTTTGAGAACAACATCTAAAAGAAGATGGAGAGAATATTGTCGAATAGAGTTTAGCGGAATGAACCACGTGAGGTTAGTTAGGGACTGATTGTGAGGGGTCTTAGACACCAGTGGCCTACTTTGATGTATAAAAAAAGGTTTCTCGGGCTTCTCTGGTGGCACAAGGGGTTAAGCACTGCACTATGAAGCAATCAGCAGTCTCCACAGCATGAGTTGGATCCCCAGCCAGCCAGGGAGAAACCCACATGGCACAGCAGACCTCTCCTGTCTTGCCTGCTACTCCCCTCAACAGTGTATTTCAGGAGATCTGCCTGTTCTGCTCCCCACTCTGTCTCTGGTGAATCCTCTCAACACAACCCCCCGCCCGCGGATCTCTGGCCTGTACCCCAGCTCTTGTATGCATAGATAAATAAATCTTAAAAAAAAAAAAAAGATTTCTCTGATAGGAAACTATTAAAATTTTTTGAACAGGGTATTAATATAAGTAAAGATTTCTGTTTGTATTAGAGTACTTTGCTGGGCTAGTCATGTCAATTTTGGATGTATTAAACTAATATATGAAGCCAGAGAAAAATGTGTTACAGAAGGAAGTAAGAAACTCAGAATTTCAGTAGGAAAAAAACCTTCAAATGCTTCAAGATCTTTGAATAGGTCAACAAAGTATCATAGAGCATTGGCTAGCAAATTAGATTTAAGTATGCATTTATTTTATAAAACATTTTCTGGAAACAGAATAATGTGTGTCTATTCACAAATGGAATCATCAGTCATTCTTTAACATAAGGTGACACATTAAGGAAGTTTTGGGCCCATGAGGCTGATGAGCTTCAGAGAAAAGGAATAAAAAAACTTCTACCAAGCAGAACCACATTCTCATTCTTTCTCTGCCAAGTTCTAGAAGACTGAATAATATAAGAAACTTGATGAGACAGGGACTAACAGAGCTGCCAAATACCTCTCCCCATTCAGTATGCATATATATTTTTAAAGGACACATTTCTTTGTGTTGAGTTGTATGAGTTCATTGTATATCAGATATCAACTTGTCATCAGATGTATAACATGTAAATATTTTCTCCCATTCAGTAGAGCTTATTTTGTTTTAGTGATCATTTCTTTCACTGTGCAGAAGCATTTCAGTTGGATTTAGGCCCATTGTTTATAATCTCTTTTGTTTCCCTAGCTATTAAGGATGAATCCAAAAAGACATCACTGAAATCTGGTTGTGAAGTATTTTTCCTATGTATTCTTCTATATGTTGTATGTTTTCAGATCCTACATCAAGTATTATACTCATTTTGAGTTACTTTTGAGTGCAAAAACACTAATTTGAAGGAATATATGCACTCCTGTGTTCACTGAAACACTATTTACAATAGCCAAGTTATGGAAACAACTTAAATACCCAAAGAAAAGTGAGCAGATTAGGAAGACATAGTATAGATACACAATGGAATATTATGCATCTATAATTAAAGATTAACTATTGCCATTTGCAACAATATGGATGGAACTGAAGGGGATTATGCTAGTGAAATAAATTATAAGGAGAAAGACAAATTCTGGATGATGGCACTAATATGTGGAATATAGAAAAACAAAGCAAAGGGTGTGATAAACACCAACAAACTCCAAAAATATAACTGCAGCATTGAAGATATCAGACCAGGAGGGGACGGTAGAGAGCAAAGTAGGGAGGAGGCAAAATGGACCATGGTAGACAATTGTAGGTGCTTTGGTGGTGTATGTGCGGTGGCAAAATACACCTGAAGGGAGGAGTCCTATAATTCTAAATTATACACAGAATTGTAAACCAATGTATCTTGATTTAAAAAGTCAAGAATAAAATATATGGAGAATTTTTTACTTATACCAAATACTGATTTAGCAATTCAGATTACTGTCAAACAAGCAAAAAATATCACTCACACTGTCAAAAGTTGTCTCTATGATAAAGGACACAAGAAAACACAGGGTATATATTTGTCAATACATAGAAAATAGAGGGAGTTGCCTAAATTGTGATAAATATCAGAACTGACTACAGTCACTTCACTTCCTTTTCTATTCCGTTAGGGGCTTACATGGCTAGAAAATATCTCGTAATAAATGTCACACTTTAATGTACTGGTAAAGTAGCTAATGAGTCACTCATTGATATTCCAGTACCATGCAAATATATTCATTCAATTTTAAAGAATGTTCTGCATGGTGATACAGAGTAGTATGGTGGTGTTTTTTTTTTTTTTCCCCCTGATGAAGTTCTTAGGTAAAATCTTAGCCAATATAGGGGTGAAGGAAAAATAGAGAAGGGAGGAGAGAAGGGGGTGAGAATTGAGACTGGTTCCTTTAGAAAAGGAAATTTTTGTTAAATGATGTAATAGACACAAAATCAAATTGCAAGCTTGAAAGTGCTATGAAAATAAAATGTGACTTGCTATTGTACTTTGTCAATGAAAACTTCATCCTTGTTTCTATGAATGCTATAAGAAAATTTACATCATAAGAAATTGAATACATTAAATATGATGAATGACAGCTGTGTCACTGTGATTGTAAAATTTATTGACAGTGGTATGAACTTAGAGGACTCTGAATGGTCTTTGCTTTATTATTATTTTGTGCATACAATATTTGTGAAAAATCTGAATGAGGTTCGGCAAAATAAGAATCACTTTTTTCTGTAATATATAGACAATTTATTCATAAAACCAAGATATTTTTGAAATCCTTTTCTAGTAAAGTCATTGCCAGTCTCTGAACAAATGCTAAAGAAGAATATACATGCCTCAGAAGTTGGTACATTTGAATAAAACTATTATAATGACTAGAGCCACAAATTACTATCTTTGAATAAATATACTATTGAAAAAGCCACATTACCTGAGGATGAGACTGAAATAAACTCTCTGGACAAGAGAGACTTCCCCAAAGATGCATTAGCATAGCAAGGGGAGTGGGGGCTCTCTACTGGCACAAGGGATTGAGTCTCAACACTATGAAGCTATCAGCAGCTACTGAGGAATGAGTTCGATCCCTGACCAGGGAGCTAACCCACATGGTGCAGCAGACTTCTCCTGTCTCACCTGCTGCTCCCCACAGCAGTGTATTTCTGTAGATCTGCCTGTTCTCTCCACTCTCTCTGATGAATCCTCTCACCCCCTGTGCCTCTGGCTTACACCCCTCCTTGTATGCATAAATAAATAAATCTAAAAAAGATTGCCTTTGAGGTGAGCAAGGATGTTAGAACAAGGAAGGGCCATATGGAAGTTATTGTCCACAGTCTTGAATTGGCTGATTGACTGATGGATGTTTATTAAAATATTTGTGCAATTACCTCTACAAATATTATATATATTCTTGGATGTAACAAATATTTTTTTCAATAATGGAAAAAAGTACCCCCCCAAAAATTAAGAGCCACTCATTTGAATTACCCAAGTAAGAAATGAGTATTCCATGAAACTCATTAAATGTAACATTAATTATACATTCCTATATATATTAATAGTCACATGCTGCATATATAGTATCAATAAAGCATATGTGTGAAAAATAGGTATAAAATTAAAATAAATTTTGAAATAAGACCATAGTAATGTTTTCACTCTTTTATTCCTCTAACATAAGTCATAGATTATGTTTTATGTTCCATTCATCGAATTTCCTATCATAAAAGTATGAAGGATTAATGTGGATTAATATCCAAGGTTTTGTTAGTGCAGTAATTTTTTCCTTTAAATTTGATATTGCTATGTAGTTAGACTCATGGTAAGGACTATACAGAATCTAGTACATATAAGTAGAAAAGGAAATATCCTTTCTTTTTACATAAAAGGTTTTTCTACCTTAAATGCCTTTTAGATATAGAATAATAATAATTGACTTACTATTCAAATCATTTGCTACTATATGATAAATAGTACTGTTGTATTATAGGCTTGTGTAATTATTCTCTAAGAGCAAAATAACACTTATATTTTATGAAACAGTAAATCTACTCATTTTCTACTAATTCAACCCCCAGATATGAAATTATTTTATTATCTTAGGCTATTCAACTTAAAAACCTCTGCAAGCATTTTGCTTATACAAATGTTTCTTAAAATACAAATTTATTGATATCCTGTTGCAATAAGGGAGCTTGGAGGATTTTATAACAATAACTGAATGATAAGTGCAACAATTTATTGGGCCCTATGTTGACTGCTCACTTTATACAACTGAAATAACTAATTTCCAAAAGTAAGAACTTAATTTTCTTTTGACTATATTGTACAACTTTAAAATTGTAAAAATTTTCAAATCATAAAAATGATAGAATGATAAAATTATTTACTTAATTAAAAATGTGTTGGAACAGGGCCTCCCTGGTGGCACAGTGGGTTGAGCACAGTGCTGTAAAACTGTTCGCAGCCTCTGCAGCATGGGTTTGATTCCCGGCCAACCAGGGAAATACCCACATGGTGCAGCAGACCTCTCTGTCTCGCCCGCTGCTCCCCTCCGTGGTGCATTTCAGTTAGTCTGCCTGTTCTATTCCACACTCTGTCTCTGGTGAATCCTCTTACCCCCCACAACTCTGGCCTGTACCCCAGTTCTTGTGTATGTAAAAATAAATCTTTAAAAAAAATATGTTGGAATATTATAATGTCCTTGTAAAAGAGTCAACAAGATTCTAGGATTGAGGACAAAGCAACAGTTTTTGCTATATTTTAGGGTCAAATCTAAAAAAAAGAAAAGGAGAAAAAGAAATACTGGAAAAACAAAGATAAAGAGTAGAGGAAAGAAGATTTTTAAAATAATAAAAGCTATATGAGCACAAAAGTGAAGTTATCATTTCCATAGTAACAAATTGTTAATGTATTCATGCCACAAATTATCTGCCACTCACCCTAATTCAAACTACTTTGCTAAGGAAATTTTAGAACTGGAAACAGGAATATTTAGTTCTCTGGATTTTCAAAAATTTGGCTAGAAAATTTCATGTGGAGATTTTTCTCAATATAATTTATTTGTGCTTCTATTTTCATATTACATTATATTCATATTGTCTATTTACTGATTGGTCCCTTTGAATTTATGAACTTTTCAGAAAACGGAAACTTTTTTTATATTTATATTTATAGTTTTATGCTTAGCATATTGCAGATAGCAGTTGCTGTTAAATGTCAAGTTGTAAAATGACTTTAATGATAACTACAACATATAAGACAAGCAGTATGATGAAAATATAATTAATTTGTTTTTTTTTATACTTACAGATGATGTAACAAATCATAGTATCCAGAACAATTTTGGTACCAAATAAACAGATACAAAAGATAAAATATTATGTCTATCTTCTTACAACCAAGTGAAATATAAAAGCTAGAAATATCTTGATACTTCTAATTAAAAAACTGAGGAATTAGAAGTGTTTTACTAGCAACGTCCGTCTTTATAGTATCAACTCCTATTTAAGGAAGGAATACATATTACTGAAGATATTCCAAAAATAAGCCAAAGGTAATTATTGCTACCTTGTGCAGTAGCCATAGTTAGTTCTATAGTGAAGATGAACAATAGATGTAAAATTCAAGAATCATGATTTTACATAAAGTGATTTATTATTCAAAGTAATTGTTACTGTATGGTATTCAATACTCTATATTGTAGGTGTGCATAGCAAGGAGCAACATTATTTCTGGGATGCTGGTGAAGATAGAGAGATAAAGAAACCTCACACACAGTTGGTAGAAACAGACAGGTCTAGTCCCTACGAAAAACAGTACAGAGATTGCTTAAAATATTAAAAGTAGATATACCATACAATCCAGCAATTCCATTCCTAGATATCCACCCAAACTATCCAAAAACAGTAATACAAAGGGATATTCATTACTAGTATAATGTATATATGTAATGTATATATATATAGTGTGTAATGTATACACACACACACACAATGGAATGCTGTTCATCTATAAAATAAGATTAACTCTTGCCATTTGCAACACGATGAATGGAACTGAAGGGGATTAGGCTAAACAGGGTAAGTCAGAAGGAGAAAGGCAAATCCCAGGTGTTGTCATTTATATGGAATATAGAGGTGCAGATAAAACAAAACCAATAACAAACCCTAGAAATCTGACTAGAAAATTGAGGCTACCAAAGGGTAATATAGAAAGGAAAGAGTAAACATGTGGAGTAGACACACTGAAATACGGTGGAGAATTTTTCAGTGCCTTGCTGGTGAATGTAGTTTGGTAACAGAAAGATCTGATCCTGTATCTCTAAATCGTATACAGTATCATAAACCAATATTACCTCAATAAAATGAATGATAAAATTATTCCTTCAAAAGACTAATTTGCCCATTAATATCACTTAAAAATTTAAGTAGAAAATATTGAAAATACGAAAAAAAGAATAGTCACATGAACTTTTCTTAGCCAGAAGTCATAGAATATAAATTTCTATATAACTTATTTGGCTTAAAATATTGAGACTTTAGAGAAATATTTTAACATTTTTACTATCAATTTTTATCATTCTTTCAATGGTAAATAAGGATATTAGCTAGTTGGTGTCCACTTTAAAGAACAGATTAATTTTAACAAGCCAGTATTATATGTCTATAAACAGACCTCAGAGCTTAAAAATTAGGGCCTCCCCAGTGGCGCAGCGTTTGAGTGCTGGGCTGTGAGGCTGCGAGGGTCCCACAGGACGCGCAGACCTCTCCTGCTGCCCACTGCTCCCCTCAGCAGTGTATTTTGTCAGTCTGCCTGTTCTGTTCCCCGCTCTGGTTCTGGTGAATTCTCTCTCACCCTCCTGCACTTCTGACTGTACCCAGTGCTTGTATAAATAAATAAATAAATCTTTGGGAAAAAAGCTTAAAAATTAGGTATTTTAGAAAGAAAAAGAGAAAAATGTCAAGAAATTTACTTATGTGCTATTGATAAATTAGGTAAAGGACTTTAAGCTACATGAGGGCAGGAGGGCTGTTGCTTCACATAGAAATTATAGAAAAAATCAAAAAATAATTCTTGATTAAATAAATAAATCTCTCAATGTACTAGATTCACAACCTTGTTAACTTCAAGCAATCTGATCTTTTTTCAGGGTATTAAGTGTAACTATAAATGTATAATATGTAAATGTAAAAAATCATAAGAATATAAATTATCTGCTAAAGCCAGCAGACAAAAGTATATGTCTAGCCTGAAGTTATGCTGAAAGAGAAGCTTAATAACTTGAAAAAACTAAAATAGTTAATATGAATAATTGTAAAACCAATCCAAAATTGAGTTGTATTCCACGGGGAGTTATATATTTTTTTTTATTTCTTGATAAGACAAAGATGAAGTAATTGCTATGTAATTATTGTGCTGCTATTTATACTTTGATATACCATTTATATCATCTAAGTTTGTGGCAACACTAACATGTGTGTGTGTGTGTGTGTGCTGCCCTCATGTAACTATGTAGTTTAAAGTTATTTCCCTAATTTAATCCTACCGCATATTTATAATTAGGTCATATTTGAGTATCAAATCTAGTAGATACTTCAGTTTCTCTGACATAGTAGACAATGACACATGTAATATTTTGATAACTGAATACCTTAGCTAAAAAGGAAAAAAAACACAGATAAATTCACAATATCTTTGTTTCCTTAAATTAGGCTAACCTGGGGCCTCCCTGATGGCACAAGGGGTTGAGACACAACCTATGAAGCTAACCACAGCCTCTGCAGCACGAATTTGATCCCCAACCAGGGAGCAATCCACATGGAGCAGCAACCTCTCCTGTCTCACCCCGCTGCTCCCCTCAGCAGTGCATTTCAGTAGATCTGCCTGTTCTGTTCCCCACTCTGTCTCTGGTGAATCCTATCACTCCTTCCCGCCCCCGCCCCACACCTCTGGCCTGTACCCCAGATTTTGTATGCATAAAAATAAAATAAATCTAAAAAAAATAGGCTAACCCACGTTTATATTTCAACATGGCTAAATAAATATCATAAGTCAAAAGAAGTGTGAGTTCTGTGGAACTGATGAGGGATGTGTTTTCAACTTTGATGCAGATATTCTAGGTCCTTGTTTTCTATTTAACTTCCATGTGACTCTCCTTTTCAGCCTAGTTTTCAGTTTTTCCTTTCACTACAGGCACAGTTTCCATATTGATAGAGGTGAAACTTGAAAACATTCCTTCACCACTAATTTCTATGTCATTAAGAGCTGATGCTTAGAACATGGATTAGCTCAAATTGAGTGCTCCTGGGGGCAAAATCAACACCTGAGTTGATATAATGTCATAAATGATATTTAGTTAATATAAGATTATAAATCTGTTAATAATGCTAAAGACTCTTTCATTACTTGATGTGCCTCTTTCAATGACTGAATGACCATCAACTTTTGATAATTAGTTAGTTAGTGGAAAGGAATTTAGCTCTCAGAATTATATATTATATTATAGACTTTTTATTAACAATTCAAAATTTCATTGAAATATTTTGTAAATATATGTAGTTATAATGTGCACATTTTTCATGTTTGGATAAAGACAGACAAGTTCAACCTAAATCAGCCTATACCATTTAGGTGGAACTTAGTTTGTCCATGGCGGGAGGGTGGGGTGGCACAAGCACAAGAATGTAGATTAATAGTTGCTTTAAAATATGGTATAGTGCTATTTTGGCATAACTTCTCTACATGCTCAGCTATTTGGGGCCAGTATTGATTTATTAGAGCAATAAATGCTTAAAACAATTATTTTGACCCCATTGAGAATATTAGGCTTCCTGATAAATGTAAATGCTGAACCTCTTTTGAGATCCCTGTGGGAGAAATAAGTGAATTTCCTTCAACGAAGTAAAG
Organism: Talpa europaea; assembly: GCF_964194135.1. NCBI lineage: Eukaryota > Metazoa > Chordata > Mammalia > Eulipotyphla > Talpidae > Talpa > Talpa europaea. The sequence goes on along the minus strand of NC_140072.1, from coordinate 108,970,709 downwards.
CACTGCTGTGAACTTCTTTTCTGTCAACTTGACTAAATGTATTAAGTAAAATTTAGTGAATAAGGTACAAAAAATAGCAGGTGGTTGAAAATTGATTCAAATAATGAATTGCCTTTAATACTTAAAACATGGTAAAGTAATTAAAGTAAATTTTGTTAATATTTGTAACCATTCAAATATGAGATTCTTGCCAAATATAGTTTGCCTTTTCTACTGTTGAAAGTACTCAAAAAATAAAGTAGAAAATTCTTAAAGAGGCGTCTGGATTGATGTTAATTATCTGTAATATAGAATTCTTAAAGAAATGTTATAATGTGAATACTCATTATGCCTGTCATGAAATTTTGTCTAATTTTTTGAAACCTGTTTTGAGAGAAGAGGGAAATATCTTTCATTGTTGTTGTTATTATTGCTCAAGAAAGACAATGATGAATGTCTTTACTTACCAGTAAATGACACCAGTAAATGACACGTGATTAGAAAACTATGCTCTGCTTCTCAATTCTTCATGAAGAACAGGTGTGCTGATTTCCATACCTGCTAAAAGTATTCAAACATTATTTTCCTTTAAATGTGTATTTTAAATCAAATATTCAATTCCCTTCTCCACTTTTCTCATGAGATAAGTGATAGTGTGCTGCTATGAATTGGCTGTTACAAAATATGTTATTTTTGTGGGAATCCTAATGCAAACACTGTCCTAAATAGTGCAGACCCTGCTAGATTTTCTCTATAACAGCAGTTTCCTGTTAAGTGAAATTCATCTAAAGTGCAATATAATTTCATGTGAAAATCAAACTGTATAATATTACTTGTTTTCATTGGAATGTTACAGATTCTTGGGGTAAGTCCTTAAGAAATTATTTCATTGTTTAAGGATCCATTAAAAGTTAGTCCCTTTTGCTATTTAGAACAACAGGAAAATGTTAGATTCAGTGGTCCTATTCTAATCACACATCGAGAGGGAAGGGTCGGGGGACAGCCATTAAGGAAATTTACTTTTGTTTGACAGCATCTTCTTCATCACTTCTTTTGAAAACACTGGAATGAAATACTATGTGATTTTCAGCCATCCCAGGCCAAGTAAGTTCACCACTGGTTCAAGCAATTTGAAAGAGAATTTTGGAGCCCTTGGCATCATTTTTACAGGTTTTAATATGAAGCAGGGGAAATAAGCCACCGGAGAGACAGCAACTTGAGTCCCCTGCAAATCTCTATACTTTACTGTCTCTGGGCTTTCTCTGGTATTCTTGCCTGGTCTTTTGTTGTTCTTGTAGTGACCACTGGTCCTCCTGTAGCTGCTCTGGCAAGGAGTAACACAGCCCTTATAGCGCTGACCTCTTGGCTCAGGTGTGCATACTTGCACATGAGTACAAACCCATGCTCATGTGTCCATAGTCAGGCACAGGTGACCCACATCCAGGCATCCTCTACATTAACAAGATCATGATAGCAGGTGATAGCCACAGAGGCCAATGGTGTACAAGCCTGACAAACTTCATTTACCCTATACTATGTATTGGCATTACTTTGTGACCCACATGATTTAAAAAAAAAAAAATGAAAATTGGTGAAGATAGCAAGAAGATGGTAAAAATAAAGAGTCTCATATAGTTTATTCTTTTAAGTATAATACAGCTAATATAACAAATTAAATCATACGTATTCTTATATTTGGTTTGTTAATGATGAAAATATGAACACTTCATTAGGTTTTCAAAAATTAAACATCAAAAGTCTAAAGTCTAATAAATCATATATTGTGCAAAGGATTTTTTAAAACTAGCTGTATGTGTCTGGGAAAATGTTAAAAACTCAGTGTTAAAAACAACATCGGCAAGCCTCCCGGATGGCACAGAGGTTGATCGCTGGGCTACCAAGCTTCCCACAGCCTCTGCAACGAGGGTTTGATCCCTGGCTGCTGGTGAGGGTCCCAAATGGCGCGCAGACCTCTCCTGCCGCGCCCGCTGCTCCCCTCAGCAGTGTACCTTGGTCTTTCTGCCTGTTCTGCTCCCTGCTCTGGCTCTGGTGAATTCTCTCACCCTCCCATGCTTCCAACTGTACCCTGTACAAATAAATAAATCTTTCTTTTTTTTTTTTTTTTTTCTATGGGACCCTAGCTGGCGGCCGGGGAGCTCACCGGCGCTGCAGAGGCTGCGGGCAGCCCTGCAGCCCAGCGCTCAACGGCTGTGCCACCAGGGGAGGCCCTAAATAAATAAATCTTTAAAATAAAAAAAAGTAAAAAAAAAATAAAACCAACATTGGCAAAGGCAATATCCTGCATTCTCTAATTTGTACAATAAACAAAGTATAGTGCATAAGTTTGAGAACAAGTTCCTCATCAAGCCTTTTTTTATTATTTCAGTCATGAAGGATTTGTGACTAGATGATGATTAGATAGTTAGATGATAGATGAATGGATTGTTAATAGCAGGCAGACAGACAAAGAGACAGACAGACAGACATTGGGTATGACTATGCTTCCCTTTTCTCCAGTTTGTCTGACTACCAGAGAAGAGTAGCTGAACTCACCTGCCTTTACAATACAGCTATTGTATAGTATTGTATATTCTATTGTATTGTATTGTATATTCCATTTTTCTTAAACTTTTTGTTATACACTATCATGGTTTTGTGCAGACATATCTTTATTTCTTTACTTATTTGGAAAATGGTTCCTCATTATTTGATTACTTAACTCAAACACATCCCTTCCAGGAAGCCTTTTCTGAAAGTTAGTTCAGTTGAATGAATTGCTTACTCACCACACTATAAATCCATCAACTCTATCATAATCTTTCCAATGACTTTGTGTCTTTGAGAATCTTAAGGACTTGCATTTCCTTTGTTTTTGTGACACATGTACTCAGTATTACTTGGGAAGTATTTAATATGTACACTTAATTTTCTTTCTGGTTCCATTCTGTTACAATTTAAATACTTATTAAAAATTGCATTGGTAGATTTGAAGTTCCTTGTGTTTTTTTTTTAAGCAAGTTGATGTTCAATCAGTGAATTTACTCATGCAATTATAAATGTTTAGATGCTCTATTTTAATGCTAGTGAATTTATAAGTCATTAACTAAATGACTGAAGATGAATGATAAAGTGTGAAAGTAGTAAAAACTTAGCAAGTAAAAAATTAAGGGCAACAGAAAAGATTAATATAAATGGCACTTAAATGATTATGATACTTGTGGCAAAGTAAATCAAGCACTGATTCATTCTCCGCACAAAAATAAATTCTAGATAAACACATTTTTGCTAAATAACAAATGTATTAAAACAGCAGAATACATAAGTGAATGTTTATCTTTTGCCTATTCACAAAGGAAACCTCTAAATATAAAGTCAGTAAAGTTAGAAGAATTAACAAAATAGGAATACTTGCAATATGAATTATTGTATTTCCCAAATCATAATTTCTAGCCTTTATTAAATTCTTACAAACAAATCTAAAACATATAAATATCCTTAGATGGGGCCTCCCCGGTGGCGCAGCGGTTGAGCGCTAGCTCACGAAGCTGCCCGCCTCTGCAGCACCAGTTCGATCCCCGGCTGCTCCCCGGCCACTGGAGGAGGGTCCCACATGGCGCACAGACCTCTCCTGCCACCCGCTGCTCCCCTCAGCAGTGTACTTCGGTCCTTCTGCCTACTCTGCTCCCCGCTCTGGCTCTGGTGAATTCTCTCACCCTCCCTCCCTTCTGACTGTACCCAGTGCTTGCATAAATAAATAAATAAATCTTAAAAAAAAAAAGAAAGAGAGCACCACAAAGGTATAGGTTATCAAAGACAGGTATTTTATTACTAGTAAATAAGGATTAATTAAACTGCATTAGATTATGCACATATTAAAAGTAATATTAATTTGTAAAATGTTAACAATAAGAGTGAAGGCATAGAGTAATTCTAATTTGTTCCTATTTATATTTCAGCATGTATATGATTAAATTTATAATAGTAATTTATGAGGATGATAGAGTTGAAGATTTCAATATTCAAATTTTTGTGTTGTTTTAAAATTTTCCTGGATAACCTTCCTAGTGATACAAGAAAAATACAAAAATATAGAAATAAGAATACATTTAAAATATAAATATTTCTATCTCTATAAAACCTTATTCCTTCTAAATGGTGAATTAAAGTTTACTTTCTGGAGACAAGAACTAGTATTTTTGTGTACCATTTAAGCAATTGTATCCCTCTGGTCTTATAAAATTATTAATGTATTTATGTGTTTACCTATGTCATTTTTTTCACCATTTACAATATGATCTGTTAATGAAGTACAAAAATCTAGAAACCTCTGAAAGCAAATATCTTCAGAACAAGAAAGATCCTATCAAGGCTTGTATACCACTTCAGGACTGAATACAGAGAGTGAAAGCTAAAATGCCTTATATAAGAATGTGAAGTACAGTTTGGTAAACAAGATATCCTTCTGGTTATTTTAAAGTTCAGCATTAGTTACATTACTTTCTGCTTGTGTGACATTTTTACTGTCCCCTTTCACTAACCAGTTTTTGAAAACTTGTTTCAACAATGTTCAGCTAGATAATAGGTCCCTTAGCAAGTAAAATTGAAGTGGTACAAATATTAAAAGCATTCTGTGCCCTTTGAAAATATTATGAAAGTTACTGCACAGATGGGCTGAAAGTTTAATTACCTCAGAAGAAGAGTGTCAGAGTCATCATTGCTCCTGCAACAACTGGAAGATTAGCAACCAAAATATCCATCAGGAAATTACTCCGAGAGTGTATATCAAATAAACTGAAGAAACAGCTGCCATTCCATTTATGTCACCAAGTCATAGACTTGCAAGGACTGGAATAATATGGAGACGCCGCATTGGCTTTTTCTTAATTTGACATTTTCTAGGCATTTCTCAAATGTGCCAGACTGGGAGAAATGTATGAAATAGAGCAACATGCACCAAGTAAAATAACACAATTTCAACTTCATGTGGGTATTTTTTTTTTGGTATTTTTGTATAAAATTTTATATTTTGATTAAAAGATGTAAAATTTTATTTTGGGCACATTTTTATTACAGAGATAGAACAGATAATATTTATCTAGAATTACTCGAGTCCATGACTGAAAATGTGCTATGTAAGTCTTTATAAATAATCTCTAATAATGTCATGTTCTCTTATGTATTATCACATAAACGGTGAGAAGAAGTCCTATTTCAGCATCACAGTTCCATGGTAAAATGTCAGATGCCAAGAGAAGAAAATTATCAAAAAGATTAATTTTTCAGAGTAAAATGCAATCTTCTGCATCAAAGGAGAAATACATGTATGAAGAAATAATAAACAACATTTAAAACTGGTCTAAAATAATTTACTATAGCTCACATAGCCCACTATGTCATCTTACTATTCTCTATTTCTGGAAATGTTTTGGCCAGAATTCTTAGAATCTGACATTTTTGCATATAATATTTATATTTAAGTATGAGCTGAAGGAAACATAATATTGTTTAGAGCTTTAAAAGTGATAGATGTATATTTATGTTTGACAAAGTAAATTTTTAAAGGACAAGAAACAACGCTGCATATTCTTGAAAATATTAAGAAGCCTATCACATTATTAAACAATGCATATCCTTGATATCAGTTTCTGAGAAGCATTACAACTTGTAATTACTCAAAACCACCTACACCAAATCTCAACTGAATGAATGATACCACATTTTTCTGCTTAAACATGCATTTAATATAATTTGCCTTACTTGAGACCTTTGGAAACAAGAACTGAAAACATTATAGCATAGAAATTAGTAGCTATTAAATAATAGGTATTTTCTGTAATTTAGGAATGGATGTGAACCTCTCTGATCAAGAAGTTTTATACTCAAGAGAGTATACACAAAATCTTAAACCATTTTCTTCAAGACAATTAAAATATTGAAAGGGTTATAATTATTATTATGGAAATAATTAGTATGTCTTAAAATTTTAGCTTAGCCTAATATCTCAATAGGTCAAGAAACCTAGGTTTTATTCTTTCAAAACAACTTGCATCAGAGATCGACAGGAATACATAATTTTATTTTATCTATTTATTTTTTAAAAAGACTTATTTATTTATTTATTTATTTATTTATTTATTTATTTATTTATTTATTTGTTTATTTATACAAGCACTGGGTACAGTCAGAAGCGCAGGAGGGTGAGAGAATTCACCAGAGCCAGAGCAGGAAGCAGAGCAGGCAGAAGGACCGAGATACACTGCTGAGGGGAGCAGCAGGCGGCAGGAGGGTTCTGCGCGCCATGTGGGACCCTCCTCTGGTGGCCAGGGATCGAATCGGCGCTGCAGAGGCTGCGGGCAGCTTCGCAAACCAACGCTCAACCGCAGCGCCACCGGGGAGGCCTAGGAATACATTATTTTAGATACACAGAACCTACAATGGCAAATGACTAGATTAAAAATACTAAAAGAATTCTTATCTTTATCAACTTCAATTAAATGAAGAATGGAGATAGATATATAATCAATGGACATTTTGCATGACCTGAACCCCATTATTTGTCTGACCGCATGATCTATTATATTATCTGACTCCATGCAGACACACCGAACTGCTGTGCCTGTAACATAGAGTTGTTCTCACCAGAGAGTTTTTGGACATGCTCTCCTTGTCAGTTTTCCCCTTAACTACACACTTCAAAACCTCATCTCCTTCATTTTTGACCCATATTGTCTTTTTAAAGAGGCTTCTCTGGCCACGGCATTTAGATTTCACTGAAATAAGCCAGAAGGAAAAAAAAAAAAATATATCGGATGGTTTCACTTATAGTAGGAATATAGGGGAACCAAATTAAGACATCAGTGTAAAAAAATAATCACAGTACAAAACACAACAAAGAAAACAGACAATTATAAATCAGAGAAATCCTGCAGGGGAGGAGGAGGGAGAGGAATTAGAGGGAGGAGGGAGGAACATAGGGGACTGAGGTGATGGTGCACGGGTGCATTGGTGAAGGAAACTCTATGGAGACTATACCTGAGAGTGTAGGGGAAATTAAATATTGTTTAAAAATGAACAATGATGTAAAAATAAGAAATAAAAAAATTAGAATAAAAATAAATAAATTTTACCTCCCTAACCTGCCCTCTGCTAAATTACTCTCTACTTTTCTTACTTTATTTTGTGTCCTCAATGTCATTTAGTTTCTAACTTACTATAAAACCTATAAATGTTTATTCACTTGAATTTTTCTCTTTTTTCTTCCCTGGAATTTCTTGAGGGCTAATATTTTTGTTTGCCTTATTTGATACATTTCAGGCTCACAATAAAATCAGTTGCATGAATAAGTGATTGAAATACTGTTATGGGACACAAAGAATAAATATTCTGATTTTCTGAAAACAATGAAATGAGGAGGCAGATCAGTTAATGCTCCTTTTCAGTCTTAGAATTCTATGATTCTGTAAGGCACAAATTTAATGTAATCATATAATGCACATGTTCATATACACAAACTGCATTATTTTACTTAAGGGATCAGTATTCTCTATAAAATAAAGTGGGATAAAATATATACATGTTAAAGGAAAGAAATTAATCTACTGATCCCTGATTAGTAGTGATACACTTCTAGGAAAAGAGAGAAAACTAGTTATATTGCCTAATATTAATGTAGGCATGTACATATTTGGACCATGACATGGACTTAACAAAATATATCTGGTTAAGAATTATTTATGGTAACCCAGTTTAGAATCTATGAATTTACAAGCTATGGATCCTCAGCCTCAGACAATGTGTCATAAATTATATACATATCTGGGGTATAAAAATGGAGAAATTGTTAAGAAACTCATTTGCTACTGTATGAATGACTACAAACCTCACTTAGAAATAACATCTATTACTTGAACCAGAAAAAGAATGTCAGATCCAGAAAGGAAGGACCTGGGGAGCCATGAGAAATGTTCCTGATTCTGTTTCCTTTGGCTCTCTTGTCTGCTGGTTTCCTTGAAATTATTAATAAATGCCCGAGAGTTCAGCATCAAATAGCTAAAATGTCTTTCATAGGTTTTTGCTGGAGCATAGTTCAAAAGGACTTTGTAAATATAAAAGGCTTGAAATTAGAGACCTGAAGTTCAGGTTTGTTTCTTAGTAGGATATCTTGAGGAATTTACTTAACATCTCCCAGTCTAGGATTCTTTATTTGTAAAATAAAGATAATACTTCAAAGGTTTGAGATGAGACATAAAAAAGGCAGTGCATTTGAAATATCAGTAACTAAGTAAATAACGGGCATACATTTTTATGTGTGTGCATATGTTAGACTCCTGATTTTTATAGAATCAAAAGATAAACATATCACAGATCCTATTGCATATCTTGGTGTGAAATAAGGAATAGTTATTGGACAAATCTGATCCATGGTTGAAATAGGGTTGAATCAAGATGTGATTTTATTCCTTCATGATGTTTTAGAGACAAAGACACTCAATTTATTAACCATCAGTTCTATGCCTGGCAGTGAATTAGTTACTTTCCATATGCAGAACAACCATCTGACGTATTGTAACCTTGATTTTATAAAACAGAAAATAGACATTCAAAGAGGTTACACAATGGAAAAGAGGATTGGTTTATGTCATGCATTTGTTTCTGTCCTCTGTGCCAAAGAGTGACTTAAACTCATTGATTAGATTTCAAGTATGTTCTAAGAAAAATCTAACAACTGCTTTGTGAGAGGACAGAAAGGATACATATACAGAAGAAGCTGGAGACAGATGGCAACCAGCAAAAGTGGTAAATCACTACAACATGCTAAACTCCTAAAGTGAGTGATTGATTTCAAATTAGGATTTGTGGAATATTTCCAAGTAAAGCAAAAACCACAAATAACAAGCCCAGCAAATATCAGTTGAACCTACCCAGAAAATGTCAACATGTCTCAACATACAATGTAAAAAAAAAGACCAACTTCCTGTGAACAGAAATACTTTCACAAGTTTTTAATATAAAGCATGATCTTACGGATAGTCTATGCATAGGTAAAACAGACAACATACTATGGATAAATGGAAATTTAATCAATGATATAAAAACAAAGAATAGTTTTCAATATCTTATCCCTAGCTTAATGATTGGTATGGTATCACGATTCTGCTCTCTGTTGCTACATCCTTATTTCTTATTTCTTTGAAGACCCCAGAAGATACAATTATTTTAAAGTTATTATCATTTCCAGTTGATAGAGAGCAATGATAAATGGCACCTGTTGCCAGTTGGAGTCTTTTGTTTTTCTGTTATAATCAACAATTTAAGTGTTCTTAGGTTAATGTTCGCATTGAATGTAATATAGTTTTAAGGAAACACTTCTAAATGAACCTGTCTAGCGCTGACCTTCTGGAAACAATCTATTCTTCAATCATGCAGCAACTTAGACAGCAACTTTCTGTCTTAAATATTGTCAGTGAGAGGAGAAAAAAAAATTGTCTCGAACAAATGTCTCTCCTCAAATGGGAGAAAGTGACATTGCCAGAGAATAGAGGTGCTGCCTCTTATCTGTGCTTAATAACCTCCTTCACTGTCACCCATTCAGCTGCCACTTAACACAAAGACAAGTCTGCATGTCATTTAACAGGTCTGCATTAATACACCTAGCCAATCAATGGCTTCTACCCATTCCACAAGGACACGAGTCTGTTACCATTACTAGACACTGTCAACAGAAAATGACACTAGAGTCACAAAAGGCAAAATGATGTCAGTTTAATCAGAGAGCAGACAAAAAGGCAAACAATGCTACCCAGGATAGAAGTGTAACAAGGAGACTCAGAGGTTGGCATAAGCCACTCTTGGCAGGTCCCAGTGAAACCAGCTTGAAATTCAATGATATAAAATCCAATAGAATGACATAGACAATCAGAACTGTTTTTCCCCCATTCAATTAAAATCGGTGACTGCTGTTGGCAGAAGGAAAATCTCTAACAAAATATTGGAAGAAGGTACAAGTGGAATAGATTTTATAAGATATCAAAGTATTTTTCCATTCTAAGAACAGCCCCAGGAACCTAAATTATATTATTTTAAAATTTGTTTAATCAATTACTTCAGTTTTCTTTGCATGGAAAATTAAATAGATGTTTTAAAAGTCTTATTATATTAAGCCAACAGCTCTCAATTGGTATATGTATACACTGACAAGATAGCTGCTCACATTAAGTAGTGATAATAATGATGGATTTGTACAATTATGCAAGTGGAATAGGCCTCAGAGATTATCTGGCCCAACTTGCTCATTTTACAGATGAGAGAACTGAATCTAAGACAGAATGAGTGAAATGCCCAGGAGCACAATGGCATAGCCGGGGTTCTTGGCTCTCAGTCCAGCTCTTTTTTCATAACCTGGTTGAAGATTCATGTTTTACAATAATAATGCATTTTGTTTCTGGAAAAAGATAGCTTTTCATTAATTTTCCATATACATGTCATGCATGTTACTGTGAAACAGTGAAATGGGAATTAGTTTAATTAAGTTACTTCCAATAGATCTTTCATAAATCATGAAGTATCATTTTACAGACCCTGTAAAACTTGTAGGATTCTCTTCCGCTCTCCTCAAATAGTTGAGGCTGCCCAGTGCCCTCCAAATACACCAGGGATAAGCGCCATAACTAGGCCAATAAGAGTTGGCTGGGAGCAGCAGTTACTTTGGCAAAACGTCAGAGCTGCCATATCCTGGTCCCCCACTGCACTCATCTGAGCTCTTTGGCTAGCTCATCCCCCATACTCACAGGCTTCGATATTTTGGACTCTTCTCTGACATTGTTCTCAGTACCTCTTTGTGTTTGTGTCCAGTACTGACTGTGCTACCCACTTGAGATGCCACTTTCAGCCAAGTCTGGCTCATCCTTTCTTCCCACCCGAATTCCCCCAGTTCCATTTCTACTAAGTCCCGCAGCTCTGGGATGGGTCATGCATATGGAGAGCCAGGTGGATAGGCCCTTTCCCCCGGATGCTTTCCAGACAGCTCCCTGCCTTGGGCTGACAGCTTTTCCTCGGAGCTAAAATTGAAGTTTATTTTCAAGGTTTGCATTTTCCTTCTTTATGTGAAGAGGACTAGTTCAGTTTCTAAAAGTCATGTTCCTTTTGAATAAATAAAAAAAAAATGTCTCAAGGATTCTTTGCTTCTATCTTTCACACTGATAAAAGCTTTTAAATGTTACTGTGGCACTACTATTCGTGTAACCACTACTCATGAAGAATGTTTTGAGTGTGGATATCTGGAGCTGTTACAGAAAGCTATTTGTTTGCATTTTCAAATTACAAAATATTTAATGTCTTCATTCAAGCTAAACATACCTTCTCCCCTAGGATTCTGACCTGGGCTGCTATCATTTCCTTTTCCACATGCCTCACTATGGACCCTCTTGGCCTAGCGAGAAAATGTCTACACAGTTGTATAATGACCTTCTCCTCCTTATCTCTCTGCCTTTTACCTCTCCCAGCTCACTTAATTTCACCAAAAACAATTTTTTTTTTCACATATTCTCATATAGTCTTTCTCCCAACTTCCTCTGTTAATACCCTTTCCACCATTATCTATGGAAAGTCTGCCTTTTATTTATACTCCTAAATTCCATGATTAGTGTAAGAAATTTCAATAAATATACAGATATACATATGTGTCCATCTATCTTCCTACCTATCTATATATCTATCCCCTTACATAGAAATAATATGTATATATTTTCCTTGATACCTTGACATTAGGCAAAAACAAAAAATGAGTGGTATGAACTTTTGAATTCTTTACATTTCTAGCAATTCTAGCAAAATCATTCCCTATTTCTGCTTCAGATTCACAGTCACCCAGATTTTAAGGCTTTGTTACCTATATAAATTGTTATTTTTCTTTGTGTAGTTATATACTGATTTACTGTTAATATTTTTCACTAAAATTATACATCTATACATTTTGGATTAAGCACAAAGCTTGAATGTAAAGTAAATATGTCCTAAATTTTAAGCAATCAACTTATAATGTTTTCCAGAAACTATCATTTTGTAAATTGATGATAATCTGTTCAGAGCACTTTTTAAAATTCAAAAACAATGCAAAAATAAAATGACACATCAAGGTGTTGGCTATGAAAACAGTGCAAATGTATGTGCCTCCTTGGTGGTGCAGGGGTTAAGCACCGCACTATGAAGCAATCTGCAGCCTATGCAGCATGAGTTTGATTCCGGGCTGGCCAGGGAGCAACCCACATGGTGCAGTAGATCTCTCCTTTCTCCCCCGCTGCTCCCCTCAGCAGTGTGTTTCGTCAATCTGCCTGTTCTGTTCCCCACTCTGTCTCTGGTGAATCCTCTCACCCCTCTGCATCTCTGGCCTGTACCCCAGCTCTTGTATGCATAAATAAATAAGTCTTTATAAAGCAATGCAAATGTCTACTGACATTTGCGTAATATAATAAGATTATCAAATAATTATATTTTAGTATGATGATTCTAATACTTTGCTTGAATTCATCAACCTAGTAGACATTTTCCAGAAAAGAATATGAGAAATAATATAAGAATAAAATCCAAACATGGGTTTTAAACCAATGTCACTAAGACTTGTCTTTTTGTGACAAGCCTTAAGATTTAAAGTACAGCAAAGTTTTAAAAAATACCTTTGGTTCTCCTAGTAGTATACACTAACAGTTCAGGCACAGTCAAACCTGTACTTCACTGCAAATCTCTCCTTTAAATAGCACTGGAATAGAGCTTGGAGAAAAGCATGCAATATTAAAAATATGACAAGAAGAGAAGAGTAGGGAGGAAAGAGAAATGTCAAATTGTAAAAATATATTTGAGTGGAAAAGAAACTTGTTCCTGGTAAGGGTACATCATGTTGAGCTTATATGTTGCAATATGAATAAGGTATGAGAATGAAAGCACCTACTCATAATTAATTGAGCTTATGAACTTATGTTATTTTGTGATTCAGCACATTGATACATTTTTAAAATGTAAAGTCTTGAAGGGTAAAAAAAAAAGGCACTCATTTCTATCATCATCCTTTCTATCTGTAATCCTAAAGATATGAGAGAAACAGAAATGCAAGTGAATTTTTATAAGATTCTTGTCACACATGACAGTGATGGGATTAAGTGATTATTTCTCTTCTTTTAAATTTTTCATTTTGAAATAATTTTTAGATTTCAGAAGACCTGCAAAGATAGTATGGAGAGTTTTTGTACAACATTATTCAACTTCCCCTAAAGTTGTGATCTTATAAAATGATGGTGTATTTATCAAATATAAGAAATTAGCATTGAAACAATACTGTCAGTTATACTGCAGAATTTATTAATAGTTCATCATTTTTTTCCTAACATGTCCTTTTATATTCCAGAATCAAATCTTCTTTATTAGATTGATTTACTTATTTTGCTCTGTTCATCTCCTCTAAATGGTTGCTCTTTCTTAAGTTTTTCTCTCTTTTTAACTTAATTAACAATTTTGAAAAGTACTGGTAAAAAGCATTTCATAGATTGGTCCCCATTTTGGGTTTTCTCATTAAATTGGAGGTATGAAGTTTTGAAAAGAACACACAGATTTGAAGTCACCTTCTGTTTGCATCATATAAAGGGGTGCATAATATAAATTGATGTTAGTTCTTTTCATTTAGTTAAGATGGTTTTTACATAATTTGTCCACTGCAAAGTTATACCATTTCTACTTCTACTAGATAAACACAAATGAGTCAATTCATCAGTGCCAACATTAAAGGGGTGGATGGATTAGTTAAGATCCAGCTCCTAGAAGGAGGATTATTACCACCAAAGGCAAAGTAAAACTCCCCACCTCAAGATGCATGCCTTTTCTAATTCCAGAACTATGAGTATGTGTTTCTTTATCTTCCATATTTTCTCTTTATCTGTATTTTCAACAGTTGAAGACAATATATTTACAAGTACATTTTATAAATTTCAGACTGTGTTTTAGCTGATCTTTGTGGGTCTGTGATTAGAGACAATTGCTAATTTTGGAAAGTATTAGCCATTACTTTTTCAAATAATTCTTCTACTTTGTTCTTTCTTATTTTTCCTCCTCTAATTCCAATTATATGTATTTTAAATCATTTGATATTGTCCTGCATTTCACCGATGTTCTTTTGTGATATTTTCCTCCACTAATTTTTCCTCTTTGGTTTTCAACTTGGGTAATATCTACTAAACAATCACCATTTTCCTGATTCTTTTCTTTGTTGATTTAATTGGCAGAAGAGTCCTTTAAAGGCAATCTGTAGCTGTTACTGTGTTCTTGATTTCTAGCATTTCCAAAAGAATTTTCTTATAGTTACCATCTCTGCTGGACTTGTCTATCTGTATTTGCATGTATTTACATTTTTTATTAAAATCTTTACTTATTAATGGAGTTTTTAAACTTTCCTAAGTAATGCTACAAAATTTTGTTAGAGGAGGGAACAAAAAGTAAGGAACAAACTCCCAGTCAGTGAATGATGTCCTGAATGAATTCCACACCCTGCCATCTTTTTGGACTCTACCCCATCTCCACAGTGACTGGATCTCAGGCCCAAGGATTACAGCTCCCAGTATGCCATGAATCTAACTGGTGGGTCTGACAATTAGGATACAGAATGTAATTGAAGAAGAGTGCTTGTCCTACAACCATTTCCACAGATAGACAAGACAGGACAGGATTTAGGAGGAAGAGGAAAGTGACATGGAGAGGAAACAGAAGTATATCTTTAAGGAAGAATCGATGTGATTATTGCAAGGATAGGTGTTCCAGGTTAGAAGCATGAAAGGGAAGAAGAATGAGAATGTGGGAAGAAAGGAAAAGAAACAGACAACAACAGCACAGAATGAAGAGTCAGACATGGGGCACAGTAGGGAAAGCATGCAAAGAAAAAGGAATGAAGAAGAATGAAGGAGAAAATGGTAGTTGAGTTTGGGGGTTCAATTGAAGAGTAGGGAAGCCCAGGCATTCCAATTGATATTAAAATGCATAGTATAATAAGCTCCTTGTAGCCCTGAGTATCTCTCACCATGGTGGACAATTTGTTTTGTTTTTTAGGCACTAGGTCAGCCGATTGGGTTTTGAATTCTAAGTAAGCTCAGATCAGCAAAAGGACAGTCAGTACCAGTCACTGGGGCTGTGTAAAGGCCACAAAAGAAAGTCTTCATTCAATCTCTAGAATGTCAGTTTGGTGATATACACATCCAACATATACTTCCACACATTTCTAAAAATGGAATAGTGTCCAATCTCCATCCTTGACAGTTACCTCTTAAGTAAACTTAAATTACAGATTATTTTCTCACCCTAAGAACAGAGGCTGCAGCTACAAGTTATCCCCAGAACATGACTTTTGATTCCAGGTAGTACTCACTAAGTATGCCACTGAAATGGGAAGTGCTGCTCCTGCAAATCTATGAAAGGTTAAAAATAAAGATGTTTTGGCTGATGGAAACCTGGGACATACAAAAAAGCAAACTTTGCAAGATCAGAAATGATGGGAAAAAGAAGAGGGCAAAGCAAAAGCAATAGCATATGAAAGAGGAGGACTTGCAGGGGAATTTAGCCAGAATTGTGAAAGGTTCTCCAATTCAGCCCAATTTGGTCTTGCCCTCCCATAGGCTTCTGATTTTGCTGATAAAGAACCCACACACAAATGAATGAGATTCAGTTCAGGATTTGAGGACCATTAATGAAATTGTCCAAGACATACATCTAATTCCGCAAAATCCATAGACCCTATTAACTGCCACACCTCAGAATTTTGTCTGGTTCTTAGTAATAGACTTGGAGGATTCTTTTTTCTGCATCCCTTTAGATACCTGGGATCAGGTATTTTTTTGCTTTTGAATGCAGAAATCTGTGCTCAAAATCACTCTGCAGTATTGCTGGACTATGCTTTCAGAAGAGTGTAAAAACTCCCCAACTTTTTTCAGGGAAATACTGGTCAATGAT
Organism: Talpa europaea; assembly: GCF_964194135.1. Classification (NCBI taxonomy): domain Eukaryota; kingdom Metazoa; phylum Chordata; class Mammalia; order Eulipotyphla; family Talpidae; genus Talpa; species Talpa europaea. Next base: position 108,954,749 of record NC_140072.1, on the reverse strand, counting down.
CCTAGAGAGGTTCAACTACAACATGACATCCTCCAAGAATATGTGGATGATTTACTAATTGTCGGTCCTGACTATGATGCTTATCTAGAGAAAACCATGTTGATCTTGAACACTTGGCAGAGTGTGACTGCAAGTGTTAGTAAAAGCAATAGTTTCATTTGTTTTGTTTTGTTATTTTTTTATGGAAATTGAGAAGGCTTACATTCAAGAGTTTTTATCTCACTGATTCCAGGACATGAGGGAATGCTTAATTAATGGTTAAGTGCTGGTTGTTCAAGGTTAAAATTATTTTTTATAGTCATCAGTTCGTTTCAAATTGGTTTCTTGCAAATGTCAGTTACAAATCAGTTGATCAGGAAAAGAAAAAAATGAAAACCCAGAGTATTGCATATTCTTCATTTTTATTAAATAGCTGCTTTCTGTAAAAATAACCATAGGTTTTATTTTGCCATTACTTCTGAAGCCATTTGGAAATGCACATGGACAGGGTCTCGGGGGAATTTCTTGCCTGGTGTGGGCAACCTCTGTCTTGATTGTGCAGTCTTCTATTACTTTAAGAGCATGTAACTTTTGAGTCAGAGTTCTGTTGGCATGAAAAGCCTACGTTGCCCTCAGGGGATTTGTCACACTTTATTTAGCTCAAGCATGGACTCAGAAACCTGGAAAATGTACTCTACTTGGCAGCCCAGCACTTCTTCTAAGTAGTAAAGTTCAAGCTATCAAAGAACTTTGCAAGGTGACAATTATATAACACAGTACGTGACCTTTACAACAAGATTTAGGTCGAGAAATCTATGCTGAGGGGTTTCCCTCCTGCTGGCACATACCCTGCAGCCTTCCTCTCTTAGACACTTAGTTTTGACAGAAATCAGTCGGACTATATGTGAAGCATTTGTTCTACGCCATCCTGGCTAAGGGAAGAGTTTTGATTGTAACATACATTATTCTCCTGCCACCCTTCCTGATAATTTGAACTAAGTACAACATCCGAACACTTCTTATGGGGTCTGGAAGAGTTGATAATAGTCTCAGATTTGCTCAGGAAGAGAGTTCTTCACAAGGATTACACCAGTAACTATTACAATTGGACTCTTACAGAGGAGATAAACTGGCTTAATCTATAAGATAAAAGAATCTAAGAAGCAATAGGGGAGGTAAACTGGTAGAATGATATACGATTTTAATGAAGTAGAGTGAACTACTTTTTATAGATCATTTTTTCATTGGGAATTTATGATTTTAAATATATAAAATATAATGAAAATATACTTCATATATAGAAATATGCTGATTTTGATTTGTTTTGTATTTCATTTTAAACCTTTTGGTATAAAATTATTTAATGTTAAAACATTAGGCTTAGAGTGACAAATCATTTATTATATTTTAGTAATTAGAAGGTTGGAGGAATCATGAATAGGTATCCTTTACTTTAATATGTATATGTTGAGCGTTGTCAGTGTTCAATAAAATGTTTCTGTGAACCACAAAGTAGCAGTGGGGGAAAAATGATATAAAGGAGTTTTATATCCTTTTTTCTCTTGTCCTATTCAGGTAATATTATATGACAGTTTGTTTCTTCCTTAGTGAAACAGAAGTTTCATGTGCCTTCCATGAAACCACCTCAGTATCTGCAAACTACAATCAGGAGTGACAAGAGAGAGCGAGGAAGCCCCATGGGCTGACCAAAGAGTAAAGGAAGTCAGGAAGTTAGGGGAGTGCTTCTGGAACTCTTTTCCTCAGGGTAGTCAAAGGTGACCCCTATGAAGTGGGAAGGGAAGACATAAAGAGTGATTTCTGTTAAAAAGCCCAGCCAGGAACTGTGGTTTAATGTTCTAATCTGAGGTCCATTTGTATTGCGGCACTAGTATTTTACTCTTCTGAGAAAGAGTACTTTCTTAGCAGAAATACTCCATTTAAAAAAAATATATATAAACTTAGAACCATTGCAGTGACTTTTCTTGCAATACCATTTTTATTCTGTTACCAATAAGCAAAACTAGTCCAAAAAAGTCAACTAAAATATGGCAAGACTTCTCTTAGGAACTACTTTAATATATTGAAGAGTTTCTGTTCTGATTTTTGAGATTATCTTTAAAAACTATTTCTATAGGCATGTTGGAAGTTTTGATATGACAGTCTACTTAGTTGAAATATACTAATATGTTTTCATTGTAATTCTTAACAAACAAGAATCATCTATCCCTGCTTCAATTAACATATATCAATAGTACTGAATGTAAATCTCTTTAAATCAAAATCTTATAAAACCCCTTTTGTTCGTGGTGTATGTTTGCTTCCTCTCTCAACATTACAATTGGTGGTATTTATTAAATGCTATGTTCCAAAGAATCTGTGTGTAAAATTTATAATGAAAATTTATTATGATTACTCTTGAAAGAACAAAAATCTGGCATTTTAATAGGGTAAGAAAATGTTCTATATAAATGCACTCAGTAAAAATCAAATTAAAGGAACTTCTTTTAGCATTAATATTTCAAAAGAATGAAGAAAACTATCTTCATCCTCAGGTCCTAATTATGTACAAATGCATACATATATTTTAGATTACTGTTGGCATCTGAATTTTCAGCCAGACTACACAGGCTCTCTTTTGGGGAAATTCACTGATCTTCTGACGGCTTTTCAAGGACTATTAGCATGAAAAAAATACAACCCTATGATTTAGTGTAGCTATTATCAGCCTTGGAAATCTGGGTTATAATAAGGAATGTGTCCTTGAGATTTGAGATGATGACATTTGAATATATAAACCTGAGAACCTTGAACTTCCAATTTGTCCTGAACCCATGCTATAGCTTGGCCAAAATAGCTACCTCAAAAATGACACCAGTTTTCCTTAATATCCATCTGTCTTAGCCACTTCTAATTAATCCTATGTGTATTACTATACTTATGTCCTCATTGGAAGGGGAATAGAGTCCCTTACTAGGAGAAAACAGAGTATGCCAAAGAATTGCAGGTTCTGGATATGTACCAGTGAAAATCATAAGAACATGTATGGGAGTACGCTATAATATAAAGGTAATTTAAAGATACAAAGTTTATTCTTTATTTCAGATTTACTCTTCTAGTCAGTGTACTTGAAGTTTGTTCTAATAAAATTTTTATTATTTTATTAAGGCATATAAATGACAATGGTTTATACAATATGATGGAATTGCTGGAACTTCTTTGCCAAGTCATTTAGAAAGGGACAGAAGACAATGGGTGGTAGATAGATCAAAATGGATTAATATATTAGAACACCTTCAATTCTCTATTCTATTGAAGATCTCACAAGACACTTCCAAATCTAAGACAACAAAGATTGTACTTAAGCGGAGAGCACCTGATAGAACATTCATTTTGAGACTCCTCAACAATGAGCATAAAATGTCTGTCCACCTCAGTATTTTATAATTTAAATCCTTGAGTAACACCGTGTAGTATTAATTGCATAAGCCCTCTACCTCCCTGGTTAGTTTATCTCTTTTGTTCTATTAATCACTGTTTTATATCATGGTAACCCATTACTTGTGCATATGTATTTATAAATGTTATTTCTTTTTTATGTTTCTGTAGAAGAACTGGGGTATAGGCCAGAAGTGTGGGGGGGTGAGAAGATTCACCAGAGACAGAGTGGGGAGATATATTTGCTTTTTGTCATTTTTGAAAGGCCACTTTGGCACTACTTTCAGGTCCAGTTTGGTTATTTTTGATACATTTTCTATGCCTTTCTCTTTCTTGTTCTTCTGGGACACACCCTACCCCCATGATATAGATGTTATTTCTCTTTAGGTTATTCCAAAAGGGCTCTTACACTATTTTCACTTTTTTAATTCTTTTTTTCTCTTTTTTCTGTTTCTGTGTTCTCTGCCTTGTGCTTTCAAGCTCACTAATGTCCTCCATTACTTGCATTTTTCTACTGTTGAGGACTTCCATTGTATTTTTCAAATCTGTTATAGTATTTTCTAGTTCCTTCATTTCTGGTTGTGGTAGTCTTCTATTTTACCTGCCTTTGTTAGTGTTCCTAAATTACATCATCTTTTTTTTTTTTCTTAATTCAGAAAACATGGTTATAAATGTTCCCTTAAACCTCCATTTCAGGATATTTCTCAGTTATGCTAGATGGAGAATTCTCAGGATTTCCTTGCTTTACCATTTGGGGTATGTTCTTATGTCATTTCAGTTTTAGTTTTTATGGGTTGTTAACAGGAAATTTTCTTTTCTTATCTTAATAAATTGGCTCTATATTATCCCTAGAAAAAGCAGGGTGTATTCCTTGGTTTTTGCCCAGGATCTTAGCCTTTGCTAAGACCAATGCCTTTGCACCTGTTCAGATAGCTGGGGTACTGTGAAAAGGTGATAGGTAGGAAGTAAATGGACAGCAGGCTAGCAAAAGCAACCCTCCAGTGAAAATCAAAGTTTCAAGTTTCTTACCATGCAGTGTGTACCTGAACTATGTGATTAGAAATCACAGTGATCCCCTTCTTATGCCCAACTCCTCAGCCAAAATATCTCATATGGCCTCATGTCACCTCTAGGTTATGGGTGAGCACTAGATATAGAGCATTGGGAGAGTAAATAGTTAAGACATGGTCTTTGCTTTTCAAATGTGGGTTGCTTGCTCCTGTCATTAGATTGGGTGCTCAAACCTGGTTAATGAGAGCATTCAGTTGCTGTGCTGACTTTTGGCCCTGGTTGAGGGTAGGCAGGAGTTTCAAATATCACAGTCTCAGGCTGCAAGTGGAAGCCTTTCTATAAGGAAACACAAGTGAACCGATCTGGCTCTCCCTACCAGTTCAGGCTCCAACTATTCTAGATTAGGGGGCTGAGAGTCAAGTCAGTAAACACTGCTCTGAACCCTTATTACTGTAGTTCTCCTGTAATAAGTCCTCTGTCCTGCTAGCCAACTCTGTGTGCTTCCTTTTCCAGTGCAGTTCTTGGTCTCCAAATTCTCTGATGTGTCTGTGTGTACCCGAGATAATGAGAGACAACAGAGGGGCTGCACATAACATCCATCCCTCCCTCCTGTAAGTTGCACTACTCAGATTAGTGTAAATGAAGATTACAGTTACCACTTTCCACCTCACCATCATTATTTCTGATCTATGCAGTGGTTATCAGATTATCTTTTAGAGGTTGTTGACTTTGTTCTCATTTAGTTGTGAATATGTGAAGGAAGTGAGTTCAACATCTTCATTCTGCTTCCATCTTGAAAACTTGGAAAATAATAGGTGCAATTTTAATAATAGGGCAGCCTCAACAACAAATTGAGGGCACTGACGTAAGATTTTTAGCACGGAACTTATTTTTATATCATGATTGTTTGACTATGGTGTTTATCACACTGTCCTGACATGGTGTCTTTGATATAAACAATGTTTGATTTACAATATTATTAGTGTGAAGTGTTCTCAGTGCAAGTTCTAAATTTCATAGAAAATTATTTGGTCTGTTCTTAAAACAAAAGTTAGGTCCTAATTTGAGCAAGGTTAATGATAAACTGGAATTAGTCAAATATTTTTTACTGTTTATTACTAATCAAAGGCTTTTTAAAATATTATTACTATAATTTATTTTATATGGGTTAAATAAATGTTATTGCTCTATTCTGGTGGGTCTATTTGAATCTCATGTCAAGCAAAATGTGTATATTATTTGATCATATGATTGCATGTTGAGTATCCCATATCACTCAATAAGGTTTTTTTTCAAACAATTAAATAACAGCTATATTGAGAGTAAATAGATGTAAATGGGTTACTTTAATATCTAGAATATAAAATAGTATATTTATTAATCAAAGTTTAGATATTTCTCGGGTACTATGGTAGTGGCAAGAACTTCTGGGGCCACAACTGAGAGGAGAAATCAAACACTATACAAAAGTGAATAACAATGTAAGAAAATAAACACAGAAAATTAAAAAATAGATATAAATTCAGGAATATATGTCCCTATGATGCTTTAAGCAAAGAAAAACATCCTCTTTCAATAGATCATTGCAATTAGATGAGTCCTGACTGTATTTTATGAAAAATTATAATTCACAAATCTAATCCTTGATACATTGCATTCTTCTAATTCTGTGTTTCTCTTTCCTTTTCATAGTTTTTTTTTTTCATTTTTGAAATATTACCTGCTTTCAGGTATAAAGAAACTGTTTTTTAGTAAGTCAGAATCAGAAGAGAAAGAAAAATACTGCATGGCTTCACTTATATGTGGACTATAAAGAAATAAAGAAAATATCACTCAAAACCAAATAAATAGAAAACCCTAGTAATTTGTCTGTAGAATTAAAATTACCATAGAGGGAGGAAGGATGGAGACACAATTGTAGAGGAGGCCCAGTATACTTTGGTGAAGAGTTTTAGATGCCTTAGGCATGGGTATGGTGTGGTGACATATATCTAAAGCAGTCTGATCCTATACCTCTGGATCACATAATGTCACCTTAATAATATAAAATATATATAATTGTTTTCTATCAATTATATATAAAGAACACTTGCAAATCAATGAAAATAATACATGCATATTATTTTTTAAATGAACAAAACTCATGAACCAGCATTTTATATAGGTCAATAAACAAAAGATTGTTAACTTCATCATGTGATCAGCAAAAACACATCAACAACTCTACGGTGTTTTTTCTTATTTTCATTACATTAGGAAATTTTATTTTTTTTTTTTTATTTTATTTTTTTTTTTTTCTTTTGGCAAACCCATATTTTCTTTATTACTGTAGCTTTTATAATAAGTCTTAAGATCAGGTAAGATAAATTTTCCAGCATTGCTTTTTTTATGTTACTTTGGCTCTTCTAGGTTATTTGTATTTCCATGTAAGTTTTTTTTTTTTTTTTATAAATTTTATTGTTATATTCCCCATACAATTGCAGCCCCCCATTCTGACCCCAATCCCTCCCCTCCCGCCCCCGCCCCCCTAAAAGTGTCTCTGGTTCATAGTTTTTTGTTGATTTTGATTTTCACTTTCTTATAGTTATTCATTTTCCTGGTCCCTTATTTAAGTTTTCTAGATTCCTGCTATGAGTGAGACCATCCGGTATTTTTCTTTTTCTTTTTGGCTTATTTCGCTGAGCATGATCCCTTCCAGCGCCATCCATGTTGCAGCAAATTGCATGTGTTTATCTTTTTTGAATGCTGAGTAATATTCCATGGTATATATGTACCACATCTTCTTGATCCAGTCATCTATTTTTGGGCATTTGGGTTGTTTCCAAAGCTTAGCTATTGTAAACAGTGCTGCTATAAACATAGGGGTGCAGGTGCTCTTTGGAATTGATGTTTCTGTGTCCTTTGGGTAAATACCTAGGAGTGGAATTGCTGGGTCATATGGAAGCTCTATGTTTAGTAGGTCCAGAAATCTCCACACAGCTTTCCACAGTGGTTGGACCAGTTTGCACTCCCACCAACAGTGCAGAAGAGTTCCTTTTTCTCCACACCCTCGCCAACATTCGTTATTGCTAGTTTTTTTAATATGTGCCATTCTCACTGGTGTAAGATGGTATCTCATGGTAGTTTTGATTTGCATTTCCCTGATGACAAGTGATGTTGAACATTTTTTCATATGCCTGTTGGCCATTTGCATTTCCTCTTCAGAGAAGTTTCTTTTAAGCTCTTCTGCCCATTTTTTGACTGGATTATTTTCTTTGTTGTTGTTGAGACTCATCAGCTCTTTGCAGATTTTTGTGATCAGTCCTTTATCATTAGTGTTGGGTGCAAAAATGTTCTCCCAGTTGGTGGGGTTTCTCTTTGTTTTTGTTATTGTCTCTTTTGCTGTGCAAAAGCTCTTTAGTTTGATATAGTCCCAGCTGTTTATCTTTGCCTTCACTATCACTGCTTTGGGTGATGTGTCTGTAAAGATGTCTTTGATGTGCAAATCACGTAGTGTTTCGCCTATATTTCCTTCTATATATTTTATGGTTTCAGGTCTTATGTCTAGTTCTTTAATCCATTTTGAGTTGATTTTTGTGTATGGTGTGAGGTGGTGGTCAAGCTTCATTCTTTTGCATGTAGCGACCCAGTTTTCCCAGCACCATTTATTGAACAAACTTTCTTTGCTCCAATGCATAGTCTTTGCTCCTTTGTCAAAGATTAGTTGACCATAAACCTGTGGGTTTATTTCTGGATTTTCTATTCGATTCCATTGGTCTGTATGTCTGTTCTTGTTCCAATACCATGCAGTTTTGATGATTATGGCTTTGTAGTATAGTTTGAAGTCTGGGAGTCTGATGCCTCCATTCCCTTCTTTTTTTTTCAGGAGAGCTTTGGCTATTCGGGGTTTTTTGTGATTCCATATGAATTTCATCAATAATTGTTCTATTTCTTTGAAGAATGACATTGAAATTTTGATTGGAATAGCATTGAATCTGTATATTGCTTTTGGAAGGATGGCCATTTTAATAATGTTTATTCTTCCAATCCATGAGCAGGGGATGTCTCTCCATTTCTTTGTGTCTTCTTCTATTTCTTTTAACAGTGTTTTATAGTTTTCTTTGTATAGGTCCTTTACCTCTTTTGTTAGATTTATTCCCAAATATTTGATTTTTTTTGTTTCAATAACAAAAGGGATGGTCTTTTTGATTTCTTCTTCTTCAGATTTATTGTTTGTGTATAGGAAGGCTACTGACTTTTGCGTGTTGATTTTGTATCCTGCCACTTTACTGAACTGATTGATGAGTTGAATTAGCTTTTCTGTGGAGTTTTTGGGGTTCTCTATGTATAATATCATATCGTCTGCAAATAGTGATAGTTTGACTTCTTCTTTTCCTATTTGGATTCCTTGGATGTCTTTCTCTTGTCTTATTGCCCTGGCTAGGACTTCCAGTATTATATTGAAAAGCAATGGTGAGAGTGGACATCCTTGTCTTGTTCCAGATCTTAATGGAATTGCTTTCAGCTTTTCACCATTGAGAATGATACTGGCTGTTGGCTTGTCATAGATGGCCTTTATGATGTTGAGGTATGTTCCTTGTATCCCAAGAATTTCAAGGGCTTTTATCATGAATGGGTGTTGCACTTTGTCGAAAGCTTTCTCAGCATCTATTGATATTATCATATGGTTTTCATATTTCTTTTTGTTGATGTGTTGGATAACGTTGATTGATTTTCGGATGTTAAACCATCCTTGTGCCCCTGGAATGAATCCAACTTGGTCGTGGTGAATTATCTTATGGATACATTGTTGGATTCTGATAGCTAAAATTTTATTGAGGATTTTTGCATCAGTGTTCATTAGGGAGATTGGCCTGTAGTTTTCCTTTTTTGTGTTGTCCTTGTTCGGTTTTGGTATTAGTGTAATGTTGGCTTCATAGAACGTGTTTGGTATTGTCCCTTCCTTCTCAATTTTTTGGAACAGTTTGTGAAGGATAGGCACTAATTCGTCTCTGAATGTTTGGTAGAATTCATTTGTAAATCCATCAGGTCCTGGGCTTTTGTTTTTGGGGAGGTTTTTGATTACCATTTCAATTTCGCTAATTGTAATTGGTCTGTTTAGGTGTTCTATTTCTTCTTTATCTAGCTTTGGGTGATGGTAGAGTTGTAGGAATTTGTCCATCTCCTCTAGATTGTTAAACTTGTTTCCATATAACTGTTCATAGTAGTTACTGATTATTCTTTTGATTTCTGCTGTGTCCGTTGTGATTTCTCCTCTTTCATTGATGATCCTGTTTATTTGTGCTTTCTCCCTTTTTTCCTTTGTGAGCCTGGCTAGGGGTTTGTCTATTTTATTGATTTTTTCAAAGAACCAGCTCTTGGTTTCATTGATCTTTTGGATTGTTTTTTTAGTTTCAATTTCATTTATTTCTGCTTTGGTTTTTATTATTTCTTTTCTTCTACTGGTTTTGGGGTTTTTTTGTTGTTCTTTTTCTAGATCTTTGAGCTTCGAGATTAGGTTGTTTCTTTGCGTTCTTTCTTGTTTCTTGATGTGAGCTTCTATTGCTATATATTTTCCTCTTATTACTGCTTTTGCTGCATCCCATACATTTAGGATATTGGTGTCCTCCTTGTCGTTCAATTCAAAAAATTTTTTAATTTCTTCTTTGATCTCCTCATTAGTCCAATGGTCTTCCAGTAGTGTGGTTTTTAATCTCCATGAGGTAGGAAAGTTCCTTGCCTTCTTTTTATGGTTTATTTCTAGTTTGATGCCTTCATGGTCAGAAAAGATGGTTGATATGATTTCAATCTTGGTGTATCTGTTGATGTTTGTCTTGTGCCCCAGTATGTGATCGATCCTGGAGAATGATCCGTGTGCGCTTGAGAAAAATGTGTACTCCATTTTTTTGGGGTTTAGTGTTCTATAGATGTCTGTTAAGCCCAATTGCTCTAGGTCTTTATTTAGAGCTTTGGTTTCTTTACTTATTTTTTGTCTTGTTGATCTATCCATTGTTGATAGTGGTGTGTTGAAGTCTCCCACTACGTATGTGTTTTCTCTGATGTCTGTTTTCAGAGAGGACAACAGTTGTCTGATATATTTTGGTGCTCCTTCGTTTGGTGAGTATATGTTAATGAGTGTTATTTCTTCTTGAAGTATTGTCCCCTTGATCATAATGTAGTGACCATTGGGGTCTCTTTTTATCTTTTTGAGTTTGAAATCTGTTTTATCTGATATAAGTATAGCTGTTCCTGCTTTCTTTTTTGGTCCATTTGCTTGTAGGATTGTTTTCCATCCTTTAACTTTGAGCCTATTTTTATCTTTTGTAGCTAAATGTGTTTCCTGGAGACAGCAAAAGGTTGGGTTTTGTTTCTTAATCCAGGCTGCAACTCTGTGTCTTTTTATTGAAGAGTTTAGTCCATTTACATTTAGAGTTAATATTGATATGTTAGCATCTGTATTTGCCATTGTGTTTGTCTTTCCTTTGATTTTATTTATTCTTTTAATAACTTTTTTTTTTTTGGCCTTCTTTCATTGTTATTCGTCCCTCTGAGGTTCTGGCTTTAGGACTCCTTGTAGTATTTTTTGGAGTGGGGGTTTAGTTGCAATGAAATTCCGGAGTTTCTGTTTGTCTGGGAAGGTCCATATTCTTTCTTCAAAGAGGAAGGAGAGCTTTGCGGGATAGAGTATTCTTGGTTGGCATCTGTTTTCTTGGAGTCTGTTGACTATGTCCCTCCACTCTCTCCTTGCCCGTAGTGTTTCTTCGGAGAAGTCTGATGTCAGCCTGATTGGTTTTCCTTTGAATGTTATCTGTTTCTTCCCTCTTGCCAGCTTCATTATTTTTTCCTTGTCCTGGATTCTTGGGAGCTTTACTATTATGTGTCTTGCTGTATTTTTCCTTTCGTCGTGGAAGTTTGGTGTTCTTCTTGCTTCTTGTATATCAATTTTCAGCTCCTTCTTCATATTTGGGAAGTTCTCTTCAATTATCTCTTTGAATATTTTCTCTGTTCCTACATCTCTCTCCTCTCCTTCTGGTATTCCTATAACTCTTATATTTCCTTTCCTCATGGAGTCAGATAGTTCCCGAAGTCTTTCTTCGTTCTTTTTCCTTCGTACTTCTCTTTCCTTTTCTGTTTTGGTTCTTTTTATTTCTGTGTCTTCAAGATTACTTATTCGTTCTTCCATTTCATCTATTCTGCTTTCATTGCTTTTCCCAGAATTCTTTAGTTCTTCCATTAATTCTTTGATCTCCTGCATTTCTTTTACTTCCCTCTTTAGGGACTCAATTTCTTTCTTCTGACCATTGTTTTCCCTCTCTAGGGACTCAATTGCATTCTTCTGATCGTTGATTATTTTTCCCTTATCATTGTTTTCCTTTATGACTTCTGTCAGTTTTTTAATCACGGCAATTTTAAATTCTCTTTCTGGAAGGCTCAGAAATTCTTCCAAGTTATTGTCGTTGCAATCTGGGGGCTGGCTTTCTTTTTGTGGTGTGCTTTTTCTCTGGAGAGTTGCTAGGTTGCGTGTGGTTCTTCTCTTCCCTACTGTCTGTTTTCTAATTTGCCGTATGCGTTGGGACACTGTGTAGTTGGGACTGGCCGGCATCTTGGGTGGGCTTCTCTGTTCCCCTCTGGTTCTTCCAGGGGTCATCTGTCAGTTTCAAGCAGTCTTTACTGGAGAAAGGTCCCTGTTCTAAAATGCCGATGTAGGGACACACTCCCCTGTGCGCCTGGTCTGCCCTGGCGGTGGGTTCCTGCTCCCCTCTGGGCTTGGACTGCAGGCCAGAGGGGGTCTGGCGTGGGCGAACTTCCCCCGCTCACCTCTGGCTCCTGAGGAAGCCTTCTGCAGGTAGTCTTTACTGAAGAAATGTCCCTGTTCTAAAATGGTGATGTGGGACACACTCCCTGCGTGTCTGGTCTCAGGCACACTCTTCTGCGCACCTGGTCTGCCCCGGCTGTGGGTGCTCGCTCTCCCTGTGGGCTCAGACTACTTGTTCGGAAGGGGCCCGGTGTGGGCAAACTCCCCAGCTGGCCACTAGCTCCTTCAGGAGCCTCTGCTGGCTTCAAGTCGCTAGGTGGTGCCAGAGATCTCTCCTAGAGCCCTTGGGGAGCTGATTTTCCACCCCGTGGGACAGGGAGCAGAGCGGGGATGGTAGGGTACACCTCAACGGCTTTGGGGTGCTGTGTCTGCCTTGTGCCCCACCGTCGTGGGGAACCCACGCCCCTAATTTCGTGCCCCGGGTCTCTGTTCCAAAGCCCTCAGTTCCAGGACGCGGGCTGTAGCCCAGATCAGTGGGGCGGGAATGGCGCCTTTTGAATCCTGCTCCCCTGCCTGGGCGCCTTGTTCCTGCTCACTCAGGATGGGCCTCTGCCGTCTCCCCCTAATTTCGTGCCCGGGTCTCAGTTCCAAAGCCCTCAGTTCCAGGATGCGGGCTGTAGCCCAGATCAGTGGCGCGGGAATGGCGCCTTTTGAGTCCAGCTCCCTTGCCTGGGCGCCTTGTTCCTGCTCACTCAGGGAGGGCCTCCGCAGTCTTCCCCTAATTTCGTGCCCCGGGTCTCAGTTCCAAAGCCCTCAGTTCCAGGACGCAGGCTGTAGCCCAGATCAGTGGCGCGGGAATGGCGCCTTTTGAATCCAGCTCCCTTGCCTGGGCGCCTTGTTCCTGCTCACTCAGGGAGGGCCTCCGCAGTCTCCCCCTAATTTCGTGCCCCGGGTCTCAGTTCCAAAGCCCTCAGTTCCAGGACGCGGGCTGTAGCCCAGATCAGTGGCGCGGGAATGGCGCCTTTTGAATCCCGCTCCCCTGCCTGGGCGCCTTGTTCCTGCTCACTCAGGGAGGGCCTCCGCCCGGGTCTCAGTTCCAAAGCCCTCAGTTCCAGGATGCAGGCTGTAGCCCAGATCAGTGGCACGGGAATGGCGCCTTTTGAATCCCGCTCCCCTGCCTGGGCACCTTTTCCTGCTCACTCAGGGAGGGCCTCCGCCGTCTCCCCGCAAGCCTAGGTCGCAGGCGCAGGGCCCTGGGCAGCTGCAATCCGAGTGCCGCTTTCGCGCAAGCTTACCGGGCGGCCGGGGCTGTGTGCTGGTGCTGGTCTCCTCCTGGGGGGCGGGGCTCTCTTTTTAATGGCGCGTGGAGCTCACCTCCGCGGCGGATCCTGCAGGGTTCGCCTCAGCTCCCGTTCACGGGGTGTGGTGGCTGAAATAGTTCCTTTCCACTCACAGTCCCGCTTGCTGCATCCGTTTTTCTTGTTGGGCGTTTTGGTTTGTTGTTTCCCTCGTCTCTGCCGGTCGGAGAGTGCCGCCTCTGTGGGCGGGGGAGGGGAGCAGGGTTCTGCGCTTCCCTCCCTTCTCGCCCTCTTTTATGGCCACTTTCTTCTTCGGGCAGTTTGCTGGAGTCGACCGTTTATCTTCCGTGTCCCAGTTCTCACTGGGACCTGCCGCTTTTCCTCCCTATTAACTTTTTTTAATGGGAGATCTTACTCGCAGTGTCTCCTCGCCGCCATGTTGCTCCGCCCCCAATCCATTAGGAAATTTTAAATCTAGCAATACCAAGTGTTCAAAACTATGAGGATCTACAGAACCCTGTATATATTACTAGTTGGACAGTTGATTGATTTGCCACTGAAACAATTTGAGACATTTTCTTAAGTTGATTATTCCCATATATTATGAAACAAAAGATCTATTTCTAAGATATGTACCAAAGAGTTTCTCTTGAACCCACATATGAAAGATAGGTTCAAAAATATTATGTCACTAACGATGACAATCATAATATCTTGGAAACAACCCAAGTGCCTGTCAATAGTTTTGAAATTTAAAATATAAATGGTGATGATATACTAGGAAAATAGCATATAATGTGGCAATTAAAGATGAATCTAAGATGAGACATAGTAACATAATATTAACTGAAAAGGCATTTTAAAAACTGCATGTCTGATTCTTTGTTTTAGTAAAGGTAAACTAAAAATACATGTCTTAGTAATGTATGTAGATGGGGCTTAGAATTAATAGTGGGGAGATGAAGTGGTATGAGAAGAGTAAGAAGCTATTTGTTTATATGTATTTTCAAGGTGCTAGGTTTTTTGAATGATGTTTAATGTTACTAATTACAAAATTAAAATGCATATGTTCATAATAAGTACTTAACAGCCAGACATATATAGACTATTGATGAGCAGATTTCATAAATCAAAGATTATGATTAATCAATTTTGAACAACTGATATCCATCAAAATTTATTAACAGTGGGAGAGTAACTGTCTCACTCTAAGTCTCTGTAACATTTTAAAAATTATATTCTATTCCATACCGTTATCATTGGCATTGCATGTACAAAACGGGTATACCTTTTAAATGGGTTTTAAAACTATTCCTCTACCCCTTTTGTACTTCTGCTTTGATTTTTTTAGTCTATGTTCTATATTAATATTACACTTTTGAACATTAAATATAGGAATATAAGTAATTTTTATGCTAATTTTTCCCTAAAAGACTTCTAGGCAAGACAGTGCATGTAATATTGCCATTTATGGGAAACAGGAGTATTGCAAAGGGCTGATGAAATTTTCTAGTTTATGTGTGATAAATCATTCTGCAAATTTATGAGTCATGTATTTATTAGCATTTATGTAACATTTTTAAAAAATTAGCAGGCTATTGTTTAGGTCAATTTTATATTCACAGAAAAATTGAATAGAAATTACATATAGAGTTTCTATATACTACTATCTTTACCCCTACATTCACTGAGTCTCCCCCACTATCAATATCCCTCACCAAACTCTAACGTTAATTACAACTGATAAATGTACATTAACACATGATTAACCCCTAGGGCCAATGGTTTGCATTTGTGTTCATTCTTGGTGGTGTGCATTCTGCAGGTCTTAAAAGAGTAATGGCATGTATTCACCATTTTTGGTAGCTTTTTATACTCTTTTTAAAATCTTTCAGATTCTACCATTTAGGTTAACGTTCTCGACTGATAAGGTACATGGATATACTCATATAAAGTATTTATCACGTTTTCTTGATAGTTTTTAATTATATATTTGTCTTCCCTAATATTATGTTGATAAATACAGGAAAGAACTTATACCTTACATGTTTTTCTAGCAAAAAAATCTATCAAAGTGTGTTCAAAATAGCAAGAACTTTTTAAAAATGCTTATTGGATAAATGAGACCCAGTTACCTAGTTCATATATGTCCCACCTTTTTGATCCACTTCCTCAGAGTCCCCTAATGATTCCTCATTAAAAAAAAAAAAGGTCAGCTACGGACAGTCACAACCTCAATATGTTTTTATAATAACAAAACAGAAATTACCTTTCTTATAACAAAACAATGAGAACACCAAAGTCTGTTTTTGAAGGAAAAATATTTCCATAATTGACTGCAAAAATATGGAAGCTATCTTGTTGCAAGAAATCTAAGATGGTGAATTGAAGAGAGAAGGGAAGAGGTGACATTGAGAAGAGTGTTCAATACTTTGTCAGGAGAGCCAACTTTGAGAAAACTGCAACCAGAGCAGGCAGAGTCTATTGTTACAATCAGGAACTGCAGAGGTTTTTGAGCAGAGGATTTGGACCTAACGTGAGCCCAAGAAGCAGAGTTGCAAACAGTGACAAGCTCTGCAAATAGCAGCTGCAAATCAAAGAGCAATCTCCATGTGTGCACAGTGTGGAAGGGACTGGAGGTTATGGATTGGTCTTTTCTGCTTCACCCATACACACAAATAGCAATCACTGACAGAAACATCTTGGAATAGGAAGGGCACAGGGAAGTTTTGCTTATTTATTTTGCTTTGTACGTACTGTGAGACAGCTTTATCATACAGGAGCCAACTAAATCAATCTAATACATAAAAGTTGAAATAAGAACATTTATGTTGAAGGAATGAATTTCTGCAGCTGATTGCACTTCTAATAAAGACATTTTAATCTGCTTTTTATCAAAGTGGTAACTGCTCCCAGCAACTAAGCCCAATAGCATGTACAATGTACAAAAATACAATGTACAGTTGTATTTTTGAAACAGCAGGATGCTGAATCAAAATCATCATCTCTGGGGAATGCTTCTGACATGTAACCTATGTTACACATCATCTTCCCTGAGAGTGTGAGGAAAACTAATTCTGATCCTGGAAGTATAGACTAACTCAGATACAATTTACAGAGTCTAAAAAATAAAGTAACTACCTACATGGCATTCAAGCATTTTCAGGGACTGAAAAAGAAAAGTAATTAGACAATCGTAATAAGTTGGTATTCTCCATTCTTTTTAGAAATACTGTGTGATGGGGTGGGGGAGAAAGCAAAAGATCCATTTTGTGAAAGTGATTTTACAGTATTGAAATTATTTTTTACTCAGAGTCAGTTTAAAATTTCCCTTAGGTACATCAATTTGTGGGGAATCTAAAAGGAGAAAGAAGCACTAACTTCAAATTCACTTATGACTTCAATCTCTGGGCAAATGAATGGGTTAAATTTCTTTTTATGCAAATTGAAAGTGTAATAAGAAAAAGTCATTTAGTCATCTTCAGGTTTTTATTAGGTACTTATATATGGTTCACTTTGTTAATCTCTAAAGACAAAGAGGCACACATAAAGCAATGGACTTGCTCTTGGAGAGGTCACAGCTTAGTAAAGGAAAGACTGATGTTTCAACAAATCAGTACTATGTATTAAGAAAGACTCACATGCAGAAATGTCCTCTTTTCTGGGGCCACAGAGGAAGTGTCCAATAATTTATGTGGGTTGAAATAGGGGATTAATAAATGAAACTTTATAGAAGAGAGCAATATTAACCCATCTTGAGAGATGAATAGGAATTTTCGTGACTGAGGAGGCCAATAGGAACAATGGGAATGCTGCAGGCTTTGGGAATATGACTCAAAAGCAAAAAAGGAACATTCCTCATGACCAATGTGTGTATTTCCTTGAGACTTAGATCTTAGATCACAAGAATAAACTTTGTCAGTAAATATATTATTGAAACACATGAAACTTAAAAATACATATATATTGACCCCTTAGGGTTGTGAAAACATAGCCACCTTGCTCTTTGAACAGAAAGACATGAATATTATAAAGTATGGCATTGAGGTCTGGTAAACTTAAATTCAGATACCACCTCAACTCCTTATGTGTTAAGTTCTCTTTGACATGTAACTTAACTCTTAGCCTGAATTTCCTTAGGTGTAAATCTGTAATGAGTGTTCTACTTCACTGGGTGGTGACAAGTAATAGGTGTTTGTCCCAGACCTAGGAACACATATCACAGGTAAATACACACGAAGATGTCACCCTTGATTTCCCCATTTGTTTTCTTACTTCCAAAAGCATCTTTTCATTGTAGTTATGTAATTTTGATTTAAAACTTTAAGATAAAGTAGAATGTGAAATTTGTTGTTATTCAAGATGGTATTTGAAGGTATTATCCATTATCTTTATTTCTTCTAAATACTGACTTACTTAGAATGAAATTTATCAGACTAAAATCTATGGTTTTTAAAATGTTAAAATGTCTCCTTTTTTTAATCCTATCTGACTCATCCTATGCTCTTCAGCTCTTGCCACCACATGACATTCTCTTGTCCATCAAAGTTCTTTGTTGATGCTCTTTAAAGTAATGTATGATCCAAACCAATAAGTGCCTCATGTTTCCCACAATTGCTGTGTTCTGTTTATATCACTAATCATTAGTTTAGAATTCAATGATTACTTTAGAATGAAATTAGCTATATCATTTGTCTTAGAAAATATGCATGTACCTAGTTAACTTAGTTGATGATGAGCACCAACGTTGGCCCTATGTTCTCATGTTGTTGCATGAGATTCAATTCTTTTACTAAACATTTGATTTTGTGTATTTCTTCCTCTCTGTAAAGCTTTCTCAGGTTCATGAGAAGACTATTCTGGATAACTTGAGAAACTTCATAGCATTACACACACAAGAATATTCCATTTTATGAATCATTAATCCTAGATTAAATTCATGCACACCAATTTTCATTTAGTAAAATAAATGTCTTTTGTGTGCTCGTTTCCTAACTGCCTGGCCATTTTTAAGGAGAGCATGCTTTCATAAACCTGGTGCCTTTAAATGTGGGGCCTATAGGCTAACCAGAACCCCTCCTCTTATTTTTTTTTTTGCTAGTTTATTGTGGCTGATTATTTTAAGAGATTCAAAGCCCAATCTCACATATTCCTGAATATTTTTATGTTCTGTGATTAAGAGTCTTATGAAAATTATACTATGTTCTCTTTTCAGAAGTTCTAGAAAAGAGGTTGAAATTATTTTATCCATCAAAGATGAGATGTAGAATAATCTGTCCTTCACAGATTTATTAGGGCTGTTGTTCACAAGTTGCTCTAATACAATTATTCATTTTTAAAAATGAGGTAACTGATGCCAGTTTCATTTAAGAGAATAATCCAAAGCGATACAGATAATTAGTATGAAAAACTGGCAACTGCTTCTATGCTTGTTTTCTGCTTAAATGTAGAGGATAGTGGTTTTCTAGAAGTTTCCTATACAGGATAATATTTGCAGGCCACACTCAACAATGTTAGATTGTTCTAAGTAATTCAACATCCACTTCAATCAGTTTACATTAAATCCTTAAAAATTTACTATAAGCCAAAATTCACCAAAGCATGCTTTACACAGTACGTTTTGTAACATTTTGAAGTAAGTTCTTCAGTTTTACTACAAGGACAATAAAATAACTTTGCACAGAGATAAAAAAAAATAAACAATGCTAATGAATAACTGTGCAAAAACAGAAGGCTAAAATAAGGATACACTGATACTTAAAACAAGCTGTTTTACATTTTTATACTTTATTATTAGAGAGTTATAGGTAGGGAAGATAGCTATCCAGTAGATTTTTTTCACCAAGGTCAGACTTCTTTAGTGTCAATGTTTTCAACCCTGTTTCCAGTTGTACTACTGTAGAGATTTGCTTCAAAACAGGTGTGGTGTTCTATAGCCAAAGTTTCTCATAATTTTCTTTTTTAAAATTACTGCTTAGAATCAGACATTAACCCTTTACATTTGACAAGATAAATATACCATTAATAAAGTGAAACATGTCTCTGAATTACGTCGTATTTCTACTTAATATTTCAAGGGGAAGCAAAAATGAAAGCAATTGAAATATTCTATGCTCTTTACCAATTAAACTGCAAAGGTTAATAACATTTCTATAAGTCACATAATATTGATAATAATTAATTGGAACAGAAAAGAAACTAATTCTGCAAGATTGTTTATTTAATTTACTTTTTGGCATGAGAAAATAAATACAACATATATATATATATAAATTACTAAAAATATTTACATTATCTTCAAACAGTATTTTGAATAAAACTTTTTAGTAGAACTAGCAATAATTTTTATGGCCTCTGTTAACCTGTAAAACTTACCTGTATATGAAAGCTAAAAGTATATTTTTAGCTTACCCTGACTTTTCTGATAGTAGTAAATTTAATGTGGCTGATTTTCTGCTCCAGTTTCTTTATGTATTTGTTCTATAAGCAGAAAATACAGTAAATGAATTTAAAGGTGATTCTATTATGGGACTGTCTTTTAAGTCACCATATTGAATTTTATTTAATTTTAAGTAGTGTTCTCAAACTGTATCATTCATAAGCCTCAGTAATTTGATAAGTCAAAATCTATTAACTAAATCAAGTTTATTTTCAGACAATGTCATTTCAAATCTCATACATGAATGGAGCTCTCAAAAAATGTATAGGAAAGCAATTTACTCTTGCCTGAGTCTGATTTATTGCATATAACTCTTTTGGGCTTTAAAAAGCAATTAAAATGAAAGCATGTGTTCACACATTCCATACGGGCATATGTGTTGCACACAAATTGACATGAGGCTTAAATACATGTTTATATAATGAACACAAATGAAAATTAGTATACACAATATTGTTTATATCTGTAAATGTTATGTAAGTACTAATGTCAACTATTGATAAACTTGCTATTTATCTATTTCCTCTCAAATATTCATTTCCTCTCAATTCAAATAGAATGCTATTCATTCAAAAACTATTCTTCAAAACAGTCTTCAAACCCACAAGGTGTTCTTTAAAAATGTAATTCCACAGACACAGATTTGGATATAGTCAGTCAATACCTATTTAGAACCTACTATGAGTTAAGACCTATGTTTACTATTGGGAACAGTAATTAGAACAAGAATAATGTGATTTCTGTTCGCATTTAATTATAATATGGGAAATTCCTTTCCTTCAAAAAACTTTCATTTGATAATGAACACTAGAGGAAAGAAATTTGACAGACTAAGAAAATATTAAATAAATATTTTAATCATGAAGTAAGATATATATTATCTATTAACTTATCATTTAAAAAAAAATTGAACCCTAATAATTATGGATTGTGGCATGTCTTCATGCACAGATGAGTTAATATAAATAGTATTCATTATGATGAAAAGCCATTTTCTTTTTTTTTTTTTACTTCCAGCTCAACCAATAGCACACACCTTGGGCAGATTTATTTGAATTTTTGCATTGATATGTCAACTGAAATTTGACATTTCAAGTCAAAACCGAAAAACAATGGAAGCTTAAAGGGTAAGGTTTAGATGAACAGAGATTTAAATCACTGATTTTTCTTTCCTAAAACCTCAAAAAGTTAGATGTTTGTTAATAACATAGTTTTGAGCACTTGTATTAAGTATGCCATACACAATGTGGCAATCTACATATTATCTATGTCTATATTTGTGTATTCTGTATGCCATATTGTAATATACCTATATTCTATACGACACACATGTTGAACAACTGAAGATCATAACCATTATTATTATATACATTATGGGAAAATTAATTAACAATTGACCTTAAAATTCTCTACAAGTTCTTTAGAGAAATACTTCTTTAACATTATGTTATACATACAATGCCAGGGGATATTTTTTAAATGTATATTTCTGTGCCAACTCTGTAAGATTTTTTCATCCAGTAGGTTTGGAGGCCTCCCATTAATTTGCATTTCCAACTTTAAGGTAACACTGATGCATAGACCACATTTGAGTGCATTATGCTAGACTACAAACTGTTTGATTATAATACACATGGGAGCTTGTTTCACTGGTGTTTTTTTTTTTTTTTCCTTAAACATCAGATTTGGTCAGGAAAAGTGTCTGAGACACATGAATACTTATGTCAAAATTAAGTATTTGGCTATGACAAAACTAAGAAGTCAAAATGTAATAAAATGTGTCTTGTTGGTTAAAGTAGGCAAAACCAGAGACACATTATGGTAATTCTGCTTAAAATTAAAATTTTAGTCCCATTTTATTAGTCATGATAATTTTTAAAAATTACTCCTACATTTACATCTATATCTAGATCTGTAAATTACATTAAAAGTTTAAAGATAGTCTTCAAAGAGTATCAAGGAATCACAAAGTGGGAATCAGTCTGTGCTTGATGTCACAAAATGTGTTTTGCAAAATGTGCACATAGATGCTGAAGATGAGTCATTAATGAGAACACATTTGTAAAGATTGTAAAGAGAGGTGGGAAGTATGGGAGACTGCATCCCTCAGCCCTTCTTGTTATTTTGCAAAGCAAAGAGGGAAAATGTTGCTGAATATTCTGGAAGGAAGAAAGTTCAACATGACTCATTTCAAAAAGATTTAATACTTAAAAACTGCTTCAAAAATCCAAAAACAAAATTAAAAAAAAATGTGTCTTTATACGATTCTTGATACCCAAAGCCAAATACACAAGAACACTGTTACTGTCTCGAAGCTAATTTATACCAGAATGTTATCTATTACTTTCTCAACCACATGGAAAAGTTTCTGACTGACTTTTTAGTGAAGGGGAAATGAATCTTTATAACAGAATTCATTGAATAAGCTTTCTAGTTAGTTGGAAATAAATTTGTAGATCGCAATCCCCTTCTCATTTTTAGACAGGGTTCAGACATTGGTAAACTCGTTTAACATCAAAATGTATGAGAAGCTTTTCAGACATTATTGTGATTTTTGTTTTGGATAATTCTACATCACAATTACAAGCAGGATTTCAGGATCCAGAGTGAACAAATACAGATGAAAGCACATCAAATAGAAATCTATGTTACAGTCTTATTTCTCTGGGTATGCTTTAACTTATCAATCACTGACAATTTATGCTTATTGTACTTTTTTTCCTTTCTAGCTGCCCAAAATAATATGCTTTTTAGGTGTGGAAAATCATCTTAAGATGATTAAGATGTAAGTGATATGATGCAAATTAATTTCTTATTCAGAAAATATTTTATTTTAATTAATTTGCCCTTTTAATTAAAAAAGTGGCTAAAACAAGTCTTGCAATGATAGTCATATCTTGCTCTTCTTCATTTTGATCAGATATTTAATTTCTTTTACAATGAAATGAAGATTTCTAAAAGATAAAACTATATTATAATAGTGATGTTTCATTTAATAGATGTCTAAGTATTTCTGTTTCCTAGTAGATCTGACAACCAATATAGAAAATACTATAAAATTGAAGTTATTTTAAATCTGGCATCTGCTCTAAAATCTGTTTAATGATACATTTCTACTCTAAAACCAAACCACTAATGTTTTTGAATGATATCTGAGTGGTTTTATTTTAAAACGTAATAGTTATTAGAAAAGTATAAAAAAGTAAATGGAAAAAAAATCAAATGTATCTGTGTTATTACAGCCTTAAAAAGCATGCAAAAGTGCAATGTAATATTTATACTTAGAGAAGAGAGTCATTCAGGAAGCCCTGGAAAGTTTAAACCCTAAAAAGTTATCCAGTCCATGTTAGTCATGTAAATGCAGATGCAGGAACCTGTCTGGGCAAGTTCCAGCACCCTAAAAGCCCTTGTTCTTGATCACAAGTTGAGCTGATTTCATTCCCCATAACTCTCTATAAGTTTATAATTTCCCAATGTCAGAAAATTTCTCTGCTATAAATCCACTGAGTCATGTTAACAATCTCTGAGTAAAAACCAGATGTGTTTCATAAATAAATGGTCTAACAGACTTATACAGGTAGCATAAAATCTATATTTAGTCAAAATAAATGTTACCGCTACTATGTTAGAATTTTGTGATGCTAACATTAACCATAATACACTTGTTTTATTATTTGCAAAATGAAAATGGAAGACTGAGCAAACCAGTTTAGATGATAACAAGAATTTAGATGGTACTCTGAAAATATGCATGCCACAACGTAACTCAGACTTTTTTGTGGGTGGAGAAAATTTTTATAGAGCAGAGAAAAGAAAAGGGTGTTGACTTGCTATTCCAATGCCATCTTCCTTTTCTTTCATTAAAACTTCTCAAATGGATTAATTCCAGATTTATTTCCTATAAAATCATTTCTTTCCCCTCCTCCTCCTCATGTGCCCACCCCTCCCTCTTCCTCCTGTCTTTCTCTCATCTACTGTGGATTGAAATATTCATCTGCCTTGTAGATGACCAATGTCCACGTGCTTTAACTGTGTGGATATATTTGAAGACACAGCTTCTCTATTGACTTTTTTGTTTAGAGAAAATAAAGAAAGAGAACTAGTGCTGGGATTTTTTCACCTCTTTCTACCTAGTACACAAACTTTCTCTTTTACATTAGACTTCTATGTTAATGCAGTCAGCAGTACTCAAGGATTTACAAAATCATTTTTATATATAGGAAATGCTAGGATAAGATTCTGTCATGAGCTCTATAATCCTTTTAGTAAGCTATTAAAAATTATATGCTTTATTTTTATAGCTATATTTAATTTATAACTTTTTTGACATAACTTTTGTTGCGAACAAAAAACTTACAGTTTTGTTATTTTTTTTTTAATTGCTTATAATTTTGTGTGTCAACTGTGTGCTCATCTTTATAGTTGACAAAAAATTACATATTCTTCAATATTGGAAAAAACTATGGACCAACTATTGAAATACACTGTATCAGAATCTTAATATATGTCAAACATTCAATGGGCTCAAAATTAAAACAATACACTATACGACTCTGTAATCTTTAGTATTTCTGAGACATTGAAGGACCTGTATGTATTTAATTTCACTCTTTTAAAAATAAATATCGATTTTATGTGTTTTTGTTTTTGTTTTTGTTTTTTTTAAGATTCATTTATATATGCATACAAGAGCTGGAGTACAGGCCAGAGATGCGGCAGGGTGAGAGGATTCACCAGAGACAGAGTGGGGAACAGAAGGGGCAGACTGACTGAAATACACTGCTGAGGAGAGCAGCGGGTGAGACAGGAGAGGTCTGCTGCACCATGTGGGTTGCTCCCTGGCTGGTCAAGGATTAAACTCATGCTGCAGAGGCTGCGGATTGCTTCATAGTGCGATGCTTAACCCCTTGTGCCGCTAGGGAGGCCCCAATTTAATTTTTTTTTTTTATTGTGGGAAGAATCTCAAAAATGTACAGTGTTTTACAACTTTGGGTTTTAGAACAGGAAATTCAATAATAGGAAAATACAGTGTGTAAATTGAAATAAATCTGTTTTTTATGGAGCTGACTTATTAAGTCTCTAGGTTTTAATCAAATTCATTATTTAATGGAATGTCAAGTAAAAGTTTTGTTATTTTTTAATAACAGCTGAATAGAAGAATGTGTTGTCTCACAGTATTTACTACCAAAGGTAATCCTTTTTCTACTGAGAAGGTCATTGGAGAATTGGAATCTGAGCTCCTATTAGACTAAACACTTTATCTATTTTTGCAGTATGTTTTATTTGTTGTGTTCATTGTGACTGCTCAGATAACATGTCTCCATTTTCATGCTCTGCTTAGACATCTATGTGTCACACTCTCCACAGAATGTCAGTGACTGAATAAACAGAAATGGAGGAATAAAAAAATTCAGGCCATTCTAATAAAGTATTAGTGACTGTGAAAGATTATGTTTGATCTTTGTGATATAAACACAGAGTACGCAATAGAAGGCTGAAAAAACGGCATTAGCTAGTGCTTATCTCACGTAAGATTTACACATATGGGTGGTCAAGCTGAATCTTGATATTGGACAAACCAAGGTTTAGTGGAAGGACAAAGGAAATTTGTTGGCTGGTCCCATTAGATAAGGAAAAGAATGAGGAAATCAAAGTAGGTTTGTCCTCTTTCTCCAACTAGAATTTTCTGTCAATATTTTAGTAAATTTGAAGAGAGCAATTTTATATTTTCCCATGTATGTATCAGCTTCCATTGTTATAAAGGAGAATAATGATCATTTTTCTAAGATGCTACTAAATCTGCATTTTTCATGCTACTAAATCTGTATCATGGGTCCTCTTTGAAAACTTAGGAAACTGTCTATACTTTAATATATTCATCCCAGAGAAAGATTTTCAAATTAGATTTTATATTAAAAAAAAAACCCTAGAAACTCTTTCCATTCCTAATGACAACTGAGAAGTGTTTGCCTGAAAATAGTATATAATTGCAATTATCACCCCCAGTTCTACCCCTTCTGTGTTCCCTTTCACCTTGTTTCTTACAACCCTATCTCTTTTTACCATTTGCTGATTTTCACATGCTTTGGAGATTATTTTCTTTCTCCTTAAAATTTTTGAAGGGAGATTTTGAAATTTTCTTCAAAATGATGCTGCTGTTCAATATGATATGTAATAATATCACTATGATAAAAATAACAATTCTACACAATTAAACAGTTGCATCAGTACATGAAAAATAGCAGATTTTTTTTCATTTAATAATCAAAATAATTTTAATGGTATAATGTAGAAATAGCTTCTTTAAGGGCACGTCTCTATTTTTGTTTTTCTCCTCTTCAAACAACAAAAAAATGCATGTAATAAAAGCCATGATTGTGTTCAACATCATGTCACACTACTTTATATGTTACCCCTGGCCAGGGACAGAACTCATGCTTCAGTGTCTGGGAATTAACATCCTAAGTATGAAGTTGGGCCCTTTTAATTTAAATCACAAATAAAGAAGCTGTAAAGGAATATTCTTTTGGTACATTTCTTTACACTCTCCTGTCAAAAGTCCCATGGCAATTGAGGATCCAAACGGAAAAGGTCATAAATGATATTTGAATACTTTGCACACTCAAATCATACTATTTGTAGAGAAGGGAGTATATGCTTATTTTATACATTTGAGATAGTAACCAATCTCAAAGCATACATGGAAAATAACTTAGTGGGAGGCAGGTCTGTTCTTCCTTCAGTACTTTTCTACAGGAAATGTTACAGAAAATGGTTGTATTTTATACAGGAAATGTTACAGAAAATTAAGACAGTGAAAATATTTGTAGAATAACAAAAATGTTTTAAAAGGAAAACAAAAAATCATGGGTGATAGTGCAACACAGGGAAATTAGAAATATTGCTGAGTATGTTATAAAGTAGTTTATATGCTGGATTAAAGCAAGGTTGCGGTAAGATTAGTTGCCAGTCAAATCCTTATCCCCTGATCCACCATCCCATCTGGAATGAAAAGAATTCCAAGGATGAGGTAGTATCACATGGTCAGCTCGGCCTTGAAAATTTAACTAGGAAATAGAAATCATTATTTCCTGGATAAGTGATACTGTTATTTATAGAAACATTCTTATAAGTAAGTGAAGGGTCACTTTATATAAATTAAACATATATAAATGTTTAGATATATGGAGAGAGATAAATGATATATGGTGTGAATGTGAGAGGAGGAGAGATCAATTATAGATGATGAGAGGGAGAGGGAAGGGGTAAAAGAATGGACGTTTATTTTGAGTCACAGATTTGTAATATGCATGCCATACTCAACTCAGAGTTTTCTCAACTTTTAAATAATATTCCAATTCCTGGGCCTCCCCGGTGGTGCAGCGGTTGAGCGCTGGGTTGCGAAGTTGCCCGCAGTCTCTGCAGTGCCGGTTTGATCCCCGGCTGCTCCCCGGCTGCTCCCCGGCCACCGGAGAAGGGTCCCACATGGCGCACAGACCTCTCCTGCCACCCGCTGCTCCCCTCTGCAGTATACTTCTGTCCTTCTGCCTGCTCTGCTCCCCGCTCTGGCTCTGGTGAATTCTCTCACCCTCCCACGCTTCTGACTGTACCCAGTGCTTGCATAAATAAATAAAAATAAATCTTGGGGAAAAATATAAATAAATAAATAATATTCCAATTCCTACTGTATTTACAAAGCACTGCATCTCATACTCAGAGTGAAATGCTGTAAGTAGAAAATAGAAATTCTACTGTGGGCAACCAAAATGCTGAAGATATGCCCATTTTTACAAAATTGAAGGGATATAAAGCTAAAGTCTTCAAAATATAAAAATTGTTTCTCTGTGCCTCTGGGCACAGAGAAGCAGAGGTCAAGAAATCTATTCTGAAGAAGTCCAAGTGATTATATATTTTCCTGACCTTCTCACTTCTTAACATTTATTTACATTAGACTAAGAATGTGCTTTGCACTTACATTACAAAAGATTAGTAGCACTGGTTTTCTTGGTTTCCTTTCAACTAGTCTGTCAATATAAAAGTTTTCTTGTTTGCATTCTCTTAAACTCAATAGCATTTATAGTTCAGACTTACAGTCTCTCTATATATTTCACATATATTTATATGTAACATGTGTGTGTGCATTTTAGATTTGCAGTCTGCGTGGTGTACCATAATTCTTAGTCTGCTTAATCTGTTGATCTAGGATGTATTTCAAATTAATTTGTGAAGGGGAGATGGGTTGGGCTAGAAATAAAACAATACGGACAATAAACAGTTGATTAAGGGTTAGTTATATTATGTATTATATTTCTGTATGTTTGAATTTTTTCATAATAAAAAGTTAAATCCAAAAATCTTACCCATATAAAAATTATAAAAGGACAAATAACTAATATTACTCAGTTTGATTTTCTGAAGCAAACTGTTAAACATTATTAATAAAAAAAATTGTGAATATCAGTTTTAAATCCCTATCAATTTAATGATGATCCCTGACCATTAAGAAGAAGTGAATCTGTATCGCTTAATCAAAGAGAAGACACTTTAGACATACTAACATATTTCATATCTAGCAGTCTTTGGAAATCTAAGGTTCCTAACTATTCATTTTTTATTATTCTTTGCAAAAAGCCTATGTTTAAACATGAATTTAAGTCCCCTTCAGCTGCCTGAAAATAGTCTTCACTATGTAAATCAATGCAATACTGTCACACAAAGCCTGAAGTCAAACAAACTAAAACAATATGACCAAAGGTGATATTATATTTCACATATTAATGAAGCATTACCTTTGGAATAAAAAAATGGAACCATTTAAATATTAACACTATTAGTCCAATATATCAAAACAAATATCTTTGCCTTATGCATATTTAAAAAATGGAAGAAGGGGCCTCTCTGGTGGCGCAAGGGGTTAAGACGTAGCCTACAAAGCTGTCCGCAGCCACTGCAGCATGAGTTCAATCCCCAGCCAGGGAGCTACCCACATGGTGCAGCAGACCTCTCCTGTCTCGCCTGCTGCTCCCCTCAACAGTGTATTCCATTCAGTCGGCCTGTTCTGTTCCCTACTCTGTCTCTGGTGATTCCTCTTACCCCCTGTACCTCTGGCTTGTATGCCAGTTCTTGTATGCATAAATAAATAAATATTTTTCTAAAAAATAAATAAATAAATAATGGGAAAAAGATAAACTATTTCAACATTGGCTGTTTTCTTCCTTGAATAAACAAGGATGACCATCCACAGGACAGGCTCTCTGGTCTCCCTCACTGCAGCTTTACCACTTGGCATGGGCTATAGCATTTAGAGAGAAAATAATAGTTTTCTAGAGAGTAGGATAATACAGTTTGTAGCGATGCTCAAGGATAACCTACCATCTTTATTTAGCTACTCATGTTTATGTACTACTTATGCAAATTTACTGACATTTATTCTACTAGTTCACTTGATCAATAAAAGTGCATTAAATGTTCTTGGTACTCAGGTTATTTTCTTAGGGGAAGAAAATCTATTTAAAAGAAGTGGAAGACATGACATAAGAGAATTACTAAAAGAGAAAATTTTAGACTATGAAATTTTAAACTATGAAAACTAATGCATTTTATTTTGCTGTGCTTAGCTACTTCCTGGAACATCATTTTCATCAGAAAAAGAAAGGACTTATGGAATTATATGGGTGTAAACTGTAACCGTTTCTGTTGATTCTGTCAGTTTAGATAATGATAATTCTTCTGACAGATAAACCCAAGTAGAACTTTTCTTTTCTCTCACTAAGCCATTCATTGCAGGTTTCCAATAAGCAAAATTCTAGGAACTATTGAGGGAACCAACCTCCTTCTAAACTATGTCTTCATTGTCAATATGTTTCTTCAAAAGCCACAATATAAGGAGTAAGAATGAAGAAAATGGAGTCATTCTTTAAAAACATCAGTCCCCAGAATGACACACATAACATCTGAAACACCCTAAAAATAGAGGTAGAAATTCCATTATTAGAAATAGATAGAGTGACATCACTGAGACGGCAGAGTAAGAGACCCTAACTTCTGTTCCCCAACAAAGTTCAACAATAAGACAGGTTGATCTTTATGGCATCAAACAAAAAGCAGGTACAGAAACACTTTGAATTCCATTTAGGAAAAGTCCAACCCCTGAAACATATACAATGTTATAAAACATGCTACTTCAATAAAATTTAAAAAGAATAGAAGCTTCAGCAACACAATGGGATTAAAAAAAAGCTAAGAATAACAGCACAAAAAGGGAAGGATGAATAGCTTTATTTTGCCTGTTTCATCCCATTCCCTAAGCCAGCAGTAGCAGTGCTAAAAGGAAACACCCCAGCTAGAAAGAGTTCCAATTTCTTGGAAAGGAAGCATGTATGGATAAGCAAGCCACAGCCTCATGTTTTTGGTGACTGCAGGGAACAACCATTTTAATTTTAAGAGCCACTGGCTGAAATACAGAGTAATAGCCAGGAGCAGGGAAAAAAAAAAAAAAACAAAAAACCAGGGACTACTAATATCTGCCACACAGCAGGAGCAACAGTGTTACCAATGAACTCTTCTGTAGAAGACTCCAGCTTTCTCCACTGCAAAATTGAACAGAAGAGCCAACTCATGTTGTTGCAAATTTTACTGACTTTCCTTCTGTCATCTAGAAGTAGCAGGTATTACTGAACATGCCTGCAGTGCAACCCACCTATTATGCACCTGTACACCACTCCCATCCATTCATGGCCTCCATGAGTAAATGCCCATGTGGCCAACCAGCGGTCACAGACCTAGACTCCAAGAGCTGTCAGTGCACCCATAGTTGCTCGTATTCCTTGTTGCCTGGCCTGGTTCCAAGCACTGACTGTGTGTTTGCCATCAGCCCCGGCTGCTGCTCAGACACCTGCAGCTGGTTCCTGTCCCCAAACTTGGCTCAACCCACTATTACTGCTTGCTCTGACCCCTAACTGCTGGCCCTATAGGCACTTCTGAGGACTCCAACAGCTCTACATTCTCCATGATTCCCCATGATGTCTGGAAAGCTATACTGTAGTTGATGCTGTGAACGCAATGATCTGAACCAATGAGTCAAGACACCCACCCAGACCTGACTTAACAGGTACATTAAAAGATGTTCAACATGACTAATCATCATGGAAATGCAAATAAAACCACAATGAGATGTCACTTTATATCCGTTAACACGGCTAATATCAAAAACACAAAAGATAAAAAAATGCTGGTAAGGATGAGGATCAAAGGGAAGCCTTGTGTACTTTCGGTATAAATGTGAATAGGTAGAGTCACTATGGAAGATGGTATAGACGTATGATTCAGCAATTCCACTTCTGCTCATATATCGGAAGATGACAAAATTTCTATACCAAAGAGAGATCTGCACTCCTATGTTCATTCCAACATTAGTCATTATAGTTAAGATAAAGAAAAAACTACACAATGATAGTGAATGACTATTTTTCAGCTATAAAAAAGAAATCCCCTTATTAGCAGCTACATGAATATACCTAGAGGGCACCATCAAGGTAAGTAAAGTAGTCAGGTAGAGAAAGATAAATACGGTTTATGTTCTCTTTTGCATGAGGAATCTAAAAACAGTGAGCTCAGAGAAGTAATGTACTATGGTGGCTGCCACAACCTGACTGGTAGGGAAGACTGGGAGATGTTGGTAGAAACAAAACAGAAGATAAACAAGTTCTGGTGATCTAAGGTACAGTATGATGAGTTACACTGAGTAATACTGTATGTTGAAAACTTACACAAGAATAAAGCTTTAATATTTTTACCATAAAAATTACATATTATAATTTTGTGAGCTAAAAGTTGTGTTAACTACCTAATTGTGATAAGCGTCCATATATTTATAAAATCATCATATTGTATACCTTAAATAGAACCCATGTTATATTATTTGTCATATATATCTCAATAAAACTGAAAAAAGATAGAAATACACAGATATTTTTCTTTGAAGTCTATTTCCTTCAGAGTACTACTAGTCCTTAGATTGAGTACCTGGGTAACTATCTTCCATGAGCATAGTTTCTTTGGATATTTGGGAGAACGGACTGGTTCTTAGCCTGTTTCCTCTGAAATTTGTTTTAATGCTTACTAAATTATTGCAGATTTTCTTTAAAGATCATGTTTGTTTTTTGTTGCTGTTGATGTTGTTTTTCATGACAGATGTCTCAAACTTTTAGCATAAACTGGTTTCTGCTTCCTAGAAGATATAGTAGATCTATTTTCCTTGTTATACCAGCTAATGAAGCACACATAAAACCTAGTTCTTTATGTACAAACAAATGTCAAATGACCAAAAGATAGAAAAGAAGGAAAGCTAGTGGGGAACCTCAGGTCCTTATAAGCCATTGGTGAATTTTGATATAGAAAGTGAAATCCATATAAAGAACAATTACTAGATTTTACTTGATCAATATTAAAGTATTTTACCCTATAAAAAAACTCCTTTAAGAGGATGAACATTTAAGCTACAACTAGAAAAAAGAAAGTTGTTTACAAACCATGAGAACAAGTCAAACAAAAGACTAGGATCTAAAATATGATTTTGGAGTTCTCAACTCAACAGTTAAAAAAAAAAATCCAATTTGGAAATGGGAAAAATACATCAGAAGTCATTTCATGAAAGAGCACATGCAGATGGCTAATAAACACATGAAAAGATGTTCAGCATTATTAACCATTAACCATAATGCAAATTTAACACAATGAGGTATCACTACACACCTACTAGAATTGAAAAAAAAAAAAAAAACACAAAACCTGACACCACCAAATTCTGGCAAGACTATGGAGGACTGTATCACTCATACATTACAGGTCACAATATAAAATTGTAGTTACTCTGGAAAACAGCTTGTCAGTTCCTTTAAAAACAAAACATGTAACTTCCATTTGGCCTAGCACTTATATTCCTGGACATTTACCCACAGAAAGGAAAACTTATGGTCTCAGAAAAATCTGTACACAAATTATTATAGAAATTTTATTTATAATAGTCAAAATAGCTTTTCTAAAAACCTGAAACAACTCAAATGCCCTTCAAATGAATACATGATGAAACATCCACACCATGAAATGATACTGAGCAATATATTGGAACTGACTATTAGTATAATCAACCTGGTTGAGCCTCCAAGGAGTGCAATAAGTGAAAAGAGTAAATCCTTAAAAGTTACACACTGGAGAATTCTACTTCTATGAAATTCTTAAAATTATAAAAATGGAAAACAGATGAGAGTTTGAAACAATAATAATTTTAAGAATAATAAAAGCATTTATTATGGTGGGAGTAGGGTGGGAGTGTGTCTAAAAATGAAAACATGAAGGAGATCTTTGAGGTGATGGAATATTTTATTTTCTTGATTGCAGTGATTATTAATTTGATTATTAATTTCTATACATCTATAATGATTATTAATTTTATACATCTATGAACAACTGACATAAATATATAAATATAACAATTTTAAAATCATGGTTTATATTACATTATATTATTTTGCAAGATGCTGCCATTGGAAGAAGCTAGGTAAAGCATAAACAAGATCTGTTTCACCATCTTTGCTATTCCCTGTGCATCCAGAATAATTTCAAAATTAAACAATTTTAAAAATGGTATATGTGATTTATTCAAGCCCATTCCATATCTCCATGTATTTTACTGTAAATAATTATAAGGCCATTTTTTTATTTCCTTGTTTCCACATTACCTACTTCTAATTTATTTTTGATGGGTAGTTTAAGGCAATCTAAAACAAAAGGCTCAACCTTTTAAACCACTGATCTTTTGCAAGAGACTTTAATCTTTTCTATGCTGCTAAACCATTTGCTTAAATAAAAACTCTCGGGCCTCCCCGTGGCACAGCGGTTGAGCGCTGGGTTGCGAAGCTGCCGGCAGCCTCTGCAGCGCCGGTTCGATCCCCGGCTGATCCCCGGCTGCTCCCCAGCCACCAGAGGAGGGTCCCACATGGCGCGCAGACCTCTCCTGCCGCCCGCTGCTCCCCTCAGCAGTGTACTTCGGTCCTTACGCCTGCTCTGCTCCCTGCTCTGGCTCTGGTGAATTCTCTCACCCTCCCGTGCTTCTGACTGTACCCAGTGCTTGTATAAATAAATAAATAAATAAATCTTTAAAAAAAATAAAATAAAAACTCTCATAGAACTTTGCCACTCAAGGCCTCTTCTGCATTCTGTCATCAATATTGATATTACCACTGGAATAATTCTGAACTATAAAGCTAAAATGTGATACTAGAATAATGTCAATGTTTTGTTTTTAAAGAAATTGACCAACTGTGTTCCAGAGTAACTACAATTTTACATTTGAACTGTAACACGAGTGATTAAGTTCTCCATATTCTTGCCAGCATTTGGTATTATCAGGTTTTGTGTTTTGTTTTTTTTTTTGAATTATTGTAGGTGAAGTGTCTTCTGATCCACTGTATTTTTGACCTGCCTGTTATAATTTTCCTTTTTTGCTTCTCATTCTATTTTATTAGAGTTTTTCCTCCCTTTTTAGAATTGTGAACCTAGTTCCAACTAGTTCTTTTTTAAAAATGGCCTTGATAATTTAAAAACATTTTTCTTATGCCAAATAAAAATGGTCATTTATGATAAACATAACATCATGCTTATTGGATCTTCCTTGATAACCATAATTTCAAGTTCTTCATCCTATTACTTCTTAAGTACAGGAGCAAATTTAGCTTTTAATATCCTGAATATAGCTTTTAACCTTCCCTGTTCCAAAATTTTACCCCATCCAACATACTCATACTAGCACCAACATCAATGATTTTCAAATTGATGAAAATGGATAGGAAATGCACAGATGTGGGAAACTTTATTTCATTATCTCTCATGGCAAGATGAGGATTTATCATAACAATTCAATAGAAATAAAATTTTGAATATTTTAAAAATTCAAATTAAATAATTGCTTATTTCTCAAAAATATGTTATGCAATTATTATATATAAATGACTTCAATCAGCATTTATTATAATACAGTATAAGGACATTGGGTGATACTAAGATTAATAAGACCTTAACATATTAATATTTGAGATTCTTATATAGGAAGCTAGGTCAATAATGGTAATATGAGAGTTCAACTTAATTCCATTCTAGAAGATGTAGAAGTCTTATACATATCAAAAGTAAAAGCTTGTCTCTACATTCTCTCTCTGAATTCAATAAGAATGGGTTGGGTAAAGAAAATACCAAGAGAAAATTTGAAGGATAAAGGAAATCTCAGTGTTAGTAAAAGCATTTTATCAGAGCTTTGAAATGCAGATAAAATTTGTATTTGCAAAGAAAGAGGTAAAGAAAAATCAGAGAATTAGAAATAAAGATGAATAGATAAATAAATAAAGATAAATAAGTAAATAAATAGAGATAAAGAAAAATCAGAGAATTCCATATAAGGAAAGATACATGATAAACCTATGGACACATGATGGAGGATCATAAATGCTAGCCTAATTTGCTTGGACTTTATAGTTCAAATTTCAGCATCCATGTTTAATCAGCAGGAGCAAAGCTGAAAAATCTGTCCAAAGAGTGGCACATGAATAGCAATGTGTGAGAAGATTAGAACATGACTCTATTAAATCATTTCTCCTATTTTCAGGGTTTCCTTATTTTTCTCCTCTTTGAAACATGACTTTTATATACATGTACTATTTTCTTCTAATCTTTCTACCTATGGCAATATTCAATAATAGTCAAATATAGTTGAGAAAATACCTGTGTGCTGGATCTCTTCTTAATTTTTTTTTAAGATTTATTTATTTATTTATACAAGCACAGGGTACAGTCAGAAGCATGGGAGGGTGAGAGAACTCACCAGAGCCAGAGTGGGGAACAGAACAGGCAGACTGATGAAATACACTGCTGAGGGGAGCAGCAGGCACGGCAGGAGAGGTCTGCGGGCCATGCAGGACCCTCGCCGGTGGCCAGGGATCGAACTTGCGCTGCAGCGGCTGCGGGCAGCTTCGCAGCCCTCCGCTCAACCTGTGAGTCACCAGGGAGGCCCAGATGTCTTTTTAAGTTTAAGAAAAACCACACAACTCTTTTGCATTAAAAGCCCTTCATGAATCATCATGCTAATGGTGCTTATTTATTTGTTGTAGTCATGAATATTTCTCAAAACAGCAACATTCCAGGTAGATTTCTCATTTTTAAGTCTTCCCCTTAGAAACCAATTTTCTGTATTTTTGGAGGACATGCCATCCTTTTTAGTAATAAACAGAAATGAAGGGCAAAGGATTGGGAGTGGGGAAGGTTGATTCTTTTCACTTCCTCTGGGCACAATGTAAGAGAAGTGCACAGCATGGGGAGCTGAAAAACAACAAAATGTGAGGAACAAAGCAGTTGACTTCCCCATCCTGCCAGTTTAGAAGCCCATAAATTGGAAGAAAATCTATTATAAGTGATTTATTGAGGACCATAAGATGCCACAGAGACTAAACCCAATCTGTAATCACTTTCTCAAGGGAAAGAACTAACTTATACTAGCCTCCCTGGTGGTGCAGGGGTTAAAGTCTCAGCGTTATCAAGCTATCACCAGCCACTGCCTAGTGAATTCTATTCCTGTCCAGGGAGCTGACCCACATGGTGCAGCAGACCTCTCCTGTCTATCCCACTGCTCCCCTCAGCAATGTATTTCAGTCAATCTGCCTGTTCTGATCCCTACTCTGTCACTGGTGAATCCTCTCAGGCCCCACACCTCTGGCATATACTCTAGTTCTTGTATATATAAATGAATAGATCTTTTTAAAATAGGATGTTAATTTGGAGGTCTTTATTTGTTTAAATGACAAAATAGAATCATTAAATTTGAGTCAATTTAATCGGTTACTTTGGTATTTGCAAAAATATATAGATCAAGATATATTTATCGTGCTCAGATAGATCAATTGCTTATCTTAATTGTGTCTGAAATATTAACATAAAATAAAACTGCACAATATTAACTTTGCTGATAAGTGAATAAAAGAATGTGAACAGGATCTCATTGTCAAGGTTGTTTTTTTTTATTGTGAGACAATTTTTTAAGCAGACACAAAATATTTGAAAGAAAAATGGTAACGGACAAAAGAAAATGAAGAGGGGCATAGAGAGAAAAAAAAAGAATAGAAAAAAGCAAAAGAATGAACAGAATGGAAGAGAAGAAAAATGGAATAAACACTAAAAAGGAAAAGTGAGAGCAAGAGAACACAGAAGAGAGAGAAGAAAGAGATAATAAAAGTATTGCCAAGTAATATCTGAGATTATATCTGTTTCACTATTGAATATAGACTCTGCAGTTATGGAAAATTGAGTTATACACACATATAATAACTGAATTATATAATGATCTAAATGGGGTATAATTTCTTATGTCTGAATCCATTTTGGTAGTTTAAAGAGCTTTACATAAGTATTTCTATTTTCTTCAGATTCTAAAATTTCACAAAAGCTTAGATTTGCCACTTTTAAAATACTCAACACATTGTAAATTAATGCACCATTTTCTTGTTAAAATCAGTCTTGCATAAAATGATCTGTAGCTGAACAGGAGCAATAGCAAAGGTGTGAACTACTTCAGGGAAGTGCTAACTTCAGAACCCAAATGAGAATATTTAAATGCTAAAATTTTTCAGCAAAAGCAAACAGATGTTTCTGCAAAATATCATTTTTTCATGTTTTCCAAACTGCTTTTTCTATATACATTCACTTTTTCAATCTTCAAACTAGGACT
Organism: Talpa europaea; assembly: GCF_964194135.1. Classification (NCBI taxonomy): domain Eukaryota; kingdom Metazoa; phylum Chordata; class Mammalia; order Eulipotyphla; family Talpidae; genus Talpa; species Talpa europaea. Next base: position 108,917,082 of record NC_140072.1, on the reverse strand, counting down.
TTCCTGCCACTTTGCCAATTTTCAACACCCATTCATCCTTGAAATGTTTCATTTTTACTTCTCAATCTCTCCTCCCGTGCCATAATTGCAATGGAAGATGGGTATAGGGTTCTGCTCTACAAAATGAATTCTATATTAGTGACATGTACCAGGCTGATGGCACTGCAAACTGAAGGCCATTGTTTAAATCATAGTAACCTAGGCACCAAACAACATAACATATCTCACAGTTGCCTGAACAACTACTCTCAATTCTATCCTGAAAGAAGGAACAATGATTAACCCCTTGGCTTAAAACATAATTTGTGTTAATTTTTCAAATGACTGTGCATGGTATAGGTTTCCACTTGAAAAGACATATTGTATTGATGATGCCAATCAAATAACCATTAGATGCTATTGAATTTGGATGACTCACTAAGGCAGACACCTGCCTACTAATTGTAAGTTACAATTAAATATGTGATTGCATAGAAATTAACTCAAAATGAGGATAAACACATATTTCAAAGGCAACTTGGATAGTTCTAATGTCGTTAGAAAATTTTGTATTCCACAGGACAGACCAATTTCTAGTGATAGTGATGCTTCTTTCAGAATATAAAAGGAACAAAATCTCTCTCTCTCTCTCTCTCTCTCTATATATATATATATATATATATATATATACACACACACACACATATATATACACACACATACATATAGATCCATGCATATATCCACACACACAGATATAATACACATAGATCAACATCTTAACTCCTGAATAAGTTTCCTGTACCCAAAACAACACTCAACATCACTCTACCACCTCCAACATGATGTTAGTTTTATGTTAGTTTTGCAGAGTGAAGAGAACAAAAAAGGGCCTAAGACTCAGGATGGATACATTTAAGTAAGATACATTATCACAGTGAATTAATGGCATGAACTTGCAGATATACTAACTTTTCTAGTAAACCTGTAGGTATCACTTTGTCAGTTTCAAAAAGAGAAGGTAAAATAAACATTTAAACATTTCTCAGACAATTTTAATATTCTCTGTCTAAAATGGACATGAGATTTTGAATCCTAAAGGAAAAGTGGAGAAATCTAGAGTATGTTTAAATGCCTCTTTAGACAGAACACTATTTTTGTGAAGAGTTAGAATCAGAAATTTCCCTATGCCCTGATTTGATATAGCCCTATACAAGATTGCTCTTCGGAAATATAATCCCATCACATAACTTCACCCCACCATTAGAATTTAATTACTTTGTATCTTAATAGATTTTGCTCATCAAGATTCCCCATAAAAAGCAAATAACCTTTAGAAAACACCATACTTTATACCAGTCATTAGCTAATATAATAACTCAGTGGTTTATAGCCAAAACCTGCAGGTGAGGCTATAAACAAAGCCCATAGGACTAGAGCCTTTCCTTTGAAGAAGAAAAGGGGATTGTAGAAGAAAAGAACAATTCCTAACTGCTAACTCAAGTTTAAACTTCATTGAAAGGGTTTAATGTGATTACGAAATGACTTGAATTCTAATTATGAGTGATACAAATGACTATATTAGTTTGAAGGGAAAAAAATTCAAGAAAATGAAACTTGAAAATCTAGAGAATGAAACTTGATTTAGTTTAAAGGAAAACATTGAGAGAATGAAACTTCAAACATTAAAATGGATAATGAATGATATTAAAATGGCAAAAGAGTAGGGATAACATGATGTAAATTACAATTAAATACCAGCATACATTTCTTATTTAAATAGTTTTCTAAAAATACATACATGTATTTTTAGAGGTAATATGTTCTTCTTCCCTTAGGCTTTGAAGTGGACTTTGGATAAGTCATTGTTAGAAAAATCTGTAGACAAGCTTCTTCCCTAAAATGAGTGTTTAGCATTTTGCAAAAAGTATTCCACAAAAGGTTAATTGTAAAGGACAAAGGGGAAAAAGATTCTATTATCAAATCAGTATAGTCAATGCCGTTTGAGTAATTTTACAATTTTAATGCACTTCTCCCGAGATTTAATATATTTATAATAATGCACGATTCAAATTCCTAATGAGAAAGAGTCAGTGCTTATTAAATTAAATGTTTGTTATATTATATTATACATTGTTGCCCATGTAACCTTGTTTATTACTTCTTTCCTATGGTACTAAATATACTTGGTGTTTCTTCAGCAAGCTTTCAAGCAAACATTTTTAAAAACATAATAGAAAAGTGATATTAATGACTCAGCTACATTCTTATATGAAACACTGGGGCGGATAAATTATTTCTGGAATTTCAGTCTTTGTGATGATAGAGATAAACTAAAAAGTAATTTTCATATAATGAAGAAATTTGCACACTGTTATTAGATAAGAAGGTCTTGCAGTCACTTGTTATAGATTTCTGTGAAAACCAGAATTGATTTTATCAATCTGATGTTGCTGAGTGGAAATAGTCATTGCTTAATATAAAATAAACTAAATGACTTCTAAGCTTCCTTCATCTATATGAATATAGGAATCAAATTTTAGCTACTTTTCCTGGAACAGATACACATGATGAACATTGAAAGAAAAGACACATGGTCTTTTCAGAAATATAACAATTTTCTTTAAACTAGCAGTACTGCCAATTTACTCAGAAACATGAAGAATTCTAAGAAAATTAAGCTCTAAATCCAAGGATATGAGAAAAAGCCTAGCATTACCATACTTATCCCAAGATGGTTTTGAATTCTTTCAATTGAGTATCTTAATTTTTTATAATAGCCAACAACTTTTTGGGAGCTAAACTAAATTAGCAGTTGCTGTAAAAAGTATGATTGCTTTTTCCCATTCATTGATATTGTTAAACACTAAGTCTCCATTTGCTATGGATCTACCAGATATGTAACTGTAGTTATTTTTTTTCATTGTGAAAAAATAGTAGGAAATCTTATCTATCAATAGAATAAAATTCTACCTCTATAGAATGAATAACTAATAAATCAGAAATAAACAGTTTAGCCCTAGTATTGTCTACTTTTCAAACTTTTGCTAGTTTGCTGGCAGGTATATAATACAAATTTTATTTTGAATCTACGTTAAATAGAGCTTTCCAGGACTTATTGGTTGGATTCAAGCTTTCTTTTCCAGAAAAAAAAAAGTGCATTGTAGATGATTCTGAAAATAAATGCTCTAAATCCATAAACGAGAAGACCAATAAATTCACTGAGTAGTGATTATTTGATTTTCTTTGGTTTTCCTATATTTCATTTGGACAAAGTTTTTATTATCTGATGAATATGACTTCCAGGCACTGTAAGTCTCAGTGACTTTGGCTTGTCTCAGAACTGTTGGTAGAACACTTCTGACTGAATCATCATGGGTAGGTCTGAAGGCATAGCATATTCTTTCTGAACATTCCTGGATGAAAGCGGCCTGGTTAATTTGGGGAGCAAACCTTTAAAAATCGATTTTGTCTACTGTCCTTTCTTTGATCTTTTTTTTTTCTTTTCATTTTTGTACCTCAGAGATAGAACAAATTGGAAAAATAGAAAACAACGGGGAGAAAAATAACATTATATCACTCCTCCCTAGTTGTGACAGGATATTTGTTGTCACTTTGGGGTGAGGGAACACGGAGGGACAAAACAGTCGTGGAACAAGTTTGCAAGGCAAGACTCTGCTACTTGAACAGAAGTTCTTATGGCATTTATTGAAATATTACAGGCTGGTAAAAGCTGATCATGTGACAACGGTATAAGGAATAAGGTCTGGAGGGTGGGATTGGAATGGAGGACAAAGTTTTAGGAGTAACAGAAAAGGGGGCTTTGTGTCAATATTGGCAAGAGACATTGGTGTCAGAAAAGTATTTGATATTATCACAGCCAGAGCTATCCAGAGACCTCTATAGAGATAGTCACGTAATCAGGTCAACAGCAGCCTAGTGTCCCTGGACCTGCCTTGTGATATGGGCTATACTCCGTAGGTAGTCAAGGAATGCTCTGCTGTGATTTGCAGATATTTAATAGGTCACAGCTGCCCAAGAGTGGCCAGCAATTAGCCAGCTATTAGGAACCCACACTCCCTAATCAATATATAGAAAATATTTACTCTTTCCATAGTTCTTTACAGTAATGAAAATATTAACTAGGTAATTTTATTACTGATGCATCAGATAACTTCTCCCATACCACTTTATTCACAGTCAACCAGGACTGAATGCTTTAGTTCCCAAAATCCACAGTTTAATCAGAAGAAAATGGCTCATTAGAAGGTGAACCAATAAAGAACTTTTTCATATTTGGCATATACTTGAAAATAACATGTTAGTGTCTCCTCAAAACAACTATCTACCAATAATGCATGTTCCATATGATATAAGAGTTGTGGGTAAAGATAATATATCTTGATGGAACAAGAATCAGACTTTTCCCAAAATTAACATTTTAAAACACCCCCATTGACCAAAAATTTAGAGAGAATACAAAGATTAGCAAAATTTCTACCATCTGGAAGCCACAATAATTACTAGATATTGAGAATAATGCATGACTCAATTACTAAACATGTCTGCAGTGACAAGAAGTGGCAGATAATATTGGGTTTTTTGAAAAGTCATGATTTTTTTTTATTATGTTTTCTATTAAAAAAATGTGTTATGACTTTTTCAACAACCCAATAGTGTCTACCCAATTCTTCAGCATATTAGTTGGGAACCATTTAATGTTAGAAATAACATACGCTATTATTGTCCTGCCTACCTTCATTGACGTTTGCTATAATATTGTTACCCCCTATACTAAGACGTGAGATACAGTGGACAATGCAAAAATTATTTCCCTTCTCTTTACAGAGCTTGGAGTCTAAGGAGGAGAAAGACAACAGTCAATTTTTCATACAAATTAGTGTAAGTATAAAAATTCATATAATCTATTTGGCAAATTTTTTATTATGGCAAGTAGAACGGAGTCAACTTCCAAAAAAACTTAATACTGACAGGGTATGTAGTTATAGCATCAGAGAGGATAGTAAAGTAATGTATCACTGAGAACATACCCTTAAACTCTTATTTGAATGATTAGGAGGACAAGAGCATAAAAAGAAAAATGGGTATGTTTTTGAGTGCAAATGATTCACTCAAAAGACAAGTAAGTTCCTCCCTGGTGGCCTAGGGGTTAATTCTCAGCACTATCATCACTATGGCCTGACTTTAATCCCAGCCAGGGAGCTAACCCACATGGGCACAGCATACCTCTGCTGTCTTGCCCACTGCTTCCCTCAGCAGTGCTTCAGTAGATCTGCCTGTTCTGCTCCCCACTCTGTCTCTGGTGAACCCTCTCTCCCCACCCCCAGACTCCTGTACCTCTGGCCTATACCCCAGTTCTTCTATACAAAAATTATATATATATATATAAATATATGTATATACACACACACACACATATATATGTGAAGTAAGTTACTTCAAAAGATGAGTAAAAGCGAATATAACTTTGATATGTGAAAAATGGGCAGTGTGGATAAATGCTATTGTGTAAGTAGAAGAGCAGCTTGGCTTGTACTTGGTAAAATAAGCAAAAGTTATATCAAAGAGGTAGGTCTTATAATCTGCATTAAGGAGTTTAAAATTTTGTCAGAGTACAATGAAGTTGAAAGTGCTAAATAAAAGTGGTATAAGATTTATTTTATATTTATAAAAACTTATTTTTATTTTTTGTATGGAAATGTCAAGAAAGTGAAATTAATCCATGGTCTATTAAAGTCATTCAGATTGGTCTAGAGGGGCAGGGAACTGGAAAAAATGCAAATTTGATTTTGGAAGCAATTTGAAAGAATGAATGATAATAGTTCATTGTTTAGGTGGGAAGGAGTATACTCCAATGTGATCCTTTAGCTTTTAGCTTGAATAACTCAGCAAATAGTAATAAAACTCAGTGAAATGTGGCTGCCTGGCATGTTTTTTATTGTTTGTTTTTTGGGGGGTAAGTGGGAGAGAGGAATTGAGAAGGAAAAATTAAGAATAGGTTGTTGGGCTTGTAAAAACTGAAAGCAGTTTTTTGTTTGCTTGTCTATCCATTAAAAAAGACACAACTATTAATATAAATTTGAACAGAATGTATTCTTGGAAAGAGGTAGGTCACTGTATTAGTTTTCTAACACTGCCTTCACAAAATACCACAAACTATGTAACTTAAAATAACAGAAATGCATTCTCTTAGAGTTCTGCACATCAGAAGTCTAAAACTGAATTGTCTGCGGGGCCACACTCCCTCTAAAGCCTCTAGAGGAGGATCTTTGCTTTCCTCTTCCAGCTGCTGCTGGCTCCTGACTTCCTTGGTTTGGGACAGCCAGGCAGCTTCCATCTTCACTCAGCATCTTCCCTGTGTGTCTCTGTCTTCACAAGACATTCTGCTCACCATGTTTATCTCATTCCTCTTAAAGGACACTAGTCATATTGGATTAAGGGGCCACCCTTTTCAGGGATGACTTCGTCTTAACTTATTGTATCTGTGTGACACTTTTAAAATAAGGTTGCATTCTGAGGTATTGGGAGTCAGGAATCTTATCTATCTTTTTTTGGAATAAAATTCAACCCTTAACAGTCACTTATTGAGAGTGTGTAGAAAAAGTGTTGGGGGAAAGGATGTCCTGAGCTAATTACCTACAGGCTTTGTGGATGCCACCCCCACTCCATCAAGAAATTGGGAACTACAAATCTCATGATCCCCAACGGAAGTTGTGAGGACCTAAGGGCGGAGATAAGCAGCCATTTTCTCTGTTTGTAAATAAAATCAGCCATCTTAGTGGGGTCTCGGGCACTTGGCTCATGCTCTTGGCCAGGCAGGTTTGGTCTCTGCAGGTCACTTGGGATTCCAGGTCATCGAAACGGGTAGGACATGTTTAAGACTTTATCTCTCTCTTTTCACCCTGAGTTGTCAATTTCCTCATTCCCCTTCCCTTGTAAATAAACCTTTGTTAACCTTTTGTGTGTGCCTGCAGTGTAAGTCCCTTTGAAGCGTCTGGGTGAGGACCCATAGTCAGGCAACCCATTTTAGAATGGGGTTGCCCTGTAACAAAAGGATAAACAAATTTAGTGATAAACATTTGAGGAAATTCAGCATTAACTTTCTTGTGTTGAAGGCACAGGTGAAGTTCTGGAAAGGTAGCTAGGAAGAAGTCAGGCATGTATTTCTACCACATTAAGTGAAGAAAGCGTGTAAGACAGGAGTGGCAAACAGCTTTCAATTCTATTGTGAGGAGAAGGGTAAAGGCAGAGAAGTCATCTTGAGCTGCTATTTATAATGATAATTCTGGCAGTTAAAAAAATGTCAATTTAACATTATTAACAAAGGAAGAAAATAAACAGTTATCTTTTAGAAGGATTTACTTAGAAGCTTTTATTCTTACTAATATCATTGTGCAATTTAAGGACTGATGTTCTTAAAAATAGCTGATGAATAATACCTATTTTCTAAGATTAAAAGGATTCTATATGGTTAATTAGCCCTATGTTTCCTATGCATGTTCTGTATGTATGATGACGGAGCAGGGAGATTCTCTCTTCTTCCAGCTCACCAGAGAATGAAATAAATTCAAGCTCTGATTTTAGAGTATGAAAAAAAGAGAAATTCTATCTTCATAAGTGACAAAATTTAAGAAACTGAAATAAAAATTTGAAAAGAGAATTAAAATAATACAGTAATACAGTATTGAGGATATAAAATGCTGGGAATTTTAAAAGTATATATGAAAAAGAAAGAAATATTTGAGAAATATACCGAATGTCAAAATATATAATATGATTCTGGCTGGGGCCTCCCTGGTGGTGCAAGGGGTTAATTCTCAGCACTATTAGGCAATCCGCCACCACTGCAGCCTGAGTTCAATCCCTGGCTAGGGAGCTGGCCCACGTGGTTCAGCAGACCTCTCCTGTCTTGCCCACTGCTCCCCTCAGCAGTGTGTTTCTGTAGATCTGCCTCTTCTGCTCCCTGCTATGTCTCTAGTGAATCCTCTCACCTCCCAAATCTCTGGCCTACACCCCAGCTCTTGTATGCATTAATAAATAAAATAAATCCTTATACATTTACATATATATATAATATGATTTTGAAAATTTAATTTTATAAACACCCAAATAAAAGGTCTACGTAGGAATGGGATAAGATAAAGAAAATATCCAAAACAAATGCATAAATAATGGTAATGCTATACTTACTATTTAAATAAAAAGATGTTGGTAAGCATATACACAAAGTATATAGATGTACATAAAGAAATGTGTACATATGCAGTCGTCGGATGGTGTTTGACTGAAGGAAATGAGAAGTTAAGTATATTTTACCTTCGTCCATTTACAAATTGTGTGAATTTAATCTAATGTAGACAAAAGCAACAAATACATTATCCTTAAGACTAAAGGAGCTGATTCAGCTGTCTCAGATTTTCTTAGTGTCTCAAATTCACTCTAACTTGCACATTTTTAATATCAAAAAACATTTATATGAGTCTTCTCTGAGATGGAATGAAAACTATTTATATGGCCTCATGGGCTTAGTTTCCTAAACTGGTAAAATAGCTCTTAAAACTAGTACATTCCTTTTACATTTTTACTTTTCACGTTATAAGTACTGCCACATGGACCAAGATTTATATATTGAGAGATTTACATTGCCTAGCTCTTTCTTCTTCCTTTTGCCTTTTCTCAAGTATTTTGGCCCTAGATAAGTTTTACTCCTGGACTGCTTATCTTAACTTGTCTTAAAGTTAATGAAAAAAGGCTTTATGCAGCCCATTTAAAGTTTGACCAAATAGATCAAAGTCATAATAAAAATTAATATTCATAGAGTGAATAAAAATGGAAATCACAAGAATATATGTACTTTAATTAACATGAGCATTCTCATTGTATTAAAAGAGTACCTTCATGTTTTTCATGATAATGCAAAAAGGCGACTCAATTTGGGAGTGGTAAGATGTAATTCAGTATGAGCCAGGTTAATACAATGTTCTGTTGAGCCCAAAGGTACACCATGTTAATATGTGCCACTGTTAGAAGAGGAAAAGTCCAAATTAGTCTCACAAGCAAATTAGGGGATTTTCCTTGTTCTCCAAAACTAACAAATGGAGAAACAACATCCTGTAACATAACTTTTTTTTTTTTTTAAAGACATGCATATCCATGTTCTTTTTTTTTTTTTTTTTAAGATTTATTTATTTATTTATACAAGCACTGGGTACAGTCAGAGCACGGGAGGGTGAGAGAATTCACCAGAGCCAGACCGGGGAGCAGAACAGGCAGACAGATGAAGTACACTGCTGAGGGGAGCAGCGGGCGGCAGGAGAGGTCTGCGCGCCATGTGGGACCCTCGCTGGCGGCCAGGGATCGAACTGGCGCTGCAGAGGCTGCGGGCAGCATTGCAACCCAGCGCTCAACCGCTGCGCCACCGGGGAGGCCCTGTAACATAACTTTTTTTTTAAAGGTTTATTTATTTATGCACACAAGAGCTGGGGTGCAGGCCAGAGATATGGGGGAGGTGAGAGGATTCACCAGAGAAGGAGTGGGGAGCAGAACAGGCAGATCAACTGAAATACGCTGCTGAGGGGAGCAGCAGTCAAGACAGAAGAGGTCTCCTGCACCATGTGGGTCACTCCCTGGCTGGGGATTGAATTAGTGCAGCAGTGGCTGCAGATGGTTAAGACTCAACCCCTTGCGCCACTATGGAGACCCCTGTAACATTACTTTTTTTTGCAGTATATGTAGTGAAATAAGCAGAAAAGTAATGAAAACTTAGAGAAATGTGGATTCACATTTATCTAGAATAGCTCTGAAATGCACAAAAAAAATCTTAGAACTGAGGAAGTAGAAAATTATCTCCCATCATTTTTGTTCACTCTCTACATAAAACTGGTTTAAAGGAGGAATTGCTCAGTTAATAGTTTCTATAGAAGCAGTTTAACCAGTTTCCTAGGGAGCATAGTTGCTTAGGAAACTCAAAATATATTAGAGCACAAAGGCTGTGACTGGGCACCTGCTGGTGCACACAGCGTCACGCTGCCATTTTTGCCCACTTGTCTCTGACCTGGCTGTGCTCTCAGAGGGTAGAAGTGAAAGCTGGGAAACCAGTGTGGTTCTTAACAGAGTGGGGATAATATAATTGTGTGGGCTTACCATAAAGACCACCTTTAGTAGAGAAGCTATGCTGGAGGGCAGATTGGGTGATATTTTGCTATCTTGTAAACGCCTTCCATTGGCCAGCAGAATAATTTCTGTGGTCTGACAATAATCACATTCTGTGGAAAGCCTGGCACATTAAGAAATGGTAATTGATTTTTGTGACTGCCATTTTCAGAAAACTGCCCAATTAAGAAAAAAATATCAAGGGCATAAGTATACAAGACACATTCTAAATCTTAGGCTGGTTGCCCTGAAATAGCAAGGTTGTTTTCCCTTGAAATGTATAATGATATATAAAAATAGAGTGCATGTTATATAATCACTTTAGGATATTTGAATCAATGAATAATTCTGATGGTAATTAACCACTTTATTTTTTTATGTAAAATGGAAGTTGAGTGAATGTTAAAGTATTTACATGTTTATCTGTTTATCTATCTATCTACAAACCTATCTTCCTACCTGTCATCTGTCCTCTGTTTAACATTTATCTATCCATCCATCCAAATGGTTTGTAATGCCTTTTGAAAGATGACCACTCATTTTCAGTTGCTATCCTGTAAAAAATGTGAAATGATGAAAGCAATGTGGGAACACATACTGAAAATGTGACTTGTGGTCTCAGCACACCAGGCTACCACATTTCACAGCTGTTCAATAGACACAAGGAGCTGAGCAACAGAACCCACGCAGTGGACTGGGAACCCCTAGATGACACAGCATTATAAAAAGAGAAAAAAATAAACTTTGCAATTAACTAATAGCAATCCCTGAGGTTTGAGGCTCAGCATTATCCTTGCCTTCTGCATTCTGTTTGTGAAGGTCTTAGAGACAGGCAATTACAACTTTGCTTAAAAATAGTCTGTTGTAATAGGTTATAATAAAGTTACTCATATTTCAGCTGACAACAATCCTAGATACTCAGTGAGGGGGCTGGGGGAGAGAGCAGAGACAAATGGAGTAAAATCCAATTCAAGCTACCCTGGAGTCAACTTTAAACTGTTTTACAAAATACTTGACTTCCAATTAACTTTGTGTTCATGGATAGTGAATGAAACCTTGAAACCCTCTTGTTCAGGGAGTGCCTAATTAGGTCATCACACTTCTGATGTTCATCTTTTTGTGTCAAGGTTCACAGATCATAAAATAAATAAATGCAAAATGTTTTTATCTACAAATAAGATAATGGCGCTATCCTCCTAAAAAATCTTCTAATTTGAGCACCCCTCCATGATTATCCCCAACTACATTATCAGTTCATGCTCCATTTTGGACTTCTAGTTGCATCTGTCAGTGACTTGGTTAGTGCTGTGCAATCTTTCTGGAGTAAAGGTAAATAGCACAATTTGTGGCCTCTCTCCATAACAGCTGTTTAAGCAAATATCCTGAAATTTTCAGTCTCCAACTTCCCTCCTCGCTCACCTTCCTGCCCATCCTCCTCTTTCTTTGCCTTCTTTAAATATATTCAACATTTATTAGGCACTAAGTTTGTGCTTAATTGTGCTAGGTACTATGTCTCCACAGATAAAATTATAATCAGCATCTTTATGGGATTCACATTTCATCTCATAGTCTCTCTGGCTAATTCAGGGCCTCACCCTCTTAGGGGACACTGACTGCCCCAGGGCCATTTGGCTTTACTGGGTTGAAATTGACTCCTAGACATTTTTGATTCCTATGACAGTTTGACAATATTGTTGGATCCTCTCTTTAAGCAGAAAGTAAGGAGCTTCTGTTTGGTCCTTCTGATTCCCTTTGTGTCTTTCTGTTAAAAGGTAACAGGATCATAGTAAGGGTTAAAATGGGAAGAAGAAAGAGAAACAGAGAAAAATATCCAAAACTTATTAAATATTTTATATGTAATAAATACTTGGTGTTTAGAATAACAAAATGATCCTAGATCTGTGAATATTTGCAACAAGATAATATAGCTATTTTAATTTAGCCTTATGTTTTCCATTTTCTTTATAAGACTTCAGATTTTCTATAGAAAACAAATTTATTTGCTTCAGTAAAAATGTATTTTCCCACTCAAAAACAAAAACAAAACAAAACAAAACAAAAAACAATCTATTTAAAAAAGTGGGCAAAGGATCATCACAGACTTCTTCCAAAGAAGACATACAGAGGGTAATAGGCACATGAAAAGATATTCAACCTCACTAATGATTAAGGAAATACAAATCAAGATCACACTAAGCTCATACCTCACACCCACTAGAATGACTATTATCAAAAAGACAAGAAATAGGGCCTCCCCTGGTGGCGCAGCGGTTGAGCACTGGGCTGTGAAGCTGCCTGCAGCCTCTGCAGCGCCGGTTCAATCCCCGGCCGATTGCGAGGGTCCCACATGGCACGACAGACCTCTCCCGCTGTGCCCGCTGCTCCCCTCAGCAGTGTATTTCATCACTCTGCCTGTTCTGTTCCCTGCTCTGGCTCTGGTGAATTCTCTCACCCTCCTGCGCTTCTGACTGTACCCAATGCTTGTATAAATAAATAAATAAAAATCTTAAAAAAAAAAAAAAGACAAGAAATAATAAGTGTTGTTGAGAATGCAGGAAAAAAGGAAATCTCTTACACTGTTGGTGGGAATGTAAATTGAGGCAGTCACTATCAAAGACAATGTGGAGATTCTTCAAAAAGTTAAGAATAGGACTACTACATAATTTTGGCATTACACATCTGCCTTTTTATCTGAAGAATACACTACTTTGGTAATACATCTGCAACCTTTATGTCATTATAGCATGATTTACAAGTCAGGATACAGAGATACCCCATGCTTTACCTTCCTAATCATTTCATTCTTTGTATGTATTACTGCATGATTTACTACATGTCTGTTATTTGTTCTGTTTATCAAATAGACATTCCAAGAAGGTAAGACTATCTTGTTCACTGCTATATTCTTAGAGTCTAAAAAACTTCCTGCAAAATAGCAGACAGAGCTCAAAATAATAGTAAATAAATGAAGACATTTGCAAAATAACAGGCATTTCATGATTCTTTTAAGTTATCTTGGAAAGCCTCCTCATGAAAAAAAAAAAAGCAGATTAGAGAATGGGCTTTTAAAATAATGTTCTTAACAATGGGCATGCGATTGTCATATTATAAAGGACAGTCACATGCAATTGTCATATTATAAAGGACAGTCTATCAATTCTTCTTGAGGACTTCAAAATAGAGCTTATACAATTCTGAATCTAATTAATTAATACTGATGTCATGAGAAAAAACTAAAAATAATTAAAACATGTCCCTTTATGTGTTATTAGTTTATACTCTGGGACACCATCTTCTTTTACTACCCAAGTCTTTTAAAATCAAGTTATCAATTCGGGCAGGTGTGGTGGGGAGCATTAAGCGTGGGTGCCCTCAAAAGAATAGCGTGGGTGCCCTCAAAAGAATAGCACTGAGACCAGGACTTATTTATCAATAGTTTGAGAAGTGATGTCAGTGATAAGAGGGACTAAGCAGAGAGAGTGGGACAGAAGGGAGGAAAAAACAATATAAGCATGCATTATCTATTCCATTGTTATGGGCAACAGATGCTGTTATGAAACATACAGAATGCCTTCCAGGATTGTGTAATCAAGGCATCTGTCTATCAACTCTCATGCCAATTGATGAAAAATTGTTGCTTTGGAGCGTGCATCTGAGCTGCCCATGCTGTGAGCACTCCCTACTTCTACATTAGTGGAAATCATGGGAGAGGCATAAAGGTTGGGACATTAGTAATAAAGGATAACAAGTTCACCCTGTACTCAATCTATATGTGCCCTGTATTAAATACATCCTGCTACTGAGTCTCCAAGGTCTCTACAGATGACTTAATGTTTAAGGACTGGTGAACTACTATATTCCTCTTTATTGAAACTGACCTGGTGACTTAGTGATATTTATAATCTCCCCTCTCCATCAATTCAAATAAGCATCATTTCATACGGTCTTGGTTGATTGTCTGATGGGGTGATTCAGACACTCACTTCAGAGTAGCCTAAGCCTTCAGACCCCTGACCCTAAGTGTAATTGCTACAATTATTCTTTTACCATAGTACCCAGCTTGGAAGCACTAAGAGAAGCCCAAAATGAATCTCCCACATATACTCCCTGCCCCAATTATGTGCCCTAGAACCTAACTGTACTTTTGTTTGCTAGTACAAATGTATTCCATCTGTTTCCTCCTCAAAGAAAATCAGATCATCTAATCCAGCAGAAGCTAAGAATTCAGGGGAAAGGAAACATATATCACTGATAGGTGACTGGAATTGAGGTTGAATCCTACTTGATTGTGTGTTGTGTGCTCTCGTTATTGGGTATAAACTCCATATTTCAATGCATGAATGCTTCAGTGCATGAATGCTTCCTTGTAGACAAATTCTCAACCCTGAGAAATGATTTGATGATTTGTCAGAAATGGAACCTTACTTGAATCTTTATTAGGGCATTCCATTATACCACTTCTCCAGAGTAGAGTCTGAATTCCATAGCCATGTGCTCATTGTCACACTACCTTCTTGTAAAATGGATGTTTTAGTCTTGTTTATGCCCAGTCTTAGATGCTAGCATTGGGAAAAAACTATAAGCAAGGAAGGCAAACCAATACTAAGGTAAAAATTACTTGTGTTTTGAAAAAAGGGTGAAGGGGTGTCATGTAGGTAGTTACTTTGCAATGAAGTTGATAGGACAATTCTCTTGACGGATTGTGTTATCTTATGGGCTCAGCATTGTTTGCTGGTATGAAAATTTAAGACTTTCAAACATCTGTAGATTGTACCTCTAATCAAGAAGAAGCTCAAACCATTTTGTCCATGTGTAGCTTCCATCCCTTCTACCACAGGTACTATACTTATGACTTCTTCCAGAAATACATGTTGTCAAGAGAATAAATTAGCTAATGCCCCCAAATTAGTTCATCCTCTGTACATGGTTTTTGGTTTTGTTCTGAGTGTTGCCGCAACCTTAGTATTAAATTGAGATGCTTGACTCCCTTGTCTATCTATGAAATTTTTCCAGAAACCTCTTTGACCCTTAATGTCTAATTTCTATTATTTCAGGTCCCAGAAGATCTGAAGACCAGATTATCATCCCTTTCCAGAACATATGTATTCTGTCCTCACATCAGGTCTCCCTTCACGCCAAGTGATCTATCAAATATAGTCCTTCCAGTTCTGTACAGATGATTTCTCTTGTCACTATCCTCTACTGCTGTTCACTGTAACTTCTTAGTATGTCTTATATTGTGTACCCCAAAAGTATGCACTAAACACCTACCTACCCCTGGTACCTGTGGACAGTGACCTTATTTATAGTCTTTGCAGATATAATAAAATTAATAGGAGGGCATAATGTATCAGAGTGACTCCTAATCCAATGATTGCAGTTTTTTTTTTTTTTTAAAGATTTCATTTATTTATTTATACAAGCACTGGGTATAGTCAGAAGTGCGGGAGGGTAGAGAATTCAACAGAGCCAGAGCGGGGAGCAGAACAGGCAGAAGGACTGAAGTACACTGCTGAGGGGAGCAGCGGGCGGCAAGAGAGGTCTGCATGCCATGTGGGACCCTCACCCGCAGCCGGGGATTGAACTGGCACTGCGGAGGCTGCGGGCAGCTTTGCAGCCCAGCACTCAACCCCTGTGCCACCGGGGAGGTCCTGATTGCAGTTTCTATAAGAGAAAAGCAAGAGATATTTGGGTACAGAGATGTTCATGAAGAGTATCATATAACCATAGAAGTGGAGATTTGAGCAATGCAACTGTAAGATAAGAAGCACTGAAGATTTCTGAAAACTACCAGAAGTTAAGAAGAGGCGAAGAAGAATTTTACCTTAAAGTCTTCTGAAGGACTATGGAATTATCCACACCTTGATTTCAGATGTCTAACTTCAAGAACTCTGATAGAATGAATTTCTGTTTTTATAAGCCACAGTCCCTGTTGTATATGCAATGACAATCCAAAGAAACTATAAAATTCCTAATTGTTCTGTCCTGCAGGATATTTACATTTGCACCTTGTATCAACACTTGTTGTCAACCTAGCAGTATTTAGCTCTTAAAGCCTTACATAGTTTCAGTACCTTTTCCCATTGGAGTCCAGTCTCTCCAACCTCAAACACACTTGACTGTCCAGGGAGGAATTATGTCAACATATGCATATATGAACTGAAATATGAACTTAAATTTTCACCTTCAATCCAGAGTTCTATGGAAATATGCCAGGAGAATAAACATGTTCACTATACTATAAATTTGAAGCTAATTTAAAAAAATCGTTCCTTAAGTTTTGCCTCTCAGAACAATACCTAAAAAGTACAAAATCAGTGCTAATCTATTCCTGTATACCACAGAGGAAGAAATGTAAAACAAAGGTGTCTGTGTTTTTAATAAGAATCCCTTGTTTGCTTCTACAGTATGTGGGCTGCAGTTGGGCAAAGTGTGATGTTTCTAAGGTTTAAAAATAATGTTGAATTAATGTCACAATATAAGCTTTTTGGTTTTAAAAATCTAAATCCTATATATTAATAAAAAAGTCATATTTAAATATGCAATTTCGTTCTGCTAGTTTCCAGAATAATTTGTTATGTCTCTTCTTGGTTACATTTTTATATATCAGTTTTAGGTCACTTACTTGAAGCTTATTTTCACCACTTTTTTTTCTTTATTATGGTGAAAGGAATAAAATGGGGTACTCTTTGTTTCCCCATTTATCTCTCTCCTCCCTCTCCCCTCACTTTTTCCCTTCCTTTCTCTCCCTCCATGTTTCTCTTTAGTTCTCTTCAGACAACTTCAGAATTGGCTGTCCTAACTGCCAACTCAAAGGACAAAAGCCTTCTCAACCATATTGAATACATTATCCTTATTGTATTTTCTTTCTTTATTTATTTCTTTTGGCTAGAATCATTTTTCCTCACTAATTAAAAAGTAGAACATTGGTTCATCTTTATCCTGAAGACAAATGGTGTAGGTACATGTTACTTGTTTGAATTATAACTTCTGAATTTTTCAAGTGATAACAAATATACCTCATTTTACTTAAGTATCTGATTCTCTGTCTGAAAGCCAACTTGCTCACATGCAAAAACTCAGTTGGCATCTCCCTAATACTTCATTCAGTATGTTGCAATGCAAATACAGGAAGCATATGCGCACCTACACAAGAGCACATTGCTATAACACATAACTACAAATGGGCATTTTCTAGCTTAAATGTGGTAGACAAGATTCTAAGATGGTCACCAAAATTTCCATTCTTGTGTGGATAAGGCCTGTATAATGCCATCATCCCCTTGAGTGTGTACTCAGTCTGTGAGTCTGTGGGTATAATGAATCTCACTCCTATGATAAGGTTAGTAATTCATTGATTTTAATTACTCAAAGGAACAATCATCTTGGGTGCACCTATATAGCCAGGTTAGCCTTTAAAAATGGTGAACATTAAAAAGATGCTCTCTTACTGGCCTTGAATACACAGCTCTCAAAATTTCTGCAGCTTCGGGGCCTCCCTGGTGGCGCAGGTGGTTGACATAGTGCTGTATTGCTGTCCACAGCCTCTGCAGCATGGGTTCAATCCCAGCTGGCCAGGGAGATACCCACAGGGTGCGGCAGACCTCTCCTGTCTCACCCGCTGCTCCCCTCAGCAGTGTATTTCAAACAGTCTGCCTGTTCTGCTTCCCACTCTGTCTCTGGTGAATCCTCTCATGCTCCTGCACATCTGGCCTGTGCCCCAGTTCTTGTATGCATGAATAAATAAATCTTAATTTTTTTTTCTGCAGCTTCAAGGAACTGAATTCTTACAACAACCAGAAAGCTTGGATGAGGACTATGAGCCAGAGATGACTCCCCAATCTTGATTGACACTTAATCCACCCTTATGAGAATCAGAGTAGAGAACTCTACCTTGTAAAGCCTGATGTTCATAACTGTCAAACAATAAAAGTATGATGTTTCAAGTCATTAAATTTATGACAATTTGTTACACAGCAATAGAAAATAAACACACTCAACCAGGGTTAGAAGGAAGACATTCCCAGCTGAATATTACTATATTTATTCATCATTCTAACTAAATTGATTGCATTAAAAAGAACAATTATTAAAATATTGACAATAAGAAATGTAATATTTGGAATGCCTTACTTCTCTGTCTATGCTAGCTCACATAATTGTTATAACTCTATGAGCTAAAAAACAATGTTTTGAATTCATAAGTTGTACTTTGGTAACTTATCAGAAGTGGTAGAGTTAGTGTGAGGGGTGCTGACTGGGAGAAAAATGGAGAAGCTTCTGACAGACAAAACCTCTTCTGTGGCTTCCACGCCCCTTACCCTTTCTACTTCAGTATACTTCACTTCATAACTTACAGGAAATTACATACACAGTATCTTCCACACTGGATTGCTAAAATAAAGTATGCTATAATGAAGGACTAGGAATTTAGGTCATGTGCAAAATCATCCAAGGCCTAATGAAATGCTCACGCATTGAGGTTATATTCTGGTGGGATTAGAAAATGCTTAAGAGGAGCTGTGGCAGTTTAGCCAAATGTTAAGTGCTTTAAGTGGTCTTTCCAGAGAGAAACTTAGGGCAGCAGTCATGTGGAGTCAAGGAGTACATTTTGAATTGTGAAGGTACAGAATGTGTTCACAGAGTGTAGGGAAAATAGGAGCATGGGGGAGTCCAAGACATAACTGAGTTTTAATGTTTCTACTTTTTATGTTTCCCACATTGTTTACAAGCCTTCTCTATCTCTCTCTGGATCACCACCCTCCCTAATCGGTTTTTGCATACTGAACTGAAAATTTGGGGATCATAGTATCAGCACATTTTGAAAAATGCCTCTGTCAAAACACTATTTTAAGTTACACACACAAACACACACACACACACACCAGTGAGTTTGAAGTTTATTGATAGCTACATGGTGGATGCTTACTATATGTTTTACATGTACTACTTATTTTTCCTTTGTTCTTGATATTTAAATGTAAATTTTGAAAAATATTATTGATTCTTAGTGGCACATGACATATTTCTATGTGCTAGGTACAAAGCAATAAACTTGTTTTGCCATGACATTGATATAATAGTGTATGAGAAAGATGGTTGAGTAAAGTTAGGGGAAATGGGCCTCCCCCGTGGCTCAGCGGTTGAGCGCTGGGTTGCGAAGCTGTCCGCAGCCTCTGCAGCGCTGGTTCAATCCCCGGCTGCTCCCCGGCCACCGGAGGAGGGTCCCACATGGTGCGCAGACCTCTCCTGCCACCCGCTGCTCCCCTCAGCAGTGTACTTCGGTCCTTCTGCCTGCTCTGCTCCCCGCTCTGGCTCTGGTGAATTCTCTCACCCTCCCGCGCTTCTGACTGTACCCAGTGCTTGCATATTTAAATAAATAAAAATAAATCTTAAAAAAAAATGTTAGGGGAAATATATGATGAAAAAATAAACAAAGATGTGTCAGATAATCGTAAATCTTACATAATGAAACAAAATGATACGCTAGAAAGTGACTGAAGAAACTATATTAGGGCAATGATTAGAGAAGGGCTTTCTAATGAGATAATGTCTGGATTAAACAGGTATATTATGAACTCTTTGATCCATCACATACATAATTTAGAATAATCTCCCTCTCACTAAAGAACTTTCTAAATTAAGTATAACTCTTCATGGAAAGAAAATATTGTAGAAAAGACAATTCTGTACAAGGGAAAATGAATGTGTAATACTAAGAAGAAATAAAGATAAAAATGTAAATGTTCCTATTAATACATTATAAGAAAGCTGCCTATAATAACTCTGCGATCATGAACAACTTTAATAAGTTGTGTTAATTTATTGAATTCACTTCCCTACTGTATTCATTTTATCAAGAACAAGTAAACTGAATGTGAACTGAAAGGCACCTATCAGATTTTCCAAAATTATCATTCAGGGATTCTTGTAATTCAAGCATTTTGTATGAGTGAGATATCATTTTTGCACATTCTTTAATTTTACTAACTTAGTCATGTATCCTCTTTATGTTTTTTTTTTTTCTTTTTTATCCTTAGAAGAAAAATACAGAGTAAAAAGCCCCTCAGAAGACAGTTAATCACTTTACTTGTGGGAAAAGTGTGAGTAATGCACATCGTGTGGCAACAAGGAGAATGCAGGATAGGCTATTTTTGTGCTCACTGGAGAAATATAAATCTTTTGAAATTTCTCCACTTATCATTTCATATATTCTATCTATTTGGTATATTAAATTCATATATAATAAACTTGAAAACTAGTCATTTTACATGAAACTAATTATATTTGGTGGAGACCCAGAGGACAGATTCATCCCGACAGAGTATTTTCAATACCATTTACTTGTAGCTTGTTACATGCAATTCAATGACTCAGTTGGAATCACGCATACAGCTGGTGAATTACACTTCAAGCCTCTCCAGCATTACTTTTTGTTATTGTTATGTATTTAATCCTTTTTGAAAGACTTGAGAAATGGTTCCAGTGTGGTATGGGTTAATGTAAACATTGGTTTAAAATTATAATTTATAAATACACAGAATAATAACTGATTTCACAGTTCATTAATTCAATTGATGAACAACAATAAAAGGGGAGCATTGCACAATAACTCTGTGATAAGGCAGGAGAGGAAGTTATCATTTTACTCAATATTTAAAATGATCAGAGGTAATTTAAATAAAATGACAAACATATGATATAAAATGAATAACTTTAAGATACCATTTTTCAAGTATGACAAAATTTAATTCGGCATAATTTAGTAAGATTTAAATTTTGCTGTGGGGAATAAAGTTTACTTTTCATAATTAATTACATAAAATGTCCAGTTTTCCTATTATGTTAATTTGTGTCTGATAGTTGCAAAGAATATAGATGTTGATGAACAGTATGTAATCCTTTGTAGTCACAATAGCATAATACATTTTTATGCTAAGTGCTTATTTCTCTATTTCCCTCTCAATGAAATCAGTTTTTTTCAAACTAGATTATATGCATGAAGATGACTGGTTATATTTTCACAAACTTTATTTTTCAAGTGAAAATAAATTTCATGGTATGTAAGCTATGATATTTGTGGGAAAATATATATCATGCATTATGAAAAATATATCACATATACACGTCATGAGAGCATAGAGGAAACATAAATTAAATAATTCCTGAATTGTATAACTTTGCATCATGTGATTCTTCACTAGTTGAAGTACTTCCAATTGTATGGATAAAATTTTATGTTGATATCTGTTACTATATGTCATATTTTAAATGACATTGCTTTTGTATGTTGAAAAATATTTTTTAAAAAAGCTCATCTTCAAAGTGTATGTGGTTATACAGATACAAGCCATATTCTAATGGATCTGGAGAAAATAAATTAAAATAACATTTTATTTTTCTCATCATGGAAAAAAAAGTAAATTGTTTTGCAAATGCCTATATAAAGTAGCCACATATAAGCTAGCCCAGCAAGTGATTATATTAAAATACTCTACAATTAGAACTCTCTTAACCAAGGCTTTATTATTTCTAAATGAATGTTTAAAGCATAAAATAAGTTCATTCTAAAGGTTAAATGTATTCAAGTCTGAACTCTTATGGTACACAAATAAGGATTAAAGATAGAGGCTCTGCAGCACCAAGGCTTCAGAATTAATATAATATGACCGAGATAGTGACAGAGTCAATGAGTCACTGCCCGTTCTGAATAAGTGCTAGAAGTAGCTAAGGAGAAACTGCCAAGGTCAAAGCTCAGTGTTATTTCAGACGGATGTTATACTCTGTACAGCATTCACTCTCTCCTTTTGCTTCCAGCTTTCCAAAGGAACTGGCTCACTGCAGGCACTCCGGATGAATCTGCCAGATTTAATAATAATCAAGAACACTCTTAAATAAATGTCTACAGAAAGAGAAGCAATTGGAACACTTAAAAGTAAGGACTACTTGAACTGTGGCTCATCTCAGGAAGAAACCCTTCTTGTCTCGTTTCAGAACAAAGGTATTAAAGAACAGGGAAGAAGCACATGGAGACTCATGCCTTATAGCCAGAAGGATGATATGCCTGCCAATTGCCTCAGTCATTCTAATAATCATATAGCAAATATTCTGGGGAAAAATAAATATGAATAGGAACAAATAATTTTGAAGCAACATGCTATGCATAGACAGAAATTTATTTTCATTTCAATACAGCTATAAGGCACAGAATTCACTGTTTTAAAATTTAGAGTGCAAAGATACGGTGTTGAGGGTAAATTAAGAGACAGATATAGTCTGTACCTTATTTGAGTGCTTCATAGTATCAGTGTTAGTTTTTTTTTCCCTGCTATACACTTTCTCTGAGATTACAAATTTATTCCTAACTTTAGCTGGTGCTTAGTCTTTCACATAAAATACTTCTAAGTGAAAACTGTGACACCTTGTAGATCTTTCAGCTGTCAATACACTTTTGACATTGCAACAGAATAAATAGAATTTTTGGAATCTCCAAACAATAAAAACGAATAAGAAACACCCTAAGCTTAGTCAACAAAGTCAACATCTGATGGCTGTTCAAATGACAGCCAGCACTTCTCAGGCAATTTTCACCCAATATTATTATTCATTTACTAAAGTGTTAATGAGACATGCAGATATTTTATTTAGCCACCTCCTCAAAAGACCTTCCTAAACTGTGTCTATTCATTTCCCACAAATTAGCCAGCCTGACATCTTTTAGGAGTATGTTATTTTAACACAGTTCCTCAGGGATCACTAACTTGAGTTCAATGCAAAACTTCCTGAACTTCAGAAAGTAACTTGTCTGACTTAGAACAGCCCGAATAATCTAAAATACTAATTTAGGTACTGAATTGTTATCTCCTAATGTATTTTGGATTTTGATTATCTTCTGTCATAAATTGTTTTGCCTTCTCTCATTGATAATTATTAGACTTAAAAGGGAAATTGGAAGTGGTAAATTTCTTATCACTTTCTAAATTTGATTGACACTTTCAAATACGTAATTTTTTCATATTGTTTCTGCAGATTTTAAACCCATTTGTCCTACTTAATATTGAAATGGCATAGGCTACCATAGGGCATTCCTTAACCATAAGAATGTCACTCTCCATTCTGTATTCTGGCACCATGGTCTATATAGTTTTTCTCTCTCACTACCATCAAACATGCTTTCTTGGACAAATTTTCTAGGTCCTTTTAAAAAGGAAAATAATAAAACATTAAAATTTACTTACCTTCTTCTGATTTAATTTTATTCACTAAATGGTTTGAATATCCATATTCTACTATGTGTTATATTTCATAAGTTATGAGTTATTTATGCTTCCTAAATGCATGATTCTCCCTTTACATTAAATAAAACTCAGTTTTATATTCTTGAAACTTTTCCTTTTTCTTGGATAGTATTATTTTTATTTATTCCACAGAATACTATATTAAACACTTGTTTTACAACATATGTTTGTGACAATACAGAGAAAAGGGAATACTCTTACATTGTTGGTGGGAATGTTAGCTTGTCCAGCCTCTATAGAAAACAATATAGAGCTTCTCAAAATGGTAAAAATATATCTATCATATGATTTGGCAATTTCACTCTTAGTATCTACCCAAAGAATGCACAAACATTAATTTAAAGGGATATATTCACTCCTATACTTATTGCAGTATTATTTACAATAGCCAAGTTTTAGGGAAAAAAAAAAAAAACTAAATGAACAATAGAATACTATTTGGTTATCAAAAAAGATAAAATCTTGCTATTTGTGGCAACATGGATGGATGCTAAACAAATAAGACAGAAAGAGAAAGACAATTACTGACTCATCTATGATTCACTCATCTATGGAATATAGAGGGGGAAAAAAAGGAACAGACAAAACTAGATCAAAGCAAACCTTAGAAATGTGAGAAATGAGGTTAGCAGAGGGGTAGGGGAGATGGGCAGCAAAGAGAAAGAGGACCCAATGGAATGTGATGGAGGTTTATGAGGGAGTGGGGGGTTGGTGGTGATGTTGTATGGTAATAGACATCTGAGGAAGTGTGAGCTTGTACCTCTGAAACATACACAGAGTTGTAAACTAAACTTATTTTATTTCATTTTATTTTAAGATTTTTATTTTTATCTTTTTTTAAACAAGAGCTGGGGTACAGGACAGAGGCATGGGAGGGTGAGAGGATTCACCAGAGACAGAGTGGGGAACAGAACAGGCAGACAGACTGAAAACACTGCTGAGGGGAGCGGCGGGCGAGATAGAAGAGGTCTGCCACGCCATGTGGATATGTCCATGGCCGGCCGGGCATTGAACCCGTGCTACAGAGGCTGCAGACAGCTTCACAACGTGGCGCTCAACCCACTGTGCCACTGGGGAGGTCCAACCAAACTTATTTTAATGGAAAAAACAAACATGCATTTTTTAAAATATATTTGATGTACAGCTTATGTCCTAACTGTTATTATAAAAAACATTATTGTCATTTAAAAAAATGAATATTTTTTATTTTATTTTAAATAAATTTTACTGTTTTACTTTCAGAAATATTCTGTGTATCATTCTGAGTATATTATCATTTGCCCTATGGACCTTCTAATAGCCTTGTGATACCCATCTTCCTGGGAAATATCTCTTTTACCCGAATTCTCAGATTCCAAATGGAAAGGGGACATACCATCTCACACCAGTGAGAATGGCACATATTAAAAAAACTAGCAACAACAAATGTTGGCGAGGGTGTGGAGAAAAAGGAACTCTTCTGCACTGTTGGTGGGAGTGCAAACTGGTCCAACCACTATGGAGAGCTGTGTGGAGATTTCTGGACCTACTAAACATAGAGCTTCCATATGATCCAGCAATTCCACTCCTAGGTATTTACCCAAAGGACACAGAAACATCAATTCCAAAGAGCACCTGCACCCCTATGTTTATAGCAGCACTATTTACAATAGCTAAGCTTTGGAAACAACCCAAATGCCCAAAAATAGATGACTGGATCAAGAAGATGTGGTACATATATACCATGGAATATTACTCAGCATTCAAAAAAGATAAACACATGCAATTTGCAGCAACATGGATGGCGCTGGAAGGGATCATGCTCAGCGAAATAAGCCAAAAAGAAAAAGAAAAATACCGGATGGTCTCACTCATAGCAGGAATCTAGAGAACTTAAATAAGGGACCAGGAAAATGAATATAAGAAAGTGAAAATCAAAATCAACAGAAAACTATGAACCAGATATACTTTTTGGGGGGTGGGGGGCGGGAGGGGAAGGATTGGGTTCAGAATGGGGCGTTTGCAATTGTATGGGGGAATATAAAAATTAAATTTATTATTTAAAAAAAAAAAGAATATAAAAAGTGCAAGGGGTTGAGCACCGCGCTATGAGACACAACTTATGAAGCTAACCACAGCCTCTGCAGCACGAGTTCGATCCCCGGCCAGGTAGGGAGCAACCCACATGGCGCAGACTTCTCCTGACTTACTCGCTGCTCCCCTCAGCAGTATACTTTGGTCAATCTGCCTGTTCTGTTTCTTGCTCTGTCTCTGGTGAATCCTCTCACCCTCCTACCCCCACCCCGGTCTCTGGCCTGTACCCCAGCTCTTTTATGCATAAATAAATAAATCTTAAAAAAAAGAATATAAAATTTTTCCACTTTATAATTTAGAGACTTTTGACTTCTAATCACAATACATTTAGTACTCAGCCATAGGGTATGTCGGAATGGGAAATTTTGATGATTGTTGTAAAGCCAGTCTTCATCACAATAGCACAACTTGTGTATTTAAAAATAGGATCGGGGGCCTCCCTGGTTGTGCAAAGGGTTAAGATGCAACCTATGAAGTTGTCAGCAGCCTCTGCAGCATGAGTTAGATCCCCTGGGCCAGTCAGGGAGTAACCCACATGGCGCAGCAGACCTCTCCTGACTCGCCCGCTGCTCCCATCAGCAGTGTACTTTGGTCAAAATGCCTCTTCTGTTCCCCACTCTGTCTCTGGTGAATCCTCTCACCGCCCCCACCTCTGGACTGTAACCCAGCTCTTGTATGCATAAAAAATAAATAAATATTTTAAAAAATAAATAAAAATAGGATCATTTTTCTTTGCAGATGACAGTGATGAGAGGAAAAGACCAATGAGAGCAATGACATACTAAAATAATCAGAATAACCAGAAGCTCTTTTAGAACAAGTGACAGCTGCCAAAATAAAAGGTGTATTCGTAAGCACATTAACAAGCTAACAATTGTAGGTGTAGCATTTAGGTTAATACTACATATACTTGTGCAGGAACCACAAGAAGGCAGTGTGAAACTCATAGAAGCCAGAGGCCAACTTTAAGAGGGGTTGAGAAGAATTTAATAATGTTAGGAAACTCTTCCTGCAATTATGGAGGCCATGTTCATCAAAAGAATGATTATTACCAGAGATCTAATGAAAAACATTTTTTCACTTGTGAAATCTTTTATATGAACAGTCTTACAAATTATTTACACAATTATGTCAAGTGTTTTTTTATGCATAAAGTCATGTTGTTTAGTAGGGTCCTGCTTGCTTATAGCAGGAAGCATTGAAACTTCAAAGGGAATCTTAGAGACAGTGAATTAACGGGTGAGTAATTTCACCATCATGTTGTAGAAAAGGAAGAACATATCAGAAATAAATGTAATTGGTCATAAAGAGTTTTTTGCTAAAAATAACAAATGGCCAATAGGCATATGAAAAAATGTTCAACATCAATTATTATCAAGGAAATGCAAATCTAAACCACAATGAGATTCTACCTTACACTGGTGAAAATGGCCCATATGAAAAAAACTGGAAACAACAAATCCTGATGAGGGTGTGGAGGAAAAGGAACTTTCTCACGCTGCTGGTAGGAATGTAAGCTGGTCTAGTCACAATGGAAAGATGTGTGGTGGATCCTCAAAACACTGAAAATGGATCTACCTTATGATCCAGCAATTCCACTACTAGATATCTCCCCAACGGGTACAAACATGCTAATTAGAAAGGAAACCTGCACTCCTGTTTATTGCAGCACTATTGACAATAGCTGAGATGTGGAAACAATCTAAATGCCCAAAAGTAGATGAGTGAATCAAGAAGATGTGGTACATATACACATGGAATATTACTCGGTGTTCAAAAAAGATAAGCTCATGCCATTTGCAGGAACATGGATGGAGCTGGAAGGGATTATGTTCAGTGAAATAAGTTTGACAGAAAAAGAAAAATATCAGATGGTTTCACTTATAGATAGTATACAAGGAAACCAAACAAAGGATCAGGAAAAAGACAAAACTTGCAAGCTATCAGTAGATTTGAGGCAATCAGCAGGGGAGATAAAGGGGGAGGGGTCAGAACAGAGGAGGGAAGAGCACAAGGGAACTTGGTGATGGTTCATAGGTGCTGTGGTGGTGAGAGAATTATGGGACAACACCTGAGGGGAGAAATCAAATATTATACAAAAACAAAAAAATGATGTAAAAAATAATTAATTAATTATAAAGAACAGCATTAGAGAGAGCCCTAAGCAGCCCCACTGTGGCCCTGGCCTAGTTACAGTCACAACCTGGCAAGAGATGTAGCTGCTGCAGCCCCCAGCCCCCATTACCTCAACCATCACCTCTGCCCCTAAGCAGATGCTATTTTTTTTAAAGATTCACTTTTTTTTTTATTTATACAATAGCTGGGGTACAGGCCAGAGGCGCAGGAGGGTGAAAGGATTCACCAGAGACAGAGCAGGAAGCAGAACAGACAGACAGACTGAAAGCACTGCTGAGGGGAGCAGTGAGATAGGAGAGGTCTGGTGCACCATATGGGAATCTCTCTGACTGGCTGGGAATCGAACCAGTGCTGCAGAGGCCACGGACAACTTCACAGCACTGTGCTCAACTCACTGCACCGCCAGGGAGTCCCCACTAAGTAGACGCTATTAATGATGGGGGTGGATATATTTGTTTGAGGAGTACAAAAACAATTCTGGAAAGAACAATATGGAAGGGGAAGAGGAAGGACAAAAGGAATGCCAAGAAAGCTGGATTGCTTTCCACACCTCTGGAGGAAACACCGAGTGTTACCCTATGAAGTAAATGTCACTACATAATAGCTGAAGAGCATTATGAAATAATTTGTTGAAGGCATTTATATAAAAGTTCAATGTAAAATTTGGGAACAGAAAGGAATATCGGGGTATGTAATAACGGCCAGACTTGTGAGTAGACTGTATTTTAATACAGGCATCATAACATTTTAATGTTATGCATATGTATGGAGTGAATCATATTCTTCAAGCTTTAACTAGGAAAATAAAATCTAACTAGGAAAATAAAATCTATCAACAAATTTAAAGGAAAGAGAACTGAAAGAGAATTGGGGCAATGATATAATGTGAATTTCAGCAAAAATGGGAACTACTACTTCTTTTGGGAAAGAGGAAACAGGAAGAATACTACATCACCTGTGCAGAGGGCAAAGGTTTATTTGCAACAGCTGGATTCAGGAGTGCTCTCTGGTGAAAGTTAGAGCCAGTATGAGGAACACAGGGACTCTGGAGATATCACTCACTAAAAGAAATGTGGGCAAAACAGAAGCAACACTTTGGCTTCATCTTTGCCTCCCTCCCTGTCACACACCAGAGACTTCCATTAGCCAATCAGAGGTCTGCTGATTTGGCAGCTTGGAAAAGGAACCCCTCAAGACAAGAACTCTATCACATAAGTAGGGGAGACAAATGCTGAGGAATGCGTTTTAAAGGAATATATTTTTGTTTTTCGTCTCAGCATAATTTTGTCATGGAATGGCATTACCTTTTCTCCCATTAAGTTTATTTTTACTTAGAATTTGTATAAGGCAGTCTTAGCTATACTAAATAGTGTCCATTTCTGACTTCCATGAAAATAAAATCTAGTTTTTGAATATTGTAAACATTTAAAATGGTCTGCTTATGTAAATTTACATCAGATATGTTCAAATTGTATTTATCCTTTATTTTTTTGGCATCGTAATAGTGTTTTTAGCAAACCAAGTTTGTCCTTGGTTCTAGAGTTCACAATGACAGCAACCAAAAAATGAACAGACTGAGTGTGTAGAAGAGAAAAAGACTTGTACTAAAAGGCGACATACAAAGAAATGAGTATTGAAAACATGACAGTCCTTGAGGATAGGAGCAGGAACCCAACAGTAACACTGTTGTATTTGAGGATATTTGTTTCCACTGCCTGGGGATGAATAATATCCCTGCTGATGTGTTCAGTGAAGAAGACAACAATAATCCTTTCAGAATTCTTTCATTTATAATACAGAATGTTTGCTTGACAGTTATTTCCTATCTAAATAGCTCTGATATGAGAAATGCATGTCATGGCAATCATTTCTCTTTAAACATAGGTACAATTTAATACCCTGGTCTCCTTTCCAACAAAATATTTTGTACTAACCTTGATTGCTTAAAAAGAGAAGGCTCTCTTTCTTTTCTTTCTTGTTAAATTATTCTGAATTTTTTTCATCATGGAGAAGAATGACTAGGCTTAGTGAAAGCTTTTTCTCCTTCAAACTTTGAGCAGTGTAACTGCTGTGTCTTTCTGAACTGAGAAGGTAGCATTATACCTTTTCTTCCAGAATTTTCTTAATACAAGAGTTTTTCATTGTCTTATAAAAAGTTTTAGAAGCCATGCTAAGGTAAAATGCTTTATTCTAACCTCCTCCTCCTCCCATCTCTTTCTCTTCACCATGTTTTATTTCTTCATAGTCTGTACCATGATCTACTATGGCTTTTTAATTGCTGTATTTCTATCCTGCCCTACTCAACTGTACCCTCCTTGAAAGTTGGGGTATTTTTATCAACATCCCCCTGACACATTCCTGGTGCTCTTTAAATATTTGTTGACTGAATGACAAGGAAAAAATCAATATATGTGTCATACATAAATTCTATGTATAGTAAGGAAGATATGTTAATGTATTATTTGATATCCTTTAACACTCAGAAACTTATTGAAGACATACTCCATTATTTTAGAAGATTCATAACTATGAGGACTTGGTTTGAATCAATTTTATAATGTAATCATGAACTAAGTGACTAACATATAACAGGTATTCATCAGATGCTTATTGAATGACAGAACACATAAATAACAATCTAATATTCCTCTTCCAAACAATCACTGATTCATTGGTTGATTCATTCAACAAATATTTGAGTGTCCTCCCTGTGCCAGCAACTAGACATTTATTAGACAGATAAAGACAGATGCCAGGGACACTTAAATTAATAAAACAACTCATCTGCTCTCAGGTATCTTTCAATTAGATTTTAGAAGAAAAGCAGCAGCTAGAAGGTTTCTTAATATCATAATTATCCTATAAATTGAGGAACAAATGGAGAAGTTCGTGTGTTTTTAACCTCTGCTGGAAGGTATGGGAATTTATTTAAAACACCGTCATCATTTCTTAAATTTGAGGCCAAAGACATTGGCAGCCTGGTAAGCAGCTATTATCCTTTGTGTAAATGAGTTTCTAAATGGAACACTGCTAGCAACACATGACATTATTTTATCAAATTATAGACCATGACCCATTTTTCAAGTTGTAGATTCATTTTACTTTTACCATTGCTTTTTATTTGATCTTTTTAGATGAAATAAAAGAAAATAAACTAAAACAAAACATAAAAAGTAGAATAAGAGAACAAGATAAAAAATTCAGAATGTTGACAGCTGCCAATATCTATTGAATTGAATTATATGGATGTGCAAGATCTACATCCTAATAATTGTCATACAAATTTCACCATGTCTGCACAGTTGATAAGTATATTTAGGAATAAATTGGAAAAATGAGAAGAAAAGTTGGAAAAGAAAAAGTTTTAAAATTTGTATTTTTTCTAAAAATATGAAAATCAGAAAAAAATATTTTAGAGATTTATGCTTAATAAATGAAACTATTCCTCCTTCCTTCATTTTTATAAACATAAATAAAATATTTCAAAACTGAACATTGGACCATGAAATCAGCATCTGTTTAGCAAGCAAATATTTGGTAAGTATGACTTTCAATCATGCAAAAAAGAGACATGCTGGCTTTTTCAGGGTGCAACTTCTTCCAGACCTAGTTCATGTACTGCCAAAGCAAGCTAAATTCTACACTCAATTGGACAAAGTCACAACAGTTGGAATAAATTACACCAAAATAGTCCCTTACCTTTATCTGCAAACTAATGGAATAAAACAACAACAAAAAACCTCCATAGTTTCCTCATCTTTTAAATCCAAAATTAGTAAAAGACAGTGTAAATGCTACTTTTGTGGCTTGCTGAGAGTAACCTTCTAAATTTGGGTTCTTGAATCTTAAATTTCTTTTCACTGTGTCTAATTATATATACATACATACACACACATATATATACACACATATATATGTTTAAGAGTTATTTCTTTGGAAAAAGTTCAATCCTATTTAAATTCTATTAAGATTCTTAATAGAAATCTGTACATTCATCACATTAGTAATGTATTTTCATTAAGCAACAATCTTCAAAGATTTAAAGCCATCTGAATCTTCAAAGTTCCCAGTCTGAAAAAGAGATGATCTTAGGTCATTTTGAGATGCCCAGTGGAGCACATTTATTCACTTTATTATACAGGGAATCTATCATCCAGATTAGCAGCTCACTCATAAAATCTCAGTGACACAAAAAATAACTTAATTTTGAAGAGACATGGAATTTACTGACACATCTTTGAATTCCTTTTAGAGATGTGGGTAAAATGTCCTTTCTGGGATGTTTCATTGAGCAGACAACAACAGCCATCCATTGATGGGGTTCTCAAACTGTTGTCATCTGCTGATCTCTAAAGAAGTTGAGGTTGTAGCAATGATCCCATTAAAAGCTGGTTTTCCTCCTGAGAATATACTATTTGGGTAAAAAAATAAAAATACACACAAAAAAAGCAATCTAAGGAAAACTTAATTAAACCATTTCCATGTGGTTCTGTGCAGGAAGTTTTGTTATTTATATCTTATTGGAAGTCAAAATCAAAACTTCATATATTTTCTATCCCTTTTTTTAATACATAAAAATATTTCTATTGTGCTGAATTACTTCTGCTGAATATGTAGTAAATGTTTAATATTTTCTAAGCTATGTATAAATCCTACAATAATAGAACTTATGAGAATTTCAGCAACTGAATATGTAGGAATTACAATATGACATTTCAAAACACAATAATATTTTGTTATATTGAAATTGAGTTTTTATTTTAAAAAATGTGCATAGAAGTGCAATTCTTATTAAATAGAATATAAACATACCTATATTACACATTTATCTGGTAGAATAATACTTTGAAATATTAAGCTAGGTAAGTTTTAGATATTACCATATATCCCTTGACCTTCTCCAGATTAATTAATTTCAAAAACGAAGGCTACAAATTTGTATGCAAGGAGAGGATTGGATTTGGAGTCAAGACTAAAGTGAACTAAATAAATGTGTCTAAGATAAATTAAATCTAAGGAGTTTATCAGTGATGTATGTGCAAATTATAATTAACTATTAACTTTTAACTACATGTTATATGCATGGTGTTGTTTATCATCTATGACAACGACAACAAATATTGGTATGTTTCTAACTGGAATCATACTATGATGATGATGTGGCAGAGCCGGACAGGCCATGAGTCAGGAAAGGGATCCAGCAGAATCAAGAGTGATATTATAGCACAATGCAGAAAACAATGCACTGGGATCATTGTTCTACCATTATCTAGATGTTTGAAAGTACTCTGTATAATGGGCCTTAGTTTGCTTAGACTATTAGTTTTAACAAAGAGAAAAGCTCCTGAAACTTGGGAGAAGGTCAGACATCATTATGTCTGCCTTAAAGTTGCTAGGAGCTGCTTGGCCCTCCCAGCCAGGCCCAGGTACTCCATTGTTTGCCAAAGAACTTCATAGAGCAGTCAAATCAGACAATACCACTGTGGCCACGAAAGATCAAGATAAAAACAAGCCTGCTCCAGGCCTCTCTGGTGGTGCAGGCTGTTGAGCACTGCACTGTGAAGCTGTCCGTAGCCTCTGCAATAATCCCGGCAGCGATCCCTCTAGTTCGATCCCAGCAGACCTCTCCAGTCTTGCCTGCTGATCCCCTCAGCAGTGCATTTCATCAATCTGCCTGTTCTGTTCCCTGCTCTGTTTCTGGTGAATCCTCTTACCCTTCCTTGCATCTGGCCTGTACCCTGGTTCTTGTAAAAATAAATAAATCTAAAAAAACAAAAAAACAAAAAAAAACAAGACTACTCCATAATCACATCTGAGCACAGAGCAGTCCAAGAACATTATCTAGAACGAACCATAAGACCAAAAACTCTGCTACCTTGACTATCATGTAATTATTGCTTCTTTACCAATTATACAACTTTAGGTTTTATTTTTTTTTTCTTCCTAACTTCTAGATAAGAATTACTATGACCCAACTTGGAAATATGTAATAGTAATGATATGTGAGGATTATCTTTAGGTCAAAGAAGCTACATAATTTACTATAATTAAATGGTCTATTGCATACCGGTATGGTCTGTCTAATGTTGTCATAACCAATTAATCAATAATTGTACTTTATTGCCTTGGTGCAGTACTTTATCTTTCTGACAGTACTTCTTTCTATAGTACTTCTGTACTCTTCACTGAAATTTCCAATGTAGCTATTTCAATTCTATTCTTTTTTGATAACATCTTTTATAAGAAAATTTATAAAACTTTATTACATATTGAATATGAATACAAAATGTTAAGATATATTATGCAAATAGTTTCATTTCATATTAACTAAAATGTGTGAGTATTTTCTGTGGCAGTCTATGGAAACTGACAATCAAGTCAATATTGGAGTCACTTATGCATTCTTGTAGCTAAAATAAAAATATTTTTTGGATATTTTTCTATGTTGGGGAATTCAAAGCAATACATAGACCAATGTCTTAAGCATACTGGTGACTAGATTAATATTTTTTTATTAACATATTTTTTCTGGTAGTTTTCCCAAATATATGCTGATATTCTGAATAGTTTTCCATATCTTAAGGAAAGTTTATGAGAATATTTGTTGTCATAAATGTATTTTGTCTAGTGAAACATTAATATTGCCTATGGATAGTTGGTGTTCATTATATTTTGCCCAATTGCACATTACAGAATTTCTGAATAATTCACCAGAGATGGCTAATTAACATGTAACCTATCCTATAGCCTTAAGGTGAAGGCAAATACATTGGTTGTTCAATTTCCTGCTGTATTAATATAGTTCCATTTAAATCATACTAATAAGAATACATTATCAAACTAAATCTTTGAATCATTTGATTAATGAAAAAGATTATGTAACATGATAGGTATATAGATGTTTACTAACATAGAATAGTGAAAAAAATGAGCAGAATATTGGTCATTATGTTTAACATTGATTTTTGTTAGCATCACAAGTAGGGGCATATTCACCAACACAAAGTCCTGGAATACTGCCAGCCCAACAGCAGTGAAGCTATTCTTGCTGCAATGCAGCTCCACTGGAATGCACAAGTGTAAAAAATGGATGACAGCAGGGTACCTGGCCAGCTGTTGTATGGTGAGCTGAAGTGGGGAGATCTCAAATAGGGCAGGCTGAAGAAACATGCTGCAGACATGTCGAAGAACAATTTCAAGTAATGAAGCATGGCTGCAGAATACTGGGAAATAATGTCAGGGGAAAGACCAGCCCAGTGTGGAGCAATCAGAGCAGCAAAGGCGTTGTGCAGCCAGGTGAAGAAGCAGCGTTTCAGATCACAACCACTTCTGTAAAGAACAGTCACTCTCCCAATTGATCAAAGAACACCGTCTACCTGTATTCATTGATAAACATATCTGACACCTTACCATACTTTTAAATTATATTCCTTTTTAAATATTGTATTCTTATGAAAACAATTCATATCAGTGTTATTTTCCCAAATATGCAAAATGGAATTTAGTCTCCAAAAGTTGCTGCGTCATGACTAGTGAGGTATACAAACTAACCCTACAACGTATTTAAATATGTTTGGAAGCAGATGTCCAATTATACTCAAGTCCTAAATAGGAAATACTTTGTGTTATGGAATCTTCACATACTGAGAGATGTTTGCCTTGGGAACTTTCCTGGAAGGTGAGCTAATCTCTGACTGGCAGAGTATAGTGAATTGGTTAAAAGCAGTCTTAGGAGTCAGGCCATCCAGACTTGAAATCATGCCCTGACAATTCACACAATTTTAGCCCAGAGAAAATTGCAAACCTCTCTTAGCTTCAGTTACGATTTCTGTATAAAGAGTCACTCATGGGGCTACTGGAGTACAATGTACAGAAAATGTTCAGCACTGTGCCTGACCATGTAGTTAATACCCAGGATATGTACACATTTTTTTCTGAATTGTCTATGTTAAATCAATGAGAATTCAGTTGTTCCATCACACAGTGGGTTGCTGGAAGGGTACCTACAGAATCCATACCAACTGACGTGCATGCTCCAGTTAGTATTGCTGTCCATCATATGTGAAAATAAACTATATATGGTAAAGAGAAATACTGGCTTCTGAAGGTATAAAGTAGATAAAATTTTCTTATATATATTACATATATACACACATATACATATATATATATTATTAAGGTAACATAGATTTACAATGTTGTATATGATTCAGAGGTAGAGTATCTCACCATTACATTCAGCATCAAGACACTCTCCTATGAGTTATATTTAAAACTGACTTGCAACAGAATTCTGTGGGGATCTTGAATTTTTTTAAGATTTATTTATTAATTTATATAAGCACTGGGTACAATCAGAAGTATGGGAGGGTGAGAGAATTCGCCAGAGCCAGAGCGGGGAGCAGAACAGGCAGACTGACAAAGTACACTGCTGAGGGGAGCAGCAGGCACGGCAGAAGAGGTCTGCATGCCATGTGGGACCCTCTCCTGTGGCCGGGGATGGAACTGGCTGGCGCTGCAGAGGCTGCGGGCAGCTTCTCAGCCCAGCACTCAACCGCTGCGCCACTGGGAAGGCCAGGATCTTGAATTTTTTATCTCTGATGTCCAGCATAGTGTCTGAGAAAATGACTAGGGTAGTTAAAGGAGTGAATGCAATGTGCACATAAATCAACCTGTAGGGTCTTGATTTAGTTACTAATAGACATAATTTTAATAACTTTGGCAGAATATTGTCTTCAAATATCAAAAGATATCTTCTTTAAAAATAATTTTTTTTGTCCTGTGATAATTGAAAGAAATTGAACTTTCCTTTCTGAATTATATTTCTAAAGCACAATACTATTTAAATAATTGATTAACTCCCAATTTTCTTTTTCTTTTGGAGGGATAGAAACATAGGGCTTTCTTATTATTCTCTTCAAGGAAGTTTCTTCATGTCCTTGAAAGACCCATTTTTGATCAGATTGAATTATTATTTCTGTCCCTTGGCACTTACATTATTAAAATATTGAAGCGCCTTTTTCAACTCTATCCATTAAAGACCATATAAAATATAACCTACAGTTGTCCTCATTGGTAGAATTGCATTGATATAATAAGAATCTATGGCCATTAGCTACAGATTTTACTTACATAAACATGCAGAAAATTTTATTTTGATACTTATATATGTCAAGAAATGATCTCAGTACTAGACAGCAATATTTTAAAGATATATTTTGAATGTCATCTATACTATATAACATTTTTTACCAGATACTTGCAAATTGTGAGAAATTTGACCATGAAGATTGAATAATTTACTTTAAATTTTATTTTGGTTTGTTAACCTTCATTTACTGTATTAAATTTGTTCTTATTGCACACCAGGATTTTGAATGTGATTTCAAGATTCCCACACTGTTCTTAATAGGAGTTTCTGATTCCCTCAGGTAGACAGAAGAATTACAGACTCTTCATTGAACAAGCCAGCTCTCTGGAGACTGTCGGCCTATACAAAATTCTAGGTGATAAGGTTGGAAGCAAATGCAATGACTGAAAGAAATGTCTGTCCAAACAGGAGGTCATCTACCATTTTCATTAATATGGCTAAATTTTCCTTAAAGATGTTTAGTGACTTTGCCATAAGTACCTCATTAGCAAAACTTTTCTCCAGTTTGAGGGACCTACTGTCAAAAAGTTTTCAAATATCTAAGATAAATATAACTTTCTTCAATTTCAGTCCAAAATGGCTAGTTTTAACATAAGCATCTGTTGTTAATGTCTTCCTAATCTTTGCCAGATTTTATAATGTCACCAGAAATCTTAAGTACGTATCACATTTTATTTGAGTTGTTTTTCCTGAATTTTTAAATTATTTGAGTTTTGTTTTCCTGAATTTTTAAAATGAAAAATTATTGTGACTTCATGATTTTTATTGTCACTTTTTAATTAGCGTATATCTTATTGATTCCACTTTAAAACAACATAAACGTTCAAAATTTACAGTAGTTTTGCTTTATTGCAGAGATCAACCCACTCACCTTCACAACTTTCCTGAGAAGCAAAATGAAGCACTATGCCATGCAGGATCATATCTTAAAATTCTGATTACAAACTATTTCAATTGAACAGATTTCCAAACCTACCATACAATTCTCAAGGTTGAAACCTTCATTTATCAATCAACACATATGCTAAATTTTACCCTACCCCTTTAAATATGGCATTTATCTGAATATTTGACTGAATTTCTCTCTTTCAAATATTTTATAATCATTCAGCATTTTTTAATATCACTAAGAATATCTTATCTCAAATTAAGTATCTAGGAAACAGGTCTTGCTCAGTCTCTTATAAGCAATTTATATTCCAAGGCACCTTTGGCAGTGACCTAGGAAAAATGGGTAAACAGGCTTACGAGGAAAGATATTCATTCATTTTGAATGCTATTTAAAAGTGCAGATTGTACCCATCTGGTAATCAAATTATATGAATTTACTCTTGTATATAAATATTCCAGCAATTTTATTTAATATCTTTCAGGAGGTTTCCAGATTTTAAGCAGACTAGATAGATGACTTTAACACAATTTTCCATAAGCAAAATATAATTAGAAAGTTTTAATAACAGTAACTACATTACCAACCAAGAATTTTAGTTGTGCATCCAAGTTAAGAAATTACTATTGCTTTCTTTATATTGGAATTAGTCAGTCTATGATTAGGTTCTAAATCCTTACAGTACCTGCTGACCAGTTATAAAAATGGTTTTCCAAGTTTTTAGTAATTATTCTTTAAGTGGGGAATGTAACTGTTTATTTAAACAATTAACAATTGTTTAATTATTTATTTATTTAATGTAAGGATAGAAGTCTTACTCACAAAATGTTTATTCTCAGTTTCCACTCCCACATCCTCAGTCAAGTCAGTTTGGAGATCCTGCTTTCTTAATTCCCTCTGACTTGCTCCAACAAAAAAAACAAGTTTTCAGCTTCTTCCTGGAAGGAAGAAGAGCCCCATACCTAGAGCCCCAATTTTGTGACTATGATCTGAAACACATTTAAATCACTTAATTCTGAAAGATAATGAAGCTTGGAATTTGTGAATCCCAAAGGATATATTAAGCAAACACATCAGTTTCCAAATGAGTCCACTGGCATTTTTCAGAGAAAATCTGGGAGAGGGCATTTTTGTCTTCTCCATTTGTACTAAGCCTGGCGGTTGCGGGGTGGAGGCACTAGAGAGTGCACACTCACCCATTTTATATCTGCTTGCTATAGTTTTGTGGGGTTCATATACATAACTCCTGTTAGGTCTTAGAGCTAGGTGATTTGCCGTTCCTTAGTCAGCAGCCTTAAAATTTTGGATGCTGGGTGGGTAGCCCAAACCTCATTCTCAGTGGTAAGCTGGGAGGTGGAAGTTCCCTCCAGGTTATAAGGTTCAGATGCCAGGAGCATTTTTAGCAACAATGTATCTCCTCATGTCTCTGCCTCTCTTATCCATTTGTGTGTGTGTGTGTGTGTTTAAGTTTATTTATTTATTTATCTATTTATTTATTTATTTATTTATATGCGCACTGGGTACAGTCAGAAGCGTGGGAGGGTGAGAGAATTCACCAGAGCCAGAGCGGGGAACAGAACAGGCAGACTGATGAAATACACTGCTGAGGGGAGCAGCGGGCATGACAGGAGAGGTCTGTGCACCATGTGGGATCCTCGCAGGCAGCTGGGGATTGAACTGGCAGGCTCACAGCCCAGCACTCAACCACTGCACCACCAGTGGAGGCCCTTATCCATTTTTTTTAAAGATTTATTTTTATTTATATAAGAACTGGGGTATAGGCCAGAGGCGTGGGAGGGTGAGAGGATTCACCAGAGACAGAGTGGGGAGCAGAACAGGCAGACAGACCGAAGTCACTGCTGAGGGGAGAGATGTCTGCTGTGCCATGTGGGTATCTCCCTGGCCAGCCAGGAATCAAACCCATGCTGCAGAGGCTGTGAACAGCTTCACATCACTGAGCTCAACCCGCTGCACCACGGGGGAGGCCCTCTTTTATCCATCTTAATGTGAGTATTTCTCAGTCTCTCATTGTGTGGGTGTCCTCCAACTAGTTTGTGGATTTCTCTCTGGAGAAATTAGTCTGTGTGTAGCCTTACATTTGAAGTGTTTGCAGTGGAAGGATATTTCTTTTACGTTGTGTTAATGTCCCTTACAATTTAAATTTATTTTAGGTTAAGCTACTATCTTATCCATTTCTTAGTAGGGCTGCATTCACCCTACACTCAACAAATTTTGTAATATGAATGTATAACTACCTGCATCTATTTTATTTTGATTCCTCATAATGTGCAAAGTACACCAAAAACTAGGAAGTTTTTATTTGTACAAGAACTATACTGTCAAGAACTATACTGTCTAATGATTTCAAGCCAAGAAAATAGAGGACATTAGCAACAACTGAGGCTAGATTAGATTTTTAAGAATCAGGAGAATAATAATAATACAATGCCAAATGATGCAAATTATTTCATAAGGTTTTAAAATAATTGTTAATGTGCATGTATATTTTTCTTTGTAAAGGCTAAAGCAATACAAATTATTTTTTTAAGATTTATTTTTATTTATTTATGCATCCAAGAACTTGGATGTAGGCCAGATGCGCATGGGGCAGGGGGTGAATGAATTCATCAGAGACAGAGTGGGGAAGAGAACAGGCAGATCTATTGAAGTGCACTGTTGAAGGGAGCAGTGGGTAAGACAGGAGAGGTTTGCTATGCAGCTCTCTGGCTGGGGATCGAACTCAGGACATTGTGGTAGGCTGTTTTGGTGAAAACAATGAGACTTAAACCCTAAGCCACCAGGGAGGTCCAGGAATGTACATTTAATTTTACCATGATGAAAATCATTATAGCATTTGTCAATTATACAGTTTACCTCTAATATTAAAGCAGTACTCAGTAACATTTTTCTTGTTTTACCTTTGTATGTGCCTCCATTTTTTAAGTTGGTAAATGAATATTAGACATATATGATAAAATGTGTTAAATAATATACTTCATTAATTCAGATGTATCTATTATTTTATTATTGTGGTTTTCAAGAGGAGGAGAATTGATATAAAAATAAATTTCTTGGGGGCCTCCCAGGTGGCGCAGCGGTTGAGCGCTGGGTTGCGAAGCTGACCGCAGCCTCTGCAGCTCAGGTTAGATCCCTGGCTCTCCGGCCACTGGAAGAGGGGCCCACATGGTGCGCAGACCTCTCCTGCTGCCCGCTGCTCCCCTCAGCAGTGTACCTTGGTCCTTCTGCCTGCTCTGCTCCCCGCTCTGACTCTGGTGAATTCTCTCACCCTCCCACGCTTCTGACTATACCCAGTGCTTGTATGTATGTATGTATAAATCAATCAATCAATAAATAAATAAATAAATCTTTAAAATAAATAAATAAATTTCTTGGAATTTTTTTTCTTCTGCATGCCTTTTAAATTCAACAAAAGTCTTCAGTAAATAATATTTAGTTTCCTAGTGTAAATACCTGTCATTGTATCATTTTTACAGCAAATCTCTATAAATATAATAAAATTGCATTTACCATTTATTTTTAATAATCATATGCAAGTTAGAATCCACATAATTATAGATATCTACTGATAATCTAATAAAAATAAAATTTTCTATGACCAAAGAAACACTAACAATCCACTTCTGCTCAATTGTTGACAGCTGAACATGCTACTCATTTTCAATGCAATCAGTAGTCAATCTTTTTTTCTATTTATTTCTACTATGAGACACTAATTAAATTCCCCTTTGCCCAATTCTTTTCATATACCACATGAATAGCAGGTAAAGTCAATTTGTGAACTTATTGTCCTTGACATACTGTAGACGTGTTTCCAGCTGGAACTGATTGTGTTTATTCTTTTGTGTTACCCAGGTAAAAAATAACCCAAAAGATAACAATAAATAATTGCAACTCTAACTTTATTTAAATTTGTTGTGCTACTGTTATGGAACAACGCAGACAAATAGCAAATGGTCTTTCACATTGTCCAAAGAATGTTGCCAAAACTATAATTATTTTCTTGCATGAGATCATGTGCCTCTGCAGTGACAGATAACTGATTTTAAAATATGAGAAAATTGAAACGAGATACTCATTATCCTTTGTGGAAACAGATTTAGTACCAGGGTGTGCAAATCTTTTGCTCCACCTTCAAGCAAGGCAATAGTACAAAATTGTTAGAAGGTGTACATTTTCCTTATTTTACCATGCATCATTTTTAAATTACTATAAAAACAAATAACATGAAC
This sequence comes from Talpa europaea, assembly GCF_964194135.1. Taxonomy (NCBI): domain Eukaryota; kingdom Metazoa; phylum Chordata; class Mammalia; order Eulipotyphla; family Talpidae; genus Talpa; species Talpa europaea. Next base: position 108,875,133 of record NC_140072.1, on the reverse strand, counting down.
CTTATCCCATTAAAAGTTTTAAAGTGTAGAGAATAGTATCGTTAATATAGGCAGTATTCTATATAGCAAATCTCTAGAATTTACTAATCTTGTACAAGTGAAATATTTTTATATAGTTTTTTTTTTATTTTTTTTAAGATTTATTTTTATTTATTTATACAAGCACTGGGTACAGTCAGAAGCGCGGGAGGGTGAGAGAATTCACCAGAGCCAGAGCGGGGAGCAGAGCAGGCAGAAGGACCGAAGTACACTGCTGAGGGGAGCAGCGGGCAGCAGGGGAGGTCTGCGCACCGTGTGGGACCCTCCTCCCGTGGCCGGGGAGCAGCCAGGGATTGAACCTGTGCCGCAAAGGCTGCGGTCAGCTTCGCAACCCAGCGCTCAACCGCTGAGCCACCGGGGAAGCCCATACAACTGAAACTTTTATCCATTAAATAGCAACTCCTGGGGCCTCCAGGTGCAGCAAGGGGTTAAGTCTCAGCATTATCAAGCTATCACCAGCCACTGAGGCATGAGTTCTATCCCTGGCCAGGGAGCTGACCCACATGGTGCAGTAGACTTTTCCTTTCTTTTCTGCTGCTCCCTCAGCAGTGTATTTCAGTAGACCTGCCTGTTCTGCTCTCCACTCTCCCTGGTGAATCCTCTCACACCCCTTACCACTGGCTTACGCCCCAGTTCTTGTATGCATAAATATATAAATCTTTAAAAAACTAAAAAAAAAAATACATATATATAACGAATGACAAGGGATATTTAGCTTAGTTATTTTATTTTCAGCAAGACAAAATATAGTTAATATAGTTAATAGTTTTTCCTCATATAAGAAAATATAGGTTAAGGAAGCAGATGGAGAAGAAGCTGCTAATACATATAGCTAGGGCTCCCTGGTGGCTCAAGGGGTTAAGCACAGAGCTGTGAAGCTGTCTGCAGCCTCTGCATAAGGAGTTCGATCCCCGCTCGGCCAGGGAGCAACCCACATGGCCCAGCAGACCTCTCCTGGCTCACCTGCTGCTCCCCTCAGCAGTGTACTTCAGTCAATCTGCCTCTTCTGTTCCCTGCTCTGTCTCTGGTGAATCCTCTCACCCCCCCACACCTCTGGCCTGTACCCCAGTTCTTGTATGAATAAATAAATCTTAAATATATAGATATAGATATATATCTATTTAGGTTATATTCCCTTCAAAAAGCTTTAGTTGAGAATAAAAAAAAAAAAAAAGGAAATGGTGGTAATGATTCCAAAAATCATTCATAAGTGCATTTCAATGTAACTCTAATGGAGTTCTTAACCTATTGATACAGATAATTATTGCTAACTTGGGGCAACCTTAGTCTCAAAATCTCTTAACAACCTATGCAAATATATTTATACTGGTAAATATGGTAAAATTTCATATGTGATTGGTAGATCTTTTTGATGTCATACCATATTTTGCCATGTCTTTTACCTGTTAGTGTGGATGGTGACTACAGTCAGTATTTTTAATCCACCTTAAAAAAGAAATTTTTCTATGCAAATTTGTACATGATGATGTACTTTCAGTAAAATAAACTTTTTCTTATAGGAAAATATTCAATGGAGTATTTCACAGCTGGTTTCAGACCAGGGAAGCAAATAACATTGTTAAGATTGCTAAATCTTTAAGATTTACAAACATGCACACACATAGCCCTACATATACACTCCCCCCACCACCACACACAGGCAAGAAGACTAACACTAGTTATACCTATATCTATTTAAATGTAATTATTCTATTATGTTTTGTGGTAATGTTGATTTACAGTACAGCATATGATTTAGAGGTTCATATCACACCCATTGCCAAAGCACCCATATTCCTCCACAGGAGTAGTTCACCCCTTACCCTTCGCACTCTTCTCCCAGAGTATCAATTCTACATTCAGATTTTTAGGTTTTATTTTTTTATTTAGTTTTGTGAGGCCCTTTGTTTAATGTCTCTATATTTAACATATAAGTGAAATCATCCAATATTTGTCTTTCTCCTTCTGATTTATTTCATTTAACATAATCCCTTCCAGTTCCAATCAGGTTGTTGTGAATGACAAGATTTCATCTTTTTTATTTTAATAGATGAGTAGTTGTCTACTGTGTATATATACCATATCTCCTTTATTTAATCATCTGATAATGGGAAGTGAGGCTTTCCCACAGCTTGCTATTGTAAGTAGTGCTTTAATGAATATAGATGGTTATATCCCTTCAAATTAGTGTGTTTGCATTCTAAAGGTAGATATTGAAGAGTAGAAGTGCTGGGTCAATATTGTAGATCTTTTTTTGATGTTTTGAGATACCTCCATACTGTTTTCCATGGAACCTGGACCAGTCTACATTTTCACCAACAGTGTATTAGGATTCCTTAACCTCCACATCCTGATCTCCACAGACTGGTCTTTTTCCTTAGGTCTTCTCACAGGTGTGAGATGGCATCTCATTGTTGTTTTCATTTGTATTTCCCTGGTAATATGTGATCATGAGCATTTTTTCATATGTCTGTCTGTCATTTATACATCTTCTACAGAAAAGTGCCTGGTTCTTAAACCCACTTTTTAGATATATGACTTGCAAATATTTTCTTTTATTCAGTAGGTCTTTTTGTTTTAATGATAATTTCTTTGTTATGCAGAAGCTTTATAGTATGACATAATTCCAATTTTCTATTTTGCTTTTGTTTACAAGTATACTCAAACTACCTCAGTTTAATGAAAAATTGAAGGAAAGTTACTGACTAAAATACTAGTCTAAAAATAGTCCCTATCTGTAAAGTCCATTGATTAAAATTTTGGCTGAATCACTTTCATGCTAAAAGTAATCACATGCATCACCCACAAAATATAAATACAAAGAAACCATAAAAGTAGTCATGATAAATTGATTATTAGTACATTAGGCTAAAATAAATAATATACCTAAAACATTGCTTGGGTAGAAAAACTTACACTATTTTTTTCCCTGTAGTTAAATAATGAGAATTTGAAGAGCAGTTTTTAAGTCAAAAACATAGTCAAATTTGGCAAAATTTATACAAGGAGTATGTCAACAATTTCAATCAACATACAATTCAAATAGATATTAATCCATTAACTCCATTATTAAATACAATTTAGTCATCTAATTTATTATATAAGCATTAAGTGTCATTAATTACTCCTTTTTCAAATATGACATACTGTCAAAATTAGAAATTATTTCAGCAATTTTCATTTGGGATTATAAATGACAATGTATTGGAAAGATTCCCCATTATTTCTATTTTCAAGGTACTAGACCTATTTTCAAGATATTTGTAGAGATTGAACATCAATGGTGCAAAGGAAGTATGACTATATTTTTATTTTATACATGGTAATAAACCCATTTTAATATTTTTCAGGAAGCTTTTTGAAGCAAACTTTTAAAATGATTTCTTGTAGGGCTGACATTTGTTTGCAATGTAGTGAATTTTTCCTCAAATATTTAATAGTCTATATGTTTTTTGCATTAGAATACATTTCCTAAACTTGAGAAAAAATAAAGTGAACGTTAAGCGAAGCATTTTTTTTTTTAAGATTTATTTATTTATACAAGCACGGGTACAGTCAGAAGCGTGGGAGGGTGAGAGAATTCACCAGAGCCAGAGCAGGGAACAGAACAGGCAGAGAAACAAAATACACTGCTGAGGGGAGCAGTGGGCGTGGCAGGAGAGATCTGCGCGCCATGTGGGACCCTTGCCAGCAGCCAGGGATAGAACCAGCACTGCAGAGGCTGCGGGCAGCTTCGCAGCCCAGCGCTCAACTGCTGTGCCACCAGGGGAGGCCCAAGTAAAGCATTTTTGAAAAAAAATTCACTTTATTTTAAACTCTATTTCACCTGCAGTGCATTAAAATGAATTATTTACACTTATGTTTCTAAAGGAAAGTATTAGTTTAACTTTTAGGTAAATTTTAATATCCTTGTGAATTTATTTGGCCTTATATTTACATTTTTCTGGGGGAAATGGATTAAAATAGTTACAAAGCTGGTAAGGCAGTGAATAGCAAAATTCTGCCATTTCTAATGTGACTGCAGTTGTTGCTATAGCTACTGAGTGGTTTCTTTACAACATAGATTCAGAGTTGACCTTCACATTGACTCCAGCATTTTGATTCTAGCAAATGATATAGAGTATCATTTCTTTTCTTTATTTACACCAATTCATGGATAGTTTGTAAGATGAAACATATGAAGAGTACATACAACAAATTTCAACTTATATATTGTCCAAAGGTGATAAAAAAAACCTTCATATATGAATTTCCCCAAAATATATCATTGGGCCTCCCCTGGTGGTGCAGCCATTGAGTGCTGGGTTATGAAGCTGCCCGCAGCCTCTGCAGCGCCAGCTCAATCTCCGGCCACCGGCAAGGGTCCCACATGGCACGACAGACCTTTCCTGCCATGCCTGCTGCTCCTCTCAGCAGTGTATTTCGTCAGTCTGCCTGTTCTGTTCCCCGCCTGGCTCTGGTGAATTCTCTCACCCTCCCGTGCTTCTGACTGTATCCAGGGCTAGTATAAACAAATAAATAAATCTTTAAAAAATATATATATATTATATATATATATCATTTACTAGAGGGCTAGTTATGTCTTCCATCCACCATTCTAATCCTTGAAATAAGTTATCTTGCAGATATGCTACTTTTATAATTGTAACTTTGAAGCATCTTCACCTGTGTTTTCTCTAATAAAATATTTCCATCTTGGATGAATTGCATCTTGAAAAAATTACAACACAACTAATTTATTTTCCTTTTTATCATATTTATACATAGAACACTATTCTTTCATGATGTAAAACCACTGTGCTGATATGTCCTTTATCATTTGTTTTTAGCATAGAAATAAAGATGTGACTTAAAAAATAACATCTTCATGTATTAAATTAATTTTTATGTTTCTCAACCACATAGTATAGAAGTACTCTGAAGTCTGAATGTGTATTGATAATGGCTAATATAAAGTGAGAAAACTATTGAAGCAAAAATAAGTTTAAGTTACAGAGTTTGGAAATAGTAAGGAAAAATTAAATAAAGGCATATTAGATAATGTTTGGAGACTGCAGTGACATCAAATTATGTCACACAAGTCGTGCAGAGCACATCCCTAAGGAGTGCTGTTCACAAAGATTGCAGTAAGAATTTGTTTCCCAAGAGTTTTTCAGTATGTAAATCTGTGACTGTTTGTATAAAAATTTACACATGTAAATGAAAAGTCAAGGGACAATAAAGACATAACTGTGGATACATATCAATATATGGCTTCATTAAAAAATGCTATTTATAAATTACTTATAGACATTTTATTATTATGGAATTATTGCACTGTAGAAATGAAACATGGAACAAGAGCACAAAATATAGAGCAGAGGTGGTTCTGATTATTTGCTAATTTTCTTTGATCCCATAGCTCTGCCCCCACCTCTGTGGACTGAGCTAGAATTTGCAGGGTTTTGGCAGGAATGTGGTGGGCTCAGACTGTGTGCCTGCCTGTCATAGCACCTAGTTTTTCTCTACCATATTATTTCATTGTCTAGAGAAACATCCTAGATTTTCTCTCATTCTGAACTGTTCAAACTGCTAATATAATTTGTCTTGCACCCAACAGCTGACTTGCCTGATTCTCCCCCATGGAATTCCCAGTTCACTTTCACCCCCCACACCCCCACCTCCCAGGCAGACTAAAAACATTTGGTGGGCCAACTGAAATCCAAGAGAAAAGGTGATAAAATCTCACACATGATTTTTTTGCAAAATACATCATTTACCAGAGAAGGGTAGTTATATCTTCCATCCACAACTTCAATCCCTGAAATAAGTAATCTAGGAGTAATCCCCAGTTCCCAACAGCAAGATGCAAAATTTGAGTCCCACACTGGGAATTGTGACAATGGTTTTGGCATGATTGGGGGTGGGAGGGTGGTGGTGTAGCGGGTTCTGACTCTCTCCTTTCATGCCTTCCAATTCTTGCTTCAACTGCCACGTGAGCTAGATGCCCACCAGCCAAACACAAGGCTGCCTTGTTTCTTGTTTCAGGGCTGTGAGTGTCACCTCCAGAAAAACCCGAGGTGGGGGAGGGAAGAAATTACATTGATTATTTATAACACACATGTGTGTGTATATATATATATTTTTTTTTTCTTTGAGGAACAGAAGCACAACCTATTTTAAATCATCTATGACTTATGGGAGAAAAAAGAACAAGTGAGAGAGAAACAGAAGAATTTTTGCCAAGGGGTGGGGGGGGTGTTAAAAAGTAGAATGGGTTAAATGCAATTCGCTGTTGTAAGATTATTACATTATTTAAGATATAAATTATTTTAGTAATAACTTAACGACTTAAAAATATTTGTTCCACAATTTAGAGTAATAACCAAAATATAAACAAATTTCATTTATTGCAAATATTATTTCACACATATACAAACTTTTATAAGATATTGCACTTATGTTTCTAACCATGCTCTTGTTTTATAAAAAATAGAACTACATGTATATATTTGAACTTTTAGAATTGATGAATTAGGGAAAAATATTTTCCCTAAAAGATGTGACTTTTTAGACATTCTGAAATGATTGAATTTATATTTATCTCTAGTGAATTATTTACTTTTTATGACAATCAATATTTTATCAGAAAACTGAAACTTGAAGCATATGCCTTCAGGTACATAACCTAATAATTAGATAATAATAATTCTATTTACTAGTAGAAATAACTGATTAAAAGGTAAATATGGACTTATTTTAGGCAAAATTGAACAGGCTAGAGTTTTTGGTGTTTATATTAACATTAGAATCCTTGGAACTATAATTGGAATTTAGTCAACAAGAATTAATCATTTTTGTATCCCCCAATGCCTAGTAGTGAATGTATATTATAGTCGCTGCTCAAATTAATGTTCATGAAATGTTCTACTAAGTAATATTATGTATTCCACACATGTTTTTGTAGGAATCTTATTCCTTATTTCCCAGTTATCACTATATCTGATCTCATGGGTTAACATGAGCAAAGGTGGATATAGAAAACAAAGGAAGTCAGGAAAAAAGTATTAGGAGACAGTGCAGCTCCACCATTTATATAAGGGAAAATACTAAAATGGACAGACTGTATTGAACTCAGAATAATTGCATAGCAAAAACTCTAAAGTCCTGCATATTTTATCTCTCTATCAAAAGACCATTGCTTTACTTCTAAAGACCTGAAAATAAAAATGTAATTTTTTTCTACAGGCTTCCCTATTCTTAAAATTCTTTCTACCACGCAAATATCTTATTCCTATACATTCATTACCTTTTAGATTTCAGACCGTTTATTCACACACTTAAAGTCTTGGAGATGATAAAGAGTCTCTTCTCCCAGAGTTTGAATTTATCTAGAGATAAAAGGATTTTATCTAGAATTTTATCTAGAAATAAAAGGATTAACCTAAAAAAAAACAACCTTTTGGGCTTTTCTGAATTAAGACTGTTTATCTATCCTGCCTGTGCATAAAGTTAACCTAGGATATTGAACTTTAATGATATTCTTTAGTTTGTGATATTGTTATTAAGAAAAAAGAAAGCTCCATATATATGATCTATGAATAATATATGAATTATATATTAAATATAATATAAATATATGTAACTCAAAAATAACTTTTTTATTATGCAATTACATTCCTTGCAATACTATTCTTTCTGTTTCAGAAATCTCTTATTCTTTAGCACTAGTAGAGATCTACTATCACATGATTATTGGATTATTTTGATTGTAAAACAATTTCATTGTCTTTTTTTCACCTAAAATATTAATTTTCAGTGTGTGAGCAAATGTTACATGAATTTCTTATTATATTACCTTCCTGTTTTAGTGTATTTCACCAAAAAAAGCTAAAGGAATCTAACAAAAATAATGATAAGTGTTTTGCTGAATAGGAAGTAAGCACAGAAAAATATTTACTAACAAGGAAAAAAATTACTCATTATCTGTTATAGCTACTATAAAATATGTGTCTAAAATATAGTACCTATGTGGTGCTACTCAATCATCTCAAAACCATGTATGCATTAAAGTATTACTTTGTTTATGTTAAGGAATAACATTTGAGCTTTAGAAAATTAAAATATCTTTACTAATGGCAATCACTTAAGTAAAGATTAATACCAATTATAGACTAGATAGATGATATATATATGTATATATCAACATACATATTATATATATAATATATATGCACATAGGTTGTTGTGATTATGGTTATTGATTGCTAATGCTGAGCTATATTATGAAAAATAAACAAAACTTTATATCCCAGAATATTTCTAGAAAGGTATTCTCATCACATTTCTCTAAACAATTTTTTTTAAAGATTTATTTATTTATTTATGCAAGCACTGGGTACAGTCAGAAGCGCGGGAGGGTGAGAGAATTCACCAAGCCAGAGGGGAGAGCAGAGTACATGACGAAGTACACTGTTGAGGGGAGCAGTGGGCATGGCAGGAGAGGTCTGCACGCCCTGTGGGACTCTTGCCTGGCGGCCTGGGATCGAACCAGCACTGCAGAGGCTGCGGGCAGCTTCACAACCCAGCACTCAACCGCTGCGCCACCAGGGAGGCCCACATTTCTCTAAACAATTTAAAATGTATTTCCATACATGGCTTAGTACATCTCCTGATTTGGGGAAAATATCAGGTGGAAGGGTTATCTTGTAATGTTAAATTTCCCAGTCAATTAATTGCAGTACAAATTTGAACAGAAAAGTTTTATGGGTGTAAGTTTTATGTGCTTAATTATATTCTCTCAGTCAAGCTTTGAATTTTATGTCTCTTTACAATTTAAGCATTATTTAATTCTTAACATGACTATGTTTTTTAATGGTGGTAAGAAAAGTTGTAGTCACATTTAAACTTATGTAATTTTCTATATATATATTAATTATTTTCTCTAAATCTTAAGAACTTTTTTTGGACTAGTTTTTAATGTGGACTATGATTGTACTTAGTTCTGATGAAATGTCATTCTCTGTCTACTTAGAAATAAGATGGTTCTTGACATTGAGAGTTTGTCATTGATTAAATTGTCATAGTCTATTCGAAACCTAAATGCTGCCTTTGGTCATTGTTCTTTTTCTTCTTTAGAAAGTGACCTTTGTGAATAATTGCATGCCCTAGATGTGTCAAAATGAAGAGAAAGCAGCATTCCTAACTATGAACATTTTATACACTATTTGTCTCTGTGCTCTTGAAACTGAAATAACTCAAATTTTTATTGTAAAGTCAAAGACTTTTTAACATTCTTAGGTATAAATTGAATTAATGTAAAATTATATCTTGGTATTATTGATATTCTTAATATTTCACCAATATAAATTTATTATATTTCTTACACCCCTAAGAAAAAAAAATATTACCAACCTAGTGCTTTAAATATAATGGATTTAAATTGTAAAAACAGTTTAAAATGTATTTATTGTATTGTGTTTTGAGCTCATTAGCAAATTTTAAATATTTATTCACACCAAAGGATTTTTAACAATACTTCTGCCAATTTTGAGTTAGAGTAATGTTTATACTAGCACAGTTATATAATAATTACTATACATGTAGCATGTGCATGCACTTATTTTTATATTAATATTTTTATTAAAATTAACCTCCATTTCACTATATTAACAAAATATAAACCACTTCCCAACCTTAATCTTTAAAGACATTCAAATTGTTTCCTTGATGGGCATGATTAAGAATATAAAGAGCGGGACTCCCCTGGTGGCGCAGTGGTTGAGCTCTGGGCTATGAAGCTGCGCACAGCCTCTGCAGCACCAGCTTGATCCCCGGCCACCAGCGAGGGTCCCACATGGTGCGCAGACCTCTCCTGCTGTGCCCGCTGCTCCCCTCAGCAGTGTATTTCGTCAGTCTGCCTGTTCTGTTCCCCACTCTGGCTCTGGTGAATTCTCTCACCCTCCCACACTTCTGACTGTACCCAGTGCTTATGCAAAGAAATAAATAAACAAACAAACAAACAAATAAACAAATAAATAAAGACTTAAAATTAAAAAATAAAAAAGAATATAAAAAGCAAATAGAAGACATACATAGTCAAGCAATAACATTCATAATATATGATACAAGGGAACTTGAAATCTGGAAGAAGCAAATCAACAAGAAAAAGAAAGAATTAGTGGTGAAACTGGAGTGAGCTCTAAGTATCTTATATGAGTATACAGGATAGGATAAGTTAAGAGATTTAAGATTGGGGTAGTAACAGTGACTGACATGAAGGAGAAAATGTGTATGTTTCAATGCAGTTAAGAAAATAAAGTAAAAAAAATAAAAAAGAGCTTAATGTAGCTAAAGGTTTTATAAGTTTGGTTTGGGAGGAGTGTGTGTGTGTGGGTGTGTGGGTGTGGGTGTGTGTGATTTTTTTTTAAATTAACACAACATTGGTTTGCAATGCTACATTATATATATATATAATATAAGTTAAGTAATACAAGTTAATATAAGTAATTATTATAAGAATCATATACATATGATTCAGAATATAAGATTCCACCTCTTCAGGTGTATGTTATCACACCACACCCACCACCAAGACAGTTACAGTCCTTCACATTCGTCCACTGTGCATCTTCCATTCTGTCCTCCCTAGCTTCCCCTTCTGTATATCCTCAAATTCACAATCAGATTTATACTATTATTTTTGCCTGATGTTTTCTTTCATTACTCTGTAGTCCATATATATGTGAAATCATCCATTATTTTTCTCCTTTTTTATTTTTGCTTAGCATAACCCCCTCCATTTCCCATCCATGTTGTTTTAAATGGCAAGAGTTCATTTTTTTCTTTATTTTTTACAATTGAAAAGTATTCTTTTATGTCTATATACCACATTTCTTAATGACTCGTCTATCCTTGAGCACTTAGGTTGCTTTCATAACTTGTCTACTTTAAATGGTGCTTCAATGAACACAGTGCTACTCATCCTTTCAAATTAATGTTTCTGCATCAAAAATTCTAGAAAAAAATAAGTATTGGGGAGGCATGTAGAAAAAGGAACCATCTTACTCTGTTGATGATGATGTGGACTGATCCAGTCCCTATGGAAAACACATGAGGGCTCTCAAAATATTAGATACAGATTATCAAATGATCAGGCAATTCCATTCCTCAATACCTACCCAATTCTATGTGTGTAATTTCTAACATAGATCACTATAAGAACCTCATTAGTTTTTGGATTGCAGTAAGAATGATGACAAATGCAATTCAAAAATATAATATGAAAAAATATCTATATGATCTAGAAACGGTGGACAGTATAAAGAATCTGGAGGCAATAAGCCAGCTAGAAAATATTTGCAGTACTTAAGAGTGAGTTAAAGGATTAGAGTGAGAGTCTTGGGAAAGGAAATATAAAAGAAATCTCTCTCTGAGAGAGATTGTGAAGGAAATACTAAGAGCAAACAAAGTAAAAAGAGACAAAAATAAAGAGTATTGATTTAAGGATTACTCCAAGATTTCTAGCCTCCAACATATCAATAAAAGAAACAGGAAATCTGTATGACGGAAGAAATTTAAGGAAGATGGTTGATTTTTTTTTTTAATCTGACAAGTATGAGATAAAAGTCTATTATCTAAATCATGCTGCATCTCAAGGTGTTAAGGTTGTGGTCTTACCTATAATAGATCAAAATTGGACAAGTGGTTTTCAATACAAATGTAACAGATGGAGTTATGAGCATGGGTAAATTCATCAAAGTTAGCAATGTACAAAGATAAGAATGAAGGATATAGGTCAAAGAGATAAGTCACAGTGGATAGAGAGATTCAACTGAAAAAAAAAAAAAAAAGTAAGTTAGCGCCAGAAGAGGGCACAAAGAGTCAGAATGGTGAAATGAATGAAGATGTTAGAGACAAAATGAATGATTCATGCAATTTAAAACAAATTAAACATGAGGACATTATTTTGAAAAATACCATTCTGGTTGAGTATTGAGGATTACATGGATATTACAAGAATGGAAGTTGGAAATCAGTTAGAAGTAGTTTGTTGGAGCTTGAAGGGCAGTTTGGGCTAAAATGGTGTCAAAAGAAATTCACCATACATCTATAAGTTTGAAAGGATATCAGGAATCACATGGAAAGGATGAGAGAGAAAGCCAGAAACTACAAAAATGTATTTATTGGGCATAATACAAAATATTAAAGGGTGGGTCTTAGAATTACTTACCTTTATATTGGAATCTTTTGGCACTTAGATACACACATTCACACATGTCTATTAAAAACTTTTGCCATTTAGGATTCTGAAGAAACTCATCTTGCAACTACATTTTTTAGTTAAGTAAACACTTACTACTACAGACTTGTGATATATCTTACTTGTGATATATATCCTATAAATGTGATCTGTTTAACCCAAACAAATGAAATTGTTTCACTCTCCTGAAATTATTTTCTAAACAGAGAAACCTAACAAGTTTTCCCATGTGGCGTTTATAGACGAGGTAGGGGGAGAAAACACAGATATTCATGAGGATAGTCTTCCAATCTGTCTTTCTGTTTTATCTTTTTTTTTTTTTAATATTGCTGGCAGAATGGAGGGATGGATATGATTGCATGCTGTGAATTTAACCCAAGCTGATTCAGAGAGGATCAAGATCCTTGGCTGTGATATACATATATCCATGCAGAAATGGATAACTACTATGTGTGTGTGTGTGTGTGTGTGCACAAATGGACAGTGGGAGTAACTAGAAGTGAGAACAGAATTGTAAAATATATCTTATTTCTTTACAATTAGGGAAATTCAAGTGTATCCAGAGTTATTTTATCTAGAGTTATTTGCTGAAATAACTCTGGATATACTTGAATTTCCCTAATTAGAAAGATAAAAGATTTTCTTTGTGAATAATTGGTTTATGTTGCTGGTGAGTTTGTTTTTATAGCCATATCACCCTTATCTTTGATTACCACTTTCATTCCTTTACATCCCAGGATGGAAAACCTGGAGACAAACTTGCAATTGTCACTTAACCTAAAATCTGACACCCTTAGTAGGTACATGATCAATATTTCAGATAATAAGTGATAGTAGATATTAATTCCTCAATGCAAAATTTTTGCATATTTTTATGTGAAAACTAAGCTTAAGTATGTAATTTATAATATTAATTTGATTGCTTTCACTAAAAAGTAAGGTGTTTCCTTAGCGTGTACAAAAACAATACTAGGCCCAATTATACATAATTATTGTTATTATCCTCATTTCATATTTTATGTTCCTCTTCCTTATTTCAAGTGTGTTTCACATTCACTATAGTTTTCAGTGTTCAACACTACAGCTCCCTTCTAGTGGGGGAAACGAAACTCATATAAACCAAACTGTGAAAGATTCTGTGAAGATTTTAGAGGCTTATGCCAAAAACTGATCATTTAGATTAAAAGAGAAAAGGCAGACAAGTAGTAAAATTTTCTTGAGTTATCAGAGAATGCTAGCAAAAGGTCACTCAGTCTAATTCAACTATGATCTATATAATCTAATTATGCTCATTTCTAAAGTAAATGTGTTATTTGCTCTGCATTGGTATGCAGATTACGAAGTGTTATTATAGGATTATAAATGGAATGCTGGTTTGCACTTTGTATAAAAAAGACCTGTAAATACTATTTAGCTCCACTTTTATGCTACTAGGATTTAGTGCACACTAAAAGGCTTAGCCAGTACAATATTAGAGTTCCAGAGAGTGAAGTCAGCTAACTGAGCATCAAGCTAAATAAAGCTGGGTGAGTGCAATTTCAGGCTCATCTCTTCATTTATTACATTTTCTTTCATCCATCAGAAACATGAAGTTAACACATTTCATGTTCCATCCCTCTAAAAATTAAAAGCAACCTTTGTTTTAACCATTAGGATAAGAATTTGTTTATGGGTATCTTAAATTACTAAAAGCCTTTCCTGAAGATTTGGCACATATACTTTCACACTGTATTTATACATGAAACTAGGAGTCAAGTACCTTTACTTATGTTCTTTAAAGAATTGTGTAAAACACACTTTGGGGACTCTGGCAGGTTTAATAACATTTGTCTCGGCAGTTAGTACTATTGTGGTTTAGCAGCTGCATTAGCAATGATGCTTTCAAATGATTTTCAAGTAATTCATTATTTCCCTTTCTCATGCATTAAATTTAATATAGCTTGCAGGTTCTAATTTATCTTCATGCATACTAATAAATTGTGCACTACAAATAAATTCTACATTAGTTTTAAAGTAATTTCACTTCATCTATATATCAAACATGAAGTTACTGATTGGTTTGCAGTTAGTAGCAAATAATTTCAGAATCTTATCTATGTAGTTACATGATCAATGACTATAATAACCCATTTTTGTGAAGATGACATTCCTTTTAATATTTTTTAAAAAGAAAGGCTATATATATATATATACATATATATATATATATATATATATATTTACTTTGTAAGGTGGTAAAAAGTCTTGAGGACACCACTGCAGAATATGAATGAACGCAGTGAAAGCATCTTAAAATTCATAAGCCATGCAACGATGATTTTTCTCTTTTGTATCCGGGCTTTATAACTAGAACTGCAGAAGAAAGAAAATCTTCTCTCGTCTACCCTCTTGGATCCTCTATCAAATTGGTTTAGTGCTGATAGTCTTTGCAGCTGCTGAGTGACAGTTTTCATAGCTGAAAAAGGAAAGATTAAGGGTTGTGACACTAGTGTTGGGTCTGGAAGAGATCTGGAAAGCACCTAAATGGATCCCATAACAATATGATATACTCAGATAGTGCCTTAGCATATAAAAAAACTCTCATGTATATCATCCTATTTGATCTCAAAACCACATTTTTATTGAGATATAAATGTGTACATTTAAGATGTGCAATGTGTCAATCTGATATACATATATCTTGCAATACGCTCGACTAACACCTAGCGGCCCCAGTTCTGCTGAATTCCATTCTGCATTTCATCAAGGTACCATATGTTATAATCAGCAGCTTGAAATTTGAAAATCACTGATTTCATGGAAAAAAAATTTAACTATTAAAGAAAAAGAACTTTTGAGTAAGATAGGAAAAGTCGGGTAGTAAGGTAGCATATGTGAAAGAATATATATGAATATATACATATATACACACACATATACACACATACATACATATTTATAATCTTCTCTCACTTAGCACTAATGAAGCTCTGTATTATTTATAGTACCTCTCACATTTACTGATTTTTAGAAGTATTTTTTCTGTAGGCATTAGCAAAGTACATGAGTGATGGGACAGACTCCATGTCTCAAGAAATTTCTGAATTGTAGGAAATTGACTAAGAAATGGAAATTTAAGTGACAATTTCTGCTTATGAAGTCGGTTTTGTATAAATCAGACTGCCTCAAAAGTTTTTAGATTATAACTTCAGTAGCTATTTAATAAAAACAAGCATTCTCTCTAATCTTTTTCCTGAATCTCATAAAAGACAGTGACCTGTTCTATGTGTAGTTATGTCAACACTCCTTCCAAAACAAAATGAAATTTATTTCCTAATTGTTGTATACTCATTTTAAAGAAGCCCTTTTGTGGGCCTCCCCGGTGGCACAGCTGTTGAGCGCTGGGTTTTGAAGCTGCCCACAGCCTCTGCAGCGCCGGTTCGATCCCCAGCTGCTCCCCAGCCACCGGAGGAGGGTCCCACATGGCGCGCAGACCTCTCCTGCCGCCCACTGTTCCCCTCAGCAGTGTACTTCGGTCCTTCTGCCTGCTCTGCTCCCCGCTCTGGCTCTGGTGAATTCTCTCACCCTCCCGCGCTTCTGACTGTACCCAGTGCTTGTATAAATAAATAAATAAATAAATAGATAGATAGATAGATAGATAGATAAATAAATAAATCGTTAAAAATAAAAACAAACAAACAAAAAGAAGCCCCTTTGTTATGTTTATAAACACACCAAAATTAAATTTTATTTTATTGGTAAGATAAGTACTTAATACCTGATTTATGTTCAGATTATGCAGCAAACTACAAAATTAGTAACCTTTAGTACCTTACAATAAGGTCTTATTTGAAAAAGGATAGATGTAATTACTAAAGATGAGGACATGTTTGTATAGGGTGGACCTTTAATCCAAGACTACATTTTGAAGACAGATAAATACAAAGAACACCTCGTAACAAGAAAGTCATGGAAGGGAGTTGTGCACTACAAGCCAAGGAATGCCAGCAATGTCTGCCAAACCAGAAGCAGGGTGAGACAAGGGCCATTCTGTGTCCATACCTACAAGGTATCATATAAACTTAGATTGTGTCAGGAATAGGCTTCTTTGTTTCTTAAAACAAAATGCTTATGTTCATTTATCTTGAAGCAACAGGTATTAAGCTAAAAGAGTTAAGCTTTCTTAGTTGTGACCTGCTAAGCATAGCAATTTTTTCCCTATTTTTTAATAGGATAAAGTATATTTTTCTTTCTTGTGGAAGAAATCTAAAGTATACAATTAGAAAAACAGTAGGCACATTAGAAAGGTATTTTTATTCTTAAAAATTTTAATAGGATAATGGCTAATAAATATAGGAGGTACTGTGGCAAGCAATTAAAATTTTCAAAAGGAAAAGGGAAATCTGTATTGGCAATGACACTCTAGCTTTTAAATCTCTTCTAAATTTTTTAATAAAACCTAGCTTTTATTTTTAAAAGAGCAATAATTGTTTAAAATATCATTGAAGAGGTCATTGAGAAAGAATATCACTTCTACCCTACATTTTGACTCACAAATATGTGATTTTATTTCTCATTTTTTTTTTATTGTGGTAACATTGATTTCAACACTGTATATGATTCAGAGGTATAGGTTCAAGAAAACACTCTGCGATTTAGTCATTTTAACCAAAAGCAGATGGCTTCTTTAAATCTTGAGAATGTACCATCTTTTACACCAATAAATTTAATATCCTAAATGCAAAATCTTATAAAGAACATACTATAAGCTGCCAGCAGATGATCTATTCCAAAGATCCTACTTATTGGAAGTGAAATTGCTGGTCATTGTGACTATAGCTATTAAAATATAAAGTTAAAATGTATTAAGTTCCTTTGCTTTCTGTATTGGCAGTCTGATCCATAACAATGACTCTGGATCTAAATAGTTGGCTCCATTGCATCCAAACCCATAGAATTACCTCAGTAGGAGGTCTGCAAGCATTTGTAGCACAAGTATCATTTAAAAAAAAAAATTGTAGTGAACTTATTTACCACACCTACACAAGAGTAGGTAAAATTTGTCTGACTGATGCTCCAGGTAACCAAGTCCCATTGGGGTAAGACTTACAAAAAAAAAAAAAGTTTACAATTTCTATATAAGATAACAAATAACAGTTTTGGCTTTTAAAAATTATTTTTATGAAGAATCAGTTATGAATAGAAATGTATCATGTATAAAACTTTCATACATACATTATTATCATCATTATTTAATATCACATGCTATTTCACCAGTAAAAAAATTAAACAGATGCTCACTTACATATTTCGAATGATTTAACTGTGAACTGAAAATCTTGGGCCATCCAAGGATATAAGATCATTTCTCAATAGAGAAACTGAAGAGTATCCTGTTGCTAGTAAAAGAGCTTATCTTTTCCTCTACATTTATTATGTTACAATTAAAAATAATATTAGAAATATATATATAGGAATTAATTATATATCTGGACAGTTGCATGTCAATCTGATAGTGATAAATTTCAAAAAAAAAAGAAAATGTTTATATTATATTCATTTTTCACTTTTAGAAAAATGATATAATCATGTGATATATACTAAGTATTAAAAAGCAGGGATATATTTATCTCTCATGTTCACTGAGTGATATGACAGAAATGTCTTTTTATTTTTTTTAAGTTTTTTTTTTTTAAAGATGTATTTATTTATTTATGCAAGCACTGGGTACAGTCAGAAGTGCTGGAGGGTGAGAAAATTCACCAGAGCCAGAGCAGGGAACAAAACAGGCAGAGTGACGAAATACACTGCTGAGGGGAGCAACGGGAGCGGCAGGACAGGTCTGTCCTGCGAGGTCTGTCATGCCATGTGGGACCCTCGCTTGTGGCCGGGGATCTAACCGGCGCTGCAGAGGCCGTGGGCAGCTTTGCAGCCCAGTGTTCAACCGCTGTGCCATCAGGGGAGGCCCCAGAAATGTCTTTGTAAAAGTGGTTAAAAATGATACTTTAGATATCTTTGAAATAATCATAGCATGTGTTTTTAAAAAGTACCATCAAAGTTTGTCTTCTTTATTACTATTTAGTACGCCCCTGGAATGTAATGGTTATTCAAAAAATATATAGGGTAATTGAATAAAAAAGGTAAATGGAAAAAAGTTACTTTTTTATCATAACTTAGCATAGAAAATGCAAATTTATTTGCAAGCAAACATAATTATTTTACACAATGGGTAATGTGTTAAAATGTTTTCTCTATTTAATTTTAATTTTAATTAAATAATATGTATATTATCTAAAAAAAATTACCTTAAGAATAGTTGAATTTATTCTAAAAATATACTATCAAAGATTTTATATGTTTAAATTCTTCCCAAATTTGGATAATTTCCTTATCAAATAGATGTTTGTATTTTAGCCAAATGTTTATTAACATTCTATTTTTTTTATTTCTTTTTTTTTTTAATAGAGGCATGTTTTATTTATTTATTTATTTATTTGTTCGTTTTTGTTTGTACATGCACTGGGTACAGTCAGAAGCGCGGGAGGGTGAGAGAATTCACCAGAGCCAGAGCGGGGAGCAGAGCAGGCAGAAGGACCAAGGTACACTGCTGAGGGGAGCAGCGGGCGGCAGGAGAGGTCTGTGCGCCATGTGGGACCCTCCTCCTGTGGCTGCGCAACCCAGTGCTCAACCGCTGAGCCACCGGGGAGGCCCAACATTCTATTTTTTTTTTTATTGGCACATATTTAAAAGTAAAATAAGGGAAATACTTCAAATATATAAAGACTAATACATTATTTTGGTTTCATATAAGTATATATAAGCTATCAGTTATAATATAATTATAACGTAATTTTATAATGTTAAAATCGTCTTCATAACTGGAGCTCTGATACTTAAATTTGTAAGACACTAAGAATAAAAGTTTCTATCTGGTCAACTAATTTGAGAATTTTAAATTTTAAAATAATTTAAAATTAAGTAAGCACATCTTTAAAAATTTTAACTTAAAATCCCCTTAACAAAAATGTGCAGGTCGAAAAAGACTGTACACCATAAATTTTTTTATGCTCTTAAAAACATAAGCTAAGAAGGGCCTCCCCACTGGCGTAGCAGTTGAGCGCTGGGCTGCGAAGCTGATACCCGGCAGCGCCGGTTCCATCCCTGGCCACTAGCGAGTGTCCCACATGGCGCGCAGACCTCTCCTGCCGCTCGTTGCTCCCCTCAGCAGTGTACTTCGGTCCTTCTGCCTGTTCTGCTCCCCACTCTGGCTCTGGTGAGTCCTCTCACCCTCTCACACATCTGACCTGTACCCAGTGCTTGTATAAATAAGTAAATAAATAAATCTTTAAAAAAAAAAAAAAAAAACATAAGGTAAGAAGGTTTAAAGAGTCAGAAAATAACATTACAGGAAAAGACTTTTGAAAACATGTTTCACCTATGAAAAGATTCTCATCATCAGTTAGTTAAAACAGAAACATTACTTTGAGAGGTTGTCTCAATATTGAATTATCCACTTTGCATTTTGCAAGGTTTGCTCTACTTATTCCAGATTTTTTTCTTTAAATTGCCCCTGGGCAAAGAGTCAAGGTCAACAGGGTCAGAAGTGCTTGGGACAATCATATCACATCTTATCAACATGCTGGTATGCTGGTAGCTGTCACCAGTGACACTATCTTGAATGACTTTCATATGCTTATGACTTTCATAATAATATGGACATTTTCTAATTGAATAATAATGTTAAAATGTCACTTTCTGTCCAACACAAAGACTGTTCATTGAGTTTTTACTGCAGATATTTTGCTCTCAGCCTCATATATTTAGAGAAAAATTGCATATGGATCATTGATAGACAATCTAGAAACAACTACAATGCATAAAGAATTATTTGACAGCATATTAACTTCCACTTGAGTACAAGCATCTGTGATTTTTAAATTTCTTATAGGATTTATTTACAATATATTTAATTTATCACTCTCAGTCATAATTTGGATATAACAATAATTATTCTTTCTCACACGTACATATCAAGTCTGAATGAAATATACTTGAGAATGATGAATTCTGAGAAAAAAACAATGTGGCCATTGATGATGAAAAAGAAGAGTACTAACTTCCACAATTGTGAGAGATGTTCAGATAGACACATCAAATTCTTAAGAGGAGAAAGGAAGTAAACCACTTGTAATAACCTCAGCCCTTTTTCTACTTAAGCATTTTCTAGGGTTATTTTAAATCTATATTCTTTTCTCCTATCTACTAAGCTGTTTTATTTTTCTCAATTTCTTGTCTTTCTCTTTTTCTAAAATGTTTGCTGTTTTCCATATTAATTACTAAATTGTTCAAATAAATACTTGATTTACAACATATAATTATGACCCCTCTACTGAGTAATAAAAGGACATTACATCATAGGGGGCAGTTAATATCTTCTTGAACTGTATGTGATTACCATCTTGTTTTCAGTTCTTCCTTTTTTTCTAAACCCCTTTAGTTAATATAAATATTTGAATTATTTTAGTAGTAATAGTTATTTTGATTTGTCCATATTTTTTACCAGTTTCTGTTGACCATTTCTCAGTCTTACCACTGAGAATACTATTTTTCAAAGATTGCTATGTAAAGGGACTCATGGGGGCAGGGGAAAAAATGAGTCACCCATCACCATTTGCATTGGTAGAAACTCAAAGGTAAGTAAGTGAGCAAAGTTTGCAATGAAAACTAAGAAATAGAAGACAAGTGTATTCCAGTGGGAGGGTGGTGGCTTGGGTAAGCTGGAGGAAGACTATGTAGATGTGAGGTATCTTTTGTAATTGTTTTGGAAACCATATTTGATTTTATCTGTTTTGTACTGTGTTAAAAAAGAGGCAAAATACAGGGCATTCAGTAGCCTATGACCAGGTATTAATTATTCTGGGCAAAGTGCTTTGGAAGTTTTTATTGGTTTGCTGAAAAGATTGCTGCAGGATTTGTACATCAGACTTTCATTTTATAAATGGCCTGTCCACTGTCTCATCTTGTTCTTAGATAGTATAATTATTTCTCCAAAACCATTGAGTCATCAATCCTCCCCTTAGTTCATTTTAATACATTTTTAGTTTGTTCTTGGTCTTCAGTAACAATTATTTTGTTAAAATCCTGTTTTGGTCTCCAAGGTGGCACATGTGGTTAAGTGTCAGCACTATGAAGCAATCCACAGCCACTGCAGCATGAGTTTGATATCCAGCCAAGGAGCTAACCCACATGGCGCAGCAGACCTCTCCTGTCTTGCCCACTGCTTCCCTCAGCAGTGTATTTCAGTCAGTCTGCCTGTTCTGCTCCCCACTCTGTTTCTGGTGAATCCTCTCACCCCCCATACCTCTGGCCTACACCCCAGCTCTTATATGCATAAATAAATAAATCTTTAAAAAAATATTTTGTTGGATTTCTTCACAGAAGTTTGAATTATCTGAATGTCATCTCATGGCAGACTTCACATAAGCAATGAATAGATGTTTCAACAAGTGATATTTCCTACATCTAGAATCTTCATAATGCTTCTTTCTTGAACTAGCTGCTTCTCCTTGTTTAGATTTTTGCTCATTTGTTGCCTAGTCAGAAAGTGTTTGAACACTGTATAAAAAATAGGTCCCTCGTTTGATTTTTATTTATGTTAATGTTTTATGAAACTATAATATTTATTATAACAATTAAAGCAATTCTTATTAATCTATTTTCTTTCTCTGCCTCTAGAATGCAAATCTTAAGCCTTCTGGTACTATTTGCTTATTGATACACTACTTACTGGGTTTACTTCAGTAACCAAAAATTGTTTGAAATTACAATTCTCTTACTTCCAAACTCTTTGTTTTTTTAAATCATTTGACATATGTTCATTTTCAAGTCAGAAGTCAGCAAATCAAATAATATGCAAATTAGGAGAACGTGTGCGTATATCATTCTTATTTCCCGGAAAAAAAATATATAAATCAGATTTAAATTAGCCTATTTACTAAAAAGTAGGATATATGAACTGTGATCCACACTTGCAAATAAAGAAAAAATAATTAGGGTATATAAAATGTAACAAAGTTAAATATATTAAGATTAAAGAGAGAATAACATGCATTTGAAGAATTGTGATCCTGTATCTCTAATCAGACAGTGCTATAAACCAATGTTAACACAATAAAAAGAAAGAAGGGAAAGAAGGTAGGAAGGATACAAACACTGGAACACAAACATTATTTTATGGCTAGATGTTCTGGGGAAATTTTTGTAAGTATTCATGCATAATAGATATGTGATATGCCTCACTATTTTACAGACACAAACTGATTAAAAAGAGACACAGTGTGGCAGTCAAGATAAGATGTAGTCATTTAAAAGAAGACACTCTCCTTTCCCCACGTAGGACTTGAGGTAAGAGAAATGACATGAGGCATAAGTCACCTTAAGAGAGGGTTGTAATAGATCACCACTTGTCAGTTTCAGCACAAGCAGAACTTTAGAAAATAAGAATGTTTTATTCTCTGAGAGAAACATCAAAAATAGCCCAGATCTTTTATACCCTTGAGGGATGCCTCTTAACAGACTTGATTAGTTCTGGATACCTCGTTTTAAGATGGGCATCTACAAGTAAATTGAATCCAGACATTGTAACAATGGAGCATAAAGATGTCACAAAGGATGATACAAGGAACTGGAGAAATTTAGCTTGGAAGAGACAGCACCTAAAGAATAACAAATTATAGATTTTATATATAAAATATTTTTTACAAAACGGAAAAGTGACTTAGTCTTCATAGGTGTAGACTACTTAAGTGAAATCACCAAAGAAATGTGGTTAGGGAGAATGTTTCCAAATACAGAAGGAAAGTGAGGATGTTTGTTGACAATGTGAAAGGTTAAAAATAAAATGGACTAAATTGTGGTAATAATCAACTGCCTTTGAGGATTCAGACTCAAATAAAGAATGATTGACATATTCCAGAAATGATATACATCAATGTATAAATAAATGATTTTAAATAGAGTTTCAATTATTAGACTTCAGAAATGTTTTCAAAATTTCCATGATAAGCAAAGACACCTTGCTGGCAGGTGAATGCAGTTGCTGATGTATGTAAGACATAGTTGAAAGTCTTTTAAAAATAATTGGTGAATTTATTTTTAGAAAATTCAACAAAAAATGATAAATGAAGCTTGTGTAAAATTTCTACTCATATGTCCAAGTGAATAGGAATTTTTAAGCACCTCAGTAGTTATTATCTATATTTTACTAGAAAACAAATCAGTACAATACAATATTATTTACTAATACCACTGGTTAACTAGTTTCATTTCATATATTCATCTGCTTCCCAGAAATGTTTATGCCTATACACAGAACAACATCTTTTTTGGTCATTTTCCTTGTGGTTTTAGGATGCTATATACATCTGTAAAAGCCATGCAGTAAAATACAAAGTGGAACTGCAATCTTGCAAAAATTACATGATTTCATGAAGCCAATGAAGTAAAGGTAGAATTACTCAAGTCATGGACAAAGAAAGCCTTTGACAAATGAGGATGTAGCAGAATTAGACTGGTTAAAAATTGAAGCAAAGTATTGGCAAGGACAATAATAGAATATGCGCTTCAAAAGAGAATGATTTGAATATCAAAGAACTAAGAGAGGTTGTTGGGAAAATTGATGAAACCTTAAAATATTTTGGCAAAAATGGCCCTCTTTCTTACTGTTCTTTAAAACAATCAGAGTGTAACATATTATTAAATTTTGACAAATATTATAAACTGATACAAACACATGCACAAACATAAGCTTATTACATTCTTGAAGTGTTCAGAAAATGGATGTACAGGTTACATAATTTTGCTGTAAATAAGGTAAATAGAATAGTTTTCGATATTTACATAAATTTAGATAATTTTCAGGTAACAATCAAAACCACATCTTTTTTAAACATTCTGCCATGAAATTGAAGTGACTATTTTAATTACTTCAAAGCAGCATGTTTTAAAACTAATTATGTTTACATACTGATGACCTACCATATGTTCTTTAGCAAGTCTCATAGAATGTCATTTTTGTGTTATTGATAATGAGTATTATTATAATTTGTGAGTGTGAAAAGTGGCTGGCAAATAATAAATTGCTATATTCACTGATTATTTTTAATCTTTTAATCAGTAATGCATCAAAATTTCTAGTAATATTAAGGTCACAGAGAACTTATATCTTTCTTAGAAACTGCAGTGACAACCCCAATACATTACTTACATTATACATTACCAACAAATACTGACCTTCTATGAAAATATTTATTAAATTTTAAAATGAAATAAGACATTTTGTAAAAAGAATTTTAGAGTTGATATCACACCCAAAAAATAAGCTGATATAATATCCTGTGAACAAAGTTTCAGCCATTTAAGAATTACCAAAAATTGTAAATATAACTTATAGGGTGAAAAATTAATTAACAGTGAGTCTCTGTGTTTAGCAAGATTATATTCTGCATGTATTAGGATTTGTGCATCTGTGACACAGCAGGTTGTTACAATGCTCAGCTATCAGAGATAGCATCTGCCATTTGTTCAGATAAAGTAGCTTGCTAGAAACTACAAGAATCTGCATTAAAAAAAAAAAACTACCAATTTTTTTTTATACTTCTCCCATCTCCAAGGTGTAATCTTCAATAATAGGTACTGACTTCAAAATATAATGATCTACTTTAAAATTGCTAGATATTTCTCTAAGTATATTATAAACTCAATGGCTTTATGGGTTTGTTTTCTTTCTTTTTTAATTTATTTTTTATTTATTGAGGTAACATTGGGCTATAATGCTGTTATATGATTTAGAGGTACAAGAACACACCCTTGTGGCGTATGTTACCACACTATACCCATCCCCAAGGCACCCTAGTCCTACATTGTCCGCCGTACCCCCTACTCTCTCTCCCCCACCACTCTGATAGCCTCAATTCTACAGCCCCATTTCTAGGTTTTGATGTTGGTTTGATTTTTATACACTATTTGTTTTGTTTCTTATTCTTCACATAGTTGAAAATCTATTTACACTTATGAAACTGAGCATAATTCAGTGATAAGAAATTATTGAGAATTCAGGGGAAGAAATCTTTTGCTACAGATTTTACATGATCAGTTAAAATTTAAAGGGAGAGGGCTTCCCTGGTGGCACAAGGGGTTAAGACCCAACCTATGAGAAGTTGTCCACAGCCACTGTAGCATGAGTTCGATGCCCAGTCAAGGAGCTACCCACATGGAGCAGCAGGCCTCTCCTGACCCGCACACTGCTCCCCTCAGCAGTGTATTTCAGTAGATCTGCCTATTCTGTTCCCAACTCTGTCTCTGGTGAATCCTCTCACCCCCCCCACACCTCTGACCTGTACCTCAGTTCTTGTATGCATAAATAAATAAATCTTTTAAAAAATAAAAATTTAAAGGGGTTGAAATTCTTCATAAAGTTTTTTTTTAAGATTATTCACTTATGCATACAAGAACTGGGGTGTAGACCAGAGATGTGTGTGTGGGGGGTGTGAAACGATTCATCAGAGACAGAGTAGGGAGCAGAACAGGTGGATGTACTAAAATATACTGCTGAGGGGAGCAGCAGGTGAGACAAGAGAGGTCTGCTGTGCCAGGTAGTTTCGCTCCCTGGTGGGGATGGAACTAGAGCTACAGTGGCTGCGGGTAGCTCCACAGTGTTGAAATATACCCCTTGTGCCACAAGAGAGACCCTCTTTTTATAGTTAACCAAATTTCCTTGGTGGTAGTAGACACTGGAACTCTTCCCCTATTCAAGGGGAAGATGTTGGTGTCTCAGGAGCCCTGGCCATCTTCGCGGCATTGCATCTGTACTGGTGCCTGATCCACACGGGCAAGCCTGTAGCACCATGAGCGTATTTAAGATATGCCCACAGATTTACATTTGAATAAAGGAGTTGCATGGTGGAAGCCCAGCCAGGGACACTGTCCCTTTACAGAGATCTGGCATTAAACTGGTGGCAAAAGGCTTAAGGTTTGGAGTCTGCCTTTTGGACAAGTGACGGTGAGCTGACCATGGTGCTTCCTGTCATTTCATCTACAGACTGTGACAGGGAGTGAAGAGCTATGTTCCTCCCTCATGACTGGATTTTGCTGATAAAAACAATGTCCCCTATTTGGTGATGTTGGACAGTCTCTTGGAACTTGCATCTTTCCTGCATTTTGTTAGGGAAAAACTGTTAGTTGTTGTTAGGGAAAAACTGCCTAGAAATTTGGGGGCACTTAACTTGTCAATTATGTGTTTTCACTTGTCTTAAGTACTTGGTTGTATCCAAAGGATTTCAATAAAATATCTTAAGACCAGAAAATAGATGAATGAAAAACAAATAAACCATGGACCAGAATCCCACACTGGGATATCCAACTTTCCTCTTCAAGACTATTACTATGATGCAAAAGTGGTGGGTAAAGGCCAAATAAAAACATCACAGAGCTTTAAACATTTACTAAGGGGCCCTTTCCTTGATTCAGCATTCCCCCTGATGCTATAAACTTGTGACTCTTTTTCATAGTCTAACAAAGTTGTTTCTGACATCTCTTTGTTTTTCAGTGTTGCTGTGGGGTAAGAAATGTTTGAGTTCCCTCTCTGCCACCCTATTCTGTCTTTCTGACACCCTAAATGGTATTTTCCTGGAAATAAATTATTATTATTCATCTTCTGAAATAGATTTAATTATTTTTAAGGTAAAGTTAAAAGAAAATGTTAATGATAATGTGGCTAGTTATCAATCGAATAATTTGTGACTGGGTAAATGTTGTAATATTCACATTTTTTGAAATACATTAATAGATTTTGCAATATTTATAATGACAGAGTGGAAACAAGCTAATTATTCAACAAAAGGAAATGGCTAAATAAATTATAAACTATTTCAGCATGATGGAATATCAGGGCACTAAAATAAAATTTCTTTAAAGGAATAGAGTTCTGGAAAAGCTCTTATAACATATTTTAAAATAAAAAAAAAAGAAGACTGATAAAAAGAAGGAATTCGGGTTTTAAATACATATATCATTTTTGTTATATCATGCAAATTTACCATAGTTACAGGGAAAAAAGGCAAACAAGTTTTATTTATAAGTTTAAGTCTACTACACAATCTTTCTGTGATTCAAGTCCACAGCCCCTTGACCACTCTGTTCATTCCTGAGCCTCAGGGGAAAGGCACTGACAGTAAAACCTGTTGAGATCAGAAACAGAGTGATCTGATGTGTTACTTGTAGTTTGGGGCTTCTGGGAGACCACCACAATGATCTGCCTTGACAGGTCTTGACTAGATGGGCAGTGCAGATGACTATGCTGGCTCAAGCAACTGCCTCACCAATGTAGGTTTATGCTCTTGGCAATCAACTGAAGAAATGCCCACACCCCCAACATCATCAGCCCTCACAGTATGGATTGGTTCTTTTGGACTACCCTAAAATGATGTTTAAACTCTAACCACTCTGATTGGTGACAAGGTTTCAATCAATATAATAACAGAAATCATAGCACCCAAGATCACCACCAGTGAAGGTTACAACAGTGAAAGTCCTTGAAAAAATTCCAAAGAGATGTATCAGAGATAATGGAATAATTGAACTAAAAAATTCAATAAAGGGACTCATTAGTAGACTCAATGAGGCCAATTATTATCTCACACCATACACAAAAAAAATCTCAAAATGGATTAAAGATTTAGATGTAAGATCGGAAACCACAAAATACATAGAAGATAACATAGGCAATATACTCTGTGAAATTTCCTTCAGTGATCTTTTGGGGGACTCAACCATAACAGCAAGAAAAACAAAAACAAAAATAAACATGGGATTACATCAAAGTAAAAACTAAAAATAAAAAAAAAACACCTAAAAATTACATCAAAGTAAAAATTCTGCACAGTGAGAGAGAAAAAAAGATCATGAAAACAAAACAAAAAGATATCCTACTTAATGGAAGAAAATATGCAAACCATATTTCAACAGTGGCTTATATCCAAAATCTTCAAAGAATTCATATAACTCTTGGCCTCCCTGGCTGTGAAGGTGTCCACAGCCTCTGCAGCGCGGGTTTGATTCCCAGCCAGCCAGTGAGATACCCACATGGCACAGCAGACCTCTCCTGTCTCGCCCACGGCACCCCTCAGCATTGCTTTCAGTCTGTCTGCCTGTTCTGTTCCCTGCTCTGTCTCTGGTGAATCCTCTCTCCCTCCCATGCCTCTGGCTTGTACCCCAGCTCTTGTACAAATAAATATATCTTTTAAAAAAGAATTTATATAACTTTTGAGAAAACAAAACAAAACAAAACAATAAAAATGGGCAAAGGAGTTAAAGAGAAATTTCTCCAAAGAAAACAGAGATGGGTAATAGGCATGTGAAAAAAAAAAAAAGTTCATCATCACTTATGGCCAAGGAAAGGCAAATCAAAACCACAAAGATAGACCATATCACACTTGCAAGAATGGACAACATGAAAAATTCCACAAATAAAAATGTCAATGAGGGCATGGAGAGTAAGAAACCACTGGTCATGGTTGGGAGGATTGTATACTAATTCAGTCTTTTAGAAAACACTATGGAGGTTTCTCATAACATTAAAATTGATCTACCATATTATCTAGCAATTTCATGCAAAATACTAATTCAAAGTAAGATATGCCCCCCTATGTTCTTTGCAACGCTATTCATGATAGCCAAATTATGGAAAACAAACTACCTGTCCAGCAAAAGGTGAGTGAATAAAGAAAATACGGTATACATACCAATGGAATATTACTCAGCTCTTAAAAAAAAAAAAGATGAGGTCTTGTTATTGGTGACAAATGATATGAAATTGGAGGTGATTATGCTAAGAAGGAGAAAGACAAATATTGTATGTTTTCACTCATATGTGGAATATAGAGAAGGAAAGAAACAGATCATAAACCAAACCAAACTCTTGAAATCAGACAACAGAATTGAGGCTACCAGACCAGGCAGGGGTAAAATGGGATGGAAAGGGGGTCCAATAATATAGTAGAGGATCATCGGGACTTAGATGGTAAGCACACTACAATAACATAATTTTTTTTCTTAGAGATGTGGACCTATACTTTTAAACTATGTACTTTTATAAACCAATAGCCTAAATAACCATAGTAAAATATAAAAGAGAAGATTCTACATACTCTCTTTGGAATAGAGTGTTACTCCAGCATAAGGGATTCAGTGGGTTTGCCCATAACCACAAGGAATGTGTATGGCCACTCTAATAATATAATGGATTTTAAGCATCTTGTTAAGGGATCGAGTGTGTATGTATGTGCCAAGGCATGGAATAGGAATGTCCATGTTAAAGAATTATATTCAGTAACATTTCATGTGGGTTTCTGACACTGTCATCAGGATGAGAACATTGTCAGGCTTCTGTTTTGGCTAAGAATATTCCTGCCATAGAGGAAGGCAAAACCCCAGAATTGCAGTGTTACAAAGTAAACATAAATAAAAGTGAAGGGGGCAGAAAAAATATTAACAAAAACATAACAAATCAGAAGTTAAAAAAATGACACTTTGTTTTGACATAAGAAAGCCATTTTGTGTCATTTCTGTGATCCAGACAAGTAACTTTTACACTCATCCTTGTTTTTCTTCACTTAAAATAAGTGATATGTGAGATTTTAGCTGTTAGTAAGTTTAAATTAAACTCAGAAAATTTGGTTTGAATTTCTGCTAAATTTAATTTGTTTAGGATTGACTATAAATAGTTATAACGAGGTTTCCTTCAACTACAGTGTTGTTAATTTAGTTATTTTATTTCTCTACAATTATTTCTTAATAGTTGATTTTGAACAATTATTTAACTAGAAAATATAATCATGTAAATGAAAAATTAGGTCTTTCAACACTTCAAAATGCCATCACAAATTTAACTGCTACTGATTCTACAAAGAATCAGTTCACTCCAGTACAGTTCAACATCTGCTCACAAATGAAGTGGAGATGCTGAATTTATTGTATATCTACAGATAGATTGTGACTTGGCAGGTGGTAATTTTAATGGCCCCGAGAGTTATCATGAAAAATTACATGAGCCAAATAGTCAATGGCAGGGGCATTACTATTGCAAAGTGGATAGGGAATAAAAGTTTTTCCAGCTCCAAATAGTTAATGAACATCTATATGTGCAAGGCACTGTAAAGAGGGCAGATCATTTTATTTCCTTGGAGCTTAGTTTGGTGCCAGAAAAGGAATTTTATGTGCTGAGTTGACTAGTACAATCTTTCAGGTACGGTACTTTCTGCATACTATAGAAAAACATCCGACAATTTATTTTCAGAAAGACTTCTAAATGCTGCAGCATTAGCAAAGATTGAACAAGGGGCAGTGTGATCTTAAGTAAACTTCCCATCTCTCTAAAGATGTTTGTGTTGGGAGAAATGATCTTTGAAAGTGTTTGCTTGGAAATGTCATAAGTACAGACAATTACCAGACATGGTAGCACTGCACATTGGAAAAAAACACAAAAAATGCAACTGAGCAAACTGGGAAGACATGGTATTGAGGGATTTTAATTGTTAACAGAAAACCCATTGTCCGAAGTAGGAGTATGATGTTATTGAAATTATATCTGTTTTGACCTTATCTATTTTAACCAACAAAAATAATGTACTTTATAAAACAAAAGAAAAATAAAGGAAAACCATTTAACCATTCACACAATGGTTTCAGGTTTCTTTTTTTTTTAATTAGAAATTCATTTTAAGCTATTTAATTTAGATAATCAGAAAACTGTATCAGGGTCTTTATTTTCTAGTTCTGTTGTAAAAATATCACTTTCCTTAATGTGTTCTTTAGTCAGTAGTTAGAAGCCTAAGTGCTTCTGTTATCAAAAATTCAGACTTCAATTTGGAACTTTGGATCATATGATATATTTGAATTAGTTAAACTCTCAGAAGAAGAAAATAAGAAAGAATGGCCTAAGGTTATTTCCTATTTAGTATAAAATACTTTGGTGACATAACAATCCATGAAAATGGGTGGTGCTATTTGATCCAATTAATACAAACTGTGGAAAATAAACAGAATTTAAGCCAGAACCTCTTAACTGGAGAATATTTTTCATTTTGTCACTTTATCAAGTATTTATTGGTTTATTTTTAATTATAATCCTAAGATTATACTTTGAGAAAAGAATTAAGACAAAAATAAATCAGAATAATTACTAAAGGTCAAACTTGTGAGTGATAGAACTTAGAATAAAAACCAGCAGTCCTGACTTATAGTAAGCAATTCATTTTTAAATATCCAGAACAAAACCATTAATCATTATTACATGTATTATTTGCCAGTTTCTATATAAAAGTTTCAGTTAGCAGAAGCATTTCTTGAGTTCACCTGGCACAGTTACTATTTTGGAAAATTGCAACTCTGTTTTTCTTGTTCTAATTAGTGTTCTTGTATGAGTCATTCAGCAAAAATTTTAATAATCTGTTCTCTGAATATTTAAACACAGTTATCCACAAAATGGAAAACTATGATTAAAGCACAATTAGTGAAGGAGAATAAGGCTTAGTGAAGCCACTTTCTGAAATGTTTAATCAGTCTTTCTTTTTTTCTTTAGACAGATAGGTTTATATGATTAGCAAAACAATATTAATGAAATAAAACTGACTTTGTAAGAATTCCGTGCAATGAGGAGGGTTAAGGTTAGTGACTTATTTTAAAGGATTAGTGCATTAATCTGAACCTTTGTAGGGGAAATACTAGTACAAATTTTGCATTGTAAGAGATGAAAAGACTAGGTTTGTTTCCATATGAAGGAAAATGTAAAGAAAATTTGTAAGCATATGGTCAAAATGTTTTCAGAACAATCTCAAGAAACCTATTGAATTATGTCATTATACTCTTCAATAGTTCCTTTCTAGCAGATCCTTTTCTCTGACACCTCTTACTCTGCCACACAAGAAGGCTTGGGTGCTAAAAAATGTCAAAATAAGAAGTACTGAGTGCTAACTTCAGCTGAACAGGCGTACAAAAGTTTAATTACTTTTTCTTCTAATAAATAATTGAGTTTCAGAGATTAACTTTATGGTTTAATGGAGGAGTACTAAATATTGACCCTCTTCATCCATGAGATGTCAGTTAAAATGCATTCTTTCAACTATGTACAAAATCTTTTCTCAAAAATTGTCCAAAACTCTGTGAAGCTGGCAGTACAATGTTCTCAATATAGTATGCAAATGTTAAAAGGTAACCATAGTTATTTCTCCTGAATTTAATAAATTAAGAGCATGTTTCCCAACTTATTAATAAATTCTGATATTTTCTGTTACCTTTAATGATTATTAACAGAGAGAGAGAGAGAGAGAGAGGATTAGCCATCACAATGTACAGATAGCATGGCTACACTCCAATCCACCCTCTATCAAAGGGGAAATTCAGGTAAACAAAATTAAATTTTTTCTTTTTTTGGTCTATACCTTCCAAACTAGTTATGTTGATTTATTTTTGAGATGTAACTTTGGTAGAGAATTGGGACTTTTTAATCACTACTGCCCAAAATAAAATTATACGAAGAGAATTTTGTTTTTATTACATATAGTTAAATAATACGGAATCTTAGCAGTTTCAACAATGTATTCATGAATAAATATTAATTTTTAAAAGAACATTCTATATTTATATATAAATACTCCTTGAGTCAACTTAGACTGGAATTAATGTAGAGATAACAGACAAGCGATTTTGTCCTATGCCATTGCAAGCTTCCTCTGTTTTCAAAAAAGGTGCTTAACATTTTAGAACCCAATATCTGGCCAGGCACATTAGACAAATTTCAGCCCCATGGTAGAGAGGAACTGCACTCCAGGCTTCAGCCAGGGGGGATGATTTCAAGCTCACAACCATTCAATGTTTATCAAAAGCTTACTTCAAAGGAATGGCATTTGTGAAGAATTGCCTGCAGGATGTAAAATCCATGCATTCCTCTGTTTGCTAAGAAATGTACTTCTAGGTTTCCCCATACCTTCAGAGTGGTGGATCATTTTTTTCCATAGTAAAGATTTTTTTGACTGAAATGCTTCCATTAGCTGTAATCAACCCATGTTGAGAAAGAAATCTGTCACTATATAATGTTCATTAATTATAAAACTATTCTTTTTTTAGTAGCTTAAGGTATTTTCTTAATTATGTATAGATCAAGAACTATGGCTAACAAATTATCTTGTTTTTAATTTGTGTCTACAATACCATGATTGTGTAATCATTGGGGGTTGGTTACTCAAGAAAGCTAATAGCATGTTAGTAAAAGTGTTTGCTTCATGGTTACATAATCAACTTTACTTTAATATCATTAACTGTCCTTGGTTTAGCTTTTTCTTGCTGTTGTTATTTATTTATATCATGTTGATCCAATTTTTTAAAGATTTATTTTATTTATTTATACATACAAGAACTTGGGTGTAGGCCAGAAGAGTAGGAGATGAGAGGATTCACCAGAGACAGAGTGGGGAGCAGAACAGGCAGATCTACTGAAATACACTGCTGAGGGGAGCAGCAGGTGAGACAGTAGAGGTCTGCTGTGCCATGTGGGTCAGCATCCTAGACAGGGATAGAACTCATGCAGTAGTGGCTAGTTACAGCTTCATAGCACTGAGACTTTAACCCCTGCTTCACCAGGGAAGCCCCATGTTTTTCTAATTTTTGAATTCTAATATGACAACTTAATAACTTCTGAGAACAAGAAATGAAGTAATTAAATTAGACATTGACCTGAGGAAATCAGAGACCAATCTTGATCAAAATTTGACACTGTTTTCTAGATGTTCATAGAGAAGCCTGATAATTATTAGTTTCAATTTCTCCATGAACTTAAGATAAAAACAAAAATACTTTTTAGAAATATAACTATTTCTATGGAAAATAAACAATTCTACTGGACATCTCTTAATAAGAAAACTATGTGATATGAAATCTTCCTCAATGCAGTGTAACTTTTAGAGGATTTGTAAACTTTTTTCCCAAATATTGCTTAAAAGAACATGAACTAAGCATATCTACATAAAAATCAGCTTTTTCACAGGAGGTGCAATATGGTTAGGGAGAACAAGAATTCATACAGTTATTAATTCCTTCAAAGCCCACATATATCTGTTCGAAATATAATATAGCATTTTATTTACATTATTTAGTTCATGAGCCTATAAAAATGAGGCAGTTTTATTTTTTTGCAGATAGTCTTGCAAACATTTTTTGTAAGTTTTATGGATAAATTTAAACTAGTAAATAAGGAACCATATGTTCTAGCATAGCTTAACATTATGCTGGATATACAGTGAACACTTTTAGTTCTTGTTGATTGTTTATTTCCATAATCTGAAGAGAAAAATAAATTCAGTACCATCAAAAAATAGCTTAAGGATTTTTAGAACAAGTTTTCGTAGATAATAAGTATATCATTGCTAATTAAGATGTTATTTAAATCATGACATTATATAAGGCTATCACTAATATTATACACATGCACCTAGATACAATGTTTACAATTTATATTTGTAATGGATTTTTTTTTATTGTTCACTACCCTGAATTAATAAAAGAATGCATACAATGCACACAATCTCCCTACTTGCTGCTGAATGAGCCAATTACAGGGCAAAAAGGAAAATGAAGGTAGGTGCCAAAATTGGTGCCTTAATGTATCTTATTCAGATTTAGTAAACTAGTCCTCTGTGAATAATTCAGTTTTAATATAATTTTATGCATATTTGCTAAACATGCTTAATATTAAAACCATTTATTGGATGCTGTTCACAGTCACTAATGTGATACAATTTTATTGAACATTACACACATTTTTCTAGTAGTGCTTAGATGTGGAAAATCTGCAAATTTAATCTCAGGGTAAGGCAAAGAAAGAAAAAAGAGCCCAGAATTCTATTCTCATATATTTAGACTATGTGCTTTAAAGAATTGCAGAAAAACATCAACTGCCTTTTTTTAGTTCCACTTCTAGTGTATGACTTTATTAATATTTATAAGTTGGATTAGTTCTCTTATTCTAATAAAAATGTGAAACAGCTCTGAAAACCTAAATTGAACGAAGTCTTCCACAATATATCTTTCTAACACTAGGCAAACTTTGCAATAGCTTGGTATCTAAAGAAAGACATTAAACACTTTTTCTCTTAATATTTCTTTTAATAATTTAATTATTTGAATTAAAATATATAGAAAGTCATACAGCACAAGGAAGAATACTATACGGACTGTTCAATTGTTCTATGAAGCTGTATATTATATTTTCACAGGAAGAATTTTTTTTTTAAAGATTTATTTATTTATTTATTTATTTATTTATACAAGCACTGGGTACAGTCAGAAGCGCGGGAGGGTGAGAGAATTCACCAGACCCAGAGCAGGCAGAAGGACCGAAGTACACTGCTGAGGGGAGCAGCGGGCGGCAGGAGAGGTCTGGAGCCATGCAGGGCCCTCCTATGGTGGCCGGAGAGCCGCCGGGGATCGAACCAGCGCAGCAGAGGCTGCGGGCAGCTTCGCAAGCCAGCACTCAACCGCTGCGCCACCAGGGAGGCTCTCACAGGAAGAATTCTTAAGGCATTTTAAGATGCAATTCAGGGTAAGTGAACATGACAGAATATTCACTTGCATGTACAGAATCAAATTCAAATCTGTGGACTAAATTAATCACCACCTAGGATCAATGATTATATTTTGTACCAAAGATGGGCTTAGATTATAATAATTCGAAGTTTATGTAAACATAGAGTAAAACCTTATGATAAATTGCCTCACCAGGCATCAAATTCAGTTAGGTTACACAGTAAATTACAATACTGCATCAACATTGTGTAACTGCTTTACACTAAGCATGCAAGCCACATAATACAAGTACTGTCATAACCACACAGTGTTATCACAATTAATTTTTCTATCTATCTTTTCAGTTAAGAATGTATTTTTCTTGGTGTGTGACTTCTTTACTTCCCTATTGAACAAAACATTATTTTTTCCAACTGGAATACCATGTGACAAATGAAATCAAAGAAGTCTATATAAAACATAATCCATGGAAACTTGAAAAAATATCCCAAAAGGTCAAGAAAAATTATGTAGTGGAAGAAATAGAGACACTTAATGACTAAAGATGAGTTGGAATAAAGTACAGAAAAGAGATTTAAAAAGGCTTATTCTAACGAAATTATATTTTAAAATATTTCACTTGTTAGAAGAGCATTATGTATTAGGAATACCTGTCATACAATAGCTAGAAATTTCCTCTGTTACTCTCATATTAGAGAATGTTGGTGCCACCCTACTAAACACAAATGTGGTTTGTACATATGTAAATACAGAACATACTTCTGAAGATAATATGATACATGCTGGATATTTATCAAATACAAATTAGCCTACCTTTTTACTGGGTTTTTAAGTTCATAAGGAAGCTTCAAATAACTTTCTTTTTTACTGGGAAAATAAAATTTTAAAAAAGAAAATGAAATTGATTTGCTACTTTATGCTGTCATAGTTAATATTTTGGATGATTTTGAAACTGCTTAGTAACCCTTCATTTCTGACAAAATTACTGGCTCAGCTGGCAGTGTGCTTCATAAAATAATAAAATATAGATGGAGTAATATTTAAGTATCTGTATCTATTATGGGGAATTGCCTTCTGGAGTCATGCATTATTAAAAGTTTCTAACAAGTTATAATGGATGTAAGATAATAGAATATCATGTATAATGAGTGATTTAAAAGATCATCTTACTGTGCTTGTCAATGGTTTAAAATGTAGATAATAGAGAAGTATAAAAATATTAGGCTGAAAGTTTCCCATGAACCTAAGACATTAAATTTTTCTTCCCTCAAGCATCTTATAAAGAAATAGATAACTTTTGAAATTAATTTGAAGTATATACTACACTTTAATACTATACAGGTAATCATTTAAATATCCTGGATTCAAGATTAAATACATGTGTATATAACACACAAATAAACTAATGCATATACAAATAAAAAATGAAGTAGTACAAAATGTCTAGCTTTGTGATGCAAATTATGGTGAGCACATTGTTTTCAAATATTTTCAAATAAATTTCATGAAATAAAGCAATCTGATACTCTTAATATTTGATAATACAATCACTGAAAGTATTTGGACTATCCCTGACAAATGATCGACTCACCAATTAACTCATCATTGTTCCAATTCCAGGGTAATATAAAATGTAATATCATGCCAAAGACACATAAACTCAAAGAGTAGAAGAAATGCCATTGTATACCACTCCAAACTAACAGATTTCACATGTATTTCCAATAAGATTATATTTTTGACATCTTAATATATTAGCAAGTGTTTAGTTGTCTGAATTATTTGGTTTCCATTAGAAAACACTTTCTATTCTTTAAAACAATGATTTTAAGCTCCCTTCTATTTTTGCAAAATACTTTCAAAGTGACATTATAAAATTTACTTGAATTTAGATGATTTCTCCTTAAAAAACTTAAGATATGGTCCAGGGTCTGGCAGAAACTCTCCTGGGAATTGGTGAGAAATGAAGAAATTACATTTCACCAGATATAGTTTATCAGAATCTTCACTTTTACAAGATTCCCAGGTGATTTGTAGGAACATTAAAACCTGAGAAGCAATGATATAGAGAAATTTAGGAGAAAAAATCCTGATTAATGGATATTTTCTCCCTGACTTATTTTGGCATTATTCTCATTTGTAGCTTGATGCTCCCAAAGACTGCATTTATATGGATACTATTGTTAGTGTGAGGAACTCTGGATGAGATCAAGAATTATTCTCTGCATTGAATTCCTAAATTAGGGTGTTTAAATACATTAGTTCATCAAAATAAACTGAGTCTCATTTTTTTTACAAAAAGAATAAGCAAAAGTTCTATACTAGGTTGTACAGTAAAATATAATCTGAGATTAAGAAGTTAATCTCAGAAGTTATTATTTTGAAAAAGTTCTATGGATAGCTGGCATTAAGTCATATTTTAGGATATAGAAAGCATTGGTTTACTTGCTAATAACCTGGATCCCTAATTTTCTTGGATAGAGATGACCTCATCGATGGTATAGGCAGTATAGAACAAACTGTGTGGTAAATTCAGTAGTCACTAAAAACCCATCTAGACCAAAACACATTTTTATCTACTTATCAAAGCATGGCATAAGAAATGTATAGTTTAAGACTTGACTTTATAAAACATTAGCCTTTGAGGCAGAAATGCTAATTCACTGTATCTGTATATCTATATCTAAATCTATATATCTATGCTATATGTTATAACCTTAATATGATGAATGTTTAGTATATAGATGCATATGTATTTAAGGTATGTCAATCTATTGATTTCCACAGACTCCTCAAACAGATAAGGAATCTGATATAGTAGGTCCTGACAAATTTTGGGTATGTATGGATGAAGAAATAGAAATAGTCTTGGAAACACTATAAAATGTTAAGTTTGCAAACACTTTAAAATGAAGACTTTGACTAGTTAGAGGAAGCTTCAGAATAAGGAAATAAGAAAATACCTACCAAAAAATGGGTGGGGGAGGAAAAATATATAACAAAGACAAGTTTTATCCATCAGAAATTTTACTGAAAAAAAATTCTAACACCCGAGTATGAAATATGCAGACTTTTCTATATCCAGTTATATATTATAATATTTGTGCTCAAAAATTATAATTCTCTATTCTCTCCTTGACCATATAGTTCTTTCTAGGACTTGCCATATAATTTTATAAACCAAACCAAAACGGTACTTTTCCTGAATAGTGGCAGCAATAATGACAATGAGTTAACATTTATTTAGTGCTAATATTATGTTCCAGAAAATGTGCTATAAGTTAATATATATAAATCTCTTAAAAGTGTGCCATACATATGGTAAGAGTAAAGTTAAATGTAGCCTGGTCTTGTGCCAAAGAGTCCACATACCACAGGCAACAAGGGGAATTCATAGGCAGAAAAAGGCAACATTCAACTGGAAAATTACACACACTGACTCAGAACAGATGCATCCTCAGGAATGGCTTCCAGACACTCTCTATGGGCTGATGGTAAAATCCTCCATCTATGAAATCAGTGTAAAGACAGGGAGACAGAGCAGGGGGTTTTTTGGTGTTTTTTTTGTTTTGTTTTGTTTTTGTTTTGTTTTTAATCTACAAGACCCATTGAATGATACCAAGGCACAGGAAAAAACAGAAACACATCACTAGCAAATTTAATCTTTTGAGACTGACCCTAAATAAAAGGAGATATATGAATAATTCAAACTAAATATGAGGAATAACCCAACTGAAATTCTACAAAGTGTTGGAACACAGGATTCTCTAAGATGATATATAAGTGGCCAGCAGGCATTGAAAAGACAGTCATAATCCCAATCATAAGAGAAATGGAAATGAGAACTATTAGAGGGGCTGGTGTCCAGGACAAAAGACTGGTGCTGGTGTCCAGAACAAGTGCCCTCATCTCCACATGGCCAATATCTCCGGGCCAAGCACTACAATGCCCAGTACACCGTGAACCTGACTTCCTAACGAGGGGGAGAACTGGGAGCTGGGGGTGAAGCAGAGCAGCCATGATGGACTTAAAAGACAGTCCTGTGTGGGCCCACACTCTCCCTTACTCTGGCTTGGGTGTTTGGCAAGCAGGACAAACCAGATTTCTTCAGAGATTATGGAAGCCACTCTCTTGACCCTCTGTTGGGTTCAGCTATATGGCTCATTCTGAAATATTATTCCTTGCCAAACCTCATGCTTACGTTCCGTGCAAATAAGTGCCTTGGATTTTTGCTACTGGGAGTTTTGTTCTTGGTCATCTTGCTCTGGGCCCTGCCCCTTTGGCTGGGCATTTGCCCTGAGATGATAGGTGATTATACAGTTTTATCAGGAATATGCATTTTGAATTTCCTTTTCTCTATATATTCTTTTTATAATCACTGATTAAAAACTGTTCCACACAAGCACGTTTGATCACTTTGCTTTTATGTGTGCAGGTGGCACAAATCCCGACAACAGGCAGGATGAGCTTGTTTGTTTTTCTCGCTTAATAGCTTGGGGTCCCCTGACACTCCTCATTTTTTCCCGCTTTCAGTTTTGATACTCTGACCAGAAATGAACCACCCAGGATCAAAACCACATTGCTATCATATGTCAAACCCATCAAGATAGACATGATCAAAATAAGAGGAAAAAAGTGTTGGTAAGGACTGGAAAAGATTTGAGCCTTTCTATATTGTTAAGGGAATGTGAAATGATGATGCCATTATGGAAAGTCATGTGGTTGCTCTTCAGAAACAAAAAATAGAATTACCATATGATCCAATAATCTTGATTGAGTCTATTTTAAAAGAATTAGAAGCAGAATTCAAAAGACATGTCTTTTGTTTTAAACTAGATACTAATATCTACATATATTGTAAGAGATGAGATACTTCCTCTCCTCCCTTTAAGGCTTGTTGCACTTTGCTAGCTCAGTCTTTTAGTAGTTGGACATATTATTTTAGAGCAGCTTATTTCCCCTTATAAGAGCAATTACTTATGTCGTTCCTCAGCTGGAACAGCCTTGATCTGCACCCAATCACCCTGGAATGAAATTTAAGTTAGCAATGCTATCCTTGACTGTCTCTTTCCCTAATATTTCTGTTAAACTGTCTGCAGCTGATGGTATCACACTCCATTGTTAGTGTCTTCTAATTGCAGGCTGCTAGCTTTATTGTTTTGACAACTACCTAGGGGCATAAATTGCTCCAAATTTTGATCCAATTTAATTTAGTCTTATTGCAAGAGAAGTTTTAAAACCAGTCTTTGAGGCTTGTTCTATCTTCAGGGTTTTGTTTTGTTTTGTTTTGTTTTAAACTAGTTCTTTATTTTTGTGTTTTTTTTCCCCTCCATTTTATTGATTGGCTAATTTTTTATGCAACTATACAATTTTGTGATTAAAACTTCACACCTTTGACATGTGCACATGTGAAGAATGAGGGGGGAAAGGTCACTAGGGATCTAAGGTCTGATTGGCTCCACATCTGTCCCCAGGCCCATGTGGGACTTCCTTTCTCTCGGAAGATGAGGTGTTCCCTGACTTGGGGCTAGTCCATTGGCACTACAGGACCCAGGGGATGGGCAGGCTGAGGGGGAAAATGGGATATAGGGGATTTTTTTTTTAAGATTTATTTTTATTTATACAAGAGCTGGGGTACAGGCCAGAGTTGTGGGAGGGTGAGAGACAGAGCGGGGAGCAGAACAGGCAGACTGACTGAAATATACTGCGGAAGGGAGCAGCGGGTGAGACAGGAGAGGTCTGCCTCACCATGTGGGATTCTCCCTGGCCTGCCAGCTGGGGATCAACTCGTGTTGAGGAGGCTGCAGCCAGCTTCACAGCGCTGAGCTCAACCCACTGTGACACTGGGGAGGCCCATAGGGGAATTTTGGTAGGAACTCTGCTACCGGAAGAGGTCCTTCCCCTCATTGCCCTTCCAACCTCCCTCGTGATTCTCTTAAGGCCATTTCAAGTACCCTGATGCTTTCTTTCCTGAATGAAAACCACTTTGGGGGGCATGTGCTTTTTTTTTCTTAATTAAAGTGTTTTTATAAACATTTCAGAATTGATAAATAAAATGAAACAAATTAATATTACTGCTAATTCCACCACCAGAGAGATCCGTCAGATGCTAATGGCTCTTTCCTTGGTTCCCTGTATTAAACTTTAAAATAGTCTAAAGTTTAAAGTGACCAGCTTACTCCTAATTATTTGCCAACAAAGTCTTATTTATTTTTGACATCCCCAAAGTCTTTTTCAAATAAACTCAGTTTTATTGAGAGAAACTTTCAAATTTTCTGTTGTAATAGCTTGTCTCCCCCGCATTAGCCAAAACCTTTTTGCTACTGCTTTGGAACTAGGTGTGGAGATTTTTGAGCATTTCTTTGCCTGGTCAGACTCTAGCTTCTGAAATTTATTCTCCTTAGGAGAAGCCCATGCAAGAGAAAATGTGATAAAGGCCTTAGTTTTCTAAGTCTAGAGTCCCTGCCCTTTGTGTGGTGGCTGGTGGAGAAAGAAGTCTCAGATGGCCAAAATTATCTCACCTAATAAGAAATACCAAAACATGGGTTGTGGGAATGGAAATAGTTGGTGAGTAGCCCCTTCAGAGATAAATCCATTTTTGTTTAGTATGTAGGGGGAGAGATGACATTGTTTTCTGGAATGTTCAAGATTTTAGCCCCATTACAATTACAATGAGCTGATGGGGGAAGTGAGTAGATTGTAATTTAGATGCTACACTATTCTTAGTCAATTTCCTTAAATATTTATTT
The DNA here is from genome assembly GCF_964194135.1 of Talpa europaea. Taxonomy (NCBI): domain Eukaryota; kingdom Metazoa; phylum Chordata; class Mammalia; order Eulipotyphla; family Talpidae; genus Talpa; species Talpa europaea. The sequence goes on along the minus strand of NC_140072.1, from coordinate 108,832,491 downwards.
TATATTTTGTGTAATATAATTAGAAAAATCCCAAAGTCTTTTGAAGATTGTTTTGAAGATTGTTTGAGTGTAAAGCAACTTTTAGCAGGTACGCTTTAAGAAGAGTGACTGTATACCTTCTCATACCACCTCTGAAAGTACTTCCCCAGTTATCTTGCTATAACAGTTCTCATTCATTTCTTACACCTTGCAGGATTTATGACTGCTTGCTGTGCTCTCATGCTTAACTCTCACTATCTCCACCAATAAGTAAATTATAGTCAACTGTATAAGAATCCCTGCAATATTACTAAATCAATAAGAAATACCACATAAAGGCAAGTACTAAACAATATGAAATGTCTACCCAGTGAGTGTTCTTAACCTAATATACTTGACTCATTCCATCCTTAGACTTTAAATGGGTTAGCCACTTTTTTTTTTATTACCACAATTCTCACAGCTTTCAATTGTTTCCTATTTGTATTTTGTTTTTTCACTTTTTAAATCTAAATGGCAATGCAGACCACTAAACTCAACCCTATTAGTCTGAAGGTATTCCCTTCTTTTCTCCTTTTCCTAGTAATATCAGGCCGATGTCCCCAGAATTTTACAAACCAGAAACATTGTCTCATCCTCTTAAGGGCTAGTATTGTAGATTCTATCCTGTTAAACAATTTAATACATTTCTTTTATGTATTAAGAAATTATGAAAAGCTAAAAATATAGGAAAAAAATTGATTTTACCTTAGTACTAAAATTAAAGAAAACCGACATACTACGTGAGATGCGTTAGAAATACCAAATTGATAGGAGGTTGGAATTATCATTTTCATTTTATATTTAAGATATATGAAATTTAGAAATATTAATCATGTGTAATTAGAGTCAGGGAGAGTATTTTAAAACATTTTCTCTAGGACCCATGTAAAATCTCTGGCAGTTATTTTTGTAGCATATCATAAATAATAATATCCCCAGGAATGTCTCTAAAGATAGATTATCCACATGTAGTAGCCAACTGCAGCTGAAATTTCAGAGGTGAATACCAGGCTTCATAAATTTTTAACATGAAGAGAGGTCTTACTGTAATCTTACAAAATATACATCAATAAGGATTGAGGAGGAGGTTAAATCAACCCACAATAAAAACATAAAGTGACAAAATATTTATTGGATATGTATCAAACGTTGTTTTACTGTCCTAGATGGCACTCAGACATTTTAGTCAAGTTTTCATCTTTGTTTAAATATTATTAATTCTTGAAAGAAGCTGATGCAAACATTGAGCCATATGACTTTAATAATCTATTCAAATTACTAATAATTATATTACCTCACAAGGGAAAATAAATTTTTCAAGAGTTTATACACCATAGAAAATAATTTTGGAGTACTGAAATTTGAATTGGAAGAAAATGATGTGTGTGTGAAAGAGAAAGAGAGAGAGAGAGAGAAAGAGGGAAAGAGAGAGAAGGTTGTGTTTATTTAAATTTAATTAAAAATATCCTCATGGTATCACTGAGGTGATTTTTTTTCTCATAAAAAAACCCACTTTCTACAGAACAACTTCTATTCAATTTAACACAATAGACCCAAATAATTATCAAATCACTTTTATCATCTTATCAAGATCTGAAAAATGACTCCTTTAATCACATAAAATTAATACATCATGAAAACTTAAAATAATTCTGTTCTGAACATTGATGTGTACTCACTGGAAGAAAATTTTTCTAAGACTTGCATTTTACACTGAACATTAGCAATGGAATCTTAATTTGAGGGCAATTTCTATAAAGAATATTTCCAGATTGTTTTTATTGACTCCATTAAAACATCTACCTTCAAAAGCAATAGGACACTAATTTTCATTATAAACATAATAAATTAAGCATTATGTTAAATTGCCATCAACATGACAATATGAAGGAGGAAGTCGTTATGCTTTATATCATATTAGATACATTTAAAGCTACATCATATGAAAAGAATGTTATCTTGTTCTTCTTCTAAATGCATTGGACAACATAGCTAGGGAAAAACTGTTGCAACATGCATGTTTTAGTAATGAGGTCAACAATTATATCCAGAATCAAATTCTTTAAAAGCTGGTGTATGGAAATTGTTCTTCATTTTAAAATGTGAAAAGAAAACTTATTTAACAAATCACTTGACACCCATATTACTATTATTAGTAATATAGTGTATGAATTTTTAAAAATAATTCATTCGCATATTGGATTGTTTTGTTGTTAATGATTATTGAAGCAGCATGTCAATGAGCAATTTGGATTTCAGAACATAGCTGCCCAGGCTTCATCTATGAGCTGCTTCACTTGGGGTAAGTAACCGAGAACTTAAAGCTGAAATATGAAACAAGGATCCTAAGTACAGACATAAACATTAACATGTTTGCAGAGACATGCAGAGTATCCAGGTGTGAGGTCAGTCATCCCAGAAGGGACAGGTAGATGTTTCTCAATTTGTCCAGTTAGGCCTCTTACAATAAGTTTCACCTTGGTATGAAAACTAAAGGTCAATCAAGGCCCTGTGAGCCTTGAGAAGTCTCACCATTACTAATGGTAAGAGCAATCTTATCATTACTTGGTGAATGGAGCTAATTTTGAGCTAAGAACAATAAACTCCCTAGAGGCTGAGGAGCTTTTGTGCTTGTCTGGCTCCTACCTCCTTCCCTAATGGAAGAAGAGATCATCAATCCATACACTTCTGCCTTTTCATTTAATCAAAGGAGCAATCACTGCTCTATCTAGAAGGATGCAGTTTGGGAGGGATCACACAGGTATAGATTTATCTGTAAACGTGTTCTTTCTGTCTAAGAATCTTATCTTTACTCTCAAAGTAAAGAATCTTATCTTTACTCTCAAAGTATCTTGACTCACTCCCTCTTTCTCTTACTCCTTGACACCTCAGGTCCTTAAACTATAGGATATATTGATCCACCCATTTTCTTTGGGATTTGCAACTAATTTAATCTTCCATATGCATGATATCATTAAACTGATTTTACCTTTGCTAACCCATCTTATTTAATAACTTGTCTAGTCCAAAAATAACTGAAGGGCTGAGGAGTTTCCCATGTGCATCAACACAAAAGATAATTAATCTTCCATGAAGACTGGCTATCCCTATAAATATAGGATTTCTTGTAATACAGGGTTTCTGGTATAGAAGGGACTGATTCTTTTATTTTACAATATAAAAGGACAGGTTTATTAGGACAAGGAAGGGAGCAGAGGATGCTTACATAGACAAAAGCAGGAAAAAAGGGCTGCTGCTGCTGCTGCTACTGCTGTGCAAAGGGAAAAAGATTTGTGAAAAGAAACTCCTGCATAGTCACAGAGAGCTGTCAGGAACTAAATATTTTAAACCTATAATGGGAATAAACTTATTATAATGCTTTGCATGTTTTGTTTATATATTATCTATATACCTCCATAGACATTTGTACTGCATATGTTCATTCATTTCCCCTGTATTAACAAAAGTATTATATAAATTCATGTAGTAAGTGATAATATGAGAAAAGTAAAGATGTGTTCAATATAGTTGAAAAGTAATGAGAACTTCCTACTATTGAGGGAGCACATTAGGGTTCCCCAGAGAAACAGAGTCAGCTGGAATATCTGTCTGTCTGTCCGTCTGTCTCTCTTTCTCTGTCTCTCAACCTCTCTTCCACCCCCCCCCGTCTCCTCTCTCTCTCTCTCCCCCTCTCTCTTCTCTTCTCTCTTTCTCTCTCCCTTCCTCCCTCCATCTCATGAAATTTGATATATGGAACTGGCTCATGAGACTACGAAGACCAGTGAGTCCCATGACTTGCCATGTACCAGATGGAAAACCAGGAAGCAGGGTGGTATAAATTCTAGTCCCAGTCTGAAAATGAAAGAACCAGACATGCCCTAGTCAGGAAAAGTCTGACACCCCAGTTCAACAGCAGACATATAATAAACAACCTTTTTCCACTTATTGTCCTATTTAGGCTGTAAAGGGCCTAGATGATGCCTGTCAACATTTTTTAGGGTTCAACTGCTTTATTCAGTTCACCAATTCATATGCCAATCTCTTCTGGAAATGCATAGTTTCCACACATTCAGAAATAATGCTAAGTCAGATACCTGAGCATCCAGTGCCCCAATCAAGCTCACATATAAAATAAATGATCACAGAGAGGTGAAGGTAGAAAACATTTCAAAGACATTGGAAGTTGTACTTTTTTCCTTTCTTTAAATTTATGAGATGTGCAAAAGTAAACAGGCGATCTATATTTAGCCCATTATCAAGCCCAAGAGCATTGGATTTCTCATTGGCATTTGAATTCAAATTGCAACAAAGTCATTTCAGACACTGAAGCAACAAATTAATGCTCATCTGGACACATGTGGGCCATCAGGACCTCCATTACCTGGATAGTAGACACATGCATAGACACACACACATATATGTACACACACATGCTCACACACCCGGAGTCAATGAACATTCACGTTTCCATAATAAACATTTTTAACTTCTATGCATATATATGTGTTATTAATACAAAAACAACTGGGTTGAATAAAAAAATAGTTTGTCTTTTTCAGCACCCAAATTCATAGATTTGTAAATTTTACAGTTTTAAATTATAATGCTGAATATGGTAATATTCATATATATATATATATATATATATCATATCTGCTCTTCACTTTATCTTCATCACGTAAACTTGAATTTTGCCTAACAACATTTTTACTGAGATTTTAGAAATTATCTGACTTTTATATCCATAATGATTATTTATTTAAAGATTACAATTAAAGTAACATCAGGGTTATTGAATAAGATAAACCAAATTCCCTGCACTTTTTAGAACTAAACAAAATTAATGAAAAGGGAGTATGAGCAGAAATCCAGAGTACAGAAAAAAAAAGTAGATAAAACCTAAGGAAATGTATATTCAGAGAGTTAGATTAGTGGTTACACACAAGAAAACAGGAAAAAGTTTTCAGGTATTGTTACTAATACCTACAGAATTGAGCAAATAGTATAGAGCAAATAGTTACAAAGGACCTTGCATGATATCAATTTGGCCACTATTTCATCTGTTTTCAAGCTAATTTAACTAAGTACACCAAAATTAATTCAGAGATCAATTTAGTTTCTAAACCAGCTGTTCTCATAACTGAATAGGATTTGACAAATTATTTATTACTGCTCAAATCTCTCTTACTCTCCTGCAACTAACATATGGATATTCTCCAGTTCTCTTAATTTTCAATACTGTTGGGACACAATCTCTAAAAGTGACATGTGGCATGTGTCAGAATTTTACTCTTGGGAGGAAGCAGATGTTTCTAGAAAAATTATGTGTGTGTGTACATATATATATGTATTATGTGTGTATACATATATATGTATATACACGCACACATATTCTCTAAGTGAAAGTTTCTGGACGGTCATATGAACATCTATGGAAATATGGAAATGATATATATTTTGCCAAAGATACACTTATCTCAATCAGATATTTAATCATGTACCCTTAGGGCCTTGCTAGTGTCTACTAGTTGTATTTAATTGAGTTAGATAAAAATTTACTCACCTAAATGGGAAAGACTTTCTTGCTAATACTGTAAAATATTATAGAATATACATTATTTTTATCATATTTAAATATTACATTTTCTCTATATTTAAAAATGAGATTATATATTCAAGGAGGACAGCAGCACTCAGGTTAAAACTGACTCATTTTTATACTATTCTATTTGAAATGGAAATATTATCTCTGACGAGTATGTCTGCATTCTATTTTAACACACAACCATATAAATCCTGCAGAATGGGAAAATGGTACACTTTCCTCATACTTTTCTTATTAAGAATTATTTATTCACATTGGTAATTTTCAGCAAATTTCAGTTTGCTTTCAATGGCTGTTCACTATTACACAAAATAACCAGAAAAAGAAAATGAAATAGTTTGTCATGTTATAAAGGAATCACTCAACTTTCCAATTAAAGCATGACCTTTGTTTTGTATTTCCTAATTTATACATCTCAGAAATTATGACAGCTTTTTTTAAGAGATTCAAGTATTTTTTTAATCATTAAAAGTTATTTGGACTAAGATATCACATGAAGGGCCTCCCCGGTGGTGCATCGGTTGAGCAGTGGGCTGCAAAAGCCACAGGCGAGGGTCCCACATGGCGCGTAGACCTCTCCTGCAGCACCCGCTGCTCCCCTCAGTAGTATATTTCGTCAGTCTGTTCTGCTCCCCGCTCTGGCTCTGGTGAATTCTCTCACCCTCCTGCGCTTCTGACTGTACCTAGTGCTTGTATAAATAAATAAATAAATAAATAAATCTTTAAAAAAAAAGATATCACGTGGAAACTTGAGAAAGCACACATTGATGAGATGATCATCAAAACACTTTTGGGAGAGAAAGTTAGACAGTCATAGAAGGTTTTATAAAATGAAAAATCTGCCTAAGAGTTCACAGAAAACCAATAAAATCAAACTTGAAATCCTAAGTAAACATATATAATACATAAACCTCAAGCACACTTTTATGTAGAAATAGCTAAGTTGCTTCATTGACATATGAATTCAATAGTTTATCCACAATTTTACGTATTGATAGGAAAATATGTACATACTGCAGAAGTAAAGCACTAAATTATTCTAGTTCATTATGCATTTATTAATTTATTTAATAACTTTTAAACATTTTAGTGATTGGGTATCTAGTAATAATACCAGATATTTAATGTTGGAGTAGAGGCAAACCCCAATATTTATCAATGTCTAGGGAGGATATTCATCTAGGTTATATTAGGTAATGCTTAAAACAAGTAAAATATATTTTATGTATGAAACAATGTCATGTTTTATTACTCAACCAGTGACTAACTTTACCCACACAGTAGACATATATAGTGAGGAAAAAGAACCTATTCATAAATATATCTTGCATATATTTTCATTTTACAATTAAAATTATTTCACCATGTATCTGTAAGATAAACAAGACAGATATCATTGTCTCCTTATCAACATAAATTGTAGGTCAAAGAAATTTCTCAAGGTCATATGGGCAATAATTCATGCAAGAAAAATAAGTAATTATTTATTTTAATTTCTACTCCCGTGATCTATTACCTATCCTATGAAAGATGTAACTGGTGAAAAATTAATCATTTCTTTACAATCACACAGCAGTAGAGCAAGAAAAGAGCTTAAATTCACATGAAATTTGAAAATGAAGGGTAACTATCATTGTGAAAAGAAAACTGCATCTCAGGTATCTATTCTTCTATGTATTCTAAATGATTTCTATTGTATAATCATGTCTTTTAAAGGAAATATGCTGCAGAAAAGCATTAAGATCCAAAAACCAAACAGTGAGAATCACTAAGTCTGTAGTTAACATAAAACAGCTCATGTAAAGTATGAATTTTTTGGTACCCAGAGGCAAGGTCAAATCTACTGTAGTCACTTAACTGAAGAAGTTCTCAGCTTGCAGCTTCATGCCATGACTGCTTCTCTGTCGGATTCTCATTGGACCCCAACGTTCCTGCTGATAGACTTGTCTGGAAGATGACCTCTGGTTATTATGGTATGTTGTTTTCAGAACAGATAGCAGTGTGTGCTCATTTTAGGTTTTCTACTATAGGGATGCATTAGATGAAAACAGCCATTTACTGGCTCCTAATCAAAGCTCACAAATACTCTCATGAGGCCTGCTATCTGGTAAAATGTAAAGATTCTAGAATACCTAAGGACAATTCAATATTGAATGTGGAAATATGACAGAGTATTCTCAACCAATTTCTTTCTATTTTTTATTATATGATAATCTTAACATCTTTAAAAAATATATAGTTTTCACATAATTTGTATAGATAATTCCTTGGACATTTGCATTTCAATATGTACATGTTCATTAGCAAATATTACATATTTGTGTTGAGTAGGACTGGTGTTTATATTTTCATTAGTTCTATTATTTTTTATCGATTATAAATATATAAATGCAAATAAGTTTAAATGTAAGAAATCTTTCATTAAAATAAGTTAGCTCATTAACAATCTAGTTGGGCATACATGTTTTTGTGAATAATAGTATACAATCAACTCAAAGCACATAGAATGACTAGTCTCTTCTGTACGTAGCATTTCTACTGCATGGTTTCATATGGTAGTGTGTTAAAACATCATTTTTTATACTTACTCAAATGAGTTCAAATTCAAAACCAAAAAATGTTCAGAATTCTACCATGTTTCAATAATCTACTCTGACCTATTTAGAAAATTAAGTTAGATCAAGGCAACTTTCTACACAACACATTCAACATGACTAAGATACTAAGGCATCCTTAAAAATCCTTAGAGGGCCTGTGGGATATGACTTCTATTTCTTACCTCCTATCGACCTCTCTTTACTCCTTTTTTAAATGCAAGACAAGTTTCAGTCTCAAAGTTTAGCAATTCCTATTTCCTATGTATGGGAGATTATTTTCTTATATTTATTTGGCTTGCTCCTTTATATTCAGGTCTTTACTCAAATGACATTTTCTCTTTGGGCTTCATGATCATTCTCCATAAAATTCCAAACTACTTATCACCTATAAGCACAGCAGCACTCAGGATATCCTAGACATTTAAGTTTAGTATTAGTTCCCCAATGTATACTCATCACTATTTATAAAGATATATTTTGTTTATTCTCTGCCTCCTTCTATTAGAATATAAACTGTTTTATAGAAGATATTTTTGTCTATTTTATTCATACCTAGAGCCAAATATTTAAAATATTTTTGACATGTAGTAGGTATTTAATAATTATTTCTTGGGTGATTAATTATGTTAATGAGTGTGTATTCCATTTGTCTATTAAACAGTGTGAATTTAAAACTTTATCATAAATAAGGATCTTTCAAATAAACTTTCTAAGCATTATTTGCCCAATTAGTCTGTGTCCCAGTTTGCTTGCCTTAGGTAGGTTTTCATTGCTGAGAAAGAATAAAAGGAATTTTGCGTTTTGGTTTTATGAGCTGTTTTGACACCACATTTTATACACTTACAAAAACATACATACACAGCTTACAGTGAGAAGATATAATAACTTATTAGGAAACTAATAAGTTCAGTAATGGTAAAATTAAATTATTCAAAATATTTTGCATCAGAAATCAGGATTAAAATATGGTAATCATGTTAATGTTTTTGCTATTAATTGTTCAAAATTCAATAACATATAAAACCTAGTGACACAATAATTAAATTTCTAGATAAAATGTCAAAATTACACTTTTAATAACTTACCCAATTAATCATATTATTCAGTTAAATATTATAGTTAATATGTCATTGAAAAATTAACCCAACTGAAATTTTTTGTTAATATGGAAATAAAAATGTATGTATTAACATGGTTAATTTTTCATTAATAACCACATATACATGCACATGTATATAAACAGAGAGAGAAATAACCTTCTACATACCCAGAATTGTTAGTCTCACTGAACTTTTATAAGTATGTTTTATGAAAAATCAACTACCTGCCTTGCTTGCTGACAGAATTTAAATAAATATATAGGGTTTCAAGAATTCTGGAAAGAGTGCTATAGAGACCATTGCTGCTTGGTTGTGTGATGACACTTGATTACTTAGTCATACATCATGTTAGGTATTTCATTTCTTCTAGACCTGGAAACTTTTGGTGTAGATTATCTTTAAATTATGGATGTGTGGATTTTGGATATATCTTTCTCACATAAATCTTCAGTGTGCCTCATTATAATACTTTTGATAAATTCAATCTTTGTCCTCACTTTTGATAAATTCAAGATAATTTTATAATATCTATGTATTGTAACTTACAATAACTAAGTTATAATCATAAACAATAAATTTATTATAATCATGAATATTTATATAAAATTAACGATACTGAAAAATGTCAGGCATAATACTAACATCAAATTTATACATTTTATAATTTTGTTCAATCGATGATAAAATATTATTCAGTAGAAATCATTTTTACAACAGATATCATTTTAATGATGTCAAATAAGGGAAATTGCTAGATGCAGTTCAACTTGGGAGAAGATAATTAGATTTATTAATCTCTTGAAATATAATTACATAAGGTCAATTTACTAACATTCCTGAAGCTTCACAAACTGGTAGTGAAATTGAGTAAGGCATAATTCCTCCCATTTTTCCTGTTTCTAAGATATTAAAGAGAGGCAGCAGTATTGTGGGCTAATGTTTAATTTTATTTAATGTTAAAATATGTGCATTACATTTCTGAGTTTTAATTATTTTAGCTTAATCTTTGTATTCAACCTGAAGATAGTATATCAATTACACCATGTTGAAATTAACAGGGTAAAATCACTGAAAATGGCTTACCTTCCCTGACTTACACCTGTGTTGCTTTTAAGTTGCAACAGACAGTTTTGGGTTTTAATAAGATACAGAAATATCCTGCTTACATGATAAAAAGTGAAAGGGATAACCTATGTAAGTGCCTATGGAAAAATTAAAAATTATATTTATTAAGTATTAGAAGAAAACCTTTTTAGCAAGACATTCAACATCTTCTGTTTCTTATCTTTCAAACCATGATACTCTTGGTTTTTATTTTTTCTTTCAAAAATGCCTTAATGAAAAAATATAAATGTATATGTGGGAGATGGATTTTGAGATGAGAGTGTGTTTAGAAAGTACCTACACTCCATGGAGTATTGGTAGAGATATTGAAATGCTTTGGTCTTGGGTGATAGAATCCTGGGTTCACTTACTTGCTTCAAAAATCCTAGGTTCACTTACTTGCTTCAAAAACTGGAGCAAGTCATTTCCGATCTATCATTTTCCCCATAAAATCTGATAATAAAGTTGGTTTTGCCTTTCTTTCACAATACTTACAAGTAAAAATAAAAATTAAATGATGCATATTATTTTTTAAACTTTAAAGTTGCTATGTGAATACAAAAGAATTAAAATTCCCAAACCACTGTTCACATACTTTGTAATTTTATAATAGCTTTAAATAAGAAAAGAGATTACATTCACTAATATGTTAACCTCAAGGGACTATTGATTCTTTTGAGGTTAATGTATTAATAACATAACAAAGAGAGTTCAAGATTTGCCTGAAGGGATGTCTTTTCCTGTTTCATTCCTTTGTCCTTCATTTTGTTTCAACTATAAATTGAAATGGTAAACAAGGTCAGAATTTGACTTTAGACAGTAATACAAATTAAAACAGATAAAAGAAATATTTCATGAGAAAGATAACTACTACATAAGAACTACTAATGTAAAATTTCCCTTGGTGTCTTTGTATTCCTGCTTTGCCTTTGTAAATTCAAGAATCTTACAACAAACTCATAATTTTTATGTCATTTTATATACAGATTATAATTTGTAGTAGTACCAGCCCGTATTTTTTTGTTTAGTTTATTTATAAAATCATTAAATGTCTTACCACCACTGGGCAGATACAGAATTATTTTTATTCCTGTCCCAGGGCATTCCTCATTTTTAAAAATCCTATTAAGATTGCAGGAACACCTTTTAGAACCCACTTATTAGTATGTGCCTAGTAATATCTTCAGTAACTCTCAACAAGTTCATTTGCTTTGACGTTGGTTAAGTGAACATGAATATTTAAACATTTTCCACAAGTTCTCAGCCAAGTTATTTTATTTGGCCATTGAGGGCCATGTGTTTGCTTATGAATAGGTTTAAGAAGAGAGTTAAGGAAAATAAGTTAGGAAGAAAAAGTGTGTAAAAAGTAGCCCATTCCAGTGACCTTAAAAGTGAATAGGGTACATTTCCCATAAATTTTATTTAAACTGCAGAAGTTCAATTTTAACAAGGGCTGGATTTATTGATCTGTCATATTTGAAACTAGAGTAGTGGTCAGTTTTTAATACTTTCACTATCACTCTCAAAGACATACTTAAAGTATGTTCTAGTAGTGGACACAAAAGAAAAATGTATATATTTTGAATAACCAATGTGTGGGTTTCTAACTCTTACAAGTTTACCCAAATCAGAGAGTAATGTCAACTGGTAGAAGATATGCAATATATATCACCATCTTAATTTGATGATTTGGGGGAATATAAATATCCAAAAGTTGATTCTATCTCCACATATCAATCCTTCATTTCACTAATGACCCTGATATTCACTTAATAAAACTCATATTCATACAGTCCTTAAGAACATTAGGTATAATATTATAAGTTATTAAATTAAAGCTACAAATTTTACTAATGAAAGTTAAAAATCAGAATGATCGATCCACTTATTTTTCTAGTGTCATAAGGGAATGAGTTAGTATATGGTACATTATTCTAGTTTAGCATACTTAATCAAATTAGAGTCAAGGCATCATCAGGCACTTTATATAGAAAACAGCATTAAACTCCCTTTATATACAAAGCCACATCTCCACTGTAATCAAGATATTAGTACTTAGGTCTTCTTAAATCCCCTTGCACATATTATTTTTTTGGTGACTAAAATAATGTCTGAAGGAAATATTGTCCAAAATGAGTTTCCAATTTTAAAGACGGTACATTTTTTTTGTTATTTATTCTTTGTTAACAATGAAAGTAGAGAAAAATGTTTTTTAAGTCATTAAAACATTAATCTCTCAGACATTTCTCCCTATGAAACCAAAAAAGTCTTAGATCAAATATGTGTTGGCTTTAAGTCCTTGGGGAATTTTACCTAATTTTAATTCCTTGTAATGCTAGACATTTAAGACATTATTTTCAAGTCCTGAAATATTTTGTGAATACACAGGATCTTATTTGGGCATGTTCATAATTCAAAAAGAAAAGGGAAATAAAAAGATAATTGTTGAATTCCATGATAGAATAACAGACTAAATATGTTATTGAATGTTCAAAAAGCAAATATGGTAAATTTGTGATACACAATGGATTTTTATCCAAATTCTGACCTAGCATGTAGATATCTTAGCTATGAATACCCTGGCAAAAGAAATACTTAGATTTTGAAATTCAGAGAACTTGAAAACAATTTGTTGCTCTTCATAGATATTAAATAGCACATGTATAGGGGAAAAGACTCCTTTGCAAATATAGAGGCTGTGCCTTTATATTCAGTCCTATGTGTTTCATGGAACTTTTCTGCTTTGCTTCAGAGCTACTACAGAGATCAATAAAGCAAAATCTAAAATTTTCTGAACTTGGGTGGGGGGCGGGAGAGGAGGGATTGGGGTCAGAATGGGATGTTTGCAATTGTATGGGGGAGTATAAAATAAAATTTATTGTTTAAAAAAAATAAAATTTTCTGAACTTTTTTTTACCTCATGAATTACCTATATATGAAAATAATTCTATTTCAGTGACTATGATTTAGTTCTTTCTTCCAACTCTCATTTTCAAGCATTTATAACTGAAAATATTCTGTAAATATGGCATGTTAATGGTTGAAGAAACTAAACCTGGAAGTTTTTATACTTATGTGTAGGAAATTTTGATAATATGCTGATACAACTGATGAATGACATTAAATGTTAACAAGTCTTCCTTGAAGTAAATGAAGAATGATGATGTAATGGAGAGCATGTTAATGCAGGGAAGTAATATTGAATACATTTGTCTTTTGTTCCTTGAGTTTATTTCTGGGGCAATATTGCTGTAGAATGAATGTGTCCCCCTTAAACTTCATATGTTGAAATACTAATCCTCTATGTAGTCAGAGGGGTACCTTTGGGTGATGATTAGGTCATGAGGGGATGGCGCTCAAGAAAGGGATTAATTGGAAGAAATTTTAGAGACATTTCTTGACCTTTCCATCAGGTGACCTTGGCCAGAAGTAGTCAGTCTGCAACCAAAAATAGTACCCTCACCAGAAGCCCATCTCAAATCATCCTACTTGATCTTCCAGGCACCAGAACAGTGAGAAATATTTTTTTTAATTTTTTTTTGTAAGTCACTCAGGCCTATCAGTTTGTTATAGTAGCCCAAGTAGACTGAGAAAGAAAACAATAGAATTTTCATAAGATATTCAACAAATTCCCATAATTTCCCATAATATGTGAGAATTCACCAATCTGGTTCATTTTCTGGTTAGTGCAACTCTCCCCACTCCTCATACTAATACACAATTCTAGCACTTTTCCTTCTGAATTCCTTTTATCTTTTGAAAATCAGTTTTTTTTACTAAAAGCTTCTAACACATTCATTACTTAGGTTTTTCTGAAAATACAGGTAATGAGTAAAAAGAGTACTTCCTAATGCACTACAAAAAAGTATTCTCTTCCATTTTGTCTATCAGCATGACTTACTTTCACCTTTTTCCTTCAGCTCATTGAGCTAAATTTACTCATAACACATTTTCTAAGAAGCCAGCAAATAGTCCCTGGTTTCAAGGAATGAGAAACACTTCTTTTAGTCCACTGAAATGGAAAATAATTCTTGAATGTGTCATGAAATTACAGATTCACCTATCTTGCATGACAGTAGGAACCTCATTATAGCCCTCTCTTAAATTTTAAAGAAAGGATGTTTAAGAGACTGCAGAATAATTTCTTGGGCATTGCTTCCCATTTGTTTTAGTGTAGATTAAAGAGAGGCAAATGATTGCACAGGAGTAGGAAATTGGAAAACCATAGATTTTAGCCTAGAAAAGAGAAAGTGTGGGAGAGATAGAAACATTTGACAATCTACAAAAATCTAGAAAGGAAAGTGCTGCTATTAGGCCTCTTCAGAAAAGGAGTAATGGGAAATAAACTTGGTAAATGCTCTCTTCAAGGAATAAATAATGACACTAATCCTACTAAACTCTGAAAGTGACTGAGCTTAAAGATGGTGAGTTACTTAAGGTGGATTTCTTAGCAAGGCATTATTACTTGGACCTGATAAATGATTAAATCCTACTTTTTGAAATGGGAATAAGTTCACTATCCTTGTCATCATTTCACAAGATATTTCAGCATCATCCTATGCTTGATCCTTCCTTACTACACTGTACAATGTTAAAGTAACAGATGGCCATATAGAATTTACTGAATGCCAACAACTAGATTAATAAACTCAAATATAATAACGAAAATAAAGTGACATGAAAAGTTTCTGTTCCCTTTTATACAAAAAAGACATATATATTGGTCTTTATTAGAGGTGCAAGTAATTTCACTTTGTTTTTGCTAGTGGTGATAGATTGTTAATTAGCCAGCTGCATGCTTTCCCCATCACTTATAGTAATTAAAAATTCACTTTTATAAAACAGAATCCTTGGTGTTGGAGGGAGTGCAAGGTTATGTAACAGAACCTTGTAAATGGTTCACAGCAATAGTGATGATCAAAGGTTTTTTTAACCTGTCACAAAATTTCCTGAGACATTTGAAACTGACAGGATCAGGACAAACATTCATTGTTCACCCTGTGAATTTATGATTTTCTTATTTTAGACTTAGACCGCAGAACACCACTGGTTTTCTTTATTGTTTTGTTCTCATTCTCCATGTGAGAGTCCAGACCTTACCTCTTCCTGTAGATCAATGTTCATCTCAGTGCTGTTTGTGTATTGCAAATGGCAGGGGAAATTGTGGTAAGTATGAAGTAAAAAAATGGGCTTTATGGTAGAAAAAAGGTTAAGTAGGTATTTTCAGTGCAATATCCCTACAACATTATGGATACCAACATAAATTATGTATGAAGAGGGGATATGTGTATTTCCAGAAATTATTCGACTATGGGTACATTATTCCTCTATGGAAAAATCTAGAATCCAGGGTCTAGGTTCCTGGTGACTAGATTTGAAAAATAATATTGTTATCCTTCACTGGAAAGTATTTTTTAAGTAAAGATGTATAACTTTCTCTTGTTATCCATTAACTATGTAATCCAAAGCATATGATTTTTTTCCCCATAGGTGATGATGAAAGAAATGTATCTACCTCTTATAGTTGCAACATTAACTGATTTTATATTGTGAAAAGCTTAGCACATGTCCTATGGCATAGTAACGTATAGATTAATAAGAATCTTTATTTTTTATTTTCCCAACATGAAAAAATAAGAAAAACACATGTTTAAATGAATGAATGCACAGGTTGAATGTCCATTTGCTATCCTTGGGGACTGTGGATCTGGAGAGCAAATTATTATATGACAGAGTCTTTTCTAGTCATTCTTGTATGCCCAGGTCCAAAACTAGTGTCATGTTTATGATAATTTCAAATGTTTCCCTAAAGAAAAAGTAAAACATACCAAAACAAATATATAAAAAAAGACCTAAATAATTTAAGCACTTTGTGTGAGTTTGAGTCTATTTAGTTGTTGCAATACCTTTTGCTCTATCCAAAATTACAATGGATTATGTGAAACTTATAAAGAAAATGAAAAATACAATTACAGAAAATTATTTAAGTTTCCAGGTCCAAAGTCAATATATGGATTTCCCCCCTCTAAAATTCTAGTAACAAAAAAGTATTAGTAAATGTTCTTGGTTGTGTTAATGAGTTTTTTCCTTGTAAGAATAACTTCCTTAAAAGATATCAAGCATTTTACCTATATCTAAGCATTTTACCTATATCAAGCATTTTACCTATATCTAAGGTCCAGAATACTAGGAGTAAGTTCTGCCTCACTTGCAATGATCTGGTGAAAGTATTTACATTGAAAAATTGACAAGACTTCAGTATTATTAAGTACATAAATTAGATATTTTAAAGATGGCTTTCCATCCAGAAGCATTCACAGCATAGACTGGAATGCTAGATGAAATATATTACTTATTGTCACTTTGTGAAGGGCTGAAAATATAAATACAATATACAGTCATTTCTCTATTTGGCAAACTATTTTGTGTACTGATGTTTAGCAACATTGACTATGGATTAGCACATTAATCAACTAAAGGTCCTCTAAGTCTCAAAATAGCAAATAACTTATCAGGTGGCCTATAATTAGTGTTTTAAAAATAGAATATGCTGTTTTGTATAGAACATTGTCCCCCTTTTTTTTTCAATATGCCGGTATTTGTTGCTAATTTCTTATACTGCTATGGAAGTTCAATTTTTATAAATTCAACATAGTCCCCCTGGAAGATGACAATTAGGAATTGACTATTTTTACATTATTTATGAATTCAATGCTTTCATATATAAGTTTTAGAGTTTAACTCCCTCGAGAGCATGGACATCCTTTCATTGGTCTCTTAGTACTTAATTTGTGTTGAAGCACAGCAATTTAATATACAACACCTTGTTACAGTACAATCAAAATTACATTTTACAAAAAAAAAAAATGCTTTTTTTTCTACACTGTGGTAGAACATGGGCCACAATTTTCCCCCGTGCCATACCATGTTTGACTTATCTGATTTACACAGCAGAATAAATAGTTCTCCTAAATGAAAAACAAAAAGGCATACCATCAGTTGCACAATAGGCATCTGGTAAGTACACAAATAGCTGATTATGGAGGGTGTCACTGCTATTTCTCAAGCCCCACTGAGTTCAGTAATATGTATTGACCAAGGATAAATGTGTTTCCTCTCTGCAGGCCAAACTTTCAGCAGATTTTTTATTGCTCTAGTGTCAATGAGACAAAATAGATTTTGATCAGGCATAGGTAGCTGCCAGAGGTCTCTAATCCGTGAGTGGCATTAATGCTAATTATACTCTAAGTGACCTGTAATGATCATTTAACTGTTTTTCTTCAGCATTTGACATAGTCACCTTTCCTATTAAGTCTGAGGATCACCTACACAAACTAACATATTAGTAGAATCAGAACATATTAACCATATTTCCCTTCATTATAAAAAAAAAGAAACAGAAAATTTTCAATAGTTCTGATATATAAATAAATATATATATTCCAATTTTTGAAAATGCTTCCAATGGGAAATTTAAAGGGAAACTTAGAGGAAAATCTATATTTCTCACAAGAATTTCTTGAGGATGAATAAAATGCATTTATGAATAATGACATAGCATGTTCCTAGCTACTCTTTCTCTTTGCAGAATTTTTGAAAATATACTTTTTTTGTTTAAAAATATATGATAAATTCTGCCTGTATGTATTAATTCCCTATGAAAAGTATAGTGCTCATCTAATGCTTTTTGTTTCCTTATGATTACTTTTTTGCTGAATGTCAAATCTTTTCACCTTTATCTTCTTTCCAAAGAATGTAAATAAGCAGTCACCCTTGGCATCAGTGTCACCTGAGTTTAAAAGCACTCTGATATGCAGAGTTGAAAAAAAAATACATCTTTTATGGAGCTATAATGGCTTTGACTTCTGACTATTAATATCTTCTTTCTAATTATAATTTCATATCTGTGTCTATATTTATTACAATTAGTTATTTGTATTCTAATTTCGGTCTATATTTACACTGATTTTTATGAACACATGCAATCACACTTCATAAAAATAACAATGGCAGCCAAATTATTGAATTTTTTTCACTTAGTACAAGGTGAAGATTTTCTACACTGCTTTTAATAAATGAAAAAAAAACATACAGTGCTTTGTATATTCCATATTGTACTAAAAGCTTTCTATATATTAACTCATACTTGTGTCACCATAACCTATGAGGTAGGTCTGTTATTCCCATTTTATAGATACAAAACAAAAGCACAAAGAACTTAAGTTAACTACTTCATGATCACTTGCTGAAAGTGGATTCTGAGTAATCTGACTCCAGAAAACTTGCTCTTTAATACTGCATTATATTTCCTTTCTATAAAGATGTCATCCCTATATTTTTCATTAGCTGTCTACCAATACATATTATAAATGCATCAAAATTAAGATTTTCCTTGTTAACTGACTTTCAGATTGTCTCAAATTTTTAAGTATTGTAAATAACACTGCAATAAGCATATACATACCTATATTCTTGAATGTCTGTTATAATTTTTATAAAATAGTTTTCTAGTTAATATCACATTTAAAGAATAGTCAAATTTACAATTTTTATCAGTACTGAGAAGTTAACAATACTTTTTAAAAAATTTCAAACACATGAGTTTAATTTTTATTATGAAACTAACGCAAGATCTTTTTGAAAACTTAATTAATGCCAGCACTAACTGGAATGACTAGCTCTACATGAGAGGCAAATTTGAAAAGCATGTCATCTATATCTTTACATAAAACATTTGCAAATACAGGGAATAAGAAAAATAGCATCAGTAATTTTGCTCTGGGGTTTGGATATAAATATATTCTCTATCTTATTTTGTCCTTTAATAAATAATTATTGTTAATTTTTAAATGTACTGAATAATTGAAAACACACTAGCTTATTGTATTCAGATGTCAAAACAAATATAATTGCTGCTGATAAAAAATTTACTAAATACATATTATTACCACCATTCTACAGAGTAGAAAACTAAGGTAATAAATGGTTTTATGATCCAAGTCAAATAGCTAGTATTTTGCAAGTCCGGAGATATGAATTTATTTGTCTGGTTTGAAAGTCTTTACTTTTATGTTTTGCATCATGCCATCTTTATTAATCAGGTCTTTATGGCGAAAGAAGCTGATTCATTTAGGTCATTAAAAACAAGGAATTAGTGTTACTAATGCACAAAAATACAAAGTGACTGCAAAGATTAGGACTCACAGAAAAATAGGACCAAGTTTTATACAAGGTCAAATGAAGCTCTGTGTCTATGACTCATCTCATATTATCAGTAGATGGAGTTTATTGATTTTCTATTACTTTTGTGTATCCACCTTTAACGTTGTAGATCCTTTCTCTCTGCTTTCTCATAATTTCTACTATGCATCTGTAGACTATATTTTCCCTGGGAATACTTTTATTTTCCCATTGCCAACTACATATTTTGACAATACTACTAAGTGTTACAAATACACTAACACATGATTCATGGAAAGGGATAATTTGTTTATATCTGTATTGAACTTAACATAGTTCTCAAATTTCCCATGGTGTTTCTCACTTCTTTTTATGTATATATTCTCTTCCATTACCTAGAATATGGTCACTTCTCTGGTCTGGTGCCAAAGCTATTTAATTTCAATAACAGGTATTAAATGTTCCTTGTTTAGAAGTCCTTCTCCACCATAACCCACAGCTTTCCCATGCTCAGAGTCCAATGCTGTTTGATATTTATATATGTCAAATATGCAAATATTTATATAGATAATAAAAATAAAAAATATGCACACATATATATACACACATCTATATATACATCTCCTCTGTGCTTATGACTGTAATCATACATTGCATAATATATAATTATTTGTTTTAATTACAAATATTAATTAGTATAATAATTATTACATATAGTTTATCAGTACATCTTCCGTGTGAGTCTCTGAGGTCCTAAACAAAATTCCTCTCTCTTTCTCTTTTGTTTTTTGATTTTCTTAAAATCACCTATGACTGTCACCTAACAAATACTTACATATATCCATAGAAGGAATGAATTATCAAACCACTTTACAATTTATTTACTTTTATTTCTAAGAATACATTTTTAAGATTCTACCTGAAGTCACATGTTTATTTACTAATTTAGTAACACTGAGATGTTTAACTATTGCCTTGAATTATTTAAGCTAAAAATGCTTATTTAGTGGAATACTTCATTCTTTGTAATGTTTATTTATAAAACACTTAAGTAATATTTAGTCTTATCTTACTAAAGTCTTTGTGCTTTCAATACAGGTATGCCCATTGTCAAACTTGCTTATTATCAAAAAAATCAAAATAATTGCTGGATGGCATACCTTTAAAAATATATATTTAACCAACTCATTTAAGCAAGGATTTTTTTTTTTAATTTTGACTTGAAATCTCATTCTATTTGTTATATTATTTTTCATTTTTGGCCAATTTTTTTCTCCCCACTAGGAACTACTTTAGGTCAACTTTAAAATACATGCAATTACTACTTGACCTTGAGCTTAGTACTCTTCAATGACACAGAAGTCATTTGTGTGTGTGTTTGTGTGTGTATGCATCTTTGTGTGTGTATTTATCAAGAAGGGTGTGTGTGTGTGTGTGTGCGTGTGTGTGTTAAACATGAAGCTGGTCATAAGAATGGAAGAAAAATAATTGGCAATCATTCATTACCCAAAATTTGACACAAAAAGCAAAGTACCTAACTTCAGGAAAACTTTTTTTTTCCATAGGATCTCTCAACTTCACTTAGTAAAATTGCCAATATATCTTCTCCTTAAACATAGTCATCCACAACAAAAGAACATTTAATTTTCAGATAATAAAAATAGTTCTATAATTCAAGTTAGAATATAATAATCTAGATATGAATAAAATTAAATAGATGTTCATATATTACTGTCTGATATTTCTAATACTTTCAAAGTATAATAAATGTAGTTTCAGTACAAATTATGACAGTAATAATAAAATGAGATGACATGAAATATTTTCATAATGCAGAGATTCTTTCTTGTTTTGTCTTAGTTTGAAGCCTTTAATGGAAACATTAATAAGTACCTGCTGTCCAAATTTGGCTGCTTACTAGAGTCATCTAAGATACTTTTGAAACTATACAGGTTCTGGGCTTTATTTTAAAGATTGTGATTAAATAGTTCTGACAGAGTCCTGGAATAAATATTTTTAATAAATATTTCAGTTTATCTGACTCAACTGTTTGGATTTATGTTTGGAAAGTCTGCTCATTCTGCTCATGTGAGTTCATGAGCAAATAATGAATCAATTATTATAATATCTAAAAGCAGAGGGAATACTTAATTCGGGAAGTGTTTGCTCAATCGCCAGTTGGAGTAATTCATATCACTGTCAAATATATTGTAATCAGTTTCATTTTTCACTGAACACATAGAGAGGACAGGCATTATTGTATTCTAATCTAATTGTACTCTAATAGCTATGGTATTCTACAAGTTTATATATGTATATTATAAAGTATACTTGCCTGTATACAAATCTAGATTAGTCGTTCCTTACTCATTGGGGATACATTACAAAATCCCCAGCATTGAATCCTATATATATCTTTCCTATACATACATACTTATGATAGAATGTAAGTTAGGCACAGTAAGAAACTACCAATAAAAAAATAGAACAATTATGACAATAAACTGTTTTGTGAATATAAACATCAGTAAGTTATGTGAATATGATTTCTCTCTCCCAATGTCTTAGGGTATAAAATTTTTTCAGATTATAGTTGACTATGCGCAATTGAAGCCATGGGTGAGGAGGGAATATTGTTTAAGCATATAGAGATCAAGATGTGTATGTATTTTCACAATTAAAGCGTATGTAGATACCTGGCAGTATATTCTTAAAAATTAAGTTTGTTGAGCATGTGTTTTAACTTGCATAAATTGTAATGTATTATATTTTGTGCTCTTAACATTTTATTGTTTGTAGTAAAAACAAATTATATATAATATTTATCTCTACAGTACTCTATGTAGCCCTAGCTTGGTACTATATCTACTGTAAGGACGCCTGTGGTTGTTCCTATTTATAGCTGGTAAGCATTAATTGCACAATATGGCATTTTTTCTTAGTTTGATCACATTCTCACTCATATAAAATGGGAATCATATATATATACACACATGCATACATATCATGTAGATGATACACACACATACACACACACAAGATTCAGTGCATTCAATTCTTGCAAAGAAACCCAACCTACATTCATTAAAATAAACAATTAATTTATATGGGAGAAATAATTTTAACACGCTGACATACTACTTTAAGATAATAACAATAAAAAACATGGATTATTCAAGTACCAAACTGATTCTCTTCACAAATATAGATCTCAATATTCACAAAAGCATGATAAAATTACAAGTACATAAGATAAATACTACCAAATGAGTAAGCTTTTAGAAATGCTTGCCCATTTGTGAAATGCTTAGAAGATTTCCAGTAACTTTTCATGTTTCAGTGACTAAAGCTATCAGCATCCATCTGGAAAGTCATTTAAGTAAGGAAGTTGTTGTTTTTAATGGTGCTTAATATGTCATTTATTAATGAAACATACATATATGCACACCAAGAGATGTCAATTTAGGGTTTATGTGAGATTTATGCATCTGTTATTTTCAGTGTCTTAATGTTAATTAAACTTTTATTAAAATTATAGAGTAAAATTTGTTTTTAAAATTTTCACTGAGCATCAGAATAAATTTTTGGGTTGCAAGTGAGCCTTTAATAGATTATAATAGTGATTGACTATAAAGGCCATGATATTAGTACTTGTAAAAAATGTTAGTAAATATTAAGATACCTATAAGCAGATTTTTATTTGGCATTTTAATACTAGGTCTATAAATTAAATATTCTGAGTAAATTCATCAAATTTTATCTAGGAAATTAAGGATTTTTAAAAATTTAAAGCAGTTAGTATATAATTATGCCTACGCTTATATTTTAGTACAAAATGATTGAATAATTGTGGATGTGAATGAATATATATATAAATCATAATTTCCTTCAAATACACAAAATTTTAGCTACCAATATATTTGACCTTTTGTTTAAAATCACTATGAGACATTGTGCTAGCCATCTAATATATTTCTAATGATAAGCCCCAATGAATGATGATACTTTTAATTCACAGAAGCACTCTAATCAATGCTGTAATAGAATGTAATTATAATTATCTTTCACATTAACCACTGTATCTTTCGTCCCTCGATATCACTTCATAAATGTTCTCCTATTTTATAATTATCTCTGACAGAAATATATTGGTCATCTATTACTAAGGAAAAGGCTATAGAACCTAAATTGATTAATCTCAGATAAGGCCACAAGAAAGGCCAAAAAAAAAAAAAAAAAACCCAACAACACAACAACAACAGGTATTTGTGAAGTAGTGTGAATTTTGTAGGTAGGGAAATATATTACCATCCATTAAGTTAAAGACACATCTTTTATTCCACAGAATATAGTTACAGAAATTTGAACAGTTAACAGAGACTTGGCACATGAGAGACATTTGAAGTTAGTAAATGTTAGTCAAATTAAGCATTAGAAAAATCTCTAAAACCTAACATCTCATAGTAGTTGTGGAGTTAGAGGAAGACAGAGATTATGAAAGGAGTCAGAAACAATTAGAAAATATAAGGCAAAGTTAAAATACTAACAAAGAGCAGTCACCATTTAAAAAAAATGTATTTTGTGTTACAAATTACTGACCTTTTTGTTTTGCTTTAGATTGCCTCCATAAGGATGGCAATAAAAGCAACTATCTGATAGTTGTGTGGTTTTGCATGCACATGTGTGTGTGTGAAGACTCATTGAGAGAATATATATGAAGTGCTAAGAACTGGATCTCACAACATTGTGCCAGTAGGGCACAAAGGACAAACACTGTCCTTCTTAGGGCTCACAGATTTTACTAATTGAAGTAAATGTAAAATCACATTATTTAGGATTAAAATAATTTTACTGGGCCTCCCCAGGTGGCACAGTGGTTGAGCACTGGGCTGTGAAGCTGCCCTCAGCCTCTGCAGTGCCAGTTAAATCCCCGGCTGCAGGTGAGGGTCCCACATGGCACGCAGACCTCTCCTGCCGTGTCCATTGCTCCCCTCAGCAGTGTATTTCGTCAGTCTGCCAGTTCTGTTCCCCTCTCTGCCTCTGGTGAATTCTCTCACCCTTCTGCGCTTCTGACTGTACCCAGTGCTTGTATAAATAAATAAATAAATAAATCTCTGTTTAAAAAATAATTTTACCAAGCAATAGTGGTAGATTGGTGAAGGTGGGACTTTTTTTTTTTCCAAATGAGCTCAAAGCATTTCAGAAGTACAGGATGTGATGCATTAAGAAAATATTCACTGACAAAGGATAGTTACTGAAGAACCTGCATGACTTCAGAGGAGGATGTCTAATACAGTGATTCTGAAGAGTACAGTGATGCTAAATCACTAGCTCTGAAAACTGGACTGCTTGTCTGTTCTTCTAATTCATACAAATGGCATAATATACCGTGTCCTTTTGACACCGGGTGCTTTCACCCAACATATTGATTGTAGGAGCCATGTGTACTACTGTGCACATGAACATGCCACAAGTATTTTCTTGCTGTGCAATATTTCATTACATGAATATAGCTAACTTTGTTTATTACTGATGAACAGCAAAATTGTTTGCTGTTTGGCATTTATGAATGACATTCCCATAAATATTTTGTACAAATCTTTTGTTGGCAAAGGCTCTCATACTTTTTGGAATTAATACCTAGAAAAATATACCCTGAGATAAATGATAGCATATGGTTGGCTTTAGTACACCCTCTCAAATAGTTTCTCAAAATAGTTATGTGGATTGACACTGTCACCAGGAATGGTTCGAGTTCTTTCAACCTCTTTCACATTTGGTTTTGTTAAGATAATTATGCTGCAGCAATTATGATGGGTGTTTTAACAAAGCCAGCTTGGAATTGTGTCTTTCAGATAGACTTCAAGAGTGAATATGACACAGGGATGTAGTTTAGGCTGTTAGCCACCAGCAGTTGACCATATTTTTTGCCTTAGACTTTGTATGCCCAGACAGCACCCAATCAATGACTGCCCTCTTCTCCAAAGTGTCAAATGTCTCTTAGGGCAGCATTTGTGCAGCATTTGTCCTCACTGAATTGCAAACATTTTCTCAGGTGGCTGTCTGACGTTCCTCCTCTCTAATCTTCCATTTTCCTATCCTTTCCCAAACTTGCACCAGAATCCAAAGGATTTTACTGCTTCCTCTTCCATGGATCCTTCACAGGAATTATCCCCAGTGATCTCATGTATCAACACTTCCCCTGACATTTGCTTCCCAGGGGAGCCAATTGATACAGAAGTGATCTTCCATACTAGTCACAATATTCATTTCCCAGTGAAAAAACAAAATTGATCAGTTTGTCATAACTATTGGCTCTGTCAATGTCTTCTTTTGTAATATGCTATTCAAGCCGTTTGCTGACATTTCTAATTGGGATTTTGCCTTCTCTTAGAGAGAAGGAAGTTCTTTATACATTCCAGATGAGTCATTTTTTCAAAATAGTATTACAATTTTTTTCTTTTACCAATTTGTATATGATTTCTACTTTTGGTGTCTTTTGAGAATAATTTCTTAATTTTAATAATAACGTTATTTTCATGTATTTTTTTATTTTTTTAAAGATGTATTTATTTATTTATACAAAAACTGATATACAGGCCAAATGCGTGGGAGGGTGAGAGGATTCACCAGAGACAGAGCCGGAAACATAACAGGCAGACTGACGAAATACACTGCTGAGGGGAGCAGAGGGCACGATAGGAGAGGTCTGCAGCACCATGTGGGACCCTCACCCGCCGTCTGGGATCGAACCGGTGCTGCAGAAACTGCGTACAGATTGCGCCTATGCCACCAGGGCAGCCTCTGCCTGCGCCACCAGGGGAGGCCCTTTTCATGTATTTTTTATAGTGAGTGTTTTCCTTTTGATCCTCATTCTTCAAGCTATTTCTTCATTGGTAATAGACTACATTGCTATTCTAGTTCCTTTACACTGTCATATAAATTAACCACATTAACAAAATAAAGGAGAATAAAAAAACAAAGACCATCACTTTTATGCAAAAAGGTAGTTGGAAAAAAATTAGCAAACATTTATGATAAAACTTTTTGAAAATTATAAAGAGAAATCCTATAGAAATCCTTTCTATCCTATAGATAAATATAAAAACCTTCAATGAAAATAAAGCCTAAAGTTTAAAATTAATATTTGTCTTAAGATTAAAATTAAAACAAGAATGCATACTTTGTGTACTAAACATTTAACTGATGATCCTAAGTAGTGCTATAAAAAGAAAGATATACAGCATTTGAAGAAAAAGAAATAAGAATAGGATTTGTAAAATTTCATGGTTGTATTATACATGATAAACGAAAACTGAAACTCTAAAGCTATGAATAGAATTGATAGATTAAATATATTGCTAGATACAAAGCAAATATATAAAATTCTAAATTATTTCTAGATATTAGCAATAACCATAAACATTTGAAAATAAAGTAATACTGCTTTGGTATAAGATGTGAAAGAGTAAAGTATTTGGATCTTTTAAAACAAATATGCACTCTGCCTACACTTAAAAATTCCAAGCACAAATCTTTGTAAGATATAAAGGCTTTTGAAGGTGTGACACATTATACTGATAGATGTGAAGATAAAAGGCAGAACTCTGTTACAGCAGCTGGGAAGAAGAGTAGTCACCCAGGAGGGCTATGCAAGGAATTGGACTCAGGGATAGAGTAACAGCAGTTATCTATGGCAGGAAAGGTGAGGTAATCTAGGTTTTGCAAGTTCCCTGCCAATTAACTAATTTGAATAATTTCAAGTGCTCCAGGGTACAGAAAATCCCTAGTTTTGTGGGTGCTGGCCCCAAGGGGGGTTGTGGACAGTGCATAATAACCCTAGATGTGAGATCAGGGAAATAGTTGAGGGGAGTGTAGAGTTAATTAGCTGCTGAAGAACAGGAAGTGACTAGACTATATAAAGGTTTTAATACTTGCAAACGTTTCAAAACAAAATATGTGTAGTAAATAGTTTATTTTTTAGAAATTAATCCAAATCCAACCTAGATTATATATATATATATTTCAGAAATGAATGCAATCTTGTATATTTGAAATAAACTTGCTTTGGACATGAAGTAGTATTCTCTCTGAGTCACTAAATTCAATTTGCTAGACTGAAGATAGTGACCTCTTACTTTTATTTTCTTGTACTCTACTTTTCTGTTGTTGACAACAGGTTATATTGACCTCATGAAATTGGTTGGCAAATTCTTCCAATTTTATTCTTTGAAGTGTTTTATGCAATATTAATTATATATACATTTAAATGCTTGAGTTTAGCCAAGAAGTCATTTTGACCTATAGTTTCTTTTGTGGGGAAGTATTCACAGAGATTCATGAGTCAAATTATTAATATAATTTCTATTTTTATTAATTTTAACTTATCTTACAATTTTACTTGTGTTGATTGCTTTATATATCAACTTTTCTAAATTTTTCCTATTTTATTAATTTACGGAAAGATAAAAGTTTACTTTTACCTTAAGATGTCCTTATTGAGTAGTTTATTTTCCCCTATAAGTTAACTCACTTTAACCACTGAACCATTTAAAAAATAGAATTTTAATATATTCAAATGTTTCTATTTCTCTCATCTCTAATATTTGATGATAGATATGCACTGTGAGGATTTTTATAAGATACAGAACAAAAGTCTAATTTATGAATATTTAACTTATTTCAAATATGCTTGTTCATATTTCTGTTGGAGCACCATTCTTTATATAGTTAATTTGGCACATTATTGGTAATAACTAACATTTAAATAAGAGTTTACATGTATAGCATGTTGATATTTCATTTTAAATTTCAAAGCAACTCTATTGTTCTCTATCTTAACACCAAAAATTGTTTTTACATTCTAAATGAGAAAAATAAGGTAAAGAAAGATTTAATGGGTGGTTCAAGACATATATCTAATCAATGAACACTAGCCAATGACACAGCAGGCACTGAAACAAAGCCTGTTTGAATCACAAACCCTTGTGTTTATCTATTAAATTATATTGACTCACATGAATGTTAATGTGATCTTTAATTGATTTTCCCTTTTTTGAATTGCCTAAACTAATAGATATGCTTTTAATCAAGTTCTACAGCATTGAGCATTGTGCTTAATGCTTTATCAAATCTAAACTTTCACCTAAAGTAAGTCAGTGCTTTGTAAAGAGTAGAGGAAAACTAAGCATGTGTTTATACGCCTAATTTATTTCGTAACAAGTGAAAAAGAAGGAGACAGTGGTGTCACTATTGAAAAAAATCTAATATGTACTTATAAATTCCTTTTTGTGTTGAGGTAACATTGTTTCATAACATTATATAAACTTCAGGTATACAACATAATACTTCAACAACTATCTATACTATATTATGAGCACAACCAAAATCTAAGTTCTTTTGAAATAAATCTTTCTGTTGAGAAGTACCTGGAGATGATTAGATGAGACCCTTTTATCTACATACACTGTTATGCTACTGTTTCAATACATACTACTATGCATATGAACTACTATATAGACAATTATGCTACAACAATTATATTTTAACCTTATACAGAAATGTCCTGTTCTCATGCTTTGTCAGTTTTTTATTTTTTGTCACAGCATTAGCAAACTATATAAAAATAAAGAAACAGCAGGCCCACAATGGTATTATTCATACCAGCCCCCAACAAAATTTAATATGTAACTTAATTGTAGTTTTAGCCTTTCTCAAAAGTGCCCATTTAAACTAACCAATCTGGAGTTTCCAGGTGAGAATTACTGCAATGATCTGCATGATGTAGTATCCTTGTTTTCCCCTAATGATAGGTAGTTTTGCCTCAAATTAGCTCTCTTTTCTTTTGCTAGTAAACTTGTCTACCCTCTTCGTGACTATAAAACCTTTCCATTTTGTGCAACTTATTGATATAAAAATGTCCAACTCATGAATAATTTAATAAAGTCAATATGATTTTAAACATTACCTCAGTTGGAATTTTGATATTTAAAGGACAAACAGAAATAAGGAGAACTAGATTTCATTGGTTTTACCAATAAAATAACTGAAAATCTAATGCCATTGTTCTAGCTATTCCAAATGTACTTCAAAGAATATGTACCAATTTACTTTAAACTTAGAATGTCTAGAGCCTCCCTGGTGGTTCAAGGGGTTAAGTCTCGGCACTATTAAGCCATCACCTGCCACTGCAGCACAAGTTCCATCCCTGGCCGGGGAGCTAACCCATATGGCACAGCATATCTCTCCTATCTTGCCTGCTATTTCCGTCAGCAGTATATTTCAGTAGATCTGCCTGTTCGGTTCCCCACTCTGTCTCTGGTGAATCCACTCACCCCCTGCACCTCTGGTCTACACCCGAGTTCTTGCATACATAAATAAATAAAATAAAACTTTAAAAAAAGTTACATGCTCATCAAAGTAGGGTTTGGACCATGTATCTCTGAATTACATAGAGTACTGTCACTTCAGTAAAAAAATATACAAAAGCCACAAAAAAAAAATAAAATGATAAAGGGCAATCTAAAAATATATGCATATGTCCACTACAGAATCCAGTTCTGAATCCTCCCCTTTTATTTGGTACGTTTGCAAGTGAATTCTATGCACAATGCTTTTACTCATTCTCTACATTTCTATCTGAATTATTGTATCATCGTATACCACGCTTTCCTTATAATGTCTAGGAAAATGTCATGCACTGTTATCAGTAATTTTTATTAGGTTGAGCAGGGAATCAGACAAAACACTTTCAAACATATAATAAAAGTGCTGAATTTATTTTACTTCACAAGGAAGACTAGCATAAAGTGTGACATACCTTGTGTTAAAGAAGAATGTGAAAAAAGCTATTTTAATCAGTCCATACATTCAAAACCACAAGGACAACAATTTCAAATTAAAAATTGTAAACGAAATAAGAATAGTGGTCTACTTTTTACAAATTGTACTGCTGAAAAATTAACAACACAGAGATCAAAAATTATTTCAGTCTAAAATTTCATCAAAACGTCTTGAAGAATTTGCTATTACATACGTAACAAAAGTTGATCTGACGTATATTTTGTATCATACAACTTTTTGATAGTTTCTAGAAAATTGAGACAGAATTTTTAATCATTACATTTTCATGCATTAATATCTATATACTTAGAGGCTGAATCCCACTAATTTTATTTTTCATGCAATTTTATTAAATAAAATGGCATTCTACTTTTTAGCAGATACCTTCCATGTATTTTATTTGATTTTTAATTGATCTTGGAAAGGAAATTGGCTTTCATTAACAGAACACACCACCATGATAGCTCAATGTTGAAAAAAATACAAAAATGAACATGTGAAAATTGAATGACATTACTGATTTTTTAAAATGGTGATTTTTCTCAAGGTATGTGTTCTCCAAAGCATTAAAACCTTTTGACTTGTTTTGGTTCTGTGTCCCATTTTCATTGCAATATTCTGTACTCCTTGCTGTTCTAATTTAAAGCTGTGTATCATATTTGTCTTTTCTTATTGAGAAATCCAACAGAATACCTGACCACACCATGCTATAAATACTCATTTCAATAAAAGCTTAAGTAAAAAAGCTCCATAGTTCCAAACTAAAAAAGGGTTTGGAGATATTTGCAGCTTTAAGATCTTTTTTATTTTGTGGAGACAGATCTAACTTAAAAGGCAGTACTTCTACTTAAACTGATATATGGTGTTGCCCTTAGATGTGCAATTAAGCTGTGTTAGTGGAGAGGTCATGTCAGAAATTGTGAAAATTAAACATTTATAACATTGGATCAAAAATGATTTGTGCATCACACTGATGATCCTCCATTTATACAATTACCCAGTGCTCGTACTGCTTGGGTCTTAAAACATGAAAACCATTAATAGAGCAAAAATAAGTCTGAAATGAACATTAGATGTGATTTCTAATGAAAAATGTATTAGCCCATGCTAATGCAAGTAAATAGACGTTAAAAAGATCTGGATAAGCACAACAGCTGCAATGAGCATAATCATTCATGATGCTCCTAGCAGTTGGAAAAAATCAATGTTTCCAAAGGCTTGGAAATTTTAGCCAAGCGTGTCAACTGCAAATGGTGTGGTCCATAGTTTGCACTGGGGCACCTTTTCTGTTCTAGGCATGGCATTTTAATAAAAACATTAGCATTTTTTCATATATAAAATAAATAATTCAATAGAGCTAGCTCAGTGCATCCCCATACTCTTTTTCAGCCCTGAACAAGGGGCTGCAGTGCTTCTAGTTGCCTTCTCTGCTGGCATTTGCTTTGGCACAGGGCAATCTTGCCACTGCAGCCCCATTGGGACTGCCTACCCTGGGGTTGAGTGTCAGGGGACTCCCTGCCTGCTGCCATCACTGCCTGAACCCCAGGAGGGTCACTGGTGGCAGACCATAAGATGTCTGCAACCCACTGCCACTGGTTGCCAGTTGCACTGTCTGCAAGCAGCCGGCTTCTACACTGGCTGCCAGAACTCCGAGAGGTAGGGGTTGGGAAGAGAAGGCTACAGCATCCAAACCCAGTTAGCACCACGGCCAGCCATCAAGCTTGGCCCACTAGCATGGATATCTGTGTAGCCATCCTGCAACTTCCAGCTGCAGGGGGGCCTGGGTGCTGCTTAGAAGCAATGCTTCTAGGCCAGTGAGAAACTCCTGCTGCTGCCACTGGAGAGTTAGGGCTCTGCACTCAAACCAGGATTGCCAGATTGTGCCCCCGGGGGCGCGGAGGGCAGGGACTGCCCACAGTGTGCTCACGCCACAGGTTGGAACTATCTCTGCTGCTGCCACTTTTAGAACAGTGCACTGGCAGCCTCTGGCATGTGCTGTGGCAGCAAAACCACCACTGCTGCTACTGGCCCCTTTTGCTGCCTGTGCCAGCCGGCTGTCCACCTGTCCTCACTGGGGGTGCCCGGTCACACCAGCAGAGTCACCGCATCGACCTGCTCAGGCAGCAGGAAAGAGCTGGCTTTGAGTCATAGCTTGTGCCCTGAGGTTCCCCTTTCATTTGGACCATGTATACATAACCCTGAAATTAACCTTCTCTAATGCATAGACTAGACAAGTGCTAGATGCATTATTTGTGTCTGAAAGAGATAAGGGGAGTTTAAATTTTTCTTTCTTCCCTTTTACTATTTAAATCTGAATTATGTCTGGATTTATAGCTGCTTTGGTGTTAACTTGTATGCATGTGAATCTCATAATCTTTATTTAATGATAATTTGTTCTCTCAGTATCTTTTATATTGGTGTGAAAGGGTTTTTTGTTGGCAGGATAGTTTTATTTTGCCAAAACTGGACAATCACCTGTCAAGAATTTGGCACTGTTTCCCTACATTGGAAGGAAGATTCCTAAAATCCCTTTTTACTATAAACTTTATTACGATTATATAATTTTCATTAAAGACTCAATTAAACAGGGCATAACAGGATAACACATTGATGCTAAAAATGTGAAGATTAAGTGTAGTATGTTTTTTTTTTTTCTAAGTCAATTCATTATGATAATAATAAGCATCTATAACCACAAAGCTCTCAGTTTCTATTAACAGGAATTTATCACTGCACTGTCTTCAGTATGACACTATATGACTTCAGGAAACTCTTGACAAGGGGAATGCAAGTTGCAAATAACTTCGTTGTTCTGAAAAACCCATATGAATAAACATTAAACTTTTCCATTTTCATGAGAGCACTAAATAAATCAGTGTTTAGTCCCCAAAACCTTTTGAAACATATGTCAAAACCCTTGCTTGAGGGGCCTCCCTAGGTTAAGACAACCTATGAAGCTATCTGCAGCCACTGCAGCATAAGTTCAATCCCCGGCCAGGGAGCAACCCACATGGTGCAGCAGACCTCTCCTGTCTTGCCCGCTGCTCCTTTTAGCATTATTTTTCCGTCAATCTGTCTGTTCTGTTCCTCACTCTGTCTCTAGTGAATCCTCTCACCCACCACACCTTTGGCATGTATACCCCAGTTCTTGTATGCATAAATAAATCTTTAAAAAAAAAAACTTGCTTTACTGTGTTAACTGAAGCTTAAGATCATATCATGATTCTTCTGCAAGCTTAATCAAATTCCTGTGTTAAAATAATTTATTTAAGCATGACTCAAAGCTTCAAAAGCATCACGACTTTGCCCTTCCTGTTTCAGGGTGTTATTAAGACTCATTCAAGGACTGACATGTTCTGCTTTCTGGGCATTTTGTTTTGCATATGTGAACTGTATTCATACACAGGGTTAAAAGCACAATTCACATAGTACAGAAATCAAGAGATTGGAGTTAAATCACAGTCCAGTAAGTACAAATTTACTTTGGTAAGTCCAAATTATGACTATTGTCAGAGTCAAGCAACACCAAAGAAACAAAACTATACTCATCACTACAAAAACAAAAAAAGAACCAACGCAAACTGAAAAAGTGAAAAGAAAAATTAAAATTTAACTGCCTTAAATTTATATCAGTATATTTATTTACCTACCTACCTATATATCTGTATTTTTGTTTATCTATTACAATAATCCAAGCAACAAACAGAAAAATATATGTACTTGATCCAGTGAATTTGGTTAGCAAGAAAAGGAAGAGAGAAATTGCTTAACTTTTAATCTTGCCCAATTTACTCCCACATTGATTTTTACAAAAAAATTCTGAGAAGGAGATATGAGAGAAAAAATTGATTAAACAGTAATCCTGAAATTTCTTTCACTCCTAAATTGGAATGAGGCAGATGGTTTAGTTAAGCAGAAATTGTAGGGATAGATACACAAATCTAAAACATCCAAATAATAGCAGCTACTCATAAAGCTTGAGTTTCTCCAAAAGGCATGAAAACCTTTTTAGTAAGCATTTTTGTGTGAGTGTATGTGTGTGCCTATTGGGAGGATAACTGGAGAGTGAAGGCAAAATTATCATAATCACCCAGAGCTAATTATCTCCTTCAGTAAACAGGAATTTAGCAGAAAGAAGTTAAATGAGAAAATAGATAAGGCAAAATACTCTAGGGGAGTATCAAGGCCAGGGAAATGGAGTACTCCAGGAACTCCCTGGAAGTCTTCTCTCCAGCTGGCCACTGACAATGCCATGGCTTCCACACCCTGTTGTGCCCGCCATTTTCTTCAAGGATCAGCAAATGGAGTGGGAATGGCAGAACCTGACTTTGTGAGGAGCCAAGGGAAGTGAAATATTGTGAGGAGCCCAAGGGAAGTGAAGCAAATTGCCTCTGTCAAAATGAATCTTTAGGAAACCATCAAAAAATGGGGGAAACACAAAATCTAAGGCATATGTTCCACAAGCAAGAGTTATTTTCTTGTGTGCTCAGGAACCACTGGAAAACTAGATAGAGGTAATTATCATTCTTCTTAAGAAAATCTGTTCACTACATTTCCAGATGTATAAGTAGAAATCTTGGAATAATTAAGAAAGCAATGTTGGCCCTAAAATAAATTTCAGATGAGTCAAAATTTTGTTACTTTTACCTATAACTTGAAACCATCAAATGCTCGTATTTTGAGGATACCCATTGTGTGTGTGTGTGTGTGTGTGTGTGTCAGTGGGGGTGGGGGAAGGGGGCGGTTATAGAGGTGATAGATGGAACTAAAAGATATGATTTCAATGATATAATACTAGAAAAATATTTTGATGATTTTAATAACTATGGATATTTCAGGATCATGGAATTTTAAGGAAATACCATTGGAAGTATTATCTGTCACTGAATATTCCTTTTGATGTTGAAATTCCAGTAAACTTTTAAGTTCATTAACTATATAGGACATGGGTTTCTTTCTAAAAGTGGCTGATTTTTAATAATAAATTATCACCATTAAACAAAATGATAATTCTGCCTATTACATGAGTTTCAAATGAACTACAAAATCAATTGTGAATCATTAACACCTTTAGGAAGATTTCATAGAAAACAACTAACCTCATGTGAAATAGCTATAATAACTGAATAATGACTTCACACAAATACAACTGAAAATTTCTGGGCATCAGTGGACTATACATATGTTTGATACAATCTCAACATCTCAAAGGTATAAACTTCTTGTTAATTTCTCTGAGTTTTGCTTCTCCACTATACAGAATTCATTGAAAATATTATACAATTTCTCTAACACTTTAATTCCTTTAAAAAATTTAGCTTTTTTGAAGATCATTTTATAAATTAATATAAATTATATACTCACACACATGAATAGGCACCAAAAAAAAGCAAACAGATGTTTGAGTTGAAGTACACATCTGCTGGCAAGTGAAGAAATTTTATATATGCTAAATTGCATCTGCCCTTTATAACTAAAAATGGTATTTTGCCAATTAAAATAATGATTGCCAGGACACAAAATTTCTACTTTTATAAACCCAAATATTGCATTTAATTCATATTTTGATTCGATAAAAGGAAATCTCTTACAAAAAGTATTTTGTGCATCAAAAGTGGGACTTATCTATAAAGTCATATGTGTAATGATTAATTGTAACTGTATACTATTAACAATTATTAGAAGAATTGTGTTGGGACACATTATATCATCAACTGACTACATTTATTATTATTAGCAAGCACGATACTAATTAGAATCACTTTCTAATTACATATCTGCATATTTTATATTGATATAAATAGCAGCATTATTTTGTTGACACCATGAAGAATAAAAAGGGAGTCATGATTTATTGCCAGTTGTAGCAACCTGTGAAAAATCAGTTAAGTAAAACTGAATGAGCAAACCCTAAACAATGGTACTCACATTTTAAAAAGGTGAAATAATCTAAGGGATTAACTGGGTGCTGTAAATACATTCACATAGTTGACATCTATTATGTTTGCATATTGTTGGCTTCTGGAAATAGCTGAGAATACATTTGAATTGATCAAATAATTTATTAAAGTGGCTAATGGAAATTTTAAATTGCTTTAAGTAGGCAAAAAGTACAATAGAACAGCTGATAATATACTAGAAGATATTATATACAAAAGATAGGATAGCTTTTCATAAAGTTGACAAACTTTATAGGCGTTACTTTCATTTTATTTTTAAATATATATGTGTCAGTATTTAATGGAGGATCTTAGCTGCTCTCAACATTTTAGTTGTTTCTGGCTGTTTCCTATTCACTCAACCCCTGGGTAGAGACAAGAATACTATATACGAAGTAAGAAAATTTAATTTTAAATATTAGAACAGGTACACATTTCTGTATTTGCAAAAATGATCACGTATTTTGTGTAACACTATTAGTGTTAAACTGATAGTTAAAATTAAACTAACAATGAGATACAGATACATATCTATTAAATGGTCAATATTCAGATCACTGACACAAAATGCTGGTGAGGATATAAAGTAATAGGGACTCTCACCACTGCTGTGGGAATGCAAAACAGTAAACGGAAAGACAGTTTGACAGTTTCTTATACCACTAAATATTATCTTAACATAAAATTCAGCAATTGTCCTCCTTGCTTTTACATAAAGGAGTTACAAACTTATATCCATACAAGAACTTGCGCTTGGCTGTTTATAACAATTTTATTTATAATTTCTAAAGTCTGAAAACCACCAAAGTGTGCTTCAGTAGATGAATGGTAAATAAACTGGTATATCCAGACAATGGAATATTATTCAATGGTATATAAAGAAATGAGCAATCAAGGCACTACAAGATATATAAAAAATTGACTGCATGCTACTAAGATAAAGGAGTCAATGTGATAAATATACATACTGCATGATTGCAACTATCAGGATTCAGGAGGTGGCAAAATTATGAAGATAGTTAAAAGGTCAGTGTTTAATAGGTATTAGGATGGAAGAATTTTTTGGGTTGTGAAACTATTTAGTATGATACTATAATTGTGGATACATATCATTACCAAATCCACAGAACATATACAACTAAGTGAATCCTAATGTAGGTGTAGATTTTGGGATATAATTATGCATCAATGTAGGTCCATTAATTATAACAAATATGCCATTTTAGTAAGGACTGCTGATAATGGGGAAGTCTATGCCTGTGTGAGGGTGGGCAGTGTATAGGAAATCTTTATACTTTCTGCACAATTTTGTTATGGACCTAAAACTTCTTTAACATATATTTGATTAAAAATAAAGAAAGCAAGAGTGAAAAAAAATTATACTATTTTCTCTATTTCATTTCTCCATATTTCAGTACACAGAAACATTTGTGTATGTGTGTACATTTTTATATGAAGCTTTCCATTCCATGGTATTCTTTTATTGTCTATGTTTGTAACGTCCACATTTATGATGTCAAGTTTACAGAATGGCATTGAAATATTCAATAAATACTTATTTCAGCTCCTGATGATGCTTTATGAGTGTTTTGTGATGAGAAGAAAAACACAGATGGATACCACCTGTGCCATAGAAGATGATGCCTTTGGACACATTGGAATCTTTGCTCTTGGTACATCTGGACACTTTAGTAGTTGATTAACAACTGATGGATTTAAAAATTAATAACAAGTAAGAATAGCATCACATGCAATGTTTTAAGTCAGACATTATTGTTAATTTGAAATGATGTTTACTGTAAAAGACAGAATTAAATTGGAAATGATTACAAAGGAAGACTTAGGTTAGGAATGTAGAAGGCAACCTTTCATAATGAAAGTAATTAAAATTATTTTTTAAGGGACAGAAAATACATGTTTCTCATTAAGAGAGTAGCTCTGGCTTATAGTTTAACATTGATGTATTAAATTAAGCAAATATGATCAATTATTGCTTAAAAGTATTGATATAAAATATTTTTAAACTAAAAGCATTGTTTCCTTCCTCCCTCCTCTCCTCTCTCCTTTCTTCCTTTATTTCCTCCTTCCTTCCTCTTTGGAATCCCTATTTCATGATCTCTCAAAATAAATGGATGTTTTATTACAAATTTTTATCTTGCAAGTGAAAAATATAAAACACTGAGAATAATAAACTTTGCCAAAAGTTTATTAGCAGTAAAAATGAAATTTTATTTGTAAGTGCAATTTATAAATTTATTCTACTTGCATATTTGGAATTGATAATAGCTCTTATAAAGTAATGGTTAAAGTATTATTTATTGTCTATAATTAGAATTATACCTACACTAAACATATGTAACTATTTTCCAATCTGAAAAGATAATAGAATTAATTCTTTAAAGCACTTCTTACTCTATGATTCCATTTAAATATTACCCAATAAACTAAATTAAAATTCATTATCCAAATCTGGTTATTTCAGATTTCCATAAGCTCTGTAATTACTAATAAAACCAACATCTTTGATTGTTTTAAATTCAAGTTAAAGCAATATGCCTGATAGGATTATTAAACTGCATTTTTAGAAGTGCATTTGTAGTCTGCTAAAAATAAATGATTTAAACAATACGATGGAATTATATTCCACTGACAAAAGATCATATTATAATACAGGTTGTTTAGAATTATGTTGGCTTTTAATTATCACTGTCACTACTATTACTTGTTATCAAAGACCTTTCTTCAGTTCGTTTGCTGTCAAAAGCCACATGTATCATATCAAATGGAACAAAAGCTAAATTGATTATCTTATGTTTCTATCATCTTTTACAAGGCAGCCATGATATTGAATGATTGATTTTTATTACACTAATTTAATGTAATGGCATTAAAGTTAAATAAGCACCCAGTATTAAAAACGATAATTTCTAATTGTTTCTTATTAATTTCAAGTCTATCATTTTTCTCTCTGATTGTTCAATGAAAGCCTGATCAAGACATTGAAATAATCCTTTTTCTATGCAGGCAGAGAAACATAGCAAAAAAATGCTGAGATAAGAAAGCTAGAAAGGGATTCTTCATAGAAAAACTTGGGAGAAACAGTAAGATTTTGAAGTTTAATTTTAGGTACTATGAACGAACCATATGTCTTGTCACCAGCATCTGTTAGTTGTGGTGATCAGGTTAAGTGTGTTTTCAATAAATGAAAATATTTTGAATTGCTGCTTTTTAAGTAGGTGGAGGCCATGCAATAAACTAAATATGATGTGTTTTTATTTTTCTTTAAGGATCTTGGTTGGGGATTTCGATAATTTGCAATTTATAGCCATATTAAAAAAAAACACTTAAGGGTGTTTATAGACTTTGCATTTCTTCACATTATTGAGCCTAATCGAGGGAATATTGAAGAATATTTATGTTTAAACGTGTACTTTCACTATAAACATATAATAATCAAAAAAATAGAACCATTTTCATATATTTTTGGAAAATCTATGATATTAACATTGTAGCTAAAAACACCAAGCAACACATGTGCATGGAAAAAAAAAAAAAAACAAACACTAACTATACCTACATGACAAAGATGACAACATTTTTATTTGTAAATTCCTTTACAGAGTAGTATTCCTTAAAACTAAATTTATTTTTTTATTTTTTATTTTTATAAAGATTTATTTTATCTATTTATCTATCTGTCTATCTATCTGTCTGTCTATCTATCTATCTATCTATCTATCTATCTATCTATCTATCTATCTATCTATACAAGAACCAGGGTACAGGCCAGATATGTGGGAGGGTGAGAGGATTCACCAGAGACAGAGCAGGGAACAGAACAGGCAGACTGACAAAATACACTGCTAAGGGAGCAGCAGGTGCATCAGGAGAAGTCTGTTGCACCATGTGGGACCCTCAATGGCTGGCCGGGATCCAACCAACACTGCAGAGGCTACGGACAGCTTCACAGCACAGTTTTCAACTGCCTGCGCCACCAGGGGAGGCCCATAAAAAACTAAATTTATATTTTATGATTATTACTTTGTAAGTGTAGAAGAGTAGAAGAATGCAGAAAATGTAGTTCACATAAGAGTATAATTATTTTAAGAAAACCATGAAAGAGAAACAATGTAAATGTCAGTCCTTAATTTGGGTGCAATTTTTTGAAAAAACGTATTTCCCCTAATCTCACCTGCCTGCTTTTCTCCAGATTATGAACAAAGTAGCTGAGTTTAAGTAGAAAAAACTAGAAAAGAACAAATTGGTTCCATTCTAAACCACTTATTTCAAAGATTTCTTTATTACTATCCAGACATAGTATATTCCCATATCCTATGGGGATTTCTAAAGATATTTTTAATTTGTCTTACAGATACATATATACTACATGTTTATTGGAAAGGATTAAAAATAGAAACATGCTGAAATTTACCTCTTATATGTAAGATTGTGCCATAAGATATATAGGGCAGTAGGAGACACATTCATTAAATGTACCAATCCAATGGATTCAAATTACAAATTGTAAGTTTATTAGAGGGACTAAAAACCATGAAAAAGGTGGACTTGTCCTTCTTGGCATTGTCAGGAGAAAAATCGAGGGAATTGAATGGTTTGTATATGAAAATGAGGTGCTAAGTAGTGAAGGGGTCAGCCTGCAAACAGACTCTGAAAAGTGAGAACATGTTCTGAAACAAAGCTTCAGAGGAACCCTC
Source organism: Talpa europaea (assembly GCF_964194135.1). Classification (NCBI taxonomy): domain Eukaryota; kingdom Metazoa; phylum Chordata; class Mammalia; order Eulipotyphla; family Talpidae; genus Talpa; species Talpa europaea. The sequence continues at coordinate 108,791,388 of NC_140072.1, read as the reverse complement.
CCTCTTTCAAGGTGTAAGTGGGGAGAGGACTATGAAATGCTTGCTCCTGATGCATTCCTTCCTCTGGCTTTTCAGGCCAATTAGATAGTTTATTCCTGAGCATTGCCAAGCTCCACAAAATCCACTACATTTGGGGCCTCCCTGGCAGCGCAAGGGGTTAAGTTTCAGCACTATGAAGCTATTGGCAGGCACTGCAGCATAAGTTCGATCCTTATCCAGGAAACTAACTCACAGGGCACAGCAGACCTGTCCTGTTTCACCTGCTGCTTCCCTCAGCAGTATATTTCAGTAGATCTGCCTGTTCTGTTCCCCACTCTGTCTCTGGTGAATCATCTCATCACCCCTCTCCCCACACTTCTAGCCTACACTCCAGTTTTTGTATGCACAAATGAAATAAAAACATAAATCTTAAAAAAAAAAAACCCACTAAATTTGGAGAATATCTAGTGTGCGTTCTTTATGCGTTCCCCCAATGTCTGCTTGTTTTATCTGACTCTCTTGTGCCTTTGGTTTGAATTTGAAATTTTACCCTTAGAATTTATCACTTTTTACTTAAAGAAAGTAAGTACAAGTGTTTATATATATGGAATCATATATATAACACTTATAAAATATTTACATATATTTAATTTTATGTATTTATCATATTGTTATATTTTATAAAAAATATGTATATATGTGTAACATTTTCTCTCTTTCTTTGGCTTTCTCTTCTAGTACCTATAAATAACTGGGCTCAAATTCAGATCTGAGAATACATAGTAATCACCAACAATACATAATTTTATTTTGTGTTTATAATAATAAATTAGAATGTCTTCCTGCTACTTGAATCACATAAAATTAATTATTAACTGATAATTTTTTTCAGGAGGTTAAATATATTAATTTCTGAAGTAAATGGAATAGATAGGAAGTGGAATGTGAAAATAAAATAAGAATAAATCTTCAAGTGATTAGCAAAGTGCTCTTTGCCAAGAAGCAGTTCACTGTTTTTAATTTTTCTTCTTAACAGATTTTTAAATTCTTTATTACAATTATTCAGTCAAATATGTAAGTATTTAGTTAAAAGGGGTTCACAAATGCATGAATAGCTGAATGCTTTGTTTTTCTGCTTCTGAGACTTGAGTTTGCTTCTGTGTATTTCATGCTTTTTTTGTATATATGCAAAAGTTAAGTTTTTGGTTTATATTTAGAGATTTTTCACACACTCCAGAAGAAATGCAAGATAAACCTAAACAGACCAATAAACTGAAAAAACATGTTTACTTATGTTCCAGATTTCTGACCCTAATTTTATATAAGAGAATCAATGCAAATGTAGTTTAAATTCTAGGAAAAATTACCTGTAAATCTATTTTTCTATTTTATTTTGAGTACTCAAAATATTTCAGTGTTTATATATTCATCAATAATGACATAGTGATAGAATATCCAATAGAAGACCTCAGAAATGATTTAGTCTACTAATATATTCTTGCTTTCAATGAAGGAATTATATGAGCTATGTTTACTTTGTAATAAAATGCCACAGTTCTATGTTTAAAACAAGATTAAGATTCCATATTATAGAAGCTTGGACATGTCCTGGCTGGATCCTCTGCTCAGAGTCTTGACAAGGCTTCAGTCAAGATGGCACCTAAGACTGCAGTCTCATTTGATGCTTAGAATATTCTTCATTGGCTATTGTAAGTTCCTTGAAGTTGTAAGACTGAGGCCCTCAGCTTCTAGAGACATGTCACATGGACTCCTTGCAGTGAGGCAGTTTGTTGTTTCAGGTTCAAGAGGAGTGTTTACTTTTGCTTCCTGCCTTTATGTCCAGTGTCTCTATTGTTTCTAATTACATAACAACCACAACCAGAAATAATCTGTTGATTGATTCAAAGTCATAATGAGAGATCTTAATTACATCTATAAATCCCATTTAACTTCGACATATAATGCAATTTAAGCAAGGGAGTGATATGCCATTATATTCAAAAGTTCCATTTACATTCAATAAGAGGAAATGACATAGGCAACATACATCAGGGGGCCAATATTTTGTGGCCTGCTAGAATTCTGACTACCATATGAGTTTAAAAGAAATTCCTAAAGCAATATATTTAAGATAATTAGTTGGGGATGGTAAGTGTGCAAAACCAAAGTGCTTATTTTATGAATAATACAATGTTTGTTTCAAGAATCTATTAGTCAATTAGACAGTCAACATTTCTTTTAATGTGAAAAGATATGAAGTACCTCCAGTAGGTAAAGTAAATTCCAGGTTTAGAGAAAAGGAACAAAATTAAATCAAAACACTGCTTTCTCTGTTATTTCCTAAGGATCTTTAAAAATTCTACATGCATAATAAAGTATTTATTGACTACAGTTGGGATTAAGAACAATTTGAAAGCTATGATTTAATGTTGCCAAATTCTGTGTTTCACTACTTAGTTCTGTACTAAATAGTAAGTAATATAGTCTGTAGTTTTTTGATTTATCATTACTATTACCAAATTAAGTTTGTGTTGCATAAAAGTGTACTTGAATCTGTTTGAAGGACAATTTAGGACCTGGTCATGTTTCTTACAACATTTAATTATTTGAACAATCAATTTATATGAGTACTATATATATATATATATATATATATATACTAAGAATAAACTTTTAAAGTTTGGGAAAGATTAGTGAAGATAAATTTTATCACTTTTGTTTGTTTTTCTCAATGATGTCTGATAAGTGGAAGATATAAATGGAAAATTATGATACAGAACTCATCTCTAGTAATTTCACGCCATAGTAAAAAGACCACTGCCAGGTTCTCTTTAAGTAAATCAGACATTTAGGGGCATCACTATAATTATATGTTCCTTAATGTTAACTGTATTCAGTATCTATTTTTCAATTAACTAGATGGAATTTTGTCTTCCCATATTTAACATGCATATGGTGCATACTGCTCTGTGAAACTTAAATCCTTCAGTTTTGCTTTACATGATTAACATTTCACCCAGCTTAATCTGTATATTTGATTTTAAACTTCTGGGATTGTCTGTGATGCATGCTTTGAATGAAAAAAATAACAGCCTCAACTCTGAGGAGATGATTTTGTTATGGTCTTACTAGCAGAACAGATCCATCTGCTCTCAATTTCTTGCACTTTACCATTCACTTGTATATGTGTATGTGTGTTTCATTCACATTTTGGCTTCTGCAGAAAGCTTCGGTTGCCTTTCAAGCACAATAAGAAATGCTGTCAGTTTATTCATCTGTTCCTTCATGCAGTGGATTGAGAAGGAGGACGGAAAAAGTAACCATAAATTTCTATTTCTGAAAACTTCCTACAACTGCATTGAATGAGACAAAATTAACAAGCATAAAGACAGCTCCAAGTGCGGTACATTTTTTTTTGGGGGGGATTTAATGATCATATCATATGATACTTAAGATATTATCTTACCCATCAAAATTTCAAATAGTTAACAAATCTGCTTGTCTTGGCATTTATTCTTTATTTCTTCTTTTAAACATTCTATTCATTATTATCGGTTGCTAAAATAGTCTATGCACTTTTTAAGCAAGAAAAATCCTAAATAAACAGACTTTTAATTTAATTTCTAATATTCCATCTGTGAACTGTGTAATATAGTTCATGCTTTCTATGGTAAACCTTTGGCAATTCTTAGAGGAAAATAATATTTCCTCTATAAATTTCTTCCCTCATCCAGTTGCTAGTTCCTTTTGAGGGTATGGCTTATATTATCAACCTATATCCTTACAAAAAGTATGAAATAACTTTTCACTACCTTGAAAAACAATATATAGTCTTATAACTTCTGATGCTGGTGATCAACTGTTAATTTTATGACATCCATTTAAGAGATTTTCAGTTTCTTCTGAACCAAGACCACCTACAGATATATACATACACATACATACACATATGTAAGGTGTGGAGTTATAAAACAAAGCTCAGTGAAAAGATGTTTGGCATCATCAGCCATTAGGGACATGAAAATTAAAATTGAAATTAGGTTTTACTATATACCTATAAAAAGGCAAATATAAAAAAAATTGTGATAATAAAAATGCAACTAATTGTGGAAAAAAACCTGATCACTCACTCATTAATTGTGGAAATGAAAACAAAAAAATAAAACACTCTGAAATGCAGTCTGGTAGTTTTTTAAAAACTGAAAGTGCACTTGTCATATGATTCAGGAATTGCACCCTTAAATATTTATCCCAGAGAAGCTGAATGTTCACGTAAAAACCGGTACTCAAATATATATAACTCACAACCTCAAGTTGAAAGCAACCCAGGTGTCCTCCAAATGGCAAAAAAAAATTGGACATATCTACATATGTCATATACATATGCATCCAAGGAAAATGACTAAGCAATCAAAAAGGATTGATATATTCTACAATCTGAATGGATCTCCAGGTAATTATACTGAGTAAGAAAAAGCAAATCACCAAAGGTTAAACACCAATGTTTCCTTTTATACAGCATTCTTTAAAAAAAACAAGAGAGGAAATGCAGATTGACATTTGCCAGGAGTTAAATATTGGAGAGTGAAGGAAGTACATCTGAGTATAAAGACATAACACAAGGGATTCTTGTGATAACAGAACAGTCTTGTATTTTTGTGATTTTTACATCAATCTACATACATGACAAAATTGTACTAAGCACATACACATATACACAGATAAGAGCATGTAAAAACTGATGAGTTGTGAATAAGTTCTGTGAAACTAGTATCAATGACCTGGTGGTTTTATTGACACAATGCAAGATGGTACCATTCAGGGACTGTGGGTGAACAGTGGAGGGTGCCTACCTGCACACTTTCTGAACTTCCTAGGAATGCATAATTCCAAAAGTTAACAAGAACATGTGCAAGACCAATACATTTTAAATTCCAAAGATTTCAATCTAGGAGGTGAGAAAGTTACTAAGAACAGATATTACAATGAAGTGTGAAAGTACTAAGAAATGATATTATAGAAGATTTTGATAGAATTAATTAAATTATCAATAAGATTAAGAATGAAGTTGAAATGAGTGACAAATACAGAGCAAAATTTAAAGGTAATTTTTCTTTACATGTATAATTAACAAAATATGTTTTGAATCCAACCCCCTGGCCAGGTGACACAGTGGATTTGCCTTCTGGTTAATGTTATTTTTCCCTAATACATTCTACTGAAAGATTGGCTGATGAGTTTAGTCTCCAGAAGAAGATAATGTGGCATCAATTAAGCAATACCATGGCGGGGACAAAAGAAGTGATGGATAGAGAAAGCATGTTTGAAGAGGAAATATTATGTCCAACTTTACATGAAGAGAGAAAGGAACCAATGAGTGAAAAAAATAGAGACAAAATGTCAGTATACTGATTTTCTCCACTGAATGATCACAACCCTGCTTGAAGGGCAATTAAAACAACCACTAGGTTTAAGAATATTCCTGGTCTATCTTACAGCTTGTCTTGCTTTTCTCAAAATGTAGTTTGGAAAAATTCTCTTTTTTACGCAAACAGTACTCCTGCACTAGAACTACATGGGTCCTCATGTTTTGGAATAGAAGTTGATAAGGCATGGTAGTGGAACAAAAAAAATTGAAACATACTCTCAAAAAGACAGTAATAGGTCCTAAAAAGTCTGGAGTTAATGTCAAAAAATATTACATGAGGGCCTCCCTGGTGGTGCAGGGGTTAAGTCTCAGCACTATTGCCTCCACAGCATGAGTTCAATCCCAGCCAGAGAGTTAACCCACATGGCACAGCAGACCTTTCCTGTCTCGCCTGCTGCTCCCCTCAGCAGTGTATTTCAGTCCATCAACCTGTTCTGCTCCCCACTCTGTCTCTGCTGAATCCTCTTGCCTCAGCACCTCTCGGCACTCCCCAGTTCTTATAGGAATAAATAAATAAAAGTAAATCTTTGAAAAAAAAAAAAAGTACTACATGAAGCCTTTGAGAGAGAGGCTATGTGAATAACAACTATCACCAGAATGAATTGTGCTTGAAATTAAGAACGAGCAGCAAAGCCCAGCTGCACTTCAGCAAGTTAGAGCTCCTGATGGTACAGAAGAGATAAGGAGCTCTCATCATAGGTGAATAACAATTTAGAAGTCATTGTTATGAACTGAAGTGTGCCCCACCAAAATTCATATCAAATGCCTACTTGCCAATGTGACTGTTAAATAGGATTTGGGGTGGGACCACAATCCTGTGGAACTGACATTCTTATATGAAGAGAGACATCAGAAGTCCTTTCTCTACTCCCTTCTCTCCTGTCATCTACAAAGAGGAAGGTCAGTGAAGGCACAGTGCAAAGGTAAGCATCTATGAGACAGGGAGAGAAATCTCACCAGAAACCAACCCTGACAAGCACTTTGATCTTAGCTTTCTAGTTCCAGAACTGTGAAAAAATTATTATTATTATTATTATTTTGTTTAGGCCACCCAATATGTGGTATTTTGTTATGGCAGCCCTAGGAGAATGATTCACCCTGTATCTCCAAAAATTGCTAAATGTACCCTGCAACTTATATTATAAAAGAGAAGAGAGTCTGATGCACAGAATTCTGAATTCTGAACATTGAATTGATGAATTTTTAACATAAATAAGTCTGATTTGATGCAAAATGAACTTTAACTTGAAAAAAAAAGTTTTCCTGCAGACATAAGTATAAAAGGGGTTAACAGAAATATAAAGATGAGCAACAGATGATATACAAATAAATGGCATAATTCAGTGGCAAATTTTCACTTTAAGTCCCACCACCAACTTTCTACAATTATGTGCAAGAAAAAAAAAAAAGTTACCTCAAGAGAATGAAAATATTCACACCACAGATTTAGTAAAAGTGTAACAAAATGTCTACAGTAGAAATTTGACACATACTTGCTATTTAATGATGAGTATTTGTTTGTGATTTTGGTATGTTATACTTCAGTACAAGTTTATGAATTGGTACTACCTCTTAATCTCATCCTATTTTTGAGTCTCGCTCCCTTGTAAGTGTTTGCATTTATATCATAGCGTGATACCAAAAAACAGGACAATGTAATAAGTCCCAACATTTTCATTTATACTTACCAACAATTATGCTTTATGTTAACATAATGAATAGAATGGTGTTCTTTAGCACCATCTAGCTTACTTTACAAGCAACTCGCAGTAGTTAAATTTATCTTTTGTTAACAATTGGATAATAACTTTAGATATTATAGTTATGGAGGTCTATGAACACAGGTCAAGATGACAAAGTATTAATGCCATTAAAAAATACTGTATGCAAACTGCTGCTTTCTCATATCATTAAGTGATTTGGCTTTCAGTGTTGTGATAATGTCTTAAGAAATAATTTTCTTTGTGCTAATTGCCAGAAATACTTCATCCCACTTAATTCCTCTTCAGTTGCTAATACTATTTAGAATTAATGTATAATTTATTAACATAGATTGAGAGCACATTTAAAAATTATTAATGTTCAAGATCTTTGTATTGTGAAATATTTGTTATTGGCATTAACCTAATAGAAAGAGCTAAATCATACAGAGTAGGGAAACAAAATTTAACATGACGATCTATGTTTAATTGATTAAATCACAGGAAAATAAAATCTACTGTTTAAAAATTTCTTCCAGAAGGAAGCATTTTGATCGATTTCTAATTGCTGGTAATTCTAGTATTTCCTAGTAGTTTGCATTTCTATTCTAATATTTCAATTTTGCTATTCTGCTTGTGGTCCTTACTTTTCATGTCATTTTATAATAGCTGAATGTTTTTATCTAATGTGTGCCTCATTTCAGCCAAGCAAAGCTATTTAGGAGAAACCATGGAATTCTGAGAAATGCAAGATATGCATTGGTGTAATGTTTTGTATACGAACCCTTGATAATTACTAGCTAGAAAAACATTAAAGCAATAGGAATGTTGAACCAATTAAGGTTTTAATAAGTTAATATGAATATTTTCAAATATTAAATATTTTGATATACTTTAGTTATGAGCATATAATTTGGTGACCTTATTATAGGTAAATATACAAAACATATTTAAGAATAATTTATCCATCTTAGATGGTATTTTGTTTGAGTACAGTTTCAAAGAGTTTATTTTTGTTGTTAGATTTTTTTGAAGTTTCAGGTGTACAGCTTATATTTGAATGTCTATATATACTACACTAGGATCACCACCAAAAGTCTAATTTCCATCCAACACCATATATCTGACATTCTTTACCCATTTACCTACCTCCCCTTTTCTTACCCTCTGGTGAGTACCATTCTATTGACCGAATCTCAGGGTATGTTTTCATTTTGTTTTGTTTTGTTTGCTTGCTTGGTTTATCTTCAAACATGAATGAAATGATACAACATTTACTTTCTCTGTGTGACTTATTTCACTTAGCATAATCCCCTTAGTACCATCCATGCTGTCACAAACGACAAAACTCAACCAAAACAAACTCTAGAAATATGACTGCAGAATTTAGGCTACTAGAAGGGAAGCAGGGTGGGTATGGAAATTAAGAGGTCAGGAGATCCAAAGGTCTTTGGTAAAGGACACTCTGTGCTTTGATGATGGGATGAGGTGGTGATATGAATCTAAGGAGGTGTGAACCTATTCCCATAAACCTTATAGTGTTGAAAATCAAGGTTACTGCAATAAAAGTAATGACATTGTGCATAAGAAGAAGCATAATTTTAGACATATGGTTGGGCTAGACCACAAAAGGTTTCCATAAGGCAGGAGAAGATGTTTCAGCCATTATTTTCTTCTCTCCTTTTCTTCCCTTTCTTCCTTCTTGTGTTTTTTTTTTTTTTTTTTTTCCTTCTTTATGCCATTAGTGCCAGCGCGACTTAACAGTGCTTTTATTAAGGTGGAAATAAGACCTATGTAAGGGCATGGGCAAAATGTGCATGCTTGGAGATAATAAAAGTGAGATTTTCTAATTGATTAGTTAGTTTTGGAGAGTGTAGTTGATAAAAAAAAATGAGTATCTAAAGAAACAATTAGTTTATCCTTCACGATTGTATGCTAGTTTTTCTTATTAATAGAATACTGTGTTGCCTTTCACAAAATTGAAAAATTGGTAGAGATATAATTTAAAAGACAGCATCAGATTTTCTGGTTTTTCAGTTTTGAGATGTTTGCTTCATTGAGGTAAAAAGTAAATAATTAGCAGTATGTGTGTAGCATTTGTACTAGAAATCATATCAGAAAAAATAGCTTTTGGAATCATCTGCATCTATGTGGATTTTTTTCCTTAGAAATAAGCCAATAGTGCTATGAAAATAGTTTCAATCACTGTTTTTATATGAAGTATGAATAAAGTCTATTCTTTCAGTTTTTCCATTTAAAAATAACATTAATTATAAGCTATTTTAAAACAAAGGAAGAAAAAGCAATAGAGCCAACAGAAATGAACATAGCAATTAGCATTTTTATTTATTTATAGATTTTTCAATGTAGAAAACAAATTATAAAGGTGAAAATGTTTAATATATAACATCATCAAAGCTAAAATATTACCAATGTTTTCTTTAATTTGAAAGTTATATTTGCTTTACTTCTAATACCAGTTCTACTAGGAACACATCCTTACCACATTTACTACTTCCAAAATCCCTGTTTTCCATTATACTTTCTTTACAGTACTTTAGACTCAACAACCAGGTAAATGATAGTAGCAGAAGTGAAACTGGATAATGTTTAGCTAGATTCAGTGTACAGGAAAAATATCACACAGAGCAATGTGCTTCCAATCTGCTCCTCCTACCCAAACATTTCAAGTTTTCCTTCCATCTCTATTTGAATGCAGTGATTCTTCTGTACTTAATTTAACTGACACTATTTTGCTGATCGCCAGCTTCCATATTTCCCCACATTACCCTCCTAGCATCTGCCTTTTTCATTCTTCGATCATTGCCTATAAGATTAAAAAGTTTTTGTTCTGGAGCAAAGCCTTATTTTTTACCCCCTGCTCTGCCAACCTGGAAACAGCTCCAGATTCTTATATCATATTTATACAGAATGCCAAATCCTGTTCTCTTAATTGTCTCAGCTGGGGAGCCAAGAGTGCATAAAACAGTTGGTGGGGAGTGTGTATATAGAAACTGTGTAGGGCAGACTTTGTGACAAAATGCAATGCTGTATTAAGAATTTTTACAGTTAGGGGTTCTTCCCTCTGGAGCAAACCAATACAACTGGTTCTGTTATAACCCATTTACTGTATACAACTATCTTCCATAAGGTAGCCTCTCAAACCTTAAAGTCATGGAGGCAGAGCTATGGCTATAAAGATGTGCCTGACACAGGGCAAGCAACTTATTTTAATAAGCAACTGAAAAAAAAAACACAAAAAACATTTAGGAAATGGAGAATTTGTAACTCTGCTCTTCAAACTCAGTGAGAATGCTGCTATGTTTTGCAGTTCACATAAAAATTCAGGTGCTATTTTGATCATTTGTACATGTGTATTTAGTTTATAATGAAATCTTTCGTTTTGAGGCTCTTTCTGTTTTTAAACCTGTGAATTAATTTAGATAACTTTCAAGTTTAATTCCAGGAAAAAAAAATTATGAGTTTGAATACTGTCTTTGTTCTCATATTTTGTCTTAAAGAATAAAAGGTCGTATTTACTTTGTTGTTCCTGAAATGTTTTTATTCATGATGCAATACCCATCCATATATACTTTCTATTGATTTCAAATTAGATCCAAAACTTTGATGAGTCATGTGGGACATCAAACAGGGGGTATGAAATTATTGGCTTAGTGTCATATTCTTTATTTGTAAGAAACATAATAATAATCATACTTAACATTTTTCTAAATTTATAATATCTTGCTAATGTTACTTTAAAGTGATGCTAAATCCCAGAGTATAAAAGTTGTATACTGATGAGCTATAAGCAAAATGTGACAGAAACATTTTTGAATATAAATTTATCTCCATTTTCTAGAAGAAAAATTGATTAAAATGAATAATGTGTAAATTGTTAAGGAATTTAAATTCAATTTTTTAAGGAATTTAATTACATTGGAGAAAGTAAATAGTTAAAGTTGATCTTCTGCTATATAATAGAAATTTTATATCTTGGTTTTATGCTTCTGGACTATTAGAGCGTTGACATTAGGATTTCATGACTTTCTGATCAGAGATAAAAGTAGTTTGTAATATAAGCAATGTAACAATTAAGCATAACTATGTCATTTATTCATGCATTAAATGTATTTATAGTCTATGATGTGCCACCCACTGCTGATATTGCAAGGGTAATTTGCTAAGCCAACATACACATAGATAAAATTTACATATATATATACTATATGGCATAATTTACAAATTGAATGAATTGGCTGAAAGAAATAAAATTGCTTAAACTCAGTATAACAAAATGTACAAAACAGAGGAACAAAGAATACATTTTATAATTTGCTAAGAAACTGACATTCAGGAAAGAGGGAAAAAAATATCAGTAGAGAATAATATGAACAGAAAAAATGACTACAGCCAAGTTCTTTCACTTTTCGTGACAAATTCATTTGATTTTGATTTGCATGGAAAGTGCACATCCATCAATTTGCTTTACTCAGAGTTGGTTCTGAGGGGGATTTTGCTACACTGTTCTGGAAATTAGTTTTCAGAGTTGCATATACTAGGATGGGAATCCTAGAATTTGTTTTTAAGTAAATGCCTTTGAGATGATAAAGAAATACAAAATACACAGCAACAAAAAGTTATTTTCAATCAAATAAAATTGTTTTTCATTTATTTTATTTCTCTACTTAATAATAAAATAGTTTATATTTTCACCAGAATCTTTATTATATCAGCCCAGATTTTTCTATTTCTCATGGGAGATTAGCCATTTTCCTATGCTATACATTGGGGAAATAATAAAGAGAAGTGAAAAAATTAGTACTTATAAGATGCGATGGTTCTAGCTGATAGGAGCTCAAGTGAATTGCTTCTCCCTTGTATTTCTCAAAGGAAACATGAATTTTGGACGTTTATTCATTTCTAATCTACAAGATATATGTGATCATGAATACTGAAGGATGACATGAATGTTAGCACATATAAAAAGAACAAGCATGTCAGAACATTCAGCTATAAATAACAATGATAATACTCACGAGAAATTATAAATAAAATGATAAAATTTAATACTTTAATGTTTATAAATTTTAAATAGTTATGAGTATAAAAAGTTATTATGAGGACACTAAAAATGAGCTGTTTTAATTAATAATTGAACTTATAAGGAATAATCTTCAAGTGAATTTAAGGTAAAATGAGAAAAATTGTGGTGGAGAACTTTTTAACAAAAAGAGCTCTGCTTCAACTTTAAAGGGAACTGGTAATCAAATGAAATCTTTCCTGTTTCCTGCTAACAGAGTCACAGGTCTGGTGCAGTAAATAATGCAAAGTAAATGTAAACAACAAGTTTTGCCTCTCTAAGGCCTATCTAGATGAGATTACCTAAAGGCGGTTACATTTTAACAAGGCCAGACAGCCACCAGGCTGATGGATCTCCCCGTGCATCCTTGAAAACCTGTCTTTTGTCACAAACTTTTGTGCTTATTGACTGATATTATCAATGTAAGATGGTTATGTATAAAAGTAACCCTTTTTCCCTAGATGGGTGCTCAGACCTTATGTCTGAGCAGGTCCCAGGTCTGGGACCTCATGCATGAGTAATAAAGCTTCTCCTGACCTCATCATTCCTGAAGTACTGCTTGTTCTTTCCCTGCCTGGGTAAAAGGCTAAAATTTATTTCTGCAACAAACTAAGGTAAGGATACTTTAAAATAATCTTTCATCATCATCATCATCATATTTTGCCTCTCTTTTTCTCTTTGTAAATATAGTCAATTAACTCAACATAGTAGTTTCGTAAGTTATAGATTAAGTGTAAGACAACACATAGATAGATAACATTTACAACTAAAACATACTGACATTAAATGGGGTGTATTTTAAAATGTTTGTTGATTCCATAAATTATTACATTTACCTCTATTTTTTTCTCATTTCTTTAAATGATTCTCTTTAATAGTGTTTGATAAAATGGCACAAACAATAAGGTCTAGTGTGTCTACAAAGCATAAGGTTGAAAGCAAAAATGAAAGCATAAATAAAATGAATAACTTTAGGTAGACCATCAGCAAGTTAATAACAGTAGTTCCACATTTGAAATACTGAGAAACCATAAAAATTCCCTCCATACAATTTATGGTAAAAGTATCAGCTTAAATGTAACAATGTTATAAATAATAATAAAAAATCTGTCTATGCATTTAAACGATAGCTTTTCTATATAAAACTCACACATGCAAGAGAGATGGAAGATGGTATGAGAGTAAAGTCCCATCTGAGCTCCAAGGAGAAAAAAACCAAGAAGGCCAGATAGGCACTGAATCTGGAGACCTCTATGACTGGGTTGTTAAACTGATGTTCTTCAAAATTGCCAGGGACAAACTGACTGAGCACCACAGAAGAGATGTGGAAAAAAATGTTATCTCAGGAAAACAAAGAGTGAGAAGAAGGAGCAACAGCTAATGAAACTGTGGTTCATACCTGTGCCCAAGGAAAGCAAAGCTGAGTGCTGAGGATCTAACCATAGGACAAACAATCCTGAGTGCTGTGACCAAGCAGATAGAGAGGGAACCGAAAGAGGAGAAAACAAAGTTCAAGAAGGTATGGCTCACTCTGTCAGTTCCTTCGGAATAGGTGGATATGGGTTGATTGATACTGGACCAAACTGATAAGGCTGTATTAGAGCACACCAGGGAGGCACGAGGGGGCTAGCACATATAGAGCCAATACACACATCTGAATTCTGGAGAAAAAGGTCAGCAGCACAGATGCAGGCACAAGCCAGGCCAGCACTAAATAGCACCCCATTAAAGACAGACCCCTCAAGGCCCCCTCCACTCACCAATTACCCAGTTACACAATAACTATCCCTGTCATACAGCGCCATCTACTGGAAAAGTGGAAGCTCTGCAACTTTAATTTTCGGAAAGTAATTAATGGGTAAAAAAGGTCACAAATGGCAATCAGTGCCCCAAAGGAAATTCTATACCATAGAGAGAGAAGAAATTTCCAGACACCAAACATAAGGCATGGAAGATTTTTTTTATCCTGTTACATACAGAATTCGAAATTGCCATAATAAATGAATTACAAGAAATGGAAGAAAACATACTAACTGAAGTCTCAAGGAATAAAATGAACAGAAAATTGAAATTGAAGCTTTAAACAAAAAATAAGGAAGTTTCAGATTGTAAAAAGATTAATAGAGGGTATAATTTTTTTTAGAGAAAGCTATGGGAGTGTAATAAATTAATTGCTATACCAACTCAATGACCTTTAGGGTGATAATACACAAATAATTCAGGTAGAATAAGAAAGAGAGATACAAAGAGAAAATGCAAAAACACTTTAAGAATTATCTGATTCCATGAGGAAATGCAATATAAGAGTAATGGATATCCCAGAAAGAAAAAAAGAGAGAGAGAGATAGAGAGAGAGAGAGAAAGAAGGGAACAGATAATTTATTTAAAGAAATAATACAGAATAATTTCCCAAACTTGGAGAAGGGAGTACAATGCAAATACATGAAGATATAAGAACATCGTAGTACCTTAACAAAATGATATCAACACCAAGACATATAGTAAGGAAATTTACAAGTTTTCAAGGCAAAGATAGAACACTGAAGCTGGCTACAGGCAAAAACAAATAACTTATAAAGGAATCTCAATCAGCCTACATCTCACTTCTCTGAAGAAACATTAAAACAAGGAGAGAATGGGACAATGTGATCAAAATACTTAGAGATGAAAACTGCCAGCCAAGATTACTCTATCCTGTTAGGCTCTCCTTTAGATAAGATGAAGAAATTAAGGCTTTATCAAACAGAAGTTGAAGTTTGCAATCATTAGACACCAGCGCCCCCAAGAAATCTTGGATTTCTTTCTTATTTAAATATAAGAGAAGAATATTCACAAAGAACTGAACAATGAAATAAAAATAATCACAAAATTAAGTACAAAATGGCATTTGTAGAACTTCATACACCAACAATCATTCTAAATGTAAAGAGAGTGAACTCACCAATTAAAAGACAGAGTATCTGGCTGAATTGAAAATCAGAATCCAACTTTCTGCTGTCTCTAGGAAATACACGTGAGCTCTAAAGATAAACAAAGTTTCAGAGTAATGGGTTGGAAAACAATCCTACAAACAAATGTATACAAAGAAAGGCAGAGACAGTCATATATCTACTTTATCTAATATAAGCAATGAACAATATATAATAATTAAGGAAGTAATACATCAGGAAATATGTTTGATGGAGGACTTCAACACCTCACTTTTGCCAATGTTAGATCAATAGACAAGAAAGAAATAAGGACACAGTGTCTTAAACAAAGAATTAGAACACATGGGATTATTCAATATTTTCAGGGCACTGCACCCCCAATTAGCTAAATACACTCTCTTCTCAAGTGTAACTGGGTCATTCGCCTATATTGACCACATATTGTTTCACCAGACAAATAACAAATTCATGAAGAATGAAATCAACCATGCATGTTCTATGATCATAAAGTCATCTAACTCAGAATCAAACACAAAATTAAAAGCAGAAAAAAACCTCTAATATGTGGAAACTGAACAACATACTACAATGGTCTTTCATAAGAGAAAACATTAAAAATATACTTTAAGACAAAAGACAATGAGGACATAATCTTCTACAACTTAAGGGACATAGTAAGAGCAGTGCCGCGGACCAGCCCAGCAGTGGCGGGAGATTGAGACAATCTCAGGGTTGAATGTGAATGAGCAAAAGGTGATCGAAGGAATTAGGGCGAGGGACAAGAAAGAATGACACACAGACACACTCAAGGGAGAGTGAAAATCTGAGTGCAATTTATTGAAAGCAATCTTTTCTTTTTATACATTTTTACAGTAATTACTTCATTGTGTTTTGCACAGTGTCTGGTTAATCATTTACCAAGGCATAAGTGCATATTGTGTCATATATCATTACATCTTGCTTATTATCTATCAAGAAATCAAGTGCAAATCAAGAACATTTCTTACTCTAATCTCCATACTGGAGGTTCACTCTAGCACATTTGCATTATGATTACATTGTTATTATTATTTTAGTATTATATTTTTCATATACTATTATTTATTCTTATACCTTTGTTTGGCTATATTATTTACTAAGTAATAGAATCAGTTTCCATGGCTGCATTCCTTTACTATGATCCTTGTTACTGGCAATGAGTAACAACATATTTTGGTGGTGCCTTAACAACGCCCAGGCCTAATTGTTCCAGTTATTCGTCATGGCTGAAAAGGTGGGAACCAAATTCCCCTCGGGGACTGCGTCTGTCTTAGGTTGTCAGAATTCACTTCCTGATCTTACCCGTCATTGACTGTCCAGTCCAGCGCACAGGGGCAGGGGGCTTATTATGCCACACTAGCACAGCCACCCAATTAATGCGAGATTGTGGCAATTGTCACATTGCTCTCAGGAGCCGCCACAGAGCAGTACAAAGAAAGAAATACATAGCAATATAGTCCGACATCAAGAAACAAGAACTCGAATAATCTTATCTTCCAACTTAGGGAAATAGAAAAAAAAGAACAAACAAAGGCAAAAGTCAGTAGAAGAAAATAAAATATTAGAGTAGAAAAAAAGGAAACATAAAAAAGACAAAAGATTAATCAAACTGCTTATTCTTGTAAAACATTTAAAAAATAGACAAACTTCTAGTTAGGATCATAATAAGGAGGGGGAAAACTCAAATAGTATCAGAAATGAAAGAAGAGAAGGTTAAACAAACTCAGACATTCAGAGAACTATAAGAAATTACTATGAACATGTGTATGCTAGTAAGCTGAATAGCTTAAAAAGGATGGGCACATTCTTAGAAGTATGCAACAATTCCAGACTGAATCAGGAAGAAGTAGAAAACACGAACAGAGTAATTAGGCAAGCCAAGGATATGAAAGGAATATAAATTGTGAAAAGAAGTAAAGCTGTCACTATTTGCATATGATAAGATAATATACACAGAGAACCGTAAAGACTCCACTAAAAAACTAATTGCAACAATATATCAGGTCAGGATACAAAAAGTGTGAGAATCCAAAATCAATACGCAAAAATCACTTGCCTTTCTCTATGCAAAAATAAATAAATAAATAAATAAATAAGTTAGAAGAAAAAGAAATTAAGAAAACAATTCCATCAAAAAGAATAAAATACCTATATATAAACTTTAAAAAGGAGGCAAAGGACCAATGCAAACAAAACATTAAGAAATCATTAAAAGAAATGGAATAAGACATAAAGAAATGGAAAGATATTCCCTGCTCATAGATTGGAAGAATTAACATAGTCAAAATGGTCATCTCACCAAAAGCAATATATAGATTTAATGCAATCCCTATCAAAGTTTCAATGGCATTTTTCAACTAAATAGGACAAACATTACTGAAATCCACATGGAACCACAAAAGACCCCCAAATAGCCTAAGCTCTCCCAAGAAAAAGGTGGACCAATGGTGGTATCACACTCCTTAACTTCAAACTATACTGTAAATCTGTAATAATCAAAAGTATGCTACTTGAACAAAAACAGGCACACAAATCAACGGGATAGACTTCAGAGTCCAGATATAAATCCACACATGTGGACAACGATCTATGACAAAGGAGCCAAGAATATACACTGGAACAAAGAAAGTCTCTTAAATAAATAGTGTGAAAGTCAGAGCTGGATAGTCACATGCAAAAGAAGGATTTACCATATGACACAACCATTCCACTCCTCAGTTTCTACCCAAAGAATACAAAAACTCTAATTTGAAGTGATATATGCATGTCTACATTTATTGCAGTAATATTTACAGTAGCCAAGCTGTGGAAACTAAGTGCTCAAATACAGATGAGTGGATCAGGAAGATGTGATATAAATACACAATGGGATTCGACTTAGTTATCCAAAAAGATAAACTTGTAATTTGTAACAACATGGATGGAACTGAAAGAAATTATGCTAAATGAAATTGGTCAAAAGTAGAAAAATAAATTCTAGATGTTATCACATATAAATGGATCAAATAAATGGTCAGATAAAGTCAAACTAACAAACACCTTAAATGTAACTATAGAATGGAGGCTACCAGAAGGAGTGGAGAGGAGTAGATTCCTGTGTACACTAAGAAGGGAGCAAAATGGACTAATGGGATAGACCGTGGGTGTTTTGGTGGTAGGTGTGGTGTGTTAACACCTTGAGGGCAGAGAACCTTTACATCTAAAACACAGACATGGATGTAAATAAATGATATCTAAAAATAAAAAATAAAAAAATTCAAATTTGAAACAAAGAGCAGCAAAGTGTGTGTGTGTGTGTGTGTGTGTGTGTGTGTTTGCAGTGCAATGACATTTGGATAAAGTCTCCTCTGTAAAACACAGATCTGACTGTGACTTCCTTGCTTTAAAAAACATACAATAATTTCTCACTTCCTCTATAACACAATTTCAAATCTTCAGCATGAAATAAATGTTTAAGATCTCAAATTTAATCTTTCTTTTTTCTTGTCTAAAAATTTCTAGATTCTTAACTTACAACAGATAAGTCCACTTGCCATTTTTTTACTTTTTCAGACTTTGCCTATAGTCTTGAATTGCTAAAAGTCCTGTACTCCAATTTCTAATTATCAAAAAATAAATCTTAAGTTCAAAGAAGAACTTTTCTAAATTTTTTAAGCCCTGAAGGAAATTACAAATTTCTTTCTCCTCTGCACCTTTTTTTTTGTATTTAGAACAAGTCAATAAATATTTCCTTTATCTCTATGTAACTCTGCAGCTCATTTCTGTTTAAGCTCCTTGAAACCAGAGACCATATAATATAATTTTGTGAACCATAGTACCAAGTTTAATAGATACTAAGTTTCCAACAGTTATTTAATGAAATTGAATTATTTTTTAAATATTTATTTATTTATGCATATAAGAGCTGGGGGTACAGGCCAGGGGTGTGGGGGTGAGAGGATTCACCAGAGAAAGAGTAGGGAACAGAACAGGTAGATTGATTGAAACACACTGCTGAGTGGAGCAACTGGCAAGACAGGAGAGGGGCTTGAACTCCTGCTGCAGTGGCTGTGGATAGTTTCATAGGTTGAGTCTTAACCCCTTGCATCACCAGGGAGACCCTTGATGAAATTGAATTAATGCAATTATGTATTACTAGTAAAATCATGTTAATAAATATTCCATTATTAAACATTACAATTTGTTTTTTCATAGTTTTTATCAGAAATCTGCAATAAACCAAGTGCTTGAGTGGTTCTATTTGCATTCTTGATGTTTTAAAGGGCATATTTGATACTTCTCTGCTATCAACTTTCACAGAAGAGGATGCTCCATGTGGAGAGGCAAAACATCTTCAAAGTCTCCTGCTGACTTAGTGAACACTGAAAATATTTTCAAATGCTAGTGGGTACTTAGGACTTATTTGTTATCAATGAGGATTAGATTCCTAAACATTTATTAAATTGTAGATAAATGTATACTTTAATATAGTAACAGCATCTTTTTCAAAGAGTGTAGGATCATTGCTACTTGCAGTGACTAACCTATTTAGTTTTACAATGACTTTTGCTAATTACAAGACATTCACAAGTATTAAAAATATTTAAAACCTCTAGATGATCATAGAAAAATTTTCATTTATTAGATATATTTCCTTCTCTAATTCTGTTATCCTACAAAATGTTAAGCCAATAGTAATGTGAAGATAAAATAGAAAGTTTCAGTTTCCAAAGATGTAATGAAAATTTCCAATTATTTCCTCTAGATAAAAATAATTTGTCCAGAAAATTGAAAAACTGGGTGTGTATTACACTTGTATTAGCAATACATGAGAATATAATTTAACAAATTAATGTAGATTAATATTATCACCTTAATAATTAATAATGTAGATTATTATTATCTTAATAGTAAGTCTATTATTTAAGATAACACAATCCATTTATGTTTTTTTTTTTTGTTTTCTGGACTTTAATATTCTTCTTTGCAATCATATCATTGCCTCAAATATGGAGGTGATTGGTGAGCGTCTCAAATTTTAGTTATCGGCACATTTTCAAATACTTATTGGTAAGTGTAAATATGTTAGAAATTGGGAAATTTAGCAATTCAAATATGTATATTCATAATGCATTTGCTGATTCATTTGCTCAGCCATCTTCTTTTATTCATTTTTTTCACTCATTCAACAAATAATTAATGTATTCTGACTATCCATCAACATTGAAAGACTCTAGGAACATAATGAAAAACACAGACAAACAAGCAATCATTTTACTTAAAAGTTAATAGAGAACCTAAACAAATGATAGATCATAACTACCTATAGGGTGACTAGATGATTGATATACATAGGTAAGTAAGGAGGGAGAGAAGTAGGTAGTAGACAGATATATAAACTTAACTAGATTTATTAATGTGAAGAAACACTAAGATACAACTGAGTATCACAGAATTTCCTTATTGGCATTTGAGAGTCATATTAGATCTATTTCAAAAACAAAAATCTATAGGAGGTAGTCAAGTGAAGAACAGAGATGAAGGACATTCCTTGGAAAGGGAAAATGTTTGCTTTTATGAAGAATACGCCTCTGTATTCAAGAAACTATCAGTAAAAAGAAAACTCCACAATAAGTTGGAGAGGTTGAGGGAAAGTTTTTGACTACCAGAGGGATGAGCTTGGTAAATTAGGTTTGAATAGAAAGCAGCTCAGAAGCTGGAGCAAACCTATCATCTTTGTAAATTAGCTTAGTTATTATGAAAAATGATTAAATTATTTGAATCATAAAAAATGGAGAATTAAGCATATTGAAAAATGTACTACTTTATGAAGAATAAATTAAGGTGGGATGTAGATCTAAAAGTGGAATAAGACACATTTTAGAGCTTTAAAGTGATGTAAGATAATGGCCGCTGTATTTGAATGGGTGTTATGGAAAACATTAAATGTATGTTTATTTTACATTTTAGAAGTCTAAAAATTGGTGAAGTTTTAAAGACCAAAGTAGGGAGAAAATGAGCAGATATGATTAGGTCAAGATAATCCCAAGCTATTAGGGAAGCCAACCCGCTGGATGAAATAACATTTATTGATATGCACAATGTAGAGAGACTACATTGCTTCACTAAATGAGGAGTGCTGAGTGCAGAGTGAGACTGGGAAAATGATAATAGGAGAGGTAAATTAGGCATTTAGTTGTGAATATATTGATTTTAAAATGGCTAAGAAGTATATGTACCACTGGAATTAACAAGAATATAGTTGAATACATGGGTCTGAATTTTCACAGATTAAGACGTATAATTAGAGACATGAAAAGGCATGACTTCACCTAGAGCTACAGTGGACATAAGAAACAAAAGAATATTAAGACAGAATTTTGAAGAATTACTGTATCGACACATTAGAATTATCAGTTATAAGGATGAAAGAAAACTAAGAAGAAACGTGATCTGATAGTGGGTAAGAGAAGAGATTAGTCAAATTGTATTGAGTGTTTGCTAAGTCGCAAAACTAACTGGCTAAATAAGCAAAAAAAAAATTCAATTTTAATATTACTGATTCCTTTGTTTATATTTGAGGCAAAGTCTTATATAATTTGCCTGCATATATCATGCCTAGAATTAAAACTAAGGAGCACTTGAAATATTAATGAGTTACATTGCATCGATAGATTTTAAGATAAAACCCTTAGAGAAAAATAAAATTGCATATGTATTTTCTTATGAAATGAAATTGATCTATAGTATTAATTAAATTTAGGAATTGTTTATATTTAATCACTCTTTACAGAGCATTACTATATTATCTGAAGTTATGAAAAGGAAATAATGCATGAGGTTGTTATCAATTCTATTAAATAATTATGGTACAAAAGTCAATTAGCTTTTGATGATAACATTTGGAAATATTTGAAGTTAACATTTGCATTAATCAGTTTATATCAGGTAAACTCTTGAAATCCTTAAATGTGTAAATATTAAAATTAAATTTAGTAAGGAGAAAATCTTGAATGACATTTAAAACAAAGAGAACTATTATCTGTAAAAATTCCATGTTTTGCTTCAAACACATTCATGTTTAATAGCAATTGCTTTAATCAAAGCAAAATTAATCCTTGTTTCATCTGTATTTAAAAACACCTATGCAGTTTTCACAGAATTCAAAGATAGATATATATGGGATTCTGTTTCCTGCCTACTCCATTATTGCAGGATTCACTAGAAAAGCTCCAGTCTTACCAAAGCAGCTGCTCGCATTTAGTGATAATCCTCTGTACTATTAGCGTTGTCTTTTGGGATAGGAAATTGATTACCTGACCTTAGCATAGTGAAGACTGCATGTGCCTTGCCTTCTGCCTCAGGAAGTAAATCAGTTATGTAAACATTGAAAAATAATTGAGAGAATAAAGATGCGTTGGCAAGGAAAAATAAAATGAAAAAAAAAATGAGGCCTCTACTATTTTTATTATTCATAACAAGTTACAGATTATAAAAAGGTATTTCCTTAAATAGTGCTTTTTATGGTGAACTTTTTATATCGTTAGCACATTTATAAACTTATAGGAAAAAGCAATAACATTGCTGCCCAGGTTTTTATCCAATGAGACTAAGGGTTTTTCAACCAGCTTAGATACTCAAAAAGACTATGACAATTTCTATTCACAACCTGAAGGGAATCGATCAATTACTATATATATATATATATATATATATATATGTGTGTGTGTGTGTGTGTGTATACATATATACACTAAATATATATAATATAGATAAATACATATATAAATATGTATAAATATTTACATATACTAAATATATATGAGTGTATATATAATAAATATTTCTCTTCTATATATATATATACTAAATACATATATACTAAGTATTTTCTCTTAATCATACTTGAGTAGAATTTTTCTCTGATTTATGAGTACTTTGAGCAACACAAATCATGACCTCAGTGCTTGTCAACCTTCTGTGTTCAACAGTACTTACAGAATCATCCTACTTTAATTTATTTAGGTATATTCAATTTAAAGGATGTTTGACTTGTCCATTATTATCTCATATATACATTACTAGGCATTCTTGATAGATGAGTTTCCAACCATGTAGTTCCTTATATTTTTGGAAGCAGAAGTCAAACTAAAACAGCATTAAGAGGGCCTCCCCTGGTGGCGCAGCAGTTGAGCGCTGGGTTGTGAAGCCGGACGCAGCCTCTGCAGCGCCCGTGGATCCCAGGACACCAGCGAGGGTCATATGGCACACAGACCTCTCCTGCCGCCCGCTGCTCCCCTCAGCAGTGTACTTCAGTCCTTCTGCCTGTTCTTCTCCCCACTCTGGCTCTCGTGAATTCTCTTGCCCTCTTGCACTTCTGACTGTACTCAGTGTTTGTATAAATAAATAAATCTTAAAAAAAAAAACTAAAATTTTTTTTTAAAATAATCAAAAAAATATAGCATTAAGATATCTTGTTATTAGGTGGGGAAAATTCCTGCATTTTTTAACTTAGTTTATCCTGTGATTTTATTTCTTTTACTCATTCTAAAAATATTTTAAATGTTGTAAAAATTAGTGTTGGAGCTTTTACTGAATTTGCTAAATTATATATTATTTGGTGACATGGGTTTGTTGGTGATTTTGAATAACATTATTAAGTTGTCAATATCACCCTTTAATTATTTTTAAGTAATATTTGTAATGTTACTATCATTTCCAAATTTGATTTATTTCCTAAGTGTCTTATAGTTATTGTTAATGGAAATACATCCTTCACAATTTTTCCATTTTGAATCTATTTGCATATAAAAGATTATTCTGACCTGAGATAGGCCAATTATTGACCTCAGTCCCACAGGAGCAACAGCAATCAGCCTAGAAAGGTATTTGTACATGTAGTTTGTTACATCACAGAAGAGCAACCCTGAACCAAAGAACCTGAATCTTTTTTTTTTTTAAGATTTATTTATTTATACATGCACTGGGTACAGTCAGAGGTGTGGGAGGGTGAGAGGATTCACTAGAGCCAGAGCAAGGAACAGAACTGGCAGAGTGACAAAATACACTGCTGAGGGGAGCAGCAGGCGGCAGGAGAGGTCTGCGCACCATGTGGGACCCTCCTCTGGTGGCCGGGGAGCAGCCAGAGATCGAACCGGTGCTGCAGAGGCTGTGGGAAGCTTCGCAACCCAGCACTCAACCGCTGCGCCACCGGGGAGGGCCAGAACCTGAATGTTTCATAGGAGAGAATGAGAAAATGTGTTATCTGTTCTGAAGAAGACAGAGTGTCTAGTTTCTAAGACTCTTAATTAAATGCACATGCTAAGAAAGATTTCCCCAAACACAGGGCAATCAGTGTCTTTGCTCACAAGACATGCACAAATGTAAGAGATTTAAGTGTCTCCCCAAAATATTCGCTCCTTGTTTCTACAACATCTTGGTCTCAGTTTTGTTTTCACACATGTAAACTGCTCTTAGCCATTCTGAATAATATGACCAGCAGAGACTGAGATAAAATCTGTTCTATTTGTCTCACACAGCATGTAATTAAAGCTACTATCTACAGGACACCAAGCAGCAGGGGAATTTCTCAAAAGGAAATTCACCAAGGAATCAAGCTCTAGCTCATTTTGAAGAAATTGTGCTAGTCATCTGAGACTGATGTGATGTGCTGGTAATACTTCCCTAAACATTTGCAAATTTTTTTATTTTCACCCCTAACATGTATGTCACCATTTTAGGAGGGAAATAAATTAGTTCTTAAGGTTGATTCCAGATAAGAAGCACAGTTCCAGATGCCCATTAAAAGAAGGGATGGCTAGAATTATTGGTGCTCTCAAATTTATCTACATATACTAAGAGGCATAAGTTGCCAGTGTCTCCTTTATGGCCTCTCAAATGACAAGTAAGTCCAGGAGTTCCTAATTCAAATGACTAAGTCTAGTTCTTGCTTTTGGAGAGACTGCATGAGGACAGTTATTTCAACCTGTCCAATGTGTTCATACCCATGGCTGAATAACACAAAGAATCAAGAAAAAGCCAAGAGGACGGGAATGTAAAAGACATTCCTGAGCTGTTGACGGGTATTCTGTGTGGGAGATGCAGGATCTTGGGGTCGTTCCTTTATGTTTCTGATATACTGCTTCATAAAGATAAAGAGACTAGAGATCAAAATGTGGCAGGTTTTTCCTGTCTGCTAGAAGAATTGTGCTTTATAAATATGCCCACTTGTCAAGAAACTGTGTTTGGTAAGCAGGTTTCTAAATTTTATTAAGGATTATATCCTATCTCTCCTAGTAGAGATTTGATAACAATTCAATCTGACCTCATGAAACTGGCTTCTGACTTGCCAACTCACAGGGCATCATCTATATAATGACATCATCTGTATAATGACATCTTAGGGCATCAGAGATAGAGGCACTCATGCATTGTCTTGACTCACCTACTGAGGAAAACAATTTCCAAAGGAGTTTGTCTCACTAATTTATCTCCATGTAGCTCTCTGTTATCAAGAGAATACTCTCTGCTACTTGTGGTAAAGTGATATGCTAACTTGCAATTCCTTAATTTCGGTATGTATTCAGATGAAGAAGCAATGATGTATATTGATTTGGTTTGACAGGCCCATCTACAAAGTCATATTGTCTCCCTTCTTCATGGTAAAATTTCCCCAAACAGCATCTGCTGAATTTGGACACTCCTGCTACATGTTAACTTTGGTGCCAGCATCTAACAAATGGATCAACATTCTATTTCTTCCTCTCCAGAAGTAACTCAGAATTCAAAATACACAGAAATGTATATATGGTTTTCAGTTCTCATTGTAGACAATGAATATTTGGTTAAACTCTAATCATGTTTCTCCTTAAAGCATGTTGTGTCAGGGGGAAGAGATAGAGAGGGAGAGGAAGAGAGAGATTATTAAGGGAGCAGAAGAGAGTAGTTATTTACCAGTAAACAAGGTTTATATCTTACAATAGCACCCACTACTCTATTAGCAAAATCAAACAAAGAAAAATTGAAAAAAAAAAAGGGCCCAACTTCATTGTAACAAAAGATAGCAAAAATGATGGATTTGAAGCAAATAGAAACTAAGTCAACAACTGGCATGATCCACACTGTGCTAATTCACTTTCCATATTTATCAGTTTTTAAGCCTGACAAGATGCAGCTATTCTTCCTCCCAAAATGCAGAGGCAATCTGATACAGTTCAACCTTCCTCCCAAAATGGAGAGGCACCTGTAGCCATCTCTGGCTATGTTAATTGCCTAGTTTCTTTCACAGTATGGAATGAAGATAAGCAAATGTTAGGTTTACTCTGACAGAAATTTAGGAGTAAAATTAAACACTAAATTATGAAGTTAACTTCCTACAAATTGTATTTAAAACAAATATGGGAAGAATCACACAGAAGCACAGATGTTTATGTATGCTTTCACACATACATATAAAAAGGAAAAAGAGGATATGGAAAAGTACTTCAAAAATCATTGTGAGGCCATAGAAGATAGATAAGACTTTTTCCTTCTATCATCCATTTTCCTTGGTCTGAGTTTTTTGCCTTGTAGATTTACATACATTTTTATGTTTTAAATATCTGGATTCTCAAAATTTCTACCTTTTTTTGGAGAGGCTATATTTTTTTTTATAAATTTTCACTATTGGAAATAAAGTACTAAGAGGTACTCTCAGAGAATCCTTCAGTCCCCAAACATATACTTTTCCTGTCACTATGTAACTAACCCAATATCTCTTGGGTAACCAGAATTAATCATTCCAACCAGGACAGCAACTCCTTTATTTATTTGTTTGTTTGTTTATTTTAATTTGGACATGTTATTTTAGTGGCATAAATATCCCAAAATGACCAGGTGTTGGTTTCATCTTCTACTTCAGTGCAACCATTGTTGAATATATTAGTGGAAACATTATCCAACTGGGAATTAAGACCTCTAATCTTTCAGAGGTAAAAGTAATTGGTTCAGGAAGCAACACCTCTACAGGCAGGCTATTAGGAATAAAAATAGAGGAGGCACACCCACATACATCCCTTGATTCCCAGGCCCATGTATTCTGCTTATGGGGGAGAAAGCACCCTATTATGGTCTCTTACTGAAAGTATATCCTTTATCTTTTAAGTCAAAATCCCATCTACTCAGTATTCTTTATGTCCTCATGGCTACTATACTTCTAGGTAATGAAGATTGAGTTAAGACCAGTTAATTTAGGAGCCTCCAGGGTGCACAGGGGTTAAAGACAGCACTATCAAGCTATTACCAGCCACTGCAGCATGAGTACAATTCCCAGCCTGCCAGGAGGCAACTCACATGGTGCAGCAGACCTCTCCTGCCTAGCCCACTGCTCCCCTTAGCAGTGTGTTTCAGTATATCTGCCTGTTCTGTTCCCCACTCTCTCTGGTGAATCTTCTCACCACCCCCCCACAGCACCTCTGGTTTACACTCCAGCTCTTGTACACATAAATAAATAATTCTTTAAAAAAAAAGACCAGTTAATTTAATGGGTGCAATATCACTGTTCTTCCTTTACTGAGAAAATAATTTCTTAATCAGAAGAATAATGTTCTATACAATATGATGAGAGGTCATGAAAAGATAATATTTGAAAGATAGTGTTCTTTACGCCCTTTGGTACTGTTGCTGGCAGAAACAGTATAGGTGAAGAAGGTAAAGTCATATCCAGAATATCCCATGAATATAAATCTCTGCTTCTTAATGATGGATAAAATGCAGTGAAATCAACCTGTCACCAGATGACTTACTGGCTCTCTAGGCAGTGGTTCCATATCATGGACTCATTGCTGGACTCTGTTATCAGTAGATTAGTAGCTGAACATTAGTGGTAAGGGGCAGTCCAGGTTGTTAAATCCATTAACAGGCTCCTTTAAGCCATCATGCTCACTTTGTTATGTGCCCATTCAACAAGTACTGAGATATCTTCAGAAAGAATATGGTTCACATCCAAGAGCATATTGTTTATTTATCTGTTTACTAGGATTCTCTGATTCAGTGCATGACTTTTAGGGGGCTTTCAAATATATTTAAAGTCCAAGCCTATACTGAAAACTTCATTGACATACCTCTTTTCATGTTCAAATACCTTCAAAATCCAAAAAGGTTTACCATATATTACACTACAAGTTATAGCAACCATTCTTTACTCATGGGATGTCTAGGAATGCTATAGACCATTAAATTCCCCCAAACTTATTTTTTGGTAGCAATTTCCTAAGATTTGTTAGTGTTCATATCCTACCCATTATTTACAAGGGCTAGAAAACTTTTTCAGTGAGGACAATATGATTTTAGATATGTGGTGTATAATATATCTTTCTCAATTATCTACTGTTATAGTATAAAAAGAAGCATAGTCAATGTGTAAACAAATGTGCATGGGTTTGTTCCAATACATTTTTATTTACAAAAGATTTAGCCTACAGGCTGCAGCTTGCCAATATCTCCTGCAGCTGCCATATGTCCTACCAAGATATTCAAGTAGATTCTTTCTAGTTTCTACTCATTAAACCCAATCAAAATAATGTAATTGATAAAGAACAGTGTGTGATCATTTGTGGATTAGGAATAGAATCAAAGTACTTACAGACAGTATTACAGCAGAGAGTTAAACTGATATAATCCTGAGGCAAAATTGAGTTTTTGTACTTCTAAAGCTATCATCGTGCTGTTTCCCTAGGTAAGTGAAAATTCCTTCTAATAATTGTTTGCAAGTTGATTTGAAATAAAAACATTTTAGTCAAATAAATAACAACAAGTTTGGGAGGTATGATAATTTTCCTACAAAGCAGACTATAGCAACAGTCATTGCAACTGAAGTTATAACCAGATTAAATTAGAAAGTACCCCATCATTATTACTTAAATACCACCTGACTTCTGTACAGACTCAAAAGGTAAAATAAATGGAATTAGTAGATGTCACCACCAAATGTCATTTAACACATTTATTGTTGTGGTAGTAACACCAAGGGTATAGCACTGCTCCTGTTTAACGATCTTTCTTAGAGGGGACATTAATATGTCATGATAATCAAAGGAAAATAGGAAAAGACAAGGAAAACGAACATCCCCTTGCCAGGCATTTGCCTCAGAACAGCTTATCACAGCGTTTTCAAGAAAGTTTGAAAGATGACCTTCGGGAATATATAAGCAAGCGTGATACTGATGCTAGCAAGGAAGTAATCCAGATGTCTAAAATCCTCAGTTTCACCTGAGTGCAAAATTTTCATCCCATATTTTACTCCCTTAAATTCATACCCTGTCACTTGAGAAACTTGGTGAGGCTATGAATTCAACTGACATTGTGTTTTACTACACAATTAAATTTTGTGTTTATTTTTATTAATATTGGTTTTGAAGATATAAGAAATAACATATTATTTTATAAATTCCATGGAGTTTTCAGATTGTAATTTAAACTGAGAGTTAAATACTTGAGTGTGTTATTTTCTTTCTATAAGCAGTGCACTACATTTTAAGAAATCCAGGTAATACCACAGTCAGGCAGTTATCCATGACTACTTCCACGACCAAGTGAAGCAGTCTCTTGGCCTCCCAAAGCACCTGTTTCAGTAAGAATTTTATCACGATCAACCATACGTGATAACTAGGTAAGTTAGTATCTAGCTTGCTGGTGATTATTTGGAAGGAGCTCAATACTACACTGAAGCTCAATCCGATTCCATGTTAGAGAGTTTGTCTCCTGAGGCCACTCCCAGAATCAATTCTGTGTCAGTCAAATTCAACCATGAGACAAAAAACACTCAGAATTTAAAAAAGGAAATTTAAAATAAAGGAAATAGAACTGAGTCTACCAAATGGTGGAGGGAGGAGAGAGAAGAAAGTGGGAAGGGGGCACAATGGACTATGGTGGAGGACAATGGGCATGTTGTAGTAGGTGTGGTGTGGTAACAGCACCTGAAAGAGGAGATGCTATACCTCTAAATGATATAAAATATGGTAAACCAATCTACCTCAAAAATATCAAGTAACATTAGTAATTTATCTATACAAAGGTGGTTGGCTATTAAAAGAGGTCAGGACATACTTGAAGAGAACCCCAATTAGCAAATTCAAAGGCAAAACTACTATCTATAGACTAAGGGATAATGATGAAAAAAACCAGAATCCTTCCAAAAGATGAGATTCCAAATTTCTTTAAAGAGGCTGTGACAACTACAGAACTACAAAAAACCCTACTGGTCTCAAAACTAAACATCCTGCCACACCAGAAAAAATCTCTCCACAAAACTGCAAGAGAAACAAAAGTTTTATTATTGAAAAAATCATGAAACTAGGATGTGATTTGCAAAAACACCCAGAAATTTTATCTTTTACGTATTTAAAACAATAATCCTGAATAAGAATATGCAACAGTATTATTTGTTACATACAGTTCATCCTGAATCACTTGGCTACTCAGGTAGCCACTTGATATATTAATAGCTTTTAGAAGAAAAAAAAGAATTTCTTGTAGCTTTGTGACAGGGGTAAGTTTACAATTTGGAGCAGACACCCACCCGCTGTAGTTATGCTCCCATCCTCCCAAGAAACTGGGATATCAAGCCAAAATCTTGCTTGACAAATATCTCCCAGGCCTTGATGAGGTTTCTAGCTTCCTATGTTACTTTATTCACCATTTAAAAAGATCTGCATAGCTTTCAAAGAAACAAAGAAAGAACTTTGGTTTAAAAAGGTGGGGTGAGTGTCTTTATTTTCAATAGGGAGAATTTTGACACTCATGTTTGCTTATATTTGCTCTTATGAGTATCAATGTATCTCAGCCACAATGCTGAATGAAAGGTTGAATAAAATGAAAAATTGAAATAAAGTAATGCCAGAAAAGGAAAAGGAAATGATTGTCCCTTACAGTCATCCTAATGTTTTCTCTTGGCAAAGTTGAATGATTTTGTACTATAAGGAAGAAATTTTAGAAGATATTGATCCAGTATCATAAAGTAGGATAAGAAATGGTAGATTAGGAGCTGTGCAACAAAAAAAGGGATACCTTGCACACATACCAAATACATATGATACTCCTCTTTTCATTTTAAAAATATTATGTCCTGGATATTAATTAGAGATCACCGGAGTATATAGATGCTTACATTATTATTCTTTACAGCTGCAAAACCTCTATTGAGGGTCGTACCATAGTAATGATGACCAGGAAGTTGTATCCAAAATGCAATATTTAAAACTGCAAACACTGGGGCCTCCCTGGAGGAGAGAGGAGTTAAGTCAGCACTATAAAGTTATTCGCAGCCACTGAAGCACTAGATCTATCCAGGGCAAGTGAGCTAACCCACATGGTGCAGCAGACCTCTCCTGTCTCGCCTGCTGCTCCCCTCAGCAGTGTATTTCAGTAGATCTGCGTTTTCTGCTCCCCACTCTGTCTCCTGTGAATCCTCTTACCCCCTGCATCACTGGCCTGTACCCCAGCTCTTATATGCATAAATAAATAAAATAAATCTTTAAAAAGTAAAATTGTAAACACTGCTAGTGCGGATATACTTGTGTGTGTATGTGTGTGTGTATTTTTGAATTTTTGCCAGTGTAATTTAAGATAGATTTCTTGAAATGAGATAGTGTAAAAGGGTAATTGCATATGTAATTTGCCAAATTCCCTTTCATAAGATTGTACCATTTTGCTTTCCCAACAAAAATGTGAGTTCTTGTTTCCCCATAGCCTTGGCAACAAAGAATTTTTGCAAATGTTTGAATGTTTGCCAATCTTATAGATAAGATATGGTGTTTAAGCAAAGCCTTAATTTGCATTTGTATTTGGCTATATCATCTAATTCACTCTTTTTGTGAGCTTTTTTTAACATGTAATAAGCAAAAGAAGTGATTTTAAAATCTGAATTTAGAATGTCCCATAAACAGGCTTCTTTTACTTTCATAGACAAAGTATTTTTTTAATTGGTTTAAGCACAACAAGGCATACACTAACAAACAGGATATATTTCAGAAGCACACATTGTTCTTGGAAACCTATTTAGTAGGTAAAACAATAATATAAAAACATTAGAATATGCTAGCAGATTTAAGGAGGCTTGGCAAAGTAAGCTGAGAACTTTTAAAATTAATAGAAAGATAAATATTAGAGAAGTTATGTAAGATATGTACAAACAAAATAGTGTGACTCTTGGTCAGGAAAAAAAAAAAAAGGTAAGTTCAAATGAGAAACCAGAAGAGGCAGAATAGCTTTGCTCATTCATTAGATCTAATCTGATGTTAGAGGTATTACTGGTCCTGGTAAAAAAAAAAAAAAAAAAAAAGGAGAAAACAAGATATAGATCCTTTTCAAAAAGCATCTGCTAAGAATAAATTTCAACTATATGTGTGTGTACGTACAGATATAGATATAGACATATAGATATATTCCACATGCAAGTGAAATCATCCAGATATGTCTTTCTCATTTTGACTTACTTTGTTTAGCATAATCCTTTCCAGTTCCATCCAGACATTCATATTTTTCATTGTGACATTCAATTACTCACTCTAAATCAGATATTAATAAACATAGACAGATCTCAAAGATTATGAACAAATTGCAAGAAGTCCAAAATTTTACAAATTTCGATGAAATTGTTATGGGACAGGGAGAGGGGCAGCCCAAGCCCCGCAAACCTGCCTATTCTAAATGGGTTCTGCCATCCGCCGCATCAATACAAAACATATGAGACTTTAATGGGAAGGAACTTTAATAAAACTAGGAAACAATACAGGTAAGGCAAAGAATCTAGTTTCTAAATCAACCACCCAAAGTTACCCATCCCCTCGTGGGCAAAAGTCCATCCAAATGGGATTGGCCCAGAGCAAGGCCCCAAGGCCTGCCACAAGTCCAAAGCATCCTCCAGTGGGGACCCACAGAAAAGGGTCACAAACAACCGGACAAGCCCGGAAGGAAAAGAGCAAAATCAACATCAAGATAAAAGCTGCCATTGTCACCTCCCCATGGGTCTCACCCACATCTGTGTCACCCAGTCCACGACCAAAAGACAAGCGCAGTTTCTTCACGTGTCTCTAGGCTCCATGCGCCTCCTCCAGGTCTCCTTGCTCCATCCTGCTTCCTTCCTCAGTCTCTTCTGCAGCTTCTCCTCTTCCTGCTCAGCTCCACCCTTCCTTGGGTGGGGCAGGGAACCTCCCCCTTTCCTGGGGACCACCCTGTTACAAAATGAATGCTCTGACAAGGTTTTTGCACTTAAAAACATGACAACTGAGATTTCTTGTTATCCCAAATGATAGCAGAAAACTGATTTCTGCCCAATATAAACATTTTCAAATATATAACACAATTTAGATGGGGATAACCAAGTTAGATTGTGTTTAAATGTGAGTGGATTGGCCATCTCATTTGATTGTTCTTTCTTTTAATAAGGAGTTGGGGGGTTATTTGTTCTCATTGGAGAACACAAGGACCTGCAAGACAGTTTTTGCTGCCAAGTTTCAATCAATCCACTTTTTTTCTGAAATGATTTTTGTATATTTTTTTGGTATAAGGGCCACCTGACTTTTAATTAATGTCACATATGTGCAAACACACACACAAACATTTGCACACACATGTGCACACACCCAGAGCTTTTTGACACTGAACATATATTTTACATAGAGAGCTTACATTTACATTGAATTTCAGCTGTAGAGGTTGTTCATTTGTAAGCATTTTTATTTTCATTGTTTTTACCTAGTTCTTTTTAAGTGTATGTAAAATATCATTTCTATAGATTTTGTCTATGTTCAAACTCTACTGGCATGGCTAAGATGTACTAAATCCTTTATCGCTTTACAAATTCTTCCGTGTATTTGTTTTTCTATTTGTAGTTTATCTGGGGAGATACAGATAACATTTATGATCTTTACTTGCTCATATGAGAATTGATGCTGTTAAAATACCCTGAAAGCAGCATTTCAAATTAAGCCAAAAATGATTTGCCCCATGCTGTTGTCATCTTGTGTGAGACTTAAACAAGAAACAACTGTGAAATAAAAGCTACTAGTATGCCCAAAAAACTGAAGTGAAACATAAAGAAACTCAACCATGACTGAAGAGTACATTTTCTTTCCCCATGCTTCTACTAAATGAAAAGAAGATGATAATGTGAGACATAAAATTGCTAGAAATAGACAGATTTTAATTCTAAATATAGAAAGAATTTATAAAATGACTCTTTTTTTACTATTTTGATCTTTATGTAATTGAGCAATGGCGCTCTAATGGTGTATTAAATGGTTATCCATAGGCTATAATATCCTTTAAAATTAAAAGAAACAGTCTGAATATATTATATATATTATATATTATTTTTTTTACATCTACAAGAATCAATATAAAAATAGTTCCATATTTTGGTTGTTTCTATCAAAATTACTATACAGTTGTTGCTGGATTATTTATAGAACAATATTTATTTTCTAAGTATTTGACTGCTACAGGGGTCATTTTCTTGACAAATTTAGTTCAGTTTTCTAGGTTTTGAAATTCCAGCCTCCAGGATCATGTTAATATAGCATTTGATGAAATAGAGAGAAACTGAAAAAAATTCAAATCAGTCACATTTCAATTTGAAGTCCTCTTAAGTTACAAGAAGCATTATCAAAACCATTAATTTATATAAAATCATTAGTGCTATTTCCAGCATTATCCTATTTAACATAATCAAACAAAATTTGCAATTATGATTGTACCATCAATGGAGATATCATTTGGAAGGGTGATTATTAGCCATTAAAAAAATGAAAATATTGATTTGTTCTCACATCTGATCTTCCTTGTGGGTATTCTGGGGAGTGTAATAATATTTGAAACCATGTTTCAACTCAGAATTCATATATTAATAACCACGTGCTATAAAAGCACTTTGGAGCACTTCTATGAAAATCAATTTACAGTTAAATTTATATTTAATATTTACTATGTGATTTTCTCTTGTGGAATTCTTAGGAAATCTGATTCATGTTGTTCTTTGTCTAATGGGGAATGAAGCATTTTCTTTGTATTATTAGGTTATTACTATGTGATCCATGAATATTTAGTAACTCTAGTATGTAACATTTTAGAATACAATATATGGAAAATAAGTGAATTTTTTTTCTAACATTTCTTAGTATGTGGTTGATTTCAAAGTTAATTTATGCTACTTTTAAACATTTAATACAATGTGATTCAGGAATTGTGATATAGGAACTATGATTTTAAAGACTGCCAGATGTTTTTAAACAAATTAATCAACTATATTTTATATTCATGCATATTAGTAAGTTTGAGCTTCATAAAACTCTATCTAATTTGGGCCTCCATGTTGGCTCAGGGGTTAAAGACATAGAGCTAACAGGCTATCACCAGCCACTCCAGCAAGAGTTTGATCCTCAGCTGGCCAGGAAGCAACCCACATGACACAGCAGACATCTCCTGTCTTGCCCACTGTTCCCCTCAGCAGTGTATTTCAGTTGATCTGCCTGTTTTGCTCCCCACTCTCTCTCTGATGAATCCTCTCACACCCCACCCACCTCATACCTCACCTCTAGTCTACACCCCAGTTCTTGTATGCATAAATAAATCTTTAAAAAAAAAACCTTTGTTTAATTAACACTACTTGTTTTGAGAATAGACAACTAAAGAAAACTTGCCTAAATTCTGATTGTTAGTAAGTGACAAAGTCAGGATTATCAACTTGACTTGTCTGACTTCAAATACTTTGTACTTAGGCCTAGTTTGAACAAATTCCATTTATTCACAAACACAGTTGTCTTATAATATTTAACTAGACTTAAAATTTCTTATTGTGCATGCATCTGTTTTATTTTTTATTCTGATGCTACAACAGGCATATATTAACAGAATTAATTTTCAAATAGAGTTTACAAATTGGCTGAAATAATTAAATTAATAATTTTTGTTTGTCTCTATGCCAACATCTTTACTAAACCATAAACTTCCTTCTAAAATTATTAAAAATGTTATTGTATTTTCAAGGTTAGAAGCATTCAGAGGTAAAAACAATTCCCTCTGTATTTTTTATGATATCAGTTAATCTATATCTGGTATACAGAACAGATATATACTACAGAGAACGGATTTAAAAAAAAAAAGTTAAGGACATGGGAAATAAATGGCAAGACAATGGCAATCAATCTTGGTATTCTTCCTCACTATGTCTAGGCCAGACCTCAAAATCCTTCTCAACAAGTGCTCCAGGGAGCTACTACCAATTGATCAGAGTTGACATGTGAGTTGAAAACCTATTTACTATTCCTGCCCTCAGTTCTATTCTCAACACCATTATCAAAGGAGTATTTGTAGCATTCCATTCCTCTACTACAGTCCTTTTTTGACTGAAGGTTGGTTGCCTTTTCAATGAAGTATAAACTTCTGAATATATCACACAATTCCTATATAATACAATTCCTGTATCTCTGTTCAGACTCAATGACAATCTTGCTCCCCCAAATCAATCATACTTCAACATAGAGACATGTGCGTACATACTCACACACATACTTGCATGCCAACACATACTTTAATTTAACATATGCACATAGCTGCACTAAACTCAAATAATAACAATTGTAATGTTCATGTCTTTCAATAGGTGTACATATTGTTGTCATTTTAACACTCCCTTCACCCTCCACACTTTTCAAATTGTATAATTCTTAGTCAAATCTCTGTCTTGACTAGTTTGTCTGAGTTAGATGCCCAAGGCATATTGTTTAATCATCTAATAAAAAACTACAAAAAATTAGCACTCGGTGTGCACTATTGACATAAATGGACTTGCTTTCATTTTTAATATTGGTTTGTCTGTTTCTCTATACAGATTGAATATAGCCAAGATAAAATTTGGGATAATTGATTTCTTGCTTTTTGGTGCATGGAATGTGTGTACTTCATAGTAAGGATTCAATAAAGTTATTTGTTTTATTAATTAGAAGACATCTTGTTTAATTTTGTTTGTAGTTAATATACTAAAACATTTATTATATAATATGTACTAGAAACTATGGTAAGTGTTTTGCAAGGAATGGTTTAGTGAACCCTCACAACATTTGACTGAGTCTACTGTCAAATTTTAGGAATGAAAAACTTGAGTATTCTTTTTAATTTTCCTGAAAGAAAATATGAAGATAAGGATTATTAAATAAATGATCTATCTAGTAAGGGCTCCCAGGAGAAACCAGTAGTAGATGAAGGAAGCAGGTATGGAACAGTAAAGAAACTAAGCAAGGTGTAATTTCTTAGCTAAGTGTGGCCTTACCCCAGAGGTAAGCTCTGTAAGTATAAATTAGGCTATGAATTTTGTCTTGGAGTCAAAAGAGCCAAACTTTCACCCACCTGTACCGGTCAGTAACTTACTAATGAAAAACCACCCCAGACAGCTGCAATCTGCCAGGCCTGTCTTGCCCTTTGTCTATAGTGAAAAGGACTTCAGTCACAACTGGTAGTGACTCAGGATATAATTCCTGGTACAGAAAATAACATATATGTAGGGATGGAGTGAACAGAAATAGTTAAAGGTTAAGAGGGAACTACAGGGCCTCCCCAGTGGAGCAGCGGTTGAGTGCTGGGTTGCGAAGCTGCCCTCGGCCTCTGTGGCGCTGGTTTGATCCCCTGCTGCTCCCCAGCCACCACCGGAGGAGGGTCCCACATAGCATGCCCACCTCTCCTGCCGCCGCTGCTCCCCTCAGCAGTGTACTTCAGTACTTCTGCCTGCTCTGCTCCCCGCTCTGGCTCTGGTGAATTCTCTCACCCTCCCGCGCTTCTGACTGTACCCAGTGCATGTATAAACAAAACAAACAAACAAACTAACTAACTAACAAATAAATAAATAAATAAAACAGGCCTCTGTTTAAAAAAAAAAAAAGGCATTAAA
The DNA here is from genome assembly GCF_964194135.1 of Talpa europaea. Taxonomy (NCBI): domain Eukaryota; kingdom Metazoa; phylum Chordata; class Mammalia; order Eulipotyphla; family Talpidae; genus Talpa; species Talpa europaea. The sequence continues at coordinate 108,753,332 of NC_140072.1, read as the reverse complement.
ATCATTAAAAAAAAAAGAGCGAACTACAGTTTTTTTCAAAGGGATAGTAAATAACTTGCCTGTGAGCAAGCAGGTAGGCTGTAGAGATATTATCAGAACTCTGGGCAACTTGTTTTCAATTCTGCATGCTTAACTACTGTACTATATTGTTATTCTTCCTTTGTATTAATTTAGAATAGATCCTTAGCTTGAAGTCTGTCTGAATGACTAAATGTCCAGCTAAGACATGCTACATTCTAAATTCTGACTGAATCTTTCTTTGAGCTATATATTTTGCAAGAAGGTACATTATGCACTAGAAAGAGTAGAGACTTTGGGGTCAGCTAGATATAAGTTAGAACCCTTGATTCGCTATATATCAGGTAGGGTTCTCCATAGAAAAGAATCAATAGACCTGGTCTATATATAGAAAGGGAACTTTATTTTTAAGGCATTATGATTATGGAGGCTGGCAAGTTCAAAATCTACAGCATTGAATGGCCAGCTAGAAATTCTGGTAAGCCATAATAGTGATGTTATAAATGGAAGTATTTATGGAAACCAGTTCTAATTACTTCATTATTCGCCTAAAAGTTTAGTTTAAATATTCAAAGTTTGAAAAGGCAAATGTTAGTGATTAGGTTAAAAGATTCTATTGGATTGGAGTATCTAACATTTTTTTTTTGCTCATTTCTATTCTTTGTAGAAGGAGAAAAATACATAAAGTATCTTAGCAATACTAGTGTCATGAATAAAATATTTTAATTTTCAGAAAAAAAAAAAGAATGCTCCCCTCTGGAAGCATCCCCTCAGTAATAATTATCAAAATTTTAGGACTGCATTAATTATCTTAGCATCCTCAAGAAATGATCACTGCAATAATGTTTTTAATGTACTAAATTGTACTTTTTTCATTTGTTTTTGGTGACTGTTAGAAAAGAAACTTCCTGTCCTCTAATATCCCATGTCTGATATTTCACACAGAATGGACAATACATAAATGTGTGTGAAAAGTGAATAAATGAGGGCCTCTCTGGTGGTGCAGTGGGTTGAGTGCCGCCCTGTGAAGCTGTCCACAGCTCTGCAGTGCCGTTTTGATCCCTGGCTGGCCAGGGAGATTCCCACATGACACAGCAGATCTCTCCTGTCTCACCTGCTGCTTGCCTCAGCAGTGCTTTTGTTGTCTACCTGTTTTGCTCCCCGCTCTATCTCTGGTGAATTCTCTCACCCTCCGGCGCCTCCAACCTGTACACCAGTTTTTGCATAAATAAATAAGTCTGTTTTTAAAAAAAGTGAATAAGAGAAAGGAGAAACAATCTGCATTTCTAGATTTATTCAACTTCAAGCCCTACTTGCAACATGAAAGTCAAACAGGTTACTTTCAAACTGATAAAAATAGAAAATGACAGTAAAATCTTAAAAGAATTTAGTTCTGATTATGAAAACACCAAGAATATCATGTTGGTAGTGTCATTTAGGTGGAATCCATGTTGATCATATTCAAATATCTGGATGATAGCTAATCACATGATATAGGTATAGGTTATTACTTCTCTTTTATAAGAAAATTAAAAATCACATACTTTCATTGCTTTTCTTATTTTCCTGTTTGTTTGTTTTATGGAAAGGTGTATTTTCTATAGGCAATTATGGCTATTTAAATTTGGTGTATTTACAAATTAAAATTACAGCATAAATAGGATTAATCAGGGACTCTAATTTCATGTTCTGCTAATAAATCTGGCTGCTGTTCAAAGTTATAAATCTCTGATGCCTCATGAACACCTGCTGGTAGTTGGAATTATTGAAAAATTTTAAGGAGGACACTTTAAATTTCAATGAAGACCTGGTTTCTTCATGAATAAATAGGAATGTCTGAGTCATTTGTCCTCCTTGACTTCATTGACCTCTAAACATGATTCAAAAAAAGACCTCCATACCAAGAATGAAACAGGCCCAAAGCTCACACTCTAGAGGAGGTTTAGCATGAACTTCATGTATTAGGACTAAGTCCGCACTTCCACAGTACTGAACAATATTCTTATTTGTTACTTTCCAATTATTTATATAGTGTTACTTTCGCAGAAGGAAAAAAAAAAAGTGTTGTGGATTGAATTGTGTTCTCAAAATATGACCTCTTACAATTCTAACCCTCAGTACCTGAGAATATATTTGGAGATAAGGTCTTCATAGATATAATCAAATAAAATGATATCTCTATGGTGGCCCCTAATCCAATTTGACTCAAGTCCTTATAAAAAGGGGACATTTGGACACAGAGGCAGACATGCACAAAAGGAAGACATTGAAGAGACATGGGGGATGATGATCACCGAAAAGTGAAAAAGAGAGACCTGGATCATCTCCTTTCTTCTTGTTTCTCAGAAGAAAACAATCTTGCTAATATCTTGATTTTAGTTTTGTGGGGAATATTTTGCAGGTACCTACCCTTTACCTATTTTGTTTTATCTGATTGAATGCAAAATATATTGACACAAGAGAGATTAGCAAGAAAAAGAAAAAAATTAATTTCATGCACAAGCAAGTCCATCAGATAAGGAAATTTGTAACAGACCAAAATAGCCAGTTGATATGTTTTTAGACAGAGAAACAATAAATCTGTGAAGAATAAAGAGGGCAAAGAAATGCTTGAAAATTTTGGTTTGGACAACTAATTTCTTGCAATAAGCAGGCTTATTGACACAGCTTCCTGGCCTCTGACAAGAAGTGCACCTCTCCATCGCTGTGGGGCGGCGGGCAGGTGTACCTTTCACATCAAGATTCATTTCCTGTTTTCAGATGAAACAAGAAGATGGGTAAGACAAAAATTCTCCTTTTAGGAGAAAGGTAGATTTAGGGTATCATTCATTCATTCACTTACTATTTTGTTAATACTCAATATGCTACTTTGGAGATTTGGAGTCTAAGAGCTGAGAGTGTCTGGTCTTCAGAAATGTTAGACATTAACTTTCTTTTGGGCCTCTCTGGTGGTGCAAGGTGTTAAGCACAGCACTATGAAGCTATCTACAGCCACTATAGGATGAGTTTGATCCCCGGCCAGGCAGGGAGCTAACTCACATAGGGCAGCAGACCTCTCCTACCTTACCTGCTGCTCCTCTCAGCAGTGTATTCAGTCAGTCTGCCTGCTCTGTTCCCCACTCTGTCTCTGGTGAATCTTCTTACCACCCGCACCTCTGACCTGTACCTCAGTTCTTGTATGCATAAATAAATATTTAAAAAATAAAAAAAATAAATTTCTTTTGTTTAAGCTACCTCGTCTGCGGTATTTTGTTACGGCAGCCCTAGCAAATGAAGGCAGCAGAATAGTTTATGCCAGCTTAGTATGCTATGTAAAGTGTTTGAGAATTTGAGAACTAGTCATAAAAAGCAAAAATTTTAGAATAATTCCATTTACTAGCTTTCAGTTTAGATACATGTAATGCAATCTCTAAAATATTTGTGATTAAAATTAGAAACAGGGAAAGCTGATAAGCACTTCACAGTGACTGAAAACCACATAGGATTTTTCTACCTTGTTATTCTGCCATTTGTGGATTCAGGAGAAGCACTAAGTTCAACTATTATGGAAAAAGCAAGAAAATGATAAGGGCATAGATTCTTTAGGACAATTTACACTACATTTTCTTATACTTCATCTACCAATATTGTGTTGATGGACTCAAAAAAAATAGGCTCCATTAAGTTTTTTCTGTTGACATATTTGAATTCTATTTCCATGACAGGTTTATGGCAACTGTGCCCTCAAGTCAAAATATCCATATTCCAGCCAGAGGAAAAAAGAAAAAAAGAAGGTGCATACTCAAACCTCCCCTTTTAGGAGTACATTCACAAGAATTCCTATACTGGACCTTCCCTGGTGGTGCAGCGTTGAGCGCTGGGCTGTGAAGCTGCCCCGCAGCCTCTGCAGCTCGGCTTGCGATCACCGGCAGCTGGCGAGGGTCCCACATGGCGAGACAGACCTCTCTTGCAGCGTCCACTGCTCCTCTCACTGGTGTATTTAGTCAGTCTGCCTGTTCTTGTCCCCGCTCTGGCTCTGGTGAATTCTCTTACCCTCCCGCGCTTCTGACTGTACCCAGTGCTTGCATAAATAAATAAATAAATAAATCTTTTAAAAAAAAAATTCCTATACTGGCATTATATCTCATTTCCAGAAGATAATCATCTAACTATGTGCAACTGAAAGGGAAGCAGGCATATACTCAGGTGTAATTTGATTGTTGTATTGTTGCCAAAGAAGGGGGGTGATGGGTAGTTATGCCAATGAGCTTTCTCTTCCACCATCTGAACATTTTTTTCCCAACCCACACAGCTATCAATAGCAAAGTATCAATAGTTGATAATAATACATTATTCTCAAAATCTAGTAATGTTGATGATAAAAATAACCTGGAGTGGATTTTATTATCCAATGATTCATAATAGCAAAGACCTGTTTTCTGTCTGTTGCATAAAGTATAATGTTTGAATGAGATCGGAGGAGGTGGCAAAATGAATTTTCCTTTGAAAACAGAAAAAGAGAAAAACAGAGGAAGACATTACCCTAATGGGCTGATTCAAAATTTACAACAGTGTTCTCTTTCTGGAGAGTTGCTTGGTTCTCCCAACTGCAGGCAACTGGATACACTACATCATCCCACATTGTTCTAAGTGGTATTGCATCTTCCTGCTACTTTTTCTCTAACACATTAAGCACATAAGAGACACATCTAAAGGGTTTACTGAAGATGAGTGCTTTTGGGGGGGAGCTATGCAGTTCATGTCACCAACTTTCTGCTGGTGTAGAACTCTAGTGATAAATGCCAATAGCTTTTTGCCCCCAATGTTGTGGTTTACCTGCTAATACTATTGATATTATCTCCCAAACTCAACAATTTCCAGTCTTTTTGTTTTTTAGTCTGTTTCATGTGATAAAAATTGAAAGCCAAAGATTTTGTCTAAGTCTTAACACTTAAAAAGAACACCAATCTTTTACATCCTGACCTCCATATTACATCTTTTTACTCCCTTACTTCTTCTTTTAAAGAAAACCACCACACTGGTCCTTGTTTTTGTTTTTTGTTTTTTTAATGCTTAAATAGGAAGGCAACACTTTGAATCTCTTCATCGCCTGAAAGTATTTGGTATTTTTCCTTTCTTGGAGCCAAAATTTATTCACCATTTTAGGCTATGGTCTCTTTCTGCTGCTAAGATTGCTACTTCAGGTCAGTGGTTGTATGTGATTCAATGCAGGAAACACACAAGAAAGTCTTTTAGCCCCACTACTTTGCAAATACTTGAAGTGTCATTCAATTTATGTTATAATGGCCACTGAGTAAGTGAACTTTCCTTTTCTGCTTATGATTCTATATTGACATAATAATATGGATATGCATCTAGTTCTTCCTAGGATGTTGAAGCAGTCAAACACCCTTCTCTGATTCACAGCACAATTTCAAATCATCCTGTAAATATTAACATAAGTAAAATGATATTTTACATAAGCCTTTTTTTGGTAAATGTTTTTTTCTCTTATTTTAGCAGCTATTCTATGCACAGTGTTTTCATAGCAAATTAGTGCTAACATCAAGATCCACACTTTCTTTTTTTTTACTTTATCAATTTCTGCAATCCATTTACCTCACCATTAGTTCACCATTTATGGAGACATTCTGTTTCCACTTTTTTCTAAAATTCAAATTTTATAATTCATTATGAATACTGTCAGTTGTTTTTCCACCTAACTTACTTCCTTAACATAATTAATCAAAGGTGTTTACTTGATTAATTTATTTGATTCTTATGATTCTTGAGTTCCAAGATATTGCTTATTTGATAGCTCCATGTTTAGTACTAATAAAGCACTATCTGTATCTGTATTCATATTGGTTAATATTATAAGTGAGTACAATGATTTCTTGATATAGTCAACTCACACAGAAAAAAAAAAAAAACAACTAATCAATAAGGAAAAGTACATTATAATAAGTAACAATGATTCCAGAACATGTCATGTTCTGGAGAAAAAGGGAAAAAAATCAGTTTATACACACACATACAAATACATCCTTCCCAATATATAAAAATGCAAAAAAGTCAACAATGTGAAGTGAAACAAACTATAAACTAGTAAACAAAGAAACAATATATGCTTTGTTATTATTCTAATTTAGCACTGCAGCTATAAAAAAACCTAAGTAGTAAACTTAGGTATATTTTTGGTATATCTTTACTGTGTTCTTTACCTAAATGATACTGTTACAAGGATTCTATTGGAACAAAATATATGAAGTGGAAATTAGCTTTTATGTGAATCATATTTGGGATGGCATAGTTTATTTTCCTTTTTAGTCTTAGTCAAATTTACAATGACTTTAAAATATTGATATGATTGACCCACGGTATATGTTCAACTTTGCAATAAAATACACAGTATTCTACATTGCAAAACAGAACACTGAAATTCAGTCTCTCAAGTGATCAACGAATTCAGACTGTGAGTTTGATTATCTTTTTATTTTAGTTTTATAGAATATATATAGAGTAATTCTATAAATATACATATATACATACATATATGTCACCAAACAATTTATTTGTGCTTGCATCTTATCAATTTCTAAAATCTCCTCTGGGATAACTGAAGAACAGCTTTGTCAACATTGAGCATATTCTTGGATGACACATTTGAAATTTGTTGTAGTATTTACAAATAAAAATATCACTTTGGTATGTGTGTCATGGGTAATGAATATGCTGGCTTTCTATGCTGAAGCAAAAGAAATCCATTACAGTTAAAGAGAACCATAATTTCTGGGAGTTATAAGGTGTCATTTGCTCTCATCCTTTGTTATTTAAAAGGATTTACAGAAGCCAGAGCTGAAGTTTAGTAATACATTTCATAACCCAAAGTATTGTTATTCATTGCTGTATAACAAATTACCCCAAAATGTAGCAGTTGAAAGCACAGACCTTCTATTATATCACAGTGTCTGTAGGACAGGAATATTGGAACGGTTTAGTTGGGTGGATTTAACCCAGTGTTTTTCACAAAGTTGTAATCAAGGTGTTATGGGAAATGTAGTCATCTTAAGGTTCTTGTGGAGGAGGACTCTCTGAGCACATTCACAAGGATATTGTAAGGCCTCTCAGGTATTCACTGACTGTTGTCTTAGGACAAAGTTTCTTACCACGTGGCCTACTATGTAGGGATGCAGACACTATACAAATCTTTACTCTGCCAAAGCAAGATAAGAGACAGAGTGAGTGAGCAAGCTATAGAGTTAGAGAGTTCCAAAATGGAAGGCAAACTTTTAAAACCTAGAATCAGATCTCATATCTCATCACTTTTGCCTTATTTTGTTCATTAGAATCAAGCAAAAATAATACAGTTCACATTCAAATGAAAGGAATTATAATATTAGAAAACAAATTCCAGGAGAAAGGGTAGAAAGACTCAGTTGGATCCTTTGGTGTCTAATGAGTCATTTGTCTCTGCTATATAAAAATACTCTATCCCCACCCAGTTATAGCATCAGCTCAAAATCCACAATATCATCACATAATCAGGTCATGGAATCTAGATACAGTTCTATAAATGTAGCAGCCCAAGTACAACTTCTCCAGATCTGAGGAAGTAATCCTCCCTTGCTACATCAGCAAGCACCTGATAGATAATATCGTGATGGACATTGGATAGTTGCTATAATCATTCTAGGTCCATCTGGTTCTCCTGCCTCCAACAGCAAGAAGATGATCAGAGGTCAGGCAGCACAGCTTCCATAAAGCTCTACAGGAACCCAGTAGGAGCCCGCCCCACCTCAACATGCCCAAGAGGAAGGTCATCTCAGCTGAGGGGACAATCAAGGGTGAGCCTAAGTGGACACAGGAGATCAGTGAGCTTTTCAGCTAAACCTGCTCATGCAAAAGTGGAAGGAAGTCCAAAGGCAGCAGGAAAGGGTAAAAAATTCAGATAAAAAGTTCAAGCATCAAGGAAGAGGGGAGTGAAGGGAAAGCAGGCTGGAGTGTCTTACCAAGAAACTGAAGACTCATCTGCAGAGAATGACAAGACTGAACCAGGAGAGTGCTAAAATATCATTTCTGCATGTCTGCAAAGGTATTTCTGGAAGAGATTAGCATTTTTATCAATAGGCTGAGTAAAGATCTGTCCTCATCAACATAGGACGTTTTATTCAATGCTTGATTCATGAATAGATCAAAAAAACAAATTCTCAAATGAACAAATTCTCAAATAGATCAAAAGAACAACTGCTCTCTCTCATTTTGAGCTGAAACATCTATGTTCTCCTGTCCTGGAGCACTGGAGCTATTGGCTCTTCAGTCTTCCTACTCTAGGGCTTACTACAGAGACTCCTAATTCCCAGGCTTTTGGTGTCAGACCTCGAGTGATACCATCTGTTCTCTTACTCCGCAGGGCTTCAGGTTCCCATTGAATTACACCCCCAGCTTGCTCTAGTACACAAAATGTGAATCATTGGGCCTCTGGTCCTCTCCACTCTGGATGGATGGATGGATGGATGGATGGATGGATGGACAGATGGACAGCTAGATGGATGGATGGATGGATGGATGGACCGATGGATGACAGATGGTAGATAGGTAAGCAGATAGATTGATACACTGGTTTCTGTTTCCCATGAAAAGCCAAAATTGATCATAACCATGTATTTGAATTGCTTATATTATTAGAGTTGTTTATATGTATCAATATGTGTCAGAGTGTAAGCTATATTTGAATAAAAGGCATACTTTTTATATTTACCAAGTTTCCTGGTCAGGTTGTCATGACTTTCTATCGTCCATTTAAAAATATATAATAAATATTGTTTTCAGCCTCATATTTCTAACAAAGGGCAAAATCTGAGTTGAAGTGTATATTTTTTCCATTAATATTATTAGTTCAGTCCTGTCTTAATCCGCAGTTTTCAATAAAACATCCTCCCTTTTAAAATATGCATTGTTGTATTGTTTTCTTTTAGATAGCCCATTATTCAGAGCACACCCTATTAAGCATAATTCTTTCTAACTTGGGTTGCCTTTCATGTGAAAGAGTTCATTCATTCTACCAGAAATGATTTAGTACTTATTGCATATTAGGCATTGTGTAAGATTCAACCAGCTGCTAGAAAAGACAAAGGCATTGCCCTGTGGTGAAAGACCTTACAATGTAACACGCCTCATCTTTAAACCCTCTTTTTCTTTCAAAGAATTCAAAGTGTTTTATTCTAATTTTGTATCATAGTTAGAGTTTTGACTGACAATATAGAGAAGGTCCTGGAGACATTATTAATAATGAAATAGTTTTGTCTTTATTCAGTTCTTATCAGTGCTAGGCATTAGGCTAAATGCTTTCCATTTATTATGACAAAAGCATCATGCTCACAATAGCAGTATGAGTTGGATGCTATTTTTTAATCACCATTTTAAAGATGAAATTACTAATGAGAATTTATAATGATGTAATATGTTCAAAATAAAGCCAGTAAGTGACTTGCAACTCAAAAACAACATCAGTGTGTTTAGAAAATCCATACTTCTATTATTCTCAACAGCTGCTTGTAATTATTTCTATTTCCCTGTGTTCACCTGGTAGATGCCTTCTGTTTGTTTATTGTGTTTTAATATTAATGGCCCATTTTATATAAATATAAAATTAGTTTTTTAAATGTATGCCACTTTTACCTATTTTTCAAAATTAAGGGTAATAAATATGAAAATACACATTTAATTATTTTCTAGAATTAGGAGCTAAGTGATAAGAAGTCAAATAAAACAGGTGTGAAAACATGAATCTTTTGAGAAATTTGTCTTTTCTCCTTCTTATTTATTTTTTCTTTTTTTTTTAGATTTTTACTCTCAACCATGCTAGCATATGTTACCTGTGAAATATATAATTAAACTCCAGTGTTAATCATTATATTAGTACTAACTTGTTAAGTACTGAGATAATTGTGGCTCAACTCAATTTCTTAAATTCAGTGTATTTAATTACTTTTTGTTAGTAGCAGCAGCAGTGTGTGCACATGTGTGTGTTTGTGTGTGTGTGTGTGTGTGTATATGCAGGACAGTGGTGGAGGTTAACATAGCTACACTGTGCTTTTATTGAGATTTCTGTACTTTAGTCCCTAATCATCATTGTGGCATCAGCACATCATGCTTTATTCGAGAAGAGGTGTTTTTTTTAACCAGAATGTTTATATGGAATTTGAAATCTGATTTTAGAGAGATTTTTGTAAAAGAAACATATAAAGGTTATAATATCACATACAGCAGAATATATTTGGGACTTATTCAGCAACATAATTAGGTTAAGCAACAACTTCTCTATAAAAGTGGTAGAGGACAGTTATTCCCTTTTCATAATAAGGAATAGTAATATTCTCTGAAAAATAGGAAGCTAATTTTGTTATATTTCTCATTTTTCCCTTCTTTAATTCTGCTAGACTATGCTAGATTCATGGAAAATACTTTTTTTTTTCCTTCTGAGATTACATCTCACCTTTTAATTATGTGATAAATTTTCAACTAGACATTTACTATAGTATCTGAATAGCAACTCTGGTTCATAAACACACTAGATGAAAACCAAAAATCATCCTACATACACTGCATAAATAATTCATTTTCAAGGACTCAAAGAAACAGAGAAAGTCTGGTAAGTGTTTTGTACTAATTATCAGAAGAACCAATGATTGGGAAAAGCTTTCTCAAAATGCAGGGCACCACAACCTGATTTTTTTCATGGAGTTAGTAGCTGGAAAAGCAAATGAATAATTGCAAAGAAATGTATTTTGGGGACAATGGGAAAAATGGAAAGGCTATCACATGAAATAGAACAATTGGAAAGGATGTGTGATTTTTGCTTAAAGAAAGGTGGGGGATTATAACAAAGCTAGAGAAAATTGTGAGATATGTGTAATATCATGGTTAAACAAAGTTAGGAACCATGGAAAAAAGTGAGAAATGCTAGAGAATATGATAAAATTATAGTGATAATTGAATAAAGACAGAGAATTTCAAATTCAGTATAAGGTTATAAGTGATGTCAAAACACTGAGAGAGGAGTACATGGAAAGTGACACCTGTTATAAAAGTAAAGCTTATTTAAGCTTATAAAATAATTGACCAATATATTTTAGAATAAATAATGTACATGGAGAAACTATCTCTTATGAAGATCATTAAAACTCTTTAAATATGTGAATTCAATTTTATTTTAGAAGTTGTTTGATAAATTTTAGCTCCTTATAGATTATCATAAGATGGCTGTTTTTGTAAGTGGTTACACTCAAAAGAATATTGAAATGTCACTTTTAAATTTTTTATGTGACTTACAAAAGTTTCTTATTGAAAAAAACATGTCACTATGAAGTAATTTGTTAGAAGTTATTTCACCTAAGAAAATGTCTTTGATTCTTCAAGAAACATGAGCCACCTATCTTTCCTTCCATCCTTCCATCCATCCATCCATCAAACCAACCATCCATCTATCCATCCATCCATCCAACCATCCATCCATCCATCCACCGACTCACCCATCCATATATATATATGAGAAATTTGTCTTTTCTCATATATATTTATATATATAACACATATATTATATACAATATATATTTATATTATATATATTTATTTACTTGTTTGTTTTATTACCTTCATGGATCCTTCAAACAGCATTTGAAAAAAGAATAAAACCATTTTTCTTTAATCCATATTTTGCTGAGTTTGGTAGACACGACACTTCTTTCAACACTCAAATAATGTCTGGGGAATGAAGTCTGTTCTTTTTCTAAGAAAGCTGAATATTGTAGGAAAACTTGGTTGATCTAACTCTAATGAAGTGTCTCAAATACCTACGGGCAGATACCAGAAGTCAGGACAACTAAATAGGCAAAAAAATCAGCTTTCTTTCTTGGATCTGCCCTGAAATCTCAGATGACTTATTTTTGTTTTATCAATGATTTGCTATATCAAAAGATCATCTCATTCATAAAAACATCATGAGCAAAGGTATGGATGAAGTATTATTATGGTATTTATAGGTAACTTGTTTAGAGTAATTTTACTTCCCAATGTAGTATATTTTGAAGCCTAGACATGATAAATAGAAATGTAAAGCTGGATGGTGAAATTGTTAGTGTGCATACTGAGAAATGCTTCAGAACCCTCATGCTTTAAAGGCTGCCATCTACCACGTAATGATAAAGCAATACTCTTAGCTCAAAAGAATGTTAATAGGATTGGTGTGCATACAGAGAGAAGAAAATTAAGGATAATAGTTCTCAACAAAACACCCAAAGTTACTCATCCCCTTGTGTGTAAATGCCCAGCCAAATAAGGTTGGCACAACATGGGTCTGCTGAGTGAAAACTTAACACAAGTCTAAGGCACTCTGATGCATTATATCACTTGAAAATGTATCTCCTTTCTTCTTTCTATTTAATTTTTAAAAACACCAAATTGAGAAAGATAGTGGTTTAAATTTTAAAGACTATTTATTTTTTGAGATAAAATTTACTTCAAAAGATAATCTGTTGTTTTGACATATTTAAAAACAAAATTTGGGCCTCCCTGGTGGTGCAGTAGGTTGAGCGCTGCACTGTTGAAGCTGTCTGCAGCCTCTGCAGCCTGGGTTGGATAACCTGCTGGCCAGGGAGATTCCCACATGGCACAGCAGACCTCTCCTGTTGCTCCTACTGCTCCCTTCAGTAGTGTCTTCCATCTGTCTGCCTATTTTGCTCCCCACTCTGTTTCTGGTGAATCCTCTCAACCTCCCTGGGCCTCTGGCCTATACCCCAGCTATTGTATAAAAAAAATAAATAAATCTTTAAAATAAAAAAAAGTAAACACACAACATAGAAATTAATTCTCATTACTGCCTGTGCAAACAGTAAGCACTTATTGAAGACTAAAACCTGCATTTAAATTATATTATTATATGAAAGTAAGGTTGTTTTACAACACCATAGATGATTTAGGGGGTATAGGTTCAATCCCCGTCAGATGAATGTTACGATATCATCCCATCTCCAAGGAACAGAAAAATCCCCAACCACAGACTACTGGTCCCCCACTCCTTTTTGCTTACTACTCCTGACACTCCCCCTCAATTCTGTTGTCATATTTTTGCAGTTTGTTTTGGTTTAATATGTCTGTCCCTTTGTTCTGTTTCTCTGTAGTCCACATGAGTGAAATCATGAGTATTTGTCTTTAACCTAACTTATTTTGTTTAGCATAATTCCCTCCAGTTCCAACCATGTTGGTGTGAATGACAAGATTTCATCATTTTTAACAGCCGAGTAGTATTTCAGTGTGTTGGTGTGTGTGTGTTTATGACTCTGTGTGTGTGTGTGTGTGTGTGTGTGTGCTCACCTGTTATTAGGTACTTTGTTTCCTTGACTTGGCTACTTAGCTATACTAAATAGCACTGCAATGAACATAGAATACAAATATCCCAATGATTTTTTTTTGTATTATTTGGATAGATACCTAGAAGTGGAATTGCTAGATAATGCAGTAGAACTATTTTAACATTTTGAGAAGCCTTAATATTGTTTTCCAGAGGAACTGAACCAGTCAACCAGTGTACCATCTCACCTACAGGTTATGATGATTTCTTTTTCTGTACACTCTCAGCAATACTTGTTTTGTTTTTCCATTTATATGGGTCATTTTCATAGGTGTGAGATAGTATCTTCTTCTGGTTTTGATTATAATGTCCAACTAAAGTCATTTTTAAGGATAATATAAATTAATTATCCAATATGACATTGAATCCATTGTCTCATTATCCTCATTTCAGAATTAAAATATTTTATGCTTCATGTTCCCAAGGATTTTTTTTTAATTTTTATAGAGGCATGTTTATTTATTTATTTATTTATTTGTTTGTTTTGTTTATACATGCACTGGGTACAGTCAGAAGCGCGGGAGGGTGAGAGAATTCACCAGAGCCAGAGCGGGGATCAGAGCAGGCAGAAGGACAGAAGTACACTGCTGAGGGGAGCAGCAGTGGGATCCTCCTCCGGTGGCCGGGGAGCAGCCGGGGATCGAACCGGCACCCCCGAGGCTGCGGGCAGGTTCGCAACCCTGCGCTCAACCGCTGCGCCACTGTGGAGGGCCCCCAAGGATATTTTTTAAGAATAACAAGACTGTTTGGTTTGGTTCTTGTTGTTTAATATATTGATTTCTATAAAATATACTTTAAAGTCAAATGAAAACTCTGAAATTTTCTCAGGAGAGAAAAGGTATATAACTATACTTGAGGATCAATAAATTTTGGATATCTGTCTCTCATTAAAGTCTTCTCATTCTAATTTACAGCTGCCACTGTTTTTCTGTATGTGCAACTTGCTGGCAGTGAACTTATGTTACAGAAAGAAAGATTCCCAGGTTGAAAGTTAGCCTTTGCAGCTTCACTCAGGCTCTCTCCCCAACCCGCCTCCTCCCACCCTAACAAGCCATCTGTGTGCTCTCATAACTCTACCAACTCTACCACTCTCGTAACTATATCACTAGCAGTGACATACTTTAAATTTTGATTACTCATGGCTTCGAAACATACTTAAAGTGAAAGTGCAGAAAATAAAGTGAGACTAGATAGAAAACATAGAGTAAAAACAACTGAGACATAAACTTGAAATTTAAGCATGAGATAGTAACAGTAACTGAAAGTAAATGAAAGAATAGAATTGGTTTCATTTATCAACTAATTTATGTTGCACAATGATAATTATATACACATCTAGTCTGTTTTCAACATGTTACTATAGCTCAATAATAAGAATCTTAAATGTCCATGGGATGATATCTTGTGACAAAAGTCCCTGAAATAAAACACATTTATCAAGCACTTCTGTTTCCCTCACTATGCTAATTTATTTAGAAAGATATTAAATCTGCCTGTCAGATCATGACTATAACCTGACTGAAGGTACAGCTCAGATAGTCAGTGGGTTCACAGACCCATTCAGTATTCATATTACTGCTACCCAAATGTATAATTCTAAAGGAAGTACTTGGTAATTGGCAGAATTTCCACATTGATTACTTGCCCCATAGAGTAACAGTTATTGCAATACAAAAGGCAACACAGAAGTTTATGATGCTTCTCTCAACTTGCACAGGATATTGGATCAAGAACAAAATCCTAAGGATGAATGACAGTGATTATTGTCATCCTTAAATACCTACAGGAACCAAGGTTCATGTTCCCCCATCATGACTGCATTTAATCACTGCCTGTGTCCCCATAAAACAAAACATATACTGAAAGTTGATAGAAGACTTCAGGAAACTCAATTATAATTGCCATTGCAGGGATACATATAGTTTCTCTGCTAGAATATAATAAATATGGCCTTAGGTATAGGCCATGTTTATCAAGTAAACATGTCCTAAAATATTTGATGAGGAAGGAATACAATAAGCAGATTCATTAACAAAAGACAGACAACAGTAATTATTGATAGTCTTGCCCAACGGCTATACTATCTGCACCATCATCTACAAATTATCTTCCAAAAGGATTTGTACCATCTGGATATTCTGATGGAACAATGTCAATTGCCAATAGGCAAAGTGGAAGACTTGTTAAAATACATGCACTCTATAGGATGAAAAAATAGATTCAAGTTAATACACACTAACTAGCCTTTCAAGGTTAGTGGTCTCAGCCATGTCAGGCATTGTAGAACTAGAAATATAATATATTACTGGTGAGAATACAAATTGGTACAACCATGTAGAAAATGGTTAAAGGCTCCTATAAAGTATCTTATAAACATGCATATTGTCTGACCCAGAAATCTCACTCTTGAGTATTTACTCTAGACAAATGAAAAGATAGTAACACAAAAACCTATACAAAAATGTTTATAACAGTTGTATTCATAACTATATAATACATTGTGAATTGTTCAAATATCCTTTATTTATGAAAGTATGAAAGTTAAACTGATATGTATATACATACATAAATGGAACTTTTCTTAGAATTAACTGGAATGAGCCATTGATATATGCAACAAATTGGACTGATCTCAAAGCTATAGAGTATAAAAAAACTGGTCTCAAATGGTTACATATTATATGACTCCATTTATATGACATCCTCACAAAAAACAAAACTAAGGTGATGGAGAACAGATCCGTGATTGCTAGGAATTTGGGATTAGGGGAATATTATGAAGAAATAGACAGTATAAGCAAATTTGGTATAAGAGGTGGTAGAAATAGACAGTATAAGCAAATTTGGTATAAGAGGTGGTGTCATTCTGTATCCTAACATTAGTGTTTATTAGATAAATGCTAAAATTCTTGAAACTATACATCAAAAATCAAATTGGTCATTTATAATTTTTTATTTTATTAAAAAGGGAAGAAATTGTACCTTTGCCTCCAACCAATAAGAATTTAGCAGGGCCTCCCTGGAGGCGAAGGCGGTTGAACGCCGCACTGTGAAGCTGTCCGCAGCCTCTGAAGTGAGGGTTCAATCCTGGCCAGAGGGCAACAATCCCACATGGCGGGGCAGACCTCTCCTGCCTTGACCAATGCTCTCCTCAGCACTGTATTTTGTCAGTCTGCCTGTTCTGTTCCCCACTCTGTCTCCGGTGAAACTTCTCACCCACCCGCATGTCTGGCCTATACCCCAGTTCTTGTATAAATACATCTTTAAAAAAAAAAAAAGAATTTAGCAGACACCTTCATGATTCTTTTTGACTTCAGAAGCAGCAGATTCCACAGATAGAAAAACTTTTTTGACTGATCTACAAAGAACCTGTGAATTTGCCCACTTTGAGATTCATTTATTATAGGAAAAGGCACTGGAGAAAGACCATGTTGTGATACAAGCCACCATTCCACTGTGGCTCTACAACTTGGCACGTTTTAAGGTGTTAGAATGTAGCCATCTAGTATATATGGTAAAACAATCTGTAGAATTTATGGCAAGCCCTAGTAGAAAAGTCACAGTGTAAACTCTTAGGCTTGCGGAGCAGGCCATGCTATGTGAAGGAGAGAATTAAGTATCATATAAAAAAGCACTAAACTCATGCCTTTCACAGCAACATGGATGGAGCTGGAAAGGATTATGCTCAGCGAAATAAGCCAGAAAGAAAAAGAAAAATATCGGATGTTTTCACTTATAGGAGGAATGTAGGACTGAAGGAATCAACAATTGATGCACCCAATACTACCCACACCGTGGTAAACTGGGTTATTTTAGACCCAGAGTCATAAAGTTGAACTAGTCCAGCAGCAATCTACAGAAAAACAGAAGTGATATACTGGGATGAAGATATATAGGTTTATCTGAGCAGAAAATGTAATGTGTAAGCTACATGGGCAAATAGCCCAGACACTCAAGCCATCCGTCACTATTGCATCAGCACTTCTTCAAATGGTTTATGAATAGATCAAAGTGTGTGTGTGTGTGTGTGTGTGTGTGTAAAATATATGTGCATGGTTTTTGTATTAGGATAATATGGACTCTTAGCATGAATTAGAAAGTACAACCTCTTCTTTTTTCTGTAATTTTTTCCATAGAAAATTTTTTTTTTCCTTAAATGTTTGGTAGACTGTACTAGTAAACAATGTTGGCTCCAAATTTTCTTTTTAAGAAAGCTTTTTCTAAACTACAATTTTAATTTCTATAATGCATTTAGGAAAATTCAGATTATCTCATTATTCTTACCTTAGTATTGTTAGTTTGTGACCTTCAAGGAATTGGGCCATTGTTCTCTGTTGTAGAATTTATGGAAAGAAATTTGTTTATAATATTATTTTATACTACTTTTAATATCTGTGGGATCATTAGTGATGTGATATCCTCCGCTTCATTCCTAATATTGGAAATTTTGGCCTCTTTCTCTTGATTAGCTAAGCAAGAGATTGTTATTTTATTGTCTTAATTTACAAAGTTTTGTGGGGCTTTTCAGAAATAAAATTTTAACTTTAAACTATGATGCCTAGGCATCAAAGATCTGCAGTATCTTTCACAGTGGTAAAAGTCAGGTAATCAAATTATATGTGTGTGTGTGGTGTGTGTGTGTGTTCACCTAAATATGTTATGTGAATTGAATGTCACTCTGATTGTATAAGCAAAACAAGTCCACATTTCCCATAATTCTATGGCAAATAAATGGAAATATGTCATAATAAGAACCACTTTGACATATCTCAATTTGATGGTTGATTGTGGTAAAGGGTTTTTGTGGCTTTGGATATAGAGTATAATGTCAGTTGCTGATACGTTCAGATTAGATTTCCATAGCATTTTATTTCTTCTTGTAAAATGTGGCTTTTACATCAATATTATGAATTTGTCCTTCATCTAAATTCTTGAATAGTTGGGTTCTGTGAGATTTGAGTCTCCTTTTTAACATCTGTCTATGCATATCCTTGTGGGCATGCCCTTAGCCAAACCTCTTACTTCCAAATTGTGCGCTAATGTAAACCATATCAATCACCCTCTATTGTTCCCTCGGTGACTCCTATTACATTTTCAGGTCATACATGTACAACCACACTTTAATTATCAATTTAGTTACCACTGATCTGTCTTAAAAGGCTTGTTTTGTCTTTGTTTAGTGTAGGAGCCGACTGACAGCAAGATCAATGGGAAATATTAAATCAATTCCACAGTCTTTGTAAAATGCCCTTGGACAGGATTGAAAACATTTTTTAGTAACACTCACAAACAGGAAGTCATATAATTAGAAAGAAATCACTGTGCCCTTTATACTGGTTATGATTTTTGAATTTTAATGCTCTGTTCTGTCCCTCATCTTTCATTATCTTCTTCCCTCTCCCCGTTTTTTCCCCTCTTCCTTCTGTCCCCTCCATTTCCCTTCCCTCCTCTATTCTCTGTCTTCCTCTTCTCTCCTTCTCATCCTACCCTTAGTCTCGCTCTGAAGGATGAAAGATCTACTTTCCTCTTTCATTAAAGTGAAAAATATTCAAATATTTATTAGCACAACATTTCCTTCCATTTTAAATCAAAACTGCTGGCGTTTTTCAATAATTAGAAAATACAATTTTATGATCATTAAAGATAGAGGAATGAGAATAAATATTTTATATGTGCACTCACTTTATACAATACAGTCTCTGAAATGATATTTTATAGAATACTTTATCTGGTCAATATATGTATTAAAATCTCATTTAATAAAAGATCTTACCAACGACTCTAAATTTTCAGTCCTTCATGCCCATTACAATATCCTATTTTTAATACTAAGCTACTTATAGGCAGTACTTAGGTGGGAAAAGAGTGAAAACTCTGTTTTTGTAATGGAAAAAAACAGTATCTCAATTTTTGGGAAAAAGCTATGTGATGATTTGACTAGTTTTAAATGGTGTTAGTGCTTTGATTATCTCCTCTTCACCCTGTTGGTGAGGGAGTGACTTCTGCCTTGGATATCCACATACCATTCAGCACTGAAAGATGAGACAGACAGCAGATTACTAGTCACATGCACTCATAGTTCAAGGTGGAAGAAACGCCCTATAGCAAAAGTGCCAAATAGAGGTTACATTCTGGAACAGAGTGAATATGTAGGAACTGTGGTATCATTTTTTTTTTTTTTTGGAAGAAGTGTGGTGATTCTGGCTCCTGTCAGAAGACACAGTGGGCTGAAATATTCAGTAGGTTGGTAGGGAACTGATGCCTGCTTTTCATCAATAAGCAGGTGCCACACTTGGTTCCTATTCCAAGAATGGCTATTTGGCTGGAAGTTTTTATCCACTAGAGTTCAGTGGGGAAGGAAGCTTATACCTAAGCACTTGAGGCCCTCCAGGGTTCAGATGTCAAGGCCACAGATAAAACTGAATCTTAGTCTTAGACTTTACCACATCTTGTAATTTGGGTAGTTAGAGAAAAAGATAGATGAGAAAGATTTACTTTTTTACCATAAATATGCATGTATATTTTTAAATCATATCAGTTGTCTACTGGCCTAGAAATTTAGGAAGTAGAGGGATACACTTCTGCAGGTTTTCCAACATTGGACATTTGCTTAAAATGTTTTTGCATATTGTTTTCAACTCTATAAAACATACACTCTGGGTTTTTGGTCCATAATTCTGTTTAGTCTCAGTTCTACATTTGAATGATTAAAAAATTACTAATAACCCTATTAAAAAGTGCTGGTGTATTATGCAAATCTTTATTTTGATAACTTTCTTGTCTGGATAAGCATCAAGTACTTGAACATTTTGTTTTTTAGAAACTGTAATTCCTCAACTCTTATCTGTTTTACTTTGTTTTACTTTGACATTATATTTTAATGGGTGTGTTTCTATATACATCTCTTTTCCCAAATCTTTTCTACCAATGTTTTTCCATTGCTTAATTTTCCCTGCAATGGCTCCTGATGCTTTAAGCCTCACTCAAGCCTAAACTGATAGCCTCTAGGTTTGTTGCCTGATTGTCATTCCTAGTTCTCCCTATTTTTCTTTGCCAGTTTCTTTTCTAAAACAAAAAGAAGTTGTTTGTTTTTCATTTTATTTTCGATTTACCTCATTTATTAATCTACTTCAGTGCCTTTTAAACTTATTTTCATTATTGCCCACCTAAGAGCCTTTTTTTGACATTTCCCTAATCTCTGCCCCCCCCATATGGAATTTTAATATTACAGATAATAGTATTATTTATGAAGAACAATTTTTTCCCTATCACAAGAACTAATTTTCACCCTCTTGGGGATGATATCGTCCCATTAAAAACCCATTGTCTACTCTATTACAGTATAATCTATGCAGAACTTTCCTCAGAAAGGGAGAATGACAGTTAATGTGATGGGTACATTAAAGAAGTAATTATATAATTCTATTTATATTAAGTTTAAAAATGTCCCCAGAAAGCACCATTATTTAAAAATGCATACAAATTAAGTAAATCTTTAAAAAAATGAAGAAGAAATACAAAATTAGGAAAGCTTATTAGAAAGAGCAAGAAATGTGAAATATATGTGGCCAAGCAGATTGTTCCAAAACTAATGGTAATGCTTTATTTCTTAATCTGGGACATGGTTACATCCTGTTCACTGTCATTGTGTATGTAGTCTACTATGTTATTAGAAAAGGAAGTTTCACATTCACTCTTTAACTGCCCTTAGTCTGGCTTCTCCCTCCTTCATTCTGCTGTTCTTACTTCAGACTACTATTAGTACTTAGCTGTGAAGCACAATGACATCCCTGATGTTGCAGAAAATATTGAGAGACCTCCATAATTGTAAGTATTTGCTGCCATAAGCTCCTGAGTCCCATCTCACTGCAAAGGCTGTTCAGCCCTGTACTCATGATTCCAGGCTTTGTCAAATCTAGCACTAAGGGGTTCATACTTGCCACAGCAGAGTTTCCATGACCCTGATCTGGGACTAGAGCAGTGTTTCTTCTGATTGATTGGTGAAATTTCTAATTTGGTTCTTTATTATGTTGAATATCATTTGTCTTACATTCTTATCATGAGTTGTGTCCATGAAGCCAAATTTGTAGCCATTTAACTTGCCATTTAACATGCCTCTGTCCCCAAGCCGTTTGCCTTCTAAACTTCTTTTATACTACACCTGGGTGTTGTGTTTCCTTCTAATGCCTGTCAGTAGCTTTTCTTTTTCTTGATCTCTAATCTGAGTTTCCTTATGACATACAATGATATTATTAGGTATTTATGTGCCATTCGTGTTACATATATTTATATACATTTATATACATATATTTATATACATGTATATGTATTTTTGCATAATTATATAATTATATATATTATGTATAGTTGCATAATTATATATATGTATGTATATAATGGTTAGATTTCCTTTCATTCACAAAACGGGTGTTTAAAAGCTATATCAGGAGCTGAGCTCAACAAAATTGTCACTTTGTCACAGTTCTTTTCAACCTGAGAATGTTGTAAGGGAGAAGGGCAAATAACAATAGCACTAATAAAATTGTGAAGAGTGTTGTAATGGATAAATCTTGATGCTGTGAAAAACACTGATGGAAAAAGACAGTTATGATAGGATATTTAATAAAGGACTCAATTATGAAATTATATAATAATAATAATAATAATGGTACGGAATATATTCAGGATTTCATATCTTGTGGTGTTTTTTGTTATTGTATTTTTGTTTATACTCTTTTAATTTTTTAGGTTTTTATTTGCTTTCTGCTTCTTTTCTCCTATACTTACCTTCATTTTGGTCATCATAACACCCTTGCTCTACAACTGAATATATCCTTTCATATTTTTCTTTGTGATTTTTACAATATCTAAATACACAAACACACCCACATCTAAGTTTATGATATTATATTTACTTCTTATCAGAACCTTTTTCAATAGCCTTGGGAAAATTTCTCCAGATTAAATGACATAATTCTAATCAATTTATTATATAAATATTTACTATTTGATGGGATAAAAAAGCATCAATCATTTTCCTATGGAGGATATTTACTTCCTTTTGAATTTTTGGGACTAAGGAAAAATGATGCATCAAACATATATTTTTTTAAAGATTTATTTTTATGCAAGAACTGAGGTATAGGGCAGATGTACGGGAGGGTGAGAAGATTCACTGGAGACAGAGCGGGGAACAGAACAGGCAAAATGACTGAAGTACACTGCTGAGGGGAGCAGCGGGCTAGACAGGAGAGGTCTGCTGCGCCATGTGGGATTCTCGTGGGCAGGCCAGGAATGAACCAGTGCTGCAGAGGCTGCGGACAGCTTCATAGTGTGGCGCTCAACCGCCTGCACCACCAGGAGACCCGCATCAAACATTTTTTTAATGAACCATACCTATTCCTGCTTTTCTTTATTTTTTAGGACTATCCATAGATCTTTTGGTGGTTCGATGTGTATATGCCTTTATGTTTTAAATATATATTACCAGTGTTCTTTACAAAATAGCTGGGACATGACAGATATACAGTAATAAAAGAACCCTCTCTGAACTCCACCAAGGAAGTCCTTCCCAATCTTTTCTAGTCTATTTTATCCCAAGGTAGAGAGACATCTACTGTTGTCATATACAATGTGATTTTAAAAAAGGTATATTTTTAGAAACGAAATGTGAGAACTCTTCTTTTTATGTGTATGGTATTAGTCCATTATGTAAATCACATGATTTTTTCCAGATCAATAGATTTGTAATTTCTTTACCCACAGTTTTGCATGTAATATTCATTCAAATTTGCATGACAAATATATGTAAGACAGACCATACATGTTTATGACTAATTTATTTCCTTTCAAACTAACACCAAGAAATAAGAGGTAAGATTGGAAGATAGAACAATCAAATGATTTTACACATTTGTCTTTAAACCTTAGTAAATCTGAATTAGAGCAATAACATTTCCTATCATAAACAAACTTATTTTCAAAGTTTTGTGGATAAGAGGAAAGGGCAGCCTCTTTTCTAATACAAATTCCTTAGTAGCCAAAATTAAAGAAAGTGCTTTTTTATGACCTAGACATATGGCATAGATTAGAAAATGGAGAGAAATGGGTTCTGATTGGCTAGCTAATATTCTAATGAGATAGATTAATCAACGTAAACCACATTGCTCAGTTGAAACTGCCTTTAAAATTGCCAATTTCATTTTCAACCAGCAGAGAAAACACCAATCTTTTCCTGTGTAGTAAGATTGTCTTGCTATAACAACTAAGCAACTCCAAAGTTACTATTATTGTGGAACATCTGGTAAGTACAAGATGTGGCTCCTCAGAGAAAACCACATCGCGGGAAAATAAGAACTTGCTCAACCTAGTCATATTTCATGTTTTGTTATACTCCAGAGCATGACCGCCTCGTAATACAGTAATCACTTTCCTTCAACACCATAAATGAAACCACAGATGCTACAATTTGCTATAATTGGAGCAACTTATCATAAATAAATTATCAAAATAACAATATATGCATAAGCGATGTGATGTTTTGAAGGTTAGTTTGAAAAAAGTTAAAGAATGACATAAACAGTAAGACTTCCAATTACCTTAATTCATTAAGAAAGACAGAGGTAGATTGGAGTCTTCTCCTGACCTTGCTATTTTTCCATATTGCATGAATTACTTTAAAATTTGTCCCAGCAATGAAATTGCAAAAAGATCTGAAAATGCAGCAATTCTCATTTACATAATTGTGAGCTGAATAATTTTTAATTTGATTTCATGACAATTTAATGGTTTACTGTATTTTAGCTTTGGTAAGACTTATTCTTCTTTATGGTATCGTATTCTATTTCTACAAATATTTGTTTATTTAGTCTGGTATTATATGTCCTAAAATTTAATCAAATTTAATTTTATTGAGCTCAATATTTCAACATACAAATACAATAAATGCGGTAATTTGTTTAGGAAATTCTTCTAGGGGCCTCCCTGCTGTTGCAGTGGGTTGAGTGCAGTGCTGTGAAGCTGTCCACAGCCTCTGCAGCACTACTTTGGTCTCCAGGCAAGGAGATACACACATGGTGCCTACAGCTCCCCTCATTAGTGTATTTCAGTCAGTCTGCCTGTTCTGTTCCCTGCTCTGTCTCTGGTGAATCCTCTCACCCTCCCGCTTATCTGGCCTATACCCCAGTTCTTATACAAATAAATAAATCTTTAAAAAAAGAGAAAGAAAAAGAAATTCTTCTAGAGGTTAATATTTTTCTCTATTCTTTGATTTACACAACCTTGTCAGTTTCTTTTGAAGCATAAAAACATTAAGAATAAGCATCAACAATGAGTTAATTTAGTGCATGAGAAAAATTGTGTGTGAAAACATTTCAAGAGCAGATAATAACTGATTTCTTTAAATCCAAAATTTTTTTAAATGATAATCTTAAAATCCAAAATTTCAACTATTACATGAGAACATATATAATTAAAGTAGCACTGCTTGATATCATTATAAAAGTTTCTGGTGTGCATCATTAGAAACCAACCTGTATATATACTACATTAAGTTTACCACTAAAATTCCAGTGCTATACTTCACCATACAATTGATCATTTTAAAATGTAGTTATGTAATAAGACTCTGTTTAAACTTATAATCAGATTAACTTTACCCTTGTCTAAAATTCATAACAAGTTTTAATATCATACTTTGAAGTAAAATCTGAGGGTTGAAAGAACAAAAATATGGTAACAGAAATGTTTATGTTCTTTTCAAAATTTCCATTAATAATAGTTTTGTTTTTGTTTTTTTATCATTTGAGCATTTGGCTATCAACATAAAAACAAGCATAAATATGTTATGTAAGTGTAATTGTTGAAGATTTGGCACTGGTACTTATTAGACAATATGTTTCCTTTGTACGGTATTTCTAAGCCTTATGTTATGCTAATGTGTTTGTCTTATTTTTTTCACTTTTATTTGTAAATGATTTTGATAGTCAAGCCTTAGAGATTTGTAAGGCTCATCCTGAATGAATTCTCAAGGACCTAAAAATAGTCAGAAACATTGTGACATAGTTTAACTTTTCCCCTGTTCTCCACTGATTGGTAATCATAGCAATCTGATAATTGATAAATATTGTATCTAGTAAATTGTAGTTGACACATAACTATAAATAGCTATAAAATTTGAAAACCACATGCATTCATGATTTTATAAAATATACACATATATTAAATATCAACTTTCTTTAGAGTATAACTATTAAACATTCTTCTCAGAATTAACATGTCCACTAGTTCCTAATTTAGTCTCCACTGAAAGCTTTCTATTTGCTCTAACATCTGTGTAATAGACTGTAACTAGAAATTACTTTTGATATATTTTCCTGCATTTTGACTTGCATTGGCTGAATCACATGGGCTAAACAACTTCCAAATAATATGTACAGATTTTTTTTTGTTTACTATGGCAAAATCTGGAATTAAATACCATATTTATTACATTTGGTTTTGTAATATTTTGCTTTATTTTACATTTTAATATTGTGTGTGGTTATTAAAGCCAAATTAAGTAAAATATTTGGAGATCTTCAAAATATAGCATATAGTCTAATTCAGTCCAATTAAAATACTATTCTCTTTATGCATGGAAGGGAATAGTATGCTCATCTTAGTTACTTATCTGTTAAAATTTAGTCTGTGTCATTAAGACTCTTCCAAAGCAAGGGGTTGTAATTCTTTCAACTGATGAAGCAGATGTCACATTAAAAGGATGTGGAATTTGTGTCATCATTTTATTGACTCAGAGCTCATGAACATTCATTGAGTTATTCTACTGCTCACAAATATCTTCTTTCTGCAGTTATGACAGACATAAATTAACAAAGCCAGGACAAAGTAGAGCAAGTCATGATCATTTTAAATTAAAACATCCTAAAAAATTCTGTACTAAAAGACTGCAACTACAAAGCAGTAGAAAGATCTTGAGCCTGAAAGGTGACATCAGATTGTGGTAAGAATATGGATGACATATATTCTGCTTAGTCTCGAGGGCCCAGACTACCTTCTGCACTGCCTACCATCTGATTAGTATAGACAGGTACTCAAGGAGGGGAAAAATGCAAAGTGAGCTTTATTTAAGTTTTAATGAAATCATTTGCTCCTCCTAGCAGTTTTCTATCGTATTAGCAATGTTTTTTTATAATGTATGAATATTAAATTTGCCTAATACAGTACACAATTATCTTATTAAGAATTCACATGTTATAATAGTGGGAAAGAGAACTAATGCAATACAGCACTAATTCAATTTGATGAAAGTTACTGATACAGAAAAACAGCTCATTTTCTTACACAGGTGTCAAAAATATTTATCATGCTTCACTTCAAAGAATTTTTCTTTTGATACCAAAAATTTTCTAGTCAATCACATAACAGACTAAGGATATGGACATAGATAAGAGAGTCAAGAAGGTCCAGACTTAGATCTAATTAGGGGTAGCTACTTAATGAACTGAAAGGACTATGTTAAAGACATATCTAAAGAAAGAAGACTAACATAAAGATATTGATGGAAGATTCTCAATGGAAATAGGAAAGATTTAGAAATGAAAGTTAACTGCCACAAAAAAAAAATAGGAGCAATGAAACAAAAGGATTCCAAAGGTAAATTTGCTTTATAATTTCACTGGAGATTGACTGCAAAAATAGAGGTCATGGATATGTGAGTGAAGTTATTGCTACAAAGATGAACATTTTAAAACTTGTCTTCACATTTTTCTCTTTCAATTTCTGTGATTAGCTGGATTATTTCTGCATAAAGTAGTCCAAACATGCCCTTTGTCTCTGACCTTTAATTTTCTCTTAAAGTGCAAAATGATTCCTTCCAAATAAAAAGGTCTTACTTATCTACTCTTCCAAATTAAATGTCTTCCTCATTTGAAACTGTACTGAAAATTGTATCCCCTCCCCAAAACCAGGATAATTATAGTTTTTAAATAAGAATGGAGGAGCTAAGCATTGAGTATGTCAATGGATTCTGTATAAATTGTATTCGCAGTAAAGCGAAGGGAACAGATTACTATGACTTGACTGAAAATGTGACTTTATTATTAAAATGTCTATATATGCACTAAGGAAGATGAATATTTCAGAATTAAATCATACTGGTTATACCAATATTATATTTACAGGAGCAAGAGAGATGGGCAGTTATGGGCAAGGGGTAGAGCAGAGTGACCATGAAGATTTAAAAACCAGAATCAACTCTGGCTGGGACTCTGTTCATGGTAAAGAGCTATGTTTGTGACTCTAGTCCCTTGCTCTCGAGTTCCTCACCTCCAGCTATTCCACATGGGCACCTCCAGTTCCCGAGGCTCGCTAGATTGTTCTAGACTGTGTTCTAGCTTCAGAGGGCCTGCCCTTTCTCTTCTTCTATGTGTACTGCTGCCACCAGTCTCTCCTCAGTGGATCAGTCACCACCCTGTACATACACTGTGATCCCACCCATGCTCTAAGCTTCTGCTCAGCAGACAGCCACCACCTTCTCCTAATGGCTTTTGGGTTGGACTCTGCAACGTGAATGCCATCTGGGGTAGGATGGATTGCAACCAGTCTTGTTTGGTCTATCAGTTTTCTCTCTCTCTCTCTTAGCTCTCCCTTTTCTCACTACCTATGATAACAATCCAGTTATTGTTTCTTTCTGTGTCTCTGCTTTAGATTTGTATAATGCAGTTGTAAATGCAAGGGTAAGGACCTACCAACCAGACCATATCCTACCCACACCCACCCCAAGTTTTTTTTTTCTTTCTCATTATGATAATAATGTAAGTTATAACTGTCTCTATTTGTATGGTTCCAGATATATCAAGAATTTTCCAACTCTCTTACTCTGTTAGTGGGGATGTAGACTGGTCTCAAATGGAAAACAATATAGATGTGTCTCAAATGATTAAATATGGATCTACCAAATAGCCCAGCCATCACATTCCTATGTCTACTTCCTGAAGAATACAAATGCACTAATTCATAGGAATATATATATATATATATAATATATAGATATATATTATATATATATATGCACCTATGTTCATTGCAGCGCTATTAACAGTAGCCAAAGTATGGGAGCAACCTAAATGACCAGTAGCAGATGAGTGGATCAGGAAGATGTGGTATATACAAACTCTGGGATATTACTCAGCTATAAAAAAGATGAACTTTTGCCACTTGTGACAGCATAAATGAAACTGGAGATGATTAAGTTGAGTCAAATTAATCATACAGGGGAAAGAAAAAATTCAGATGATTTTACTCAAATGTGGAATATAGAGAAACAAAATAGAGTTAGAGGACACCAAACTAAAAAAAGTCCTGAATTCTGACTGTGAAACTGGAGTTACCAGTGCTGGAAGGGAAAGAGGAAGAACACATGTTGGAAGGGACCCAACGGACTATGAAGGAGGGTGATGTTGCCTTGGTGGTGGGGGTAGTGTACATATCTGAAGGTGAGGGAGTCTGCATTTCTGAATTCTGTATAGCATTATAAATCAAAATCACATTAACAATAAAAAACAATTTCCATTTTTTTTCAATTTTACACAGTATTTCAAATTCCTTTTATCTTTTTCATATCTAAAACTTAATTGAATTCTAAATTCTTAGCATATCATTTTAAAAACCCAATGCTGCATTGTATTCAAAGTTTATAAATAACTCCATTATTATAGATACTTCTTAATATTGTTTATTTATGAATCCCTCTTTCATTATCTCAGGCAGTTCTATGACAGAAGTTCTCTCCCTCCTTCTCCAATCAGAAGTATATGGCAGAGGGTCTCACACATAAAACATAATCATTAATTGCTTAAATTGTTTGAATTGTTTTCATTCAGGGTTTATTTCAACAGAAAACTAATTTCTAACATATTCTTCACTTTTTTAAATACCAGTGTGTTGTGCTAAAATAAAAATAATTATTTTTCTTTTTAAATGTCATTCTAATTACCTTTTTGTTGTGTCTGCTTATCCAATATAATTCCCATTTAACAATTCATAATTGCTTTCTATAAGTTTGAACTTTAAAGTAAATGGACAAAAAACTACCATTTCTACTTAGTTTGACATCTTCGTGCATCTTATAGAAGATTTAGTAAGATAATATGCACATGAGAGTATTTATAAACACCTGCACATTGAATAAAGGATTGTTCAGTGTTTGCTTATGGAGATTTGCATTTAATAAAAACAATGAAAAAAAGAGCTGTCATTCAGTTGTATGGATTAAAACTGTATTTAGAGAATATTCCAGATTTAACATTCTGGAACCATAATAACTTTAAAATTTGTTAAATAAAGGTAAAGAAAAATTAACTTAGTTTTGACAATATACAATAAACAATGCAATAAAACATGCAATAAACTATTTTTATATGGCTGTCATTTTATAAGTTTATTGTACCTGTCTAATGATGAAATACTAAGTGCTTCATTGAGAGTTGATAAACATTTCACACAAAAAGGTTATTTCTTAAACACCCAGTATGATAAGATAAACACTTTTGAAATATTTCCTTTGCTGTTAATATCAAGGGGTAGGAAAATGGGCTTACTGGAAAATTTCTATGTTAAGTAAGAAAGATAGCTCTCACCCATTCTCAGTAAGCCTGTTCTTTTGAATTGTTTTCTTCTTTCCTTATTTGAACAGCTTTATCCAAGTATTCTCAGGCGAAGAGACTAAAATGAGGCTCCCGATGTATTGGAATGTGAGGAAAGATTGACTCGACCTTGCAGGGTTTTTTTTTTTGTTTTTTTTTTTAAATCTTATGTATGCTCTCCATTGCAGCAACATAGATGGAGCTAGAAGGGATCATGCTCAGCGAAATAAGTCAGAAAGAAAAAGAAAAATACCGGATGGTCTCACTCATAGCAGGAATTTAGAAAACCTAATTAAGAGACCAGGAAAAAGACTACTCAATACAAAGTAAAAATCAAAATCAACAAGCAACCATAAACCAGAGACACACTGGTTGGGGGGAGGGTGCGGGAGGTGGGGAAAGGAAGAGCAGGGAAAGGAAGGACCAGAGTCAAAATAAGGGGGGTGGGGTGCAATTTCATGGGGAATATAACCAAAATGAAAATGCATACATTGTGCAAAGATGAAAAAAGATGTAAGAATTATATAAAATAAAATATTTAAATAAAAAAAAACCTTAGGTATGCTGATTTTTACTGGGACTTAAGAAAATTAAAGTAGGAACATTCTCATTCAGTGTCTCAATGCTTCTCCATCTCAAAAGCTTTTTTATTATAGTAAAACAGCCAAAGAGACTCCTCATCTTTACATAACAGGCTAATTTTTCTTGTAAAGATACTCTTTGCTGCATGCCAGATTTTTGATTTATGGTAGTCTTGTTATTAAATTCAGAATATTTTCTAATTACACCATGATTCCTTCTTTCATTCATTAATTTTCAAACATGAAATTTCTAGTTAACAATCTGCAATTTTTCACCAAAGTTTTATTTGTCAAAATGTGTTTTTATTTAAATTATTTGATATTTATGTGCTAAAATTTATGTTCAAATAATTGGTAAATTTTAAATGTTTTAAGCATGACTGAGAGTTGTTTGTTATGCTTTTGGGACTTCAATGTTCTCTATGTAGCCAATTAAAACAAATGTGTTATTCCTTTACTTCCATTATTCAAATCATTCTATTCACACTGACATCTTGAATCCATTTTCTGTCATTTATTGAAAGAAAGCCATGTCTGTATCTTCCACTGTGAAAATGGATTTTTTCATATCTTTGAGTAATTCTGTTAAGACCTACATTATATATTTTGAAATCATTTTATATACTGTAAAATGCTTACTATCATTTTGGTATAAAAGGAACATTTTATTTTATTACTATCTTTCTTCTAAAAGCATTCTATACCTTTTTAGTTATAATACTGGACTGTCTTGTTTTAAATTAATATAGTTATATCTGCCTTCTTTTGGTTAGAATTTTCTTGTTGCAGTTTGAGCCATTCCTTTGAATTCAAATTTTGTGCACACCCATAATTTATCTGTACTTCTTGTAAAAATAGTTTGTTTTTTAAAGGAATATACCAAATTTTTCCACTATTGGGACATTTAGTACATCAAATTAGAGTTATTATAATGGCTAGTACATACATTTGTTCCATTTATGTGTTATTTCATACTGTCTTCCTGTTTTATATATTTTTTTTTCATTCTTGCACTCATGTAAGTAAATTGTTTTTAGCAAAATCACTCAATTATTTTCACTATAAGTTATGCTCTTTATTTCATTTATTTAGCAGATAGCTCAGTAATTATAGCAAATTTAACTAGCTTAATTCACTGTGGTGTTAATAATTATCTTTATTTTTCTCATGAGTAAAGCCTGTATCTGAATTCATCATTTTCTCAACATGTCTACCCTCAAATTGTTCTTTATTTTTGTTTAAGGTCCTCACTAAATTATTAGCATTCAATAAAGGGTATGCTTATTTAGATTTATCGATATATTTATCCCATTCTCTGTTCCATCTTCCTACTAGCAAGAGTCATTAAATGTGGTTCAAACTGAAAAAAAAAATGTAGGCAAGGACCACATTAGAAAATATCTTAGACAATAATTGTGTATTGCATATATGTCAACTGCAAATAGATGAGTAGTCTTAAATTCTCTCCTAGACCATTAGAGGTGATAATAGACACGTTTATATAGTATAAGCTTTGATAAAATTTTATGATAAACAAAACTGTTTAGATTATTAATTTGCTGATAATTCTATTATGCCATATGGCTTGTAATATGGAAATGATTAAAAGTACTTCCCAATAATTTTAAAAGGAAAGAAACAAGATTAATGTTAAAGAAAATTTAATCAGATCAAGACAGACCAGGTAAGTTTCAATTTTTAGGTCAAAAATAGGAAAAAAGTAGTCTTAATAATTTAACTGACCCTGGGCCTCCCGGTGGCGCAGCGGTTGAGCGCTGGGTTGCGAAGCTGCCCGCAGCCTCAGCGGCGCCGGTTCGATCCCCGGCTGCTCCCCGGCCACCGGAGAAGGGTCCCACGTGGTGCGCAGACCTCTCCACCACCCGCTGCTCCCCTCAGCAGTGTACTTCGGTCCTTCTGCCTGCTGTTCTCCGCTCTGGCTCTGGTGAATTCTCTCACCCTCCTGTGCTTCTGACTGTACCCAGTGCATGTATGAACAAAACAAACAAGCAAATAAATAAATGAATAAACATGCCTCTATAAAAAAAAAATTAAAAAAAAAATAATTTAACTGACCCTTCAATTAATATACACCTGGTAGTCTACTTTTTATGGATATAGATTTGTTATATGAAGTAAAAAGTATTGAAAATGTGGATTATAAGGAGTGTTTTATTGCAGGGAAATAAAACATGAAGTAGAAACTTATGATTAGATTTATTGAACATCATTAATTACTTCTTGCCCAAAACAGTCATGACTCACAAAAATGAAAAATGTAAGAGGTCTCCTCAATGAACCTGACTGACTCCAAGTCAGAAAACTTTTTAATTTAGCCAAGGAGAAATCAAGTATCCTTCAATTTCTTTACATGTTTTCAAGTCAAGATGCCTTTGTTCTCTGCTTTCTTCCTATTTCTCTTATACCCAATTCACGTCTGCTTTACATAGAAAATACATATTTTATTACTGAGGTAGAACAAGGGTAACCATAGTTTGAGTAAAAGCTGTAGTATGCAATTTAAAGACACTACCATGTAGGGGAAAAAAAAGGTGATACTCCTCCAAAACAAGGACTTTGAAATCTCACGTTATAATACCCCACATGATCTCTTAAATGAAGGACTGAATTAGAATATATCCATTTCATTGCTAATTTTGCTGGTTTCATAAGTTCCTTCATATTGTTTTTGAAAATATTGTTACATTGCATGCTTAGAGTTAAAATGTGCAGTTTGTGAATAAGAAATACAATATAAGTTACTTAACATGCATGGGATATGAAAATTCCCTTATAGTCTAAGATACTTCATCAGAAAAAATAACCACTTTATTTATATTGTTTTTTTCTATCCATATTGCATTTTAAAAATAATATTTTTTAAAAAATTGCTGACAATGTTTTAAAATTGTTTAGTAATTTTTTTTTATTTTTGTTTTCCATTAACAATGCACATGGTCTTTTTTAGTATTGACATGTCAATACTATTCATTTGTGTGAAGCTTTAATCATTTCTAATGCAATTTGGTGAACACATTTGTTTTCAATGATTCACTATTTGGGGCAATTTATAAATTTCATTCTTTTTCATAAACCCATAATTCTTACAAAACTCTTTAATAGGATTTTTGTTAAATGAAAAATTATTTGTCTAACCGGTAAATAAATATTTCCTCTATATTCTGGAACTATCTCAAATATTACCTTGCAGTAAGATAATTGAGATGAAATATTCAATTCAATGTCTTTTTTTAAAATGCAGGATTTTTTTTTTGCATTCCAGGATTGCTATTTTTTTTAAAGATTTATTTTTTATTTATACAAGAGCTGGGGTACAGGCCAGAGTTGTGGGAGGGTGAGAGGATTCACCAAAGACAGAGCGGGGAGCAGAACAGGCAGACTGACTGAAATACACTGCTGAGGGATGCAGCGGGGAGACAGGAGAGGTCTGCATGGCCATGTGGGATTCTCCCTGGCCGGCCGGGAATCAAATTGGCGCTACAGGGCGCAGACAGCTTCACAGCGCTACGCTCAACCCACTGTGCCACCAGGGAGGTCCCAGGATTGCTATATTATTAAAGACTTTTTCTTTATTCATGCCATTCTATTCTTTATGTGGATGCTATATTCTTTCCAAATTTTCTGAAGCTATACATTGTATTTTTCCAAAATTTAAACCACTTTGATAATATAATTATTTCTATTTCTAGAAATAGAACATGTTCTCCCCATTGTTCATTTTTATTCTTATATTTTATGATCATGGGTTTGTACATATCTGAGAATTTTCACTATCCACTTACATTTGTGACTGAAAATTTGGGTCGACTCAGACTCATAAAGATAACTGGCATGTAGATTCATATGTAAGGTTAAATGATGAAGATGCACTATAGGGATAGTTTGGCAAATTGGATTCCTATATTTGCAAAATTACAGGAAGCTCTTACCTTATGCAGTTCTTTTTTTTTTTTAGGATTTATTTATTTATTTATCTATTTATACGAGCACTGGGTATACTCAGAAGCGCAGGAGGGTGAGAGAATTCACCAGAGCCAGAGCGGGGAGCAGAACAGGCAGACTGATGAAATACATTGCTGAGGAGAGCAGCAGGCAGCAGGAGAGGTCTGCGTGCCATGTGGGACCCTCACCAGTGGCCGGGGATCAAACCGGCACTGCAGAGGCTGCGGGCAGCTTCGCAGCCCAGCACTCAACCACTGTGCCACCAGGGGAAGCCCTTACCTTATGTATTTCTGATATATCTTGTGTCATTTCCTCTGGTCCCATTGTGAAGGCCTAACATTACATTATACTCTACCTCTTTCCCTAGTCCTAATAATTTAGCTTTATTTTAGTATATATACCAATTTATTTAAAAACATTGCTAAAGAATTTAAACAGGAATTTAACAAATTCACAACTACCAACTCTTATATGTGGCTATAACACACTATGTCCATGGGACTTTGTTTAATATATTATTTATTCCACCCTTTTATCATCAACACAACATCCTATTCTTTTCATGTCTATCTTCTCCATATGTTGTTTTAGATTATAGATTTCTCTTACACTGTTTTTCCACCAACCCAAGTCTACTGATTTATTAAAGAATGTCCTGTGATAAAAATAAGATATGTCAATGTAATGTTTTAGCTTTGAGAAGTCAATATATGCACATGACAGATAGATGATAGATAGGTAAAAAAAAAATAGATGGATTTCCAAAATAATGAATGATACAACGGCAGCATTTTTGACATCTCTTGCAGGATTGCTTTATCTATATTTTAGAGCATGAAGCAGAATACTCTCAAGGTAGTTAGAATCTTTGCAGGAAGAGTTAAGTAGTCACATGAAAACATCAAAATTATCACAACTACCCTGCTGCATCACTGTCATGACACTATATATAAATATATGCACACACACACACACTTATGTGATTATATGCACACACACACTCAATTTGGTTCACACACTATTATATAGACTTATGTTTCATACTTCATGTACTGTAATATAGAGAACAAAATGATTTCTGGATATCTGAATAGCTGAGCTATTTCAAAGTCTTATTAATACAGTAATTTTTAAAAAAACAGTCTTGATCATGTACTGATATTTTAATCCTGAGTAAGTATATATATATTTTTAGAATTAGTGTATTCCCTTTCCACAAAATTATGCTTTTGTTTCATTCTACTAAGTCAATGTTCAACTAGGTGATGAATTTTCAGTGTAGTTCAAGTCTGTTAACTTTAACAGGAGCTTACTGGAACAGTCATAGTGAATGATGTAAGAATTGTGCCACTGAGACTCAATTATAAGGTAGGATTCTGCTCAATCTTGATGGTTACAGCGCAACTGGGATTTTTTTTTTCATCTTTCTTATGTAGTTCTATGTCTCAAGGTGGTGTTTTCATCTAGTCATGTAGATAAATTCACTTATCTTTAACGCTTATGATTTTAATCAATATTTCCATTTTATTTTATTCTTCCTTATCTCTAAAATATTACATGGAAATTGACTAATGGTTTCTTACTCAAACATTTCTAGAAATGCTCTGTTTAAAACATTTTTTTCTTATACTAGTAGGAAAAATTTCGAATGCAATAATAACATCTATTGACATTTTAGTTGCAAACTAAACAGTATCAATCTAGCAAGTTTCTTGCACTATTCATTCATTTGTTGATTCATTCATTCATTCACTTATTTATTGTATTTTTATATTCTAATCAGTAAGATGCTGGATCTATTGTTTACATACTATTCCAAAAATTCTGTGTAATAAAGACTGATGACTATGTAAGTTATGTTTGTATTTTCTTCACTAATATGGAAATAATAACATAAATCTGGCTTATGTGACTTTTGAAGTTATAGGAGTAAATGGAATCTCAAAGAGAGAAGATAGAATGGCCTATAGAGAAACTCTAATACACAAATGTAATGAATAAAGTAATTATTGAATAATAATATGCAAAGTACTGATTATGTAATAATATAGGGAATTTTATCAGTTATTAAATATTATGAAATGATTATTATTTTTATATTTTATAATACTGTCACAGATATATAAAACAATAGTCCTATATAAAATATTAGGTGTATCTGAAAATATAAAAGAGTAGAAATAATATGACATCTTGGGTTTACTTTTAAATGATCTGAAATGGAGCACTGTATTAGATGACAATTTTAAAGATGATGGTTACATAGATGTTTGTTAAACTCACCAAAACTTTCATTTTAAATATACCTATTCTAAAATTTTCTAATATATAAATATTTGTCATTCTCATTCCAGGTTTGCTAGTCAAAAGTAGGAAGGATAAAAGATAATGAAATTTAGAGTTAAGGATGAACTTTTCTAGCTAGCATTTGTGTGATGATTATGTAGGAATATTAAAATTTATCAATAAAATAGAAAAAATATAGCTACATATACTTATATAAGTTTTAATTTTCAAGAGTGTGGTATCCCCTATACACCTGCATGAAAGATCAATGAACACTGATGACACTAAATAATGATAAGGGTGTGGAAAAATAAGATTTTTCATTGTCAGTGGAAATGCAAAATAGTACAGTCATGATGGAAAACAGTTTGGTAGTTTTCTAAAAAAAAAATAAATAAACATATTTCCACCATATGATTCAGCAACCGTGCACCTTGGTATTTATTCTAAGGGGATGAAAACATATCTTCACAACAACCTGCACACAGATATTTATAGAAGCTTTATTCATAACCTGCAAACTTGGAAGTAACCAAGATGTTTTTCAGTAGGCAAATGGATGAATAAGTTGTGTTACATTTAGAAAAAAGAATATTATTCAGTGCTAAAATGAAATGAGCTATCAAGCAATGATAAAATATGGAGGAAACTTAAAAGCATATTACGAAGTGAAAGAAGTCAATCTGAAAAGGATTCATACTACATGATAGTCTGGAAGTGCAAAACTATGGAGACAGTAAAAAGATCAGTGGTTTCCAGTGGTACGATGGGGGGAAGGTCAAGTCAGCAGAGAACAAGGAACTTTAGGCCAATGAAAATAGTCTATGGTATTGCAAAGATGGATATATGTTATGACACATTTGTTCAGACTCAAATTATATGCAACATCAAGAGTGAACTGTAAAGTAAAATATGTGCTAGCTAATAATGATCTATCAGAATAAGTTCATTAATTACAACAAATGCACTATTCTAGTGAGTGAGGTTGATAATGGGGGAGACTATACTTGGGTGGCAGAGGTATATGGAAAAATCTAACTTTCAATTTTGATGTGAATCTGAAACTGCTGTAAAAATATATCTTAAATTAAAAAATGTGGACAGTGGTATTCTGGTTCCACTTAAAATAGAGTTATCACAACTATACCATCTCTTGCACAGAATATAGCTATAATTCCTGAACAGGATATATAAAATCGATACTTGAGGAATTTGAAAAGTAAAGAGATGAGGAAAAAGCGGTCATTCATATACCTCTAGACAATTGTAGAATTTACTATTTTTCCTGTCTTGGCATTCCCATGTTAAACTTAATGGATCACAAGTTTCAGAGGAGACATTAACATGTATAAAAAGGGATCTAGGATACTACCAGTTGTTCTAGCCTAAGAAGCAAGAAAGGTCTGAGAAAAAAATATAGAACCCCCGATACTGTTCTTTTTTTTTTTAAATTTTCTCCATTTTATCTTTCAGACTCTGTGTCTCTAGTATTAACATTGGAATCTACTGGGTTAATATAGATTGGGATACTGGGTCAATTTTTTTTTTGACTGAAAGACTCATAACATAGATTTACTAGGCATCAGAAATTGGTTTATTTTTAAGATGTGACAAGGGTGGTGGCAAGACTGAAAAAATCAAGTATACCTTATTAATTCTGTAATTTATTAACACAGAAGACTTATCAGACCCTTTTAACTAACACAACTTCCGGAATTTTGAGGAAACAGTGTATATTTCCACAGAAGACAGCAGAAAAATAACTTCTGAATGGATCATTCCCTCCTTGCCAATTAGAAGTTTTCATGATAGTAAAGAGTTTAAGATGAAAAGATAGGTTAAAAAAATTCATTTATTTTTTTAACCCAAATAAGTTAAGCATCAATTTCAGATTTTAATTCCTTCATATTTGACATTAGTATATTTTCATTTGCAAAATAATTGAATTTTTAGCCTTTCTTTCCCCAGGAATCTGATTAGGGTTTTATATTAAAAAATGAACACACTCAGTGGTTGACATTTCATTATTGGAATATCTTAACATTATAATTTCCTGTTTCCCAGATCCTTTCATAGACTATGCAAGACATTTGAAAAAATGTGAATGGGAAATTGAAAGACATATAGTTTTGATTTTGGACATATGACTCCAGAGGAAATAAAAATGCTAGTTCATGCATTATTCTCTTCATGGAGGTAGGTTAATATATATAAACAGAGGGACTTGCTGGAGGAATGATGTGCAGATGAGAAGAGATCTAGAACAACCAGGGTTCACTAGCTATCAGAGAAAGTATAATTTTATTCTAAAAAAATGGAAATTGTAAGAGTCATCATTAATTGCCCATCAGTTACCCATTGTTGCACTGTATCTTAGTAAGAAAAACAGATTAAAATTAAGCCAGGTTTTTTATAGCATAAGTGATCAAGAAACTAAATTCTGGCCAATAGTAGAAAGAAAAATGTATTTGTGTAAAACGCAGAAAGCTGATTTTAAGAAACTTTATTCAGCTGTGAGGAGCACATTTTCTTCTGTCAAACATGGAAGATGTTTGTAATTGTCAGTCCTTTTTCAGTATGAAATGGTATTGTAGCCGGCAGCCAGTGCTGATGATGGTAGAGTAGAAAAATAATATATTATACTTCTTTTTTGAAAGTTATTTATTGTTATTGAAGTACCATTGTTCCACAACCTTGCCAGTGTTTCCACAGTACAAGACACCTCTCCCCACCCCCGCCAGGTGTAGTAGCCAGGGCACTCCCACCATCAAGTCCTCTGTGGTCTTCCCCTTTCTCTACTGTCACTCTTTCCCATCCTCCTCTGAAAGCCTTAGATCTATGGTCAGCTTTCAAGTAATACCTTGTTTCTTGATGACTTCATGGAATTACCCAATTCATCTTGATATTTTCAACTGAAAATTTATTTTAAGAGGGAATAATTATACTCCTTTCCTTTCATAGAATAATTACATTATATTTCCTTCAGATACTGCTA
The DNA here is from genome assembly GCF_964194135.1 of Talpa europaea. NCBI lineage: Eukaryota > Metazoa > Chordata > Mammalia > Eulipotyphla > Talpidae > Talpa > Talpa europaea. Next base: position 108,713,459 of record NC_140072.1, on the reverse strand, counting down.
GTCTTACTACTACTGTATATTTACTGAAAATCACTTAAATATATAAATTCCTTAAAGTGAAATTGGCAAAATGAAGGAATTAGATGAACAAAATTATAGTATGTAAGCATCACTTTGATACGTAGAGAAAGACTGGAAGAGAGAAAGAAGCGTTCAGAAAAAGTGGTTACTAAAGCACTACAATGAATTAGGTGATAAATCACAGTTCCTCAGGATCACAGTTATAAATAGAGTGAGAGAGAAGAGAATGGATAGAGAGAATAGGTAAGAAAAAATTGACATAAACGTCCCTCTGGCTATTAGCCAATTCTTTATCTATAAATTATAACACTCAAACATAATAATTACCTTAAAGTCATGAATCATTTAAGGTAATTTTAATCTCACAATTCTTACAAGGCTTAAAGAATATGGACTTCTATGTCCTTTTTATTTATTTATTTATTTATTTATTAATAGAGGCATGTTTTATTTATTTAGTTATTTGTTTGCTTGTTTGTTTGTTTTGTTTATACATGACTGGGTACAGTCAGAAGCACGGGAGGGTGAGAGAATTCACCAGAGCCAGAGCGGGGAGCAGAGCAGGCAGAAGGACCGAAGTACACTGCTGAGGGGAGCAGCGAGCGGCAGGAGAGGTCTGCGTGCCATGTGGGACCCTCCTCCAGTGGCCGGGGAGCAGCCGGGGATTGAACTGGTGCCACAGAGGCCGCGGGCAGCTTCGCAACCCAGCACTCAACCACTGTGCCACCGGGGAGGCCCTCTATGTCCTTTTTAGACTGTATTTAGAGTTTCAAAGTATTTTGAGATTCTTAGGGTGAAATCATAAAGTAAAAGATAGCAGCATCATTACTATGGCATAGAGTGAAATAATAAGTATATTTCATTTGGTGTCTGTTAGTAGAAGATTTATTCTTCTCAGGATTCTTGATGGGTACACTTAAAAAGCAAATAATGTCTCTATTAATTTTCAAATACACGGGATGAAGCTTAATAGATGGAATCGACCAAACATAGTGTACATGTGGAGAATAATATTTTTAAGCTTCTATATTTCCATTTCCGGTCATTGTTTATACTAATGTACATTATTCACAGAGATGCAAAAGTAGGTACAATTTAAAGAAAATGGAAAACAAAGTTGAAAGTTTTAACTATAAAAGCCTACCCAAATAACTAAAAATCGCCTTTTAGCAACATCCATGTTTTTTCCAAAAATCTGAGATGAAAATCATTTCTTACAATATTTCACATTCTCATACTCAAAAGTTACAGAAAGGTAAAGGGGAAAATTAAACTGCTTTTCAGTGGTTTTGACTGATTTCCTTGAAAAACTTCAGGACTGAGAAACATGTATTTCAACAATGACCTGTTATAGCACAGAAACTGTAAGTGGAGTAAATTGCAGAAAAGACTAATAATGAAAAGAATTAGAATATGAAATTCTAAAATAGTTTCAGTTTTATGCATTTCAAGTATTTTTAAAAGTTTTCCAAAATGTTATTTAAATACTACATCAAATCGGCTTGGAAAAAAAACATTCTTAATTTGTTGTATTCTATGAGAAATTTTGGGGATGTGAAAATACCAAAAGTTTAACCTGTAATAATGTTACAGAGTTAATACAAAGTATAACCAAATATAGTTAATAAGAGCACAATATAAGTACTCAGAACAAACTGAGTTAGTGTCTGAAATGCATAAATTTATATCCTAAATCTATATAATTTAGGAATTTATGTAAGAAATATTCTATTGTTATTTTAGACAAAGCATGCCTTCACATTTCACATGACCTCTGGAAAATGCTTCTCTTGGTTGTTGAAGGATAAAAAGTAAAAAGGATAAGGACTGAAAGGTAATTTATAATTATGATAAAATATTTGTGACATTCTAACCCCCACTAGGACTTTCAAATTCCAACTGCTTGGAGGACACTTTATAAACAGCTGACATAGACACAAACTGCTAGTTTAGACACCATCACAAACATGTGTGAGGAGTTTTGAAGTGATTTATTATGTTCCAATAGCAAAATGAGAAATTTTTGTCATAGAGTGTGCCATGGCTGGATAAAATCAAAACCAAAACCAAAATAAAAAAACTCTGATTTTGGGATCTTGAGATCAGGTAGACAGCAGAATCTGGCAAAGTAATGAAACTATTTGCAGAAGGTGAAAACTAGTGCATTTTTACAGAGGCTGGAGAAATGATAACCCATATGATATCATCATGAAATGAATACTAAGGCTGTCATTTGTGGTACATTGGAGGATAGAAAAAAAAATGTACTTAATAAACTTTAGAATTTGAGTGAAGAGCTTTCCTTGCAGAATGTTAATAGATTCTAAGTTCTTACTAGATGGAGAGATACGATAATAGAAGGAAAATAAAAATACTAAAGAGAGAATGGAAGATTGCAAACCAAACTTAAATAGAAAGAGATGGAGTTCCATCCATGTTCCATCATAGCAATATTTCATCTTTTTTATAAATATACCACCTCTTTTTTATCCAATTATCAATCAATGGGAACATCATGTCTCCGCTATTGTGAATAGTGTTACAGTAAACATATGTGTGTGCATATCTTTTCTTTGTTGGTGGAGGGTTATCAGAAACTTGGTAGTGGGGGTGATGTGTTTTCATGCATTTAAAGAGGTGTAAAGTTGTACTCCTAAAATTTATAAAGCATGAAAAACAATTGTCTCAATTAAAGAAAAGGGATCTCAAGACTCCCTAAGTTGGAAAAATAAAACTTTTTCTTATCTGTACTCCCTTTAAACAAAACAGCATGCTCGAAGTAAAATACAATGTGGGGGTAAAACACAATCTGGGTGTAATTACCATATAGGAGGCTGTTAATACCATAAGAAAAGTTGAAATAATATGCATTCTAAGACTTCTGGAAGATTTAAGGGCATTGACTCATAGATATATCACACGTTCAGAGTAGCAACAGTTAGATATAGATAAATAGGTATGATTTTCAAAAGTTCTTGAATATGCCTTTCAACACTTGGAATGGAATAAATTCAGATTTATGGGAAACACATTTTCAAGGGACTGTATTAGCAAATCTTTTTCCACCTTGGTTTAAAAGGGATGAAAGCTGTGAAAATGAAAATATACTTTAGGTTCTCAAATTGCTTCAGGCTGGAAATAGACTAAGAAAGTTACTCAACACCACAATAAGTCAATGCCTTATTCAGAAGAAGTCAAGTAAGGTAAAAAAAAGACTTCCCAGAGAAGAAACACACACACCAAAAAAAAAAAAAACCCAGAGAAAAATGGACTGGAGTGTCTACTTCAGAAAGGCTGAAGCAAATTATGGACCATTCCCTGCTTCTAGAATGTGGGTGACTGCCAAGTGAGCCTGTGCTGACTTGCAGAATGACTCTGGACTCGTTGCAGTAGCTGTTCTCCCAATTTTTTTCCTGTTTAACTGAACTGTTTATAAAGTATTTTCTCCCATAGAAGCCATTGCTTCTTGGGTGTGTATGGAACAGACAACTGGTGTTTTAAATTCATAGCATCCAGATTAAGAGGGAAAAACACAAATGGTGCTACTTCTGGAACAAGTGTAATTAACAAGATTTTGGACTCCGCGTTAAATGCTTTGATCTGATGAAACTTTTGTGGATAAGTGATAAGATATGTTATATATGGCATGGATATAAGTATGATTGACCAGAAGGTGAATTAAGAAAGATACATTTCAATGACATATCGAAACTTAAAATGTGCTAATCTCAGAAAGCAGGAGTGTTCTTTTTGTGTTATTTGCTTTCACCAATAGGACCTTATTATTAGTAAAATGATTAGAGAAATGAAATCAGAGACTTGCTAATAGGTACATTCCTGATGTCATTGTTTTCTACTGCTAGATCCATGAGAAAATATCCAGCATAGATGATTTCGGACATGTAATAGATATGTAGAAATTATCTAAAATGTTGTTTCAATAAAGCACTAATTTCATTCTAATGAATAGCAACAAAGATTTAGAAAACTAAAATTTAAAATATAGCATTTTAAAGAAAAGCAAAACATAAAATCATAAGAATAAATGCAACAAAAATGTATCTTCCATATACATTTACAAAATATTATTTAAAGAATCTAAGAGGATATTATAAAATGGAGGACGAAGTGTGCCCATGCTTTGGAGCACTCAATAGTAGAAGAATTTCAGTGTGTCCTAAATAGAGCTACAAAACCGGAAATTGCAATGATGTTTATGGAAGTCATTTTATGTGCGTTTGTGTCAAAATGGACAGGTCACTCTGTAAATTGTGTTTAAATGTAAAGGACAAAGAACAGACAACACAATTGTGTAGAACAAGATGTGACTATTAATCTAACCAAACAAAAAAACTTATATAACTTTGGTGCAAGGGTAACTTACTTAGGACTGGAATACAATGGTTGATAACATTGTGAAGAGTGGATAATAGAACCTTCTTCAAAAAGACAAAAAGTGGGGCCTCCCTAGTGGCACAGGGGTTAAGCTCTCAGTGCCATCAAGCTGTCATCAGCCACTGAATCATGAGTTCAATCCCCTGCCAGGGAGCTAACCCAGATGGCATAGCAGACCTCTCCTGTCTCACCCACTGTTCCCCTCAGCAGTGTATTTCAGTAGATCTGCCTGTTCTGCTCCCCACTCTGTCTCTGGTGAATCCTCTCACCTCCTGTACCTCTGGCCGACACCCCAGTTCTTGTATGTATAAATAAATAAAAATGAATCTTAAAAAAGACAAAAAGTGTGGACCATATGGATAGACACATGAAAAACAAAAACACTTGACCCATAGTTCCAACAATATACAAAATCTAATCTTGTTCAATTTTAAACCTAGATGTAAAGGGCAAAAAAAAAAAAATAGAGTTTTTGTTATATAATATAACTGAATATTTTAAATATCTCTTGCCTAATGAACTTCTTAAAACACTAATTATAAACAAAAAGCTTGATACATAAGGTATATTAAACAGAAATGCTTGCCACCATAACTCACCATTAACAGAGTAAAAAGAAATATAGCAATGTGAGAAAAGATATTTGCAACACAAAAAATATCATAAAGAGGGCTTCCCCGGTGGCGCAGCGTTTGAGCGCTGGGTTGCGAAGCTGCCCGCAACCTCTTCAGCACCGGATCTATCCCCGGCTTCTCCCCGGCCACCGAGGGTCCCATATGGCGCGCAGACCTCTCCTGCCACATGCTGCTCCCCTCAGCAGTGTACTTCGGTCCTTCTGCCTGCTCTGCTCCCTGCTCTGGCTCTGGTGAATTCTCTCATCCTCCGGCGCTTCTGGCTGTACCCAGTGCTTGTATAAATAAATAAAAATAAGTCTTTAAAAAATCATAAAGATACATGTTTAAAAAACTACAAATCAACAAGATACTGGATTTCCATCAAATGGAATCTGGAAAACTAACCTGAATCAATATTCTTCCAAAGAAGACAGTCAAATGATGAATACACACAGGACAATATTCTCATTCTTACTAGTCAATGGGGAAACCCCCACTCAAAACCACATTTTTAAACAACCTCTCGCATAACTGCAGTATTTAGAGTTGAAGTTATAGAGACACTAGGTATCTCATAATTAAAAAGGGGGTATAAAGTTAAAAAAAAACAACTTTGATGAGAACTAACTGGCATTATCTGCCCAAATGAAATGAACATATGATATGTCAGAGAAATTCCTTTCCAAATTATATACTTAAAACATGTGCAGGTACATGTGAACCCCAAAAAACACACAGAACACAATAACAACTGTGTATATTATCCCTGAACTGAAAATAATTCCAATATATCTCCTGGATAAAGTAATTGTACTTCAAACTAGATAAGAACAATTATGAACATGAACTGCCAAACACAAAAATATAGATGTGATTCAATACACTATTGAGCAAAATAATTCACATAGTGAAAAGGATATTTTGTCCTAGTAATGTATCATTTCTTTAGATGGAGTTGCTTACTTTGATGTCCCATCTTATTATACATCACTAAACAGTGTATCAAAATATCAAATATCTAAAGATGAACCTGACAAAATTAATAGGCAAATAATTTATTAGCTATTTTGAGTTATACTAATGATGCTTTTAGCCATTATTGATATATATCATGTATATTAATTGAGTTGATGTGACGATATCAATTCACATTAGCCTATAGAATCAATAAAATTTTAATTAAATTTAGTATAAATTGAAAAAATAGTTCTAGATTTATGGAATGGTAATGTTAAAAATAGCCTGGGTAAAATTTACAGAAACAGATGATGGTCAGCAAGAAATTGTAATAAAGCTAAATTAGTTAAGTCAGAGTTGTATTCGTGCAAGAATAAACAATATAGACTGCAATAGAGTCCAGAAAGAGATTTGTGAAAACACGACAATTTATCAGCAAACAGATGTGACAATGGACAGATGTGCCATCAATAAACTGTCCTGCAAAAATTGGTGAACCATATCGATTTTACATCACACCATCCACAAAATAAATTTAAGCAGTAATTTATATAAACTAATAGGGAAACCAATTCCCAGAAAACAGTAATAGAAAGTGAATGTTATGTTTTGATTGTTTAAATATATAACAATTATAGTGCAGTTTTATTAGTCAAATAATTTTGGTAAAATAACTAGCCAAAAAGATTTGAACTATTTTAGTGATTGAGAAAATAATATCATTATTGGAAGACTAACTGTGAAAACTCAAAAACAACGTCAGAACCACATTCACAGTATGACATATACAGGCCATTTGGCAACCATAAAAATGGTTCCTCACTAACCAATATGACATCACATTTATTCAACCAGTGAATCACCCTGATTTCTTGAGAGCATCTGACTCTTAACAATCTCTATTTCATCTAATTCCTCCTTATAATAATCAACCACAACCCTAATATTAAATGTGGTCTCCCTGCTCTCATTTTATTGAGGCATCCTTAATATTTCTGGGGTATATTCTCAATGCTACAGGAAACTCAATAAGCCCAGCTTTATTTAATTGATATATTTCTGGAAACTTCATTTCTTGGCTTTAACAACCAAAGAGGAAAATGTAACAGAAAGTATTTGGACATCTTCCATCATAAATAATTAATTTGATTATGTGATTGGATTTTATGCTTCAATAGATATATTATTATAGTATAAATATACGTCTTGTTTATTTTCTCATGAACAATAGAATGTAGTTCATTTTGGTAATTAATTCCATTATTAAAATATTAAACTATATTTCTCCAAATAAGTTAGGCTTTTAAAAGGCACATTTCTGTAACTTAAAAATGTTTGAATTCACAAGAAAACTCATGCCTACCAAATTATAGATACATATTTAGAATACAATTTGTTGTAATTATATGTCTCCTTAGGGAGAACATGTGTGTGCTGCAAGAGTATGTCGGCAATCATTTTCAGTGTTCTGATTATACCCTTTCTAATATGCTTTCCTAATTCAGAGGGCAGGCACATTTTTTTTACTATGTTAATTAGTTTCTCTTCAATAATCCAGATGTTTTGTTTATGTAATTTATTCCTTCCTGTTGACTTTTTGGTAATGAGATTAATCTGTCTGATTTCCCTCCTTCTAGCTCAATATTATGCTTCTATAATCATCCCTTTTAAAATGGGAGTGAAAACCTCATTTTACAGGCTTCCCTACTCTTCAAACATGAAAATGTTTTTGTCTTTAGGAAAAGTTCACTGGGCATACTTTTAAAACATTTTTGCACTATTGTTACCTGAAAATTATACAACAAAAATCCCATACAAGTACAAATATAAAAATAGCATTTCATATTGCTATAATAAAATGTAGAATTAGATATTCTTCTTGAATGTGATTGAAAAGTGAAATAAAAATATAAAACCATGTAGAATTCATGTTTCTTCCTTTGCAATTCAAGACTAAGTATGTAGTCATTCTTTGCTTTCTTAGTTGTTACATTTACTCATGAACCCATGGTTTTGTAGGCATCTCTATGACTATAGATGAGATTAAAAAAAAATCATCCAACACAAATTCAAAAGTAACAGTGTTTGAATCATTTTAGTGTTTATTTATACGGTGTATGTAGTTGAACTTGTTTTAGTTCATTAGTCTATGACAATTGAAGAACTGTACATAGAATACCAGCATATTCATACATATTTATCTAACGCATTTTACTTGGGTTGACATGTGCCATTTATAAGTTTCCAAGATTTATTAATCTCTAGATTAGCATAGTAAGCCACCCAATATCTTTTCCCTGTTGATAATAAATCTTCTATATATAATATACCAGATAAAAATCATTATTCTAAATTTGAAGTAAAGTTTAAAAAGCAATAAAAACTAAATATGCATTATTCCCCTGCTTATCAAATAATAAAATTTCATTACAAGGCTTAGTAATTTTATTCATTACAAATAATTTTATTTTATTTTCATCAACACAAATTTTAATGACTGCTATTCTAGAGGCTTTTTTTTTAAAGTTATATTTTTTGAGGTAATGTTGGTTTATCACACTATATATGTATCTGGGGTATAGATTTATACCTCTAAAAATGTATGTTGTTGCATCACAACACTGATGCAACAGTGTTCCCAGATTTTAAATTATATTAAAAAGCAACTTTATTCAAAACAGTATGGTATTATAATTAAAACAGACACATGTATCAAAGGAATAGAACTGAGAGCTCAAACCACAATTACATGGGGACTTAATTTACAACACAGAAGTTATTGTAATTACTTGTATGGTGATGGTAAGTAGGTAGATTTATTGTGGTAATATTTCACATATGTACAAATATTAAATTATAATGGTATACATCTGAAACTAATATACTGATACATGTCAATTATATCACAATTAAAAAAAAAAACTTCAAAGAAGAGTAAATAAATAGGGCCTCTCTGATGGCCTAGGGAGCAAATCTAAGGCCTGGGTTCCATTCCCAGTTGTGGAGCTGACCCACATATGGTGCAGCAGACCTCTCCTGTCACCCACTGCTCCCCTTAGCAGTGTATTTCAGTAGATCTGCTTGTTTTTCTCCCCACTCTGATTCTGGTGAATCCTTTCATCCCCTGCACCTCTGGCCTACACCCCAGCTCTTCTACACAAAAATAAAATAAAAAAAGAGTAAATAAATAAATATAATATCTCTTGATTTTTTTTAAAAAAAGAAAAGATGCATATAGAAAAAAAAGTAGGTGAGATAGGGAATAAAGGAACAATCAAAAAGTCTTAAATATTGTTAGGTCAAATCCAAGAATAGGAGAAAAAAAGAGAGAATTTGACTCAAGCAGTATTTAAGAATGTAGTCATTGCATGTTACCCAAAATTCATGAAGGGACTCAAGTCAAAGATTCAAGAAACTGCAAAATTCAATCAGACTAATACAAAGAAAACCAGAGTCAAGGAGAAATCTCTTCCAAACAAAATGTATCATGCTACTTTAAAAGAAACAAAACCAAAACTGAAAACTGAATTTCTGAAATTTTGGAAATCTGAAGTTAAAAGAATGGCATCTTCAAAATAAACCATATGAAGAATTATACACCCAAAAAAGAAAATGTCCTTCAAAAATGAAGTGAAGGTAAAGACATGTTCAAAAATCAAACAAAATCTAAAAGCCAATACTAACAGATGTGCACTAAAAAAAAAAAAAAAAAAAAATCTAAAGAGAGTTCTAAGAGTTCAGGAAGAACAGGCATAAATAACATAAAAGACAAATACAACTGTGAAATAATAATGTTGATTGTAAAATAAATAGAAATTAGTAATGGTGTGCTGGAGTTAACATAAAAGCAAGAATGTAAGAATGTAGTAATACTGGAAAGATAGCAAAAGTGATAATATTACTTTGTAACTAACAAAATATGTTTTTCTCATTAAGGAAACTAAACTGAGAATTGTTTTTAAAACTTAAAAATATGTAAATATAGTAAAAGAAAATAATTTGAGTGATATAAAGGTTATCTACCTATGATTCTCAGCAACTACTGATTTTGAAATGATTGATTGAAGTATATGAATGACTTCTTTGAGGCTATTAATTAACATTTAAAGCAAACTCTGTAGTAATTTAAATTTTTATCCAAAACTAATGAAACTTTTCTGTTAATATGTTTTTATGTGACATCTTTGAACGTGTACTTGTGACAATCACATTTTCTCATATATAACATGGATTAAAAATTTTCTGCTCCTGAAGTCTATTTTAATCATGAGAATTATTTTTTGATCCAATAGGTTCACTTTATACATCTTTTAAGCTACATTGTAATCTTTATTAGAATGAATAGCTAAAACTGATCCTGTTATCACAAGTTTTCAGAAAATCTGACAGCTGATAACTAGAGGGAGATTATATTAATTTACTTGCCATCCGCTTTTGACATAAGTATTTCTTTAGCATTTTACCTCTTATTAAAATAAGGCAAAGCTGGATAATGAGGCTTTCATTAAATTTTTCTCAAGGGCCAATGATAAAAACTCCTGTGGTAATTTCTCTAGCTTTAAAAACTCATAGACTTGATTCCACTCCCCTATCACATCTATGTTATACCATTTTATCAGATTGCATTTCTACAGACAAAAAAATAATATTTCAGAGCTTTTCCTATAAATATCAGACAAATTTAAATTCAAGACAAATATTAAATAAAGTACAGGAGCGGGGGGGGGGGCCTCCCTGGTGGCACAGGTGGTTGAGCACCTCACTGAGAAGCTGTCTGCAGCCTCTGTAGTGAGGGTTCGATCCCGGCTGGCCAGGAGAATCCCACATGTCACAGCAGACCTCTCCTGCCTCGCCCACTGCTCCCCTCAACTGTGTATTGCGTCAGTCTGCCTGTTCTGCTCCCCATTCTATCTCTGGTGAATCCATTTACGTTCCCACGCATCTGACCTGTACCCCGTTCTTGTATAAAAATAAATAAATCTTTCAAAAATAATAATAAAGTACAGGAGGGCACAAAACCTACATTCCACAAAAATGCTTTGATTTCATGAATGTTTAAAATTCAAATGTAATAATATGAAAATGTCATGAAAAATCTATAGATAGTATACAAAGAAATGAAAAGAAATTCAGCATTACCATCTCAAATACTGCTATGATAAAAATAAATGCATAAAATGTATATTATATGATGCAATGATTACTAGTATTGATCCACAAAGTTAGTTTTGAATTTTTATTTTATATTAGATAAAAACTTCTTTTTAGGGATACAAGGAAAACTTACAAATATAACCACATATTACACCAAAACAAAATTTATACACTTTTCAAAAGGTAAAACAATATAGAAACCTTTTTCTAAATATAATGAATAAAAATTAGAAGAAAACATTCAAGTTCATTATAAGCACACACATATCAAAATAGTCTGTACATTGAAATCAGAATTAGCACTTTAAATAACTTTAAGGTGAAAGAGAAAATCAAAGGTGGTAATCCAGAATAACGAGAAAATAAAAATGAAGTTGTAAGTGTAAATGTAAAGTAAATTGCAATATACCAATACAGACCACCAGAAGCCCTATATATGTATATATAGAATGACTCAAATATAGGGGATTCAGATAATTGTTTCTATATTGTCTTCTTAAGATATAATATTTAATATCTTTAATATATAATATATCTTTAATATATAATATAAAGATATAATAGATATAAGATATAATATATCTTTAAGATATAATAAGATATAAGATAAGATAAAATAAGACATAATATATCTTTAATACAATATAAGATATAATATATCTTTAATATATAATATATATCTTTTTAAGATATAATATATTGTCTTTTTAGGATATAATATTTAAGGTATAATATTTTAAGATATAATATAAAGTGTATATGTGGTGGGTGGTTGTTGAGATGGCATGCAAACCAAAATAAACACACAGTAGTGATACTTGCTGGAAGACAGGAAGGGAGAGAAGAAGAAATGGAAGGAGGGAACCCATTCAGGCTAATGAGATTTAGAACAGTTGATAAGAGAAGATTAAAAGTCTAATTTTTAGTCAGTAGTCATGCGAGGATCAACTCTTAATTTTGGTGTAAAATGCCTAGGGCAAAGAATTACAGATGGAGGGAAAAGTACAAAGGAGCATAAATGAAATGAACTTGAAGACTAGAAAACTATATTGCTTTGGAGAACATAGTGTTGATGGAATTAGAACTGGCTGATATCATTCAGGAATTCATCTTCCATAAAGGAATATTGGAGGGCCTCCCCTGGTGGCGCAGTGGTTGAGCACTGGGCTGCGAACCTGCCCGCAGCCTCTGCAGTGCCGGTTTGATCCCAAGCCACCAGCGATGGTTCCACATGGCGCGCAGACATCTCCTGCCGCACGCTGCTCCCCTCAGCAGTGTATTTCAGTCCTTCTGCCTGTTCTGTTCCCTGCTCTGGTTCTGGTGAATTCTCTCACCCTCCCCCGCTTCTGACTGTACCCAGTGCTTATATAAATAAATAATCTTAAAAAAAAAAGCAAGATTGGAAATATATAAATCCCCTCTCATCCTTTACAAACCACCTTTCTTCTCTGTTTTATTTTATTTATGAAAACAATCACTTTCCAAAGAATATTTTCACACATAGTACGCAAACCAAAAACATGTAATTTCAAAATTGTGCCATCCTGATAGTGAAGATATAATGGTAAAAATATAGTATGATAATTTATCATGGTATGCTAAATGTAAAAATATGATAAAATACAGTAAAGCTATATATTTCTAAAACATAAAACCAATTTCATTCAAAAATTATTTTGTTTTCAATTTTTTCTAGTAAGTATTTCATAGTGGTCAATGGAACTGCACTTTTAAATATCAAGGTTCTTTTAAATACAATCACAGAGGGTTGAAGGGACCCCTCCATGAGTAATCATAAAATCTTTGTTGTGTAACATGGTGCTTTTTTTTTTTTTAATGTTAACTCTCAGCTTCTTCTAATTAAGAAACTGAAACGACCATACTGAGTCCCTCAGGAGGCTAATGCTTTTTCCACATGCCATTTCATGCCCAAGGAAATAAAACATGGAGAGTGGTCACACAATAACAGTTAATACCTAGATAGGAAACTGTTTTAAGGAAGCCTCATGCCCTTGGTTGAATTTGATGGATTATCTCTGTAGTATTTCAGGACTTTGTTCATCTATAATTGACCAAGAAAGTGATGAGCTACAGATGGTCCAGGTTTTTTTATGGCACTGAGGCAGAATGCAACAGTTTGTTTGCTTTCACACATATAGCAGTTAACTTTCACAAGTAAAGTGTAAAAATAACTTCTGTGCATAGATAACAAGGTTCTGTAAAATTTTGGGGTAAAACCAAACCCAAAGAGATTTTAGTTGAACAAACAAGGAATTATAATGAATAATGTTGCTGCTCTATAACAGATGTAGGACAATGACAATCTGGCTGATAGATGAGCATAAAAACTTAGACAGTAAGCCACAGGGCACTGCAGTTTCTTGTTAATTGTTTTTTAAAAAGTTAGGAGTGTAAAATAAAGTTAGTGATACTTGAGAATCAAGTTCCCACTGTTGGGTGTCTGGGGTTTTATTCCTTTTTGTTTGATTTTGAACTTGAGATTTCCTTAAAAGTAAAATTTTGTTTTCCAAATTAAAGTTTAACATTTACATTAAAATTATGTATAAAGCCTTCAGACAAAAATAGTATATATTCATTGTATTTCTAGGCTTTCAAAGGCAAGCCAAGTGCTTTGGTAACTGTATGTTCCTTTTGATAAAGTGTCATTTAAAATATTTTCCAAACTGAAGAGTCTGGTTAATGAAAACAGTGTTGGCGATGTGTCCATTTTATTTATACCTGGTAATTTCTGCACTTAGATTGCTCTCTAAGAATTCAATAAATACCTTCCACTTAAATGAATACATAGAATATAATATAGTCATTGAAATTGTATTAATATAATTTTGTTTATGTTATACTGTAAAGAAGTAAGATAGAATAGTATGTGTAGATCCTGATGAAAAATACCATCCATAGAAAAAATGAGAATAAAAATAAATTAAATGTTCAAAATATATATTTTCACTTGGAAGGAATTAGAATGTCTTTTATTTTCTACATTATTTCTTGAATTTTGTATCTCTATAAAGAAAACATTAAATTGCATATGTATTTTACAAACAGAAAGGAATTTTAGTGTTTACATAAAAATATGTAACTCCCTAAGAACAATGCTTTAATTTTATTTTGTGTAGTTTAAATAAAATTTACACCCTATGGAAAAATATGCAAGTGCAGTAATTATTATCACAAGGTATCTAATAAGAAGAAAATAAGAAAATGACTTCTTAGGTTAATTTAATTATTCACATGTAATTCAGATAATTTTATCATTTCTTATAAAGGCTAGGCTTTTGGTAACTTTTACTTTTATGTCACACTACATTATAGTACATTTATTTCATATATAATATGTTTATTTTATATAATTGAGAATTTTAAAACATAAACATTTCCTCTTTTCACTACACTGATATTATAATTCACTCAGTCTGAGAAGAATGCGTCCTTTGGTTGTTTGCCTGAGAGTAATGGTAATTTTTGTTTATCCATCCTGTTCTCTTAAAGAATTTCCCTTGATGACTCAAGCATGGATTTCTGAACATACTGGTTATGCATAAAAGCCTAGACAGCAGTAATACCTTTAAAGACCATTCCCCTTCAGAACATGGATTCATTATTCACTTATTCATTTAATGAACAAACATTTATTAAGGCTCTATTATGTGTTGTGTACTCTGCAGATGTAAAAAGTCCCCACAGGAAATGAACCTGTAGATTTGGTTTCCTAAGTGCATTGCTTTAATTAGCTGAGCTGCTCCAGACAAATTCATGAATGTAATCTACAAATATCCTTACACTGAGATCATATACAGAGGCACTTATCCATTCATAATTCATATATTCAGATATAAAATCACTACTGGCAAATATACATCACCCACTTAAATACGTCCCTTGACTGAGAAGTTTCTCAGTCATCATCCAGTCTATTCATGCAACAAGAAGCATCAGCAGTTTTGGGGCCCATTATCAGTTTATGTAGCAGTTTCAGGATATGAAATCACCCTGTCCATCCAACCAATGTTCTGAATAAAATACTTAGCACCTACAATCAAGCAATTGATACCGAATCCTTCATGCAACTCAAGCTTATTTTTATATCTATGCTGACATGGGGACTCCAACTCCTTGACCACATGTGCTTTGTTTTACCATTCCTGCATATTGACATGTGTTTCCTTTAACTTTAACCAAATGTTCTTTTCCTCACCTAAATGCACATCCACAATCTTTGTCCTCTGAAACTATTATGCCATAGTTAATCAATTTTTTCTTATTCCCAAGCTCTTCTCAACAAGTTTTCATTGTGTGATATTTTGACGGAACTCTGACTTACTCACGCAGATGCTACCTCCTGAATTCTTTCCCTTTTTTTCTTTTATACCAGCTTCTATCCTGCCTTAAGAAATCCTGGTTCAATGTTGCATTCAATTCTAAACAAATGGGGTTATTTCATGCTTTAGTCCCACATTTTTTTGTTTACTTATTGTCATTAATTTTCCTTTGATTTTCAACCATGCTCTTTAACATCTAACAACTGACTCATAACTCTTATCCATAATCTATGCAGTCAAGTTTTGTTATCTTTCACTCTTATCACCTTAACTCTTAGCTTTTAACTCCTTTATCTCCTCAAGAAGGTAAATATTGGATACTAGTGTATGCTAATTGGGATGTACAGTAGGTAGGAGTAATTGATGCAATGGTGCACAGAAAAGACAGAAATAAAAATGCTGTCCTCAAGAACTCATGAGAGGATGGACTGCAGAACAGAAGAAATGTTACAATTTTGGATTAGAGCCAGAGTTCTTCTTCATTTGCTACAGATGGGAAGGAAGAAATGGAAGTGAATGGGCAGAATTGATCTGGGGGAAGACAAAGAGCCATCTGCTTTTAGCGAAAAGTCATTAGGTGAGAGTGGCTAGGGTCTGGAGTTATGGCCTTGGAAAGACCTTGGAAGATATTACTTAGATATTGACTAAGCTGTTGTCTCCATTATCCTGAAACACAATGACTTGTACACTATCGGTGTGTTTGTGTGTGTGTGTGTGTGTGTGTGTGTGTAAAGGGGTTCCAACACATTCTATCTGGACAGGTGGGTGGGCTCTCCTGTCTGCAGTCTTTCAGAGGCATGGGCCCAAAGTACAGTTCCACCAGCCTCAACACATAATATCCACCACTATTTCAGCCATTATCACTTCCCAACTTGCCAGAAGAGGTAAAGCAATGGTCTAGAATAGATAATTTTTGCTTGGTGAGGAGTTCATATTTCACTGTTCATGTGGCTACTGCCAGCACAAGGATGTATGAGAAATGTAATATGAGAATGAACAGCCATTTCCCCATAAAAAATCTAGGGAAATGTATTCCAATACTGAAAGGGGGATGACAAAAATTCAGTGAGAGTTAGTTGTCTATATCATAGTATTGTGGAAAAGAAAACTTATTAAGAAAAGCTTTAAGAATATAAAGCCAGGGCCTCCCCTGGTGGTGCAGCGGTTGAGCGCTGGGCTGCGAAGCTGCCCAGCAGCCTCTGTAGCACCAGTTCCATCCCCAGCCACAGGCGAGGGTCCCACATGGCTCAACAGACCTCTCCTGTCTGGCCCACTGCTCCCCTCAGCAGTGAATTTCATCATTCTGCCTGTTCTGTTCCCCGTTCTGGCTCTGGTGAATTCTCTCACCCTCCCGTGCTTCTGACTATACCCAATACTTGTGTAAATAAATAAATAAATCTTAAAAAAAAAAAAAAGAATATAAAGCCACATTGTTGATCCATTTTAGCTGTATGATCATGAATTAAGAGTCAGTTTAAGGGCCTCCCCTGGGGGTGCAGTGGTTGAACGCTGGACTGCAAAGCTGCCCACAGCCTCTGCAGAGCCAGTTAGATCCCCTGCCACTAGAGAGGGTCCCACATGGTGCGCAGACCTCTCCTACCACCCACTACTCCCCTCATCAGTGTAGTTTGTCAGTCTGCCTATTCTGTTCCCCGCTCTGGCTCTGGTGAATTCTCTCATCCTCCCGCACTTCTGACTGTACCCAGTGCATAAAATAAATAAATCTTTAAAAAAAAAAGTCAGTTTAAGATATGTTTTTCTGTTGCTCTCTTAATTATTTATTATAGAACAACTGTAAACCAGGGGATGATAGGAGACAGTGGAAGGAGTAATTCATATTATCTTTAATTCTAGGAGGTAAAGCACTTGTACACCAGCACACTATCACATGAACAACAAAAATATGTATCAGATGATGACAAGAACAATGAAGAAATTACTGAAAGTTTATAAAAACACTTCCTGAAATATTTAAGGTGAGATGTGAAAGAAAAAAAGAGGTTAGTCATGCAATGTGAGGATGATAGAAGAGAAAGGCCTTGGAAGATATTATTTAAGATATTGACTAAGCTGTTGTCCCAGTTACCCTAAAACACAATAATTTGTACAACAGAAGTGTGTGTGGGGAGGGGGGAAGAGAGGGGAAGAGAGAGAGAGAAAGAGGGAGAGGGAGAGAGAGAGAGTGAGAGAGAGAGAGAGAGAGAGAGAGAGAGAGAAGGAACTCCTACATAATATATCTGGACAGACTCCTAAAACTTAACGATTTTTTTACAAAAAAAAATAACTGAGAAACCTTATGTTAGAGGAAGTAAAGAAGGGTAATGGCATTAAGCAGTTTAGTCACACTTAAAATATACATTTTACAGTAAATAAATTATATATCATTACAGTAGCATATAATTTTTATTTTTGTTTTTGATTTAAATGAGAGATGTCAAGAATGTTAAGATGTTAAGATGTCAAGATGTTAAGAATATTGAGTTCTTAAACATTCTCAGAGGATGTGGAAATTTCATTCAACTGGTGATAGAACAAAAAATGACATAACCATTTTCATATACACTTGTTATTTTCTTATACCACTAAACATGCTTTTACCAAGCATTTTAGAAATCACATACTTTGTTGTTATTTACCCAAAGGAGCTGAAAATATATGTCCACACAAAAACCTGCACAGAGATGTTTATAGTAACTTTCGTTATAATTGCCAAACTTTGGAAGAAAAATAAAATGCCCCTTAGTAGGTAAATGGATAAACACTAGTGTATATATACACAACCGAATATTATATAATGAGACATCAAATGATGAAAACACCTGGAGGAATTTATATATATATATATATATATATATATATATATAAATTTTAGATAGATAGATAGATAGATAGATAGATAGATAGATAGATAGATAGATAGATTAGATTTATTTATTCATACAAGAACCCGGGTACAGGCCAGATGCGCGGGAGGGTGAGAGGATTCACCAGAGACAGAGCGGGGAACGGAACAGGCAGACGGACCAAAGACACTGCTGAGGGGAGCAGCGGGCAAGACAGGAAAGGTCTGCCAAGCCATGTGGGACCCTCGATGGCCGACCGGGATCGAACCGGCGCTGCAGAGGCTGCAGACAGGCCCACCAGAAGGAATTTTAAATGTCTATTTCTAAGTGAGAGAAGTCAATCTCAAAAGGCTACATAATATATGATTCCAACAATATGACCTGCTGGATAAGGCAAAACTATGGAGACAATAAAAAGATCAGTGATTGCCAAGGGTTAGGAGTAGTAGAGGGATGTGTAGATGGGGTACAGAGGAATTGTTTAGCAGTGAAAATACTCTGGCTGATACTTTAATGGTGGATACATGTCATTATATATCTTTCTTAAAATATACAGCACTAAGGGTGAAACCTGTTGTAAACTATGAATTTTAGGTGGTAATGATGTATTCATGTACATTCAGTTTTGAAGGGGGAAGTTTAATGGGGGGACTATGTAAATCTCATGAGTTAGTTTTTCATGTGGGGATTTTGTGAAATTTAATGTTTAGAGATGTAATGTGGTTTTATTTTAAGATCCATAAACTGTGATTTTGGTTTAGATTTGCTTCAGAAGATACAACCCAAGATGTTATAAGCAATGTGATATGAAGACAAAATTAAACGATGACTTTAACCGATTTCATAAAATTCAAACCTCAACTTTTTTTCATGATTACTTTTTTTTTTGTTTTATAATTAGCACAATACTTGACTGAGTTATGTAATTTATTTTATATATGTGTGTACTTATGTGTATGTATATATGTATATAGTGATATTAAAATTGCAGTTTTTAATTAACATCATCCCAACAGGATTAAGTCCTCCTTATCTTTTAATCTTTTCTTACTTATTTTAACTTTGCTTAGGATGTGCTATCATCTATAGTTAAGCCTACTTTAAGCAATGTTTATATTTCTTTAAATTATTTCATTCAGCCAGAGTATTTTCACTGCTAAACAATTCCTCTGTACCCCATCTACACATCCCTCTACTACTCCTAACCCTTGGCAATCACTGATCTTTTTATTGTCTCCATAGTTTTGCCTTATCCAGCAGGTCATATTGTTGGAATCATATATTATGTAGCCTTTTGAGATTGACTTCTCTCACTTAGAAATAGACATTTAAAATTCCTTCTGGTGGGCCTGTCTGCAGCCTCTGCAGTCAAACTTCTCTAGTTTCATACCACAATCACACCCTATACCTAAATTAGTAATATATTTCTCTTACTTATACAGTAATTGTGTCCAGTTTATTCATTGGCAACATCCTCATTTTAAATTACAGTACTCTTTATTTTTCTCACAAAGATATTCAATGAGATCCTTTTCTGTTTTGAGGAGTACCATTTTCACTTTCATAAAGAATTCTGAAACTGGTGCCTCCCTGGTGGCACAATGGGCTAAGTCTCAGCACTATGAAGCAATTCCCAGCCACTGCAGCACGAGTTTGATCTCCAGCCAGGGAGCTACCCATATGGTGCAGCAGACCTCTCCTGTCTCGCATGCTGCTGCTCCTCACTCTTGTCTCTGGTGAATCCTCCCACACACCCCCACCTATGGCCTACACTCCAGCTGTGGTACGCATAAATAATTTTTTAAAAAATTGTGAGACTGTTAACTATAATGGCATGGTGGATACATGCCATTATAGATTTTTCCTAAACCATAAAATATGTATCTCCAAGAGTGAGACCTATTGCAAACTATGAACTTTAGGTAGTAATGATGTGTTTATGTACATTCAGTTTCTGGTAGGGAAGGTTTAGATCTTTAACAGTAATATTATACATAAACTACTTTTGAAAGTATTTTCTGTCTTATTTTCAAGTATAATAATAGTTCAAAGTAGTTTTAAAAAAATCAAATATCAAGAAGCTACTTTAAAGATCTCTAACAGTCCATTTCACTTAGAAATAACATAGTAAATTCTTAACATGGAGAGCAAATCTCTGAATAATCTGATTAATGCCTAACTGTGTAGTATAACCTTCTCAAAGTTATTTCTTCAACACTGAGCCCTCCTTTCTACATGGTGTTCCTTTGTAAAGGAAGCTTTAAAATCCTTTATCACTTAGTTAATACCTCTTCTTCAGAATTCACATTAGTATTCACTTCCTCAGGGGAATAAATTCACTTTCCTTATAAGTTAACTTCTTATAGAATATGTTCTCAACACAGAATGCTAAAACTCCTTGGTTAATGAATGTCTCCATTAAATCATCAACTCATGAAACAAACTCTCTTTTTTAAATTTTCATACCATCATATTACCAACAACTAATATAGTATTTGGCAATTATTTAAAAATATTTCAGGCCTCCCCTGGTGGCGCATCGGTTGAGTGCTGGGCTGCGAGGCTGCCCGCAGCCTCTGCAGCGCCGGTTCGTTCCCTGGCCACCGGCAAGGGTCCCACCAAAAAATAAAAATAAATAAATAATAAAAATAGAACTATTTCAATCTGGTGGCGCAGCGGATTGAGTACAGTGCTGTGAAGCTATCCGCAACTTCTGCAGTGCAGGTTTGATTCTCGGCCAGCCAGGGAGATTCCCACATGGTATGGCAGACCTCTCCTGTTGCCTCCGCTGCTCCCCTCAGCAGTGTATTTCTTTTTTCTGCCTGTTCTGCTCCCCGCTCTGTCTCTAATGAATCCTCTCACCCTCCTGCACCTCTGGCCTATACCCCAGCTCTTGTGTAAAAATAAATAAATATTTTTAAAAAATATTTCATTGACTATCATTTCAATGACTATCATTGACTGACAAGATATCACATACTAAGCACACAAGACTGCATTGCTTAATTAACTATCTTAACTATCTGAACATATGCTAGATATTCATATAAGAGAGATTTTGAATTTATCTTAACTAAAGGAGAAATCAGGTGGTACATATTTACATAATAAAATAGCTATTTATATAATAAAATAGAATTATATAATAAAAGAGCTGTTAAAATCATAACAGTTACATGAACTGATACATGAAGAATATGGATTGGCAGCATTATAGATTTTACATGGTGAAACATCACCATTTAGAATCACTAAAGAAAGCCATTTTGAATTTATCTTTTTTAGAAAACTTTCTGTATGATGCAGTTTAGAGTTGTAAACACCTGAAAATAGAACAATAACTAAACAGGTGACAATAGTGAGAGAAAATTTCAAGACTGTGTTCAAAGTGAAAAACTCAAATACAAGAGGAAGCAAAGAAAACTAGATCTCTCTAAACTAAGTCTTACTTTACCTGTCTAAAAAGATAATATAAGAAAAGAGATGCAACTAAAATAAGAAATTACTCTAAATATTCTACTGACTCAAGTCTTCTAATTCTCAAGTGATAGTTTTTGAATGATTAAAAATAAATCTAGAAATATAAATTTGTATCCATAGAAACCTCTTTATGAATTTGGTTGGGATAACGTTTGGCTGTCTATATTTTTGGTAGAGGATGAACTCTACTACCTGTGAAAGCAATATTAAATGTCCCCAAGGGAGAGCTAAATAGAATGAGTGATTTTATGTTTTTATGGCGAGATTATAGACATAAGTCTTTTAGCTGAAAATAACCTTGTCTTACAGGAAGTGGAAAAGTGCACCCTCAAATATTTGGTAGCTCTGGGGACAATTAAACAAGCATCTGATGACTAGTTTGTACACCTTATGCATCATCTCAATTAAAGACTATTTTCTAACATTATTACATATTTACTTCTTCTTTTTTTTTTTTTTTAGTGCTTCTTGGTAATTCTAACCATTCTTTCATTCTGCTATAACATACACATTACATTCACTAAATATCCACTGTGACATGGCATGCTCTACTTTTTTGCAAAATAAATGAAATGACATGAAAAGTTTTTTTTTTCAATAAATTGCGGATCTAAGGTAGACATAATTATGAAGGTTTACAAATATTGAGTATTAGAGAAATTTCTAAATTCCCCTTTCAAAAAAATAGAGTGACTGTAATGTAATGAGTCTTTAAAGAAAACAAATAGATTTGATATTCATGGTCATTATGTTCTACAGAAGTCACTGCTAATACAGAACTAGCAAATAATGAAACATTGTTTCTGAAGGGGAAATACCTATATGCAAAATTTGCGTAGATTGTAATTTAAAATCTTAAAAGCAACACATCTTGAGGGTTTTTATTTCTTATATATTACAAGAGAAAACTGGGTATAGAAGTGTTAAGTGATATGCCTGAGGCCAATCTATTTATAGATGTTAGAGTACTTATAGATGCTAGAGTTGTCATTCAAACCCCATCCAGCTGGCCCCATAGCCGGAGCTTATGCTACACTGTACCTCTCTCTACCTGTCATCTCCATTTTCTTATTAACTCTGTATGAGAATTCAAGACACAGAGATATCCTGTAGGACCTGAGCTGGGAACATGTCTTGGGGTAACTCAAATTTTCACGCCTTGTCCCTAAATGACCTCAGTAGCCCATGAGTATTGATTTGGAGGCAACCAATGTATTTTAGCAAGGATAGCAAGGATAATTTGCAAATCTAGAATCCAGGTATACAAAGATCAGCTTAGTATCTTCATGAATTTGATTCTCTCATCATGATTTCTAGTCAACTCACTCTGAGAAATTGCATCCATATTTATGGAATGATTATTTTCACCATTGGATGTTATTCAATTCTAAAATCTCATGCATATTTGATTTACTTTCTATAGGCAGATCAAATCATGTACCTTACACCAAACTATTACAGAATAATGAAGTCTTTGTTGATTGGAAGATTATCTGAATGCCCCTCTATCTCTCCTAGATTGAGTATCATAGGTTTAGTGACATTAATTCGTTTAATCATTCTCCAGTGGCATGAAGTATACTGGGTTAATTCTGAGATCAACATTTGATCTTTCAATATTTATATGTGAATAGCTAGTCAATCAAATGAAGAGTATATTTACAGTTTATTAAAAATGTAATATATCAGGTGTTTCTAAGATAAATAGAATATATAGAGAGTTTAAACAAAAAAAAAACTTCAATCCACGACTGAAGTTGAGAAATACTGTTTTTCACTAACGTATGCTGGGGTAGAGATTGAAACTTGGACACCACTTCACACCGCTTTTAGCCACACTTCTTTTGCAGAAAGCAGTGATTTAACAGAAATATTATGAGATTCAATGATTCTCAGAATCTAGTATTATCTTTAATAATTCATTTTAAATGTTAATTGTGAAATGATTTTCATACAATTTAAGACAAATTTTAATGTACCCTTAATGAGTTTGATAACAGATTACTCTTAGCAACAAAGATTCCAATTATGATGTCAAATATTTCTATAACTCCAGAAAGTTTCCAATGCCATATTTTTGTCAACTTCGCCAACAAAAGTAATCACTTTCTCATTTTATCATCATTAGTTATAGAACTTGAAATACCTAGAATATTTTTCAGTTTTGTCTTATTTTATCTTGCATAATGTTTTGATATTCATGTAGGTTATATATGAAATGTTCATTTTTTGTTCTTTCCCTGTTCAATTTGGATAATTTCTATTGACATATCCCAATTCATTAAACCTTCTTTGTTGTATGTGATCTGATCTTTACCCATACTGATGTTTTTTCACATGTAGTTTTAAATGTTTTAGAACTTTCATTTGATTCTACTTTTTCAATTGATGAACTTCCCATAAATTTTGCTCTACAAAATCTTTAAAATATTTATCTTAATTATTTTTGCTAATGTCAACATTTGAGTTGCCATTAAGTTAATTTGATTGGCTTATTCTTTCAACTGAGTCACATTTCGTGTTTGTGCTTTTCCAGTAAGTTTTTATTTTTTTACAGTATTTGAGAATAAGTATGTAGTAGAGAATCTGGGTTTTGTTTGCTGCTCCTGCAGATTGTTCTGTTATTCTAAAAGATAGTATACTGGCAGTGCAATTTGTCCTGTGTAAGTTTAGGGTCATTGCAGCAGGGTACCAGTCCTAGGATGTGATCCTTTTTCTAAGTAGTGACCTTTCAGTGTTTCAGTGTTTTTTTGTTTTTTTTTTTGTTTTTTAATATTTTTTTCTTTCTTTCTTAAAGAGGCATGTTTTATTTATTTATTTATTTGTTTGTTTGTTTGTTTTGTTTATACATGCACTGGGTACAGTCAGAAGTGCGGGAGGGTGAGAGAATTCACCAGAGCCAGAGCGGGGAGCAGAGCAGGCAGAAGGACCAAAGCACACTGCTGAGGGGAGCAGCGGGCGGCAGGAGAGGTCTGCGCGCCATGTGGGACCTTCCTCCAGTGGCCGGGGAGCAGCCGGGGATCGAACCGGCGCCGCGGAGGCTGCAGGCAGCTTTGCAACCCAGCGCCCAACCGCTGTGCCACTGGGGAGGCCCGTTTCAGTGATTTTAATAGAAGATTGTTACCAAATCCTTTTAACTTGTTGGGACTCAAACTTCCAGTGACTCTTCCTTATGTTAGAGAACTACTTAAATATCTGTTTAGTCTTAAAATATTCCAGTTGCTGTTTGTTTCCTGGACCCTTGTATTTCCAATTTAGTGACAATGAAATGACTGATGGAAATATAAAGATTTGGTCCTCTGTGTGTGTGTGTGTGTGTGTGCACTTGTATGTCTCATCCTCCTGGAGCTGTCTTAATTTTCAATGACTTTAGTGATTCCAAATTCTATCTTCTGATTTCTGACATCCCCCTAGCTCTTTGCTTGACCTCTACTCACTGATCACAGTTTTCACGGAAATAGTCATATAAATGCAGATCTCAACAAATGTGTTCCCTTCTTGAAAGGATTACATTTACTCCAGTTTCTGCCTGCTTTTGACCTGCTTTCAGATGTCTCCAAAAATTATTTCAATTTTAGTAGGAATATTTGTTCAATAAATGCAAACCTAACATTACTGGAAATCTAGTGCATTTTTCGAGACCAAATAGCAATTGAATTGTATTCTAGACTTTCCATCTGACAGATGTTCTAACGCTTAACTATTTCACCTTAAGAGGAATATTACAAGGTAAACTGAGATAATTTAGGGAAACATGCTTGAAGTTATACAGAGGAAATTTGGTACATTAATCAAAGCCTCATTGTTACTCTTTTTCCAACTCTCTCCCCTCCAGCCCTTCAGTTTTCTAAAAGAATTGCACACCATCTTCTAAGAATGTAAAATAAGTTGAGCTAAATATGCTTCAAATATCAAGACTAGGTATACAAATAGGATAATATAATAGGAATTTGTAAAAGCGCCTTTTCAGC
Organism: Talpa europaea; assembly: GCF_964194135.1. Taxonomy (NCBI): domain Eukaryota; kingdom Metazoa; phylum Chordata; class Mammalia; order Eulipotyphla; family Talpidae; genus Talpa; species Talpa europaea. The sequence continues at coordinate 108,687,684 of NC_140072.1, read as the reverse complement.
TGCTGCAATTGTACAAGTGGTGTTCAAAAATAACCTCGATATATACAAGGTGATTAAGTTTGCTCATTTTAAAAACTACTAGGCTTAATCATTTGATTATTTAGAAAAGAGCATATTAATCTTAGTTTTATTCCTACTCTACAAGAGTGACTAGTTTGCTCATATAAAAAGTTAGCTTGTTGACATATATTTCTATATAAAAAATTAATGACACCATGTCTCAAGCACAAAAAGAAGATTCCCCAAATGTCATGAGGATAACAATATTGTTTTCATAATAATTTGAACTGTCAATAATGTGTCACGGTTTACTCAGACACAGTTTTAAAATATTGTGGGTAGTTACATGGCATTTTAAAGCAACAGCATTCTATCATTATTTTTATAAATTAAGTATCTAACATAATCTATTAAGTCTTGGCATTTGAGTTCAAAAGTGAAAATTTTTATAACTGGGGAATTATTTTAATCACAAGAAATTAGGCTGAGATGATATGGGAGTAACTGACTAATTGTCTTTATTATAAAGTTACCTTTAATAAGGTGAGAGCTTTTCAGTATTCATTTCTAGTTTTTCTTAAACACTTTTACTAGCTATATAAAACATGACTCTGAGTTTGGACCACGAGATATGTTATCAATCAAAAACAGTCATTTTCTCTCACATATATCTAAAAACATCCTCCACTACATACTATTTTTTTCTGTTTTATTTTCAGATTCGACTCTTAGTCTATTCTTCCCTCTCCTCAACTATTGTAAAGCTTGAAAATTACATTTTTGTTGGGCTTTTACAATTTCTTTTTGGTGAAAAGAGTAAAGGTCAGGCAGCATTCTATTTCAGAAGATAGTTAAATGGCTGGCATTAAAGTGTCTGCCAAAATGATGGAGTGGTATTCATTTTTATTTTTCAGCAAAACTATATGAAATTGAAAATAAAACTACTCACTACCTTTAATGTCAGAATTTAAATTTAAAAAATCATGTTCCTGCCTCCTAAATCAAAACTTATTATGAGTGACTCATATTGACTTCACTGTACAGAGGAAAGATTAAGTGCAGGGTAAAGACTGATGAAGCAAATCTGCATTTGAGTTCTGACTCAGCCACATTCTGCCAAATGCTCATTTTAGCTCTTTATTTTCAATTCAGTTTATTTCTTTATAAAGATAATTTTATTATTGTGCTCAGAGCAATCGGGGAGCAAGAATGCTATAAACCCAACAGATATGGTAAGTAAAAGACAGCATGACTGGCTATTTTTCCTAGTGTGAAGAATAAACAATTTGGGTATGCTCATGGGTTTCCACTGTGCAGCAGTGACATGTACCTTCCAAGGCACTGAACAAAATGACCATAAGTCTGGTGGTGAGCAGAAAAAGCTATCTTGAAAACATCAAATTAAGTAAAGATGTATTCTTAATTGAGTTTAGACAGTTTTAGAAGATCCCATACAGTATTTATCTCTCTCCCTCTGATTTATTTCACTTAGAATAAACTCCTCCAGTTCCATCTAAATCATATGCAATATTGTGAACCAATGTTACCTCAATATTAAAAAAAAACTGCAACTATTTTTAAAAAGGAGATCCTTATATAACCATATATAATATTATTTTATGTATATAAACATAAATATGTGAGCATACACATTGCTTACATTTTCTATAATATATGAATATCTAACTGATGAATTTAGATTCATCTGGTATGTCCTCCTGCTACATCAACATCATCAACATCATGAGTACATGAGTTTCCTTTTTTTATTTGTTTTCATAACAACAGTTTTCCTTTTCCTTTTTTTTTTTTTTTCATCCATTAAAGGAGATGTCAATGCCAGTGTTATCCTGGACATAGAGGCAAGGAGTATTATATATTTCTTACCTTTAAAAATATAAAATCTAAGTTATAACTCAAAATTTAGAAAGGAAAAAGAAAAGCAAACAATGAAATTTGTATATGATCAAATCCAGACTTAATGGCACCAGACTTAACTACCCAGATGGAGTTTCCTTATTTTTTTTTTAATGATCCATCTCCACTTGATATAAACTTTCTTATATGAATGTGTCACAGGGAAAATTTGCTTTTAAATAATGTACCAACTGATTGAGCTATCAAAACCTTACAGAGAGAATCTGTTTTATATGCGGTGCTATTCCTTAGGGAGAAAGCTATAAGATGTAGAAAATGTTTGCCATTATTACTAGATGGTAAGAGTAGGATATAAGCTAAAGACAATTATTCTTCAGCTTTTACCTATCTCTTGGAATAGCTTTGTTAAATTCTATATCCCTAAGAACTAGAACCTCCAACTACTAACTCTAGTTACAGGAGTGGGAGAAGAATCCAAAAAAAAAAAAAAGTCAAAATGGATCTGGGTGCTTTATAAAACTCACTAGGGAAAAAAATGGAATAAGAGGTGAACATACAAGACAAAATTATCATGGTTTATATGATCTGCAAGGAGTTTGAAATATGGGTATGGAACTCAGAAGAGAGGTAGCAAACTACAACCTGCATTGTTAGTGCCAAGTTTCTGTGAAGATTTATGACTGCTGTGTCTACAATCCAGCTGTTATATTGAAAACTTTTTGAGAAATAACATTTTCTATTTTTAATTCTATACCTAGTTGCAACATGATCGCTAATGAAGGTTTGAGTTCGCATGTATATTCATTAAACACAAATAAAAAAAATGAAAGGGGTCACACTTATAAATCAAGCCCTCTTCTGAATCGACATAAGGATTAGATTTGTGTGTGTGTGTGTGTGTGTATGTGTGTGTGTATGTTTATGTTTCTGTTGAAGGGAAAAATGGATGTGTGGCAATGACTTTGACCTTAGATCCATGGAATAAAGTTTGTCTTTACTCCCAGCTAATCAACCAGAGAATAAAATAATGTGGAAAGTAACTGACAGGACTTGATCACAGTTATAATACTCATATTTTAATAGTGACAATTTTGGATACTAAAAAAATGTAGAATTAGGAAATATTTTACCATAATTTTATTCTTGTTAAAAGTGATTAAAATGAAAAAGTATATTTTGTACCTCACTTTCCTGAACAATTTTTTTGGCAAGTCTGAAAACATTTTTTCATTGTACCCATGAAATTTTTATTATGTTTTCAATGCATTAATATTTTATAGAATTTGAAAAATAAAGAATATAAGTGATAACAAATATAATTATCATCATTTACGAGGCACAGAAGATGAGCAATATACCTACATTTTTCTCAGTATGGCTAGAAGAGATCATGTTTTTTCTTTACCCAGTATTTCCCTGCATATGCTTCTACATTAATTTAAATACACACAAATATATATTTTATTTTAAAAAGATTGTGCACACTGAATTCTGTCCATGTTTCCATATCTATTTTAGCTAACTAAACACATATAATTCCCCCTAAGTAGACCAATAATTACGTGAATTATTTATATAAACATATATTTGTACTTGTACATGCATATTATATATATTCATACTTATTATTTTCATGTATATGCTTTTTAAATTAAAAAAAACTGTGTTTTTGAACACCTGTTTTCAAATAAATCCAATGTAATAAGGAGGAAAAGCAGTGTACACAAGAAAAGTATTTTTCTTTTTCTCACAGCTGTCAAGTGTAGTTTCCAAATGTAAGACAAGAAACTCACTTTACTTTTGCCAGAAATTGCTAATGTTAATATATGGGAAATGTTCTTCAAAAGTAAATTTAGGGTCTCTACACTCTAAGTTGAAATATTAGACATCGATCTACTTGAACTCATATAATACATATTACTTTTAGAAGAGAATAAAGACATTTCATTTTGATATTAACAAAATAGAAGGGAAAAAATCACTCATAGAATCTAGCTATTATGGAATGAAAAACATGCCAAAATGCTTTTAAGTTTAAAAAATACTGCTACCTAAAAAGATATCTTTAAGAGGCGCAGTATAAGATCCTAGTGGAAAATCTGTTGTACATCCACAATCTGAAGCTTAAATCATAAAAACTTAAAATATCCATTATTTCTTTGGGAAAATAATCTACAGGTAAACACACACGTAAATATGAATTATATGCATGTGTGGCTAAGCATATATAAATATATTTGTGTGTACAGATAAATTATGCATGTGCATAACACATAACACATGTGCATAGCAATGCAAATTTTACTATTTACCTCTGTGAGCTCTAGCTAATTTTAAAGTTACATAATTTTCTGTGTCTATTTAATCATTGTACTAAAATAATAAATTAATAAAAATCCCTTTAATCATAAACTTGGAAAGTTCTACAATATATAGTTGCAATAATTATAAATTTATATTTTTATGGTTTAAATTGATTATGTATGAAAAATGTTTCTCTAATTTCATATTGCCATTGTACTGTACTCAAAAGAGAACAGGAGTGGCCATAATTTTATAACACAAAATAGGATTTAGGTAAAACATTGTCACAAAGGACAAAGAAGACATTATGTAGCAATAAAAGAGTCAATTCACCAGAAGTTAAGAGAGTTGTAAATATATATTTAGGTGCACGTAACAGCAAAGTACCCAAATATATGACGTGAACATGACAGAATTGAAGGGGAAAACACATTGTAATAAAAAAAAAGGGGGACGTAGAAATACCCTACTGCTTAATAATGAACAGAACTATCAGAGAGAAGATTGAGAAGGAATTGGAGAACTAAATTACACTGTAAACAATTGAAGCAAAAAGTATAAACAGAAAGTCCAATCAACAACTGCAAAATATACCCTTTTTCTTCTTTTTTATTCTAAGATTTATTTATTTATTTATACATACAAGCACTGGGTACAGTCAGAAGCGCAGGAGGGTGAGACAATTCACCAGAGCCAGAGCGGGGAGCAGAGCAGGCAGAAGGACCAAAGTACACTGCAGAGGGGAGCAGCGGGCGGCAGGAGAGGTCTGCGCGCCATGTGGGACCCTCCTCCGGTGGCAGGGAGCAGCTGGGGATCGAACCAGCACTGCAGAGACAGAGAGCAGCATCGCAACCCAGCGCTCAACTGCTGCGCCACTGGGGAGGCCCAAAATACACCCTTATTCTCAGGCACACAGGCTATTTTCCTGGGTAGACCACATTCTACACCACAAAGTATTTTAAATTTAAGAAAACTGACATTGCACCAAACATCTTTTCCAACTACAATGTGTAATTGTAGAATTAATTAGCAAAGATTGACAAAACTGACATTCTTAACAAAAATAAGAATAAAGAGAAGATTCAAATAACAAAAACCAGAAATAAAAAAGGAGACATTATGCTGATGCCACAGAGATAAAGGTGAACAAAATAGGCTACTGTGAACAATATATAATAAATACCTCAAGGTCACTGTGTTGTACACTTCATTTTTATTTTTTTATTTTTTTTAGGATTGTGATGCAATGAATTTTAATTAAAAGCTATTTGGATTCACAGATAAGAAATCAATAAGGAAATCGATACAGGAAATCAATAAGGAAGTTATTGATTATAATGAAAGCTTAAAATTATAAGGTGGCTTAAAAAAACTTAAATCTTAGGCTTTTCATTAATCAATCAGACTATATATTCTAGGATGTAAGTAAATTATAGCTTTTTACAAGGTCATAAAACAGAAGTTTCAGCCACTATCCTAGAGAACTATATACCTTAGTTAGATGGAATTCATACACATGCACACCAGAAATATCTTGAGGAAAACATAGCAGCTTTATTAATTGAGTTAAGGACAACAAGATGACTGGCAAAAAAGAAAATGAGCACTTTTAAAAAATATGTATTTATTTATGCATACAAGATTGGGGTACAGGCCAGAGGTGGGGGTGGGTGAGAGGATTCACCAGAGACAGAGTGGGGAACAGAACAGGCAGGTTGATCAAAGTACACTGCTGAGGGGAGCAGAAGGCAAGGAAGGAGAGGTCTGCTGCACCATGTGGGTTGCTCCCTGCCAGCCGGGGATCGAACTCATGCTGTGGTGCCTGCTGACAGCTTCATAAGATGCATTTTAACCTCTTGAGCCACCAGGGAGGCCCAGCACTTATTTTTTTTTAACATAGTGTTTCTCATATGGCACACACTTTAAAATAATGAGTGTTAATGTATGAAAATTGCAGTTCCATAAACAAATAAAATACACATATATTGATATATTGTTCCAAACATTCTAGATTTCACTTAATCCTTTGCCTTCAGTATGTCCTTTTAACTATCAAAATCCATGCACATAATTTTTGTAAAATATCTAGCCTTTATACTGTCTATATAACATTATCCAGAGCATCAGATATCTAAATAAGCCCAGCTGCTCAATATTTCCCATTCTCTCCTAAGCTACTTTGTACAAATTACACTCTAGACTTTTTTAAGTTTATCATTAGAACTATAGATTACAGGGCTACTCGTACAAGCTCTACTTAATCTCTCATTTCTATGCAGAGTAACCATGTCAAAGAGATTAGGATTTTCACATTTAATGCTCCTTTTCCCTAATCAAATTAAAAGGATTATTAATTGTTTCCCTTATTTCCCATATTCAAATAATAAAAATATAATCAATGTGTTCTTATTTAGATATGTAACTAACACTTCTCTGTTTACTAGTTTCTTGATGGAGACATAATTTGTCATTCAGAAATAATGATGTAAGAGTAATTCACTTTAAATAATGAGTTTAAATAATAAATAATGAGTTTACTTGGAAAGTACTACTATGAGCAAATTAAGATAAAACAAAGTTATATACAAGTCAGAAATTTCTTTAACAAGAACCGGCGAACAGACCAGATGTGCGGGAGGGTGAGAGGATTCACCAGAGACAGAGCAGGGAGCAGAACAGGCAGACTGATGAAATACACTGCTGAGGGGAGCAGTGGGCAAGACAGAAGAGGTCTGCAGAGCCATGTGGGACCCTCGCTGGCAGGCAGAGATGAACCAGTGCTGCAGAGGCTGCAGAGAGCTTCACAGCACGGCACTCAACCACATGCGCCACCAGGGCAGGCCCAGAATAATTTTTTGAAGTCATCTTTTTCAGTAAATATGTCAAAAACATACTGATTGCTTACCATGTCCCAATAAAGTTTTAAGTATTTAATTTTTTAATATTTTATTTTATATAATACTTACATCATTTTTCATATTTATTTACTTTTAATGCCATTTAGTCATTATAACAATCTTGCAAACTCTTATAAACACTTCCATTTTACAAATAAGACTTCTGTCACATAGAAATATAAAATATTTGACTAACATCACAAAATTACTCAAAACTGGAACATGAATCAAAATCTATCTACTCCTCTGATACTGGAGTTCTCCCTTTTCTTGAATGTTCTCATGAAGCTATTTCAGAGAATTTATTTGAACAGCCATCATTTTCCCCAGTAAAAAATGAAAAAAAATATGAAAACAGAGCAAAAAATAAATCTTTTCCAGTCAAGTCCAATATATATAATTTAGTCCTCATTTCTGCCAGTGCTACTAGAAGTCATAAGACCACACTATGTTACTGAGAAAAAAAAATTCTTCTTCATATACTTAGCACATTAGTGTATATCATTATGATGGTATAATATGCTACTAGAAACTCCAGAAGGATGCCATTAATTATATTGTAATGTAGCTATTTTGATTCAAAATTTCAAGTGACTGTATCCAATCGTATGGCTAACCACAGTTGCTCTATGAAATGGTAGAAAATTGTACTAAAATGAATGTCAATTGCAAACATACTCAAAATGGAAAGGTCTAAGAAGTTTTCACTCCATCACCAAAGTATGTCATAAGTGCTTCAATTTACACATATTATGTTAGTGAAAATTCATGCAACATTTAAAAAATGCTTTTAAAACTTACCCTGGAAGTGATTTTTTACACAGATTTTTTTGAGATCTAATCTACAGTAAGTAGTTGTTTTGAATATCATGGTTTCTTACATAAAATTCACTTCAGCTTCATAGATCATTAGTTATTCACAAAGTATTCAGAAACAAGTTCCTACTGAAATATTCCTCTGTGGAAGTATTTACAAAGGAAACCCACTGAAAATAAACTATCCAGGGCCACTCACATTTAGCATTTTTAGTAAGTTGTTTAAACATAGATAAAAGTGATGAACAGCAAATAGTTGTTCATTAATTGATATAGTTCTAACAAGTGATCCCCCCTCCAAAATACTAACCTTAGATTAATGCTTAGTACTAAGTTATTATGTCAAGAATACATACTTGCAAATACATGTATAGAAAATATTTCTGTTAAAAAATATAAACCATCAGAGATATAAAATTTTATCATATTCTGAAACTTCATTATAGAATATTATTGGTTTAATTTAAGTGAATTTATTTATGCAATCGCACTTTATAAATGCTTACTGACTATTGTTAGCAGTTTGAAATTACTGTTAACTAACATTATACTGGCCTCCCTAGTGGTACAGGAGTTAAAATTTCAGTGCTATCAAACTATCACCAGGGCTCCCCCGTGGCGCAACGGTTGAGCACTGGGCTGCGAAGCTGCCCGCAGCCTCTGCAGCACCCTTTTTGATCCCTGGCCACCAGCGAGGGTCCCACATGGCGCGCAGAACTCTCCTGCAGCCCGCTGCTCCCCTCAGCAGTGTACTTCGGTCCTTCTACCTGTTATGCTCCCTGCTCTGGCTCTGGTGAATTCTCTCACCCTCCTGTGATTTGTATAAATAAATAAATAAATCTGAAAAAAAAAAAAAAACCTTAAAAAACAAATAAAAAAACTATCACCAGCCACTGAGGCATGAGTTTGATCCTTGGCCAGGGAGATACCCACATGGCACAGCAGACCTCTCCTGTCTTGCCTGCTGCTCCCCTCAGCAGAGCATTTCAGTAGATCTGCCTGTTCTGCTCCCCACTCTGTGTCTGGTGAATCCTCTCACCCCAGCGCCTCTGGCCTATACCCCAGTTCTTGTATGCATAAACAAGTAAAACTGAATTTTTTAAAAAGGTAACATTATACACTGTTTTTTAAATATGTATTGATTTATTTATGCATACAAGAACTGGGGTACAGGCCAGAAGTATGGGAGCGAGAGGATTCATCAGAGACAGAATGGGGAACAGAATAGACAGAATGACTGAAACACACTGCAAAGGGGAGCAGCGGGCGAGCCAGGAGAGGTCTGCCGCGCCATGTGGGTTGCTCACTGGCCGGCCAGGGATCAAACTCCAATTGAATTTGTGCTGCAGTGGCCACAGACAGCCTCATAGGTTGTATCTTAACCCCTTGAGCCACCAGGGAGGCCCACCATTATACACTATTGATACCAGCTATTTTCACAAACCTTTCCTCTAACTGAATGTATAACTTGAACATCAAAGTTCATTCCTAAGATTTGAAAATAAGGTTTATGTAGTAAATGTGAAAACTGAGTTCTACATATTTTAAAATTGCTTATTGCCCATAAAGCTAACACTGTCAGAATATGTGGTATGTCCAGATGGCTAGACATCAGTAGGATAGTGGGAAAATTTGTAGAATCAATTACAATTGCAGGTAAAATTAAACTTGGAAATAGAATGATTAATATGTTCAATATGCATCTGGTTACAATTTTTGAGCCACTTAAAAACATTTCTATCTTATTCTAATTCCTGAGCCATTTACATGTTGTAACAGCTAAGCCTTCTCTGTCTGAATTAAGACCATATGTGAAGTTTAGTCTTATCCCTAAGGAGTCCATCTGGAACATAAGATGTCAGTCCCATTGTTAAATCTCAGGGTCTGCACATGAGCCTCAGGGAGACAGGTAGAGAAATAAGTTGATTAATCAGACATTCTCTTTTTTTTTTTTTAAGAAAAAGAATGTTTATCATATCTAATATTTAAGAAGTTATAAGATTTAAGATAATTTTTATTTGAAATAAAAGTTGTCATTTTTATAAAAGTATCTAATTTTTAGCTAAAATGCCTTTCAAAGTTTTTCTTGGAAATACATTAATTCTGTCATAATATACATTCTTTTCAGAGTATCAGAATATAGAACCCAGTAAATTAGAACCAATAATTGAACTATGTAGACTACTGAAATATTTCTTAGAAAAATTATATAAAGTGCATATTGTTTAATATTTAAGGATATATATGTGAAAGTATTTTCTCTTCCATAATGCTCTAATAGTATTTTGTGAAGCAATGATATTTAATGTAAAATCTTGCCCACAAGTATATGATTTTATTATCGTTACTGTAAAAGACTTGAGATGAATATTAAAATATATATTAAAATGTACTATACACAAAGACATGTTATTGATATAAACATTCATGCCAACCTTCATATCTATTATTTCTATAGCACTGACAATTTTGTAAGTTCTGCAACTTTTTAATTTGAAAGGCAAAAAAAAAAAAAACAAGGAAAACCAATCACACCTTGATCTGAATGTGACAGCATTGAAAACTCTTTTCTGATCTCTTCTTTTAAACTTTTTTTACTAGTGTTAACACCTAACTGGTACAGGACTATCTGTTTCCATTACAGCTCTAAATTATAATCCTTCCTGGATCTTGGCACTAATTGTGATGGAAGTTCTGAGAGTTCCCAATTCAAAACCAAGGGAAGTTACTTGATAACTTCCTTTCCTCAGAGTTACTATGAAGTTGAAATTTCTCTCACATTAAATGCACAGAGGTATAAGTAATTGTTTTGTGTTTCACATACACATTGTAAGAGTAATACATGAACATGATTGAAAAGAAATTTAATAAAACCCTTTCCCTGTAACTATCCTTTTCTCTCTGAGATAACCAGTCTTCTAGTATGTATCTTGTAAACTTTTCTTTTTGTTTTTATAATTACATCAATTACATTAACATCTATAACTTAGTTCTTGTATTTTTTTTGGGGGCATCCCACCATTCCTGCTGATATTACTTTCAGTACTATAATACTTAACATTCAATATGACTAATGTACAGAGTGTCTCAGAAAAGCTAATCCCTTAAATTCCGTATGTAATTGTATTTCATTTTATCAAAACTATATTTACCTGAGAGTAATTTTACCCTGGACATAGTCCATTCAAATAGCTCTTTTTGCTTTAATATTTGTGTTTTTCACTCCCATACCTGTACACATACATTCCAGACCAAGACTTCAGAAATGTGCATCCTTTACACATACCCAGGTCTCATGTAGACAGCTTATAATGAACACAAAACAAGCACAGAAACACTAGATTTGAGAGATGGGACTTTGAGAATGTGGATCATAATCTATAAATTATTATAAAAATCAATTCAGTCACACATTACTGGATTAAACATTTTAAAGAGAATCACAGAAAGCTCCAGAGTATAAACATAGAATAAGCATGATTATCATGCAAGCTCGTTAAATTTGGACAGTTCAAATTTACTGGATTTGGTAGTTCTTACTCTGGGGCAGTTAAAAAAAAATGTTGTTAGAAGTTATTGAACTTGATAGAGGAGTTAGGCTAAAGGTCTAATAGACAAACAGGCAGAAAGAAAATATAATGCTTTGTTACATAGCATTTCTGTCTCCAAATACACTAATTATTGTACCACAGCATCCATCATCTAGCAAACTGGCATCATGAAAAGTACAATCAAATTAATTTGAATTTCTTTACTAGGTTATATTTTCTGTGAAAATTTTTTCTTACAAAACCAAGCACATATTTTAGGCTTATTTTTTAACCTTCAAGTTATCTTGTTATTTTCTAAAATTTACTATTTTTTTTCCAGAATGTACATACGAATGCATAGAGTGTGTTAGTATTGAAAATCTTTGGTAGAGTTGACCTAGAGCTCAGAACACAAATACTTCAACTTCAATTATTTTATTTATATCTGTGGAGATACACACACCCTTGTATACAAACACACACACACACAATTTTAAATAGGAAAGTCATTTGGGGAAAGCAGTGAATTTATTTTATTTTTTATGGCCTTTACATATCAGTAGTGATAAGATGATTGTTCTGGAAGTATTGGAGGTATAAGATAAAATGATAAAATGAAAAGTAGAAGTCACTTACAGACACACTTAGGGAAAATTTCAGAAACTAGAGCAGGGACAGAAGTGTGGAAACTAGGATAAACCGGTGGGAAAATTATATAATTCTTTTTCCCTCATGAATGTTGAAAAGATATTTTATTATTTTTTAATTAAAAAATATTGAGATAATATTGGTTTACAATGTACTTGATTCACAGAAATACCATCACCCCCTTCATATGTAAGTCACCTCACCACACCCACCACAAAGGCACCTATAAACCTTCACCATAGTACATTGCACCCTATTCCTCACCCCCTGTGCTGGCCTCAATTCTGCAATCAGACATCCTAGGTTTTGATTTAGGTATGGTTTTGCCTTATCCTTTGTTGTTGTTGTTGTTTTTCCTTTATATTCCACATATGACATCATAAATTGACTAATTTAAAATTAAAGTAGCATTTTCAAATGTTTTTTCACTGAATTTTCAAACTCAGAGAATTCCATACTCTTTAACATATGCATGGTTAATATGATCATGGGCCATATGGATATAGACATTTTGAAACCAGAATTCTTACAAGAATTCTTTGGCTTGAAAATTAAAATGTACTGAAAAAACCTAGCTCCTTTCTCCACTATACAAAAGAGAGAGCAAATACAAATGATCATTGCTCAAGTAATATTAACATTAGAGGGCCTCCCCGGTGGTGCAGCGGTTGAGCACTGGGTTGCGAAGCTGCCCGCAGTCTCTGCAGTGCTGGTTCAATCCCTGGCTGCTCCCCGGCCACCGGAGGAGGGTCCCACATGGCATGCAGACCTTTCCTGCTGCCTGCTGCTCCCCTCAGCAGTGTACTTCGTCAGTCTGCCTGTTCTGCTCTCCGCTCTGGCTCTGGTGAATTCTCTTACCCTCCGGCGCTTCTGACTGTACCCAGTGCTTGTATAAATAAATAGATAGATAGATAGATAAATAAATAGATAAATAAATATCTAAAAAAACATTAACATTAGAATATTGTATTATCCTTTTGTTTACCTAATTTCATAAACATTTTTATTCTCAAAAATCTGCTAGTAAAAGGGGTGGGAGATAAGAAAAAGAAAATCTACCAGGAAAAGCTGAATTTTACAAAAATTCTGTTCTACATCCATAAAACTGAGTTGATGTTGTTGTATTTTCACAAACCTAATCATTTTGTGATATTAATTGGAATATCACACAAACTCCTTTGATCCATCTTTACTTTTAAAGTTTAAAACTTCATCCACACTCTCAGAAGCAAATCAATGACTTACTCTTTGTAGAGTATTTCTAAAGCAGAGATGTTCAGAGGTTTCTGGCTCTTTTGTGATATTCTTTGACCAGGTGGCAGTTGGTCTATCACCTCAGTCTTTTTCAAGAATAACATGATGAAATCACACTATCAGTTTTGCAAACAATCATAATATAGGTCATATTTTCCTGGGTACTGTTCTCCTGGGTATGCCAGTGTGGGAAGGGAATGGCAGGGGGTAGTGGCATAACCATAGCAACTTGAGAGAAGAGGAGATTCTAATGAGGAGTTGTAGAGTTCTGAGATATAAAACCTTTCTAGAAGATTAAAAATGCATCCAATTAACAATGTCAAGGTCTCTCTGCATCATCAAGCATAGCCGAAAAAAACTGATTGCATAGAAGTGGCAGTTCTGCTATATGCAACTCATAGTGGGAAATGGATCAGATAAAATCTATTCAACACTAACTCAACTAGCAATTCCATCTTGTAATGGTCTGTATATTTAGTGTCCTTAGCAACCACTTACAGAGATGGGTATAAAATCCACAAAGAACTGGAAGTTGAAACTCCAGTAGTGAATGGATTATAATAGAAAAGATTACCGAGTGAAAGAAGCCCAAAGGATATGAAAATGTACTTATCTATTGTGTGACTTTAAAAAAAAAATCATTGAGGTAATACTGGTTTATATTGTCCTTCATATTTTGGAAGCATAGGCTCCCCCACTTTCCAGTGCTGTTACCATAGCACCTCCATGAAAAAGTACCTAGAGTCCAGCACTCTAGTCCCCGTTGCTCCCTCCCCAACTCGTCTCAAGGGTGGTACAATATCAATAAGAAAAAAATTAAAGGTAGGATTTTAGGCTAATAGGGAAAATGGCAAAGTTAATGTCAGAAATCAAAGAGAAATGTTTGTAATGGAAAAGTGATCGACAACATAGAAATTTCATAGAAAGAGGAGGTAAACACAATTGAGAGGATATTTATTATTAGGATTTATTAGGTGTGCATTCCAAGAAATAATAGCGTATTAATGAACTAAGCTGAAATGCAATTACTTTCTAAGAAGAGAAAGAAATATAAAATACAAACTCAAAGAATGTTTTTATAGTTATTCTTCCCACTCTTAATTAAAATGTTTCTATTGATAGTAATTTGTGATTTTATCTCAAATTCATTAAAGTTTGTAATTCCTATTCTAAATTTGAGGGGTGTAACTCCTGTTTGAAATCATGCATCACATGGAATGTATAATGCATAATTATACAATGCACATAATGTATACAATATATAATGTTAAAATGTTCATTTGTATTTAAAGTAGTCAAAGACAATATATAATTACATGTGAAAATCAACACACGGTAGTTGTACAAATTTTTGAGGAAAAATTTTTCCCAGAAATCTTGCTTTCCCGATACTACCCATCCATGACTCCTTCAAAAATTCTTCATCTGACTAGATCACTCTATTCTTTATTTGCATTTAGATAATAACCCTGTGCAAATGTTAAATTAAGTCTAGAAAATAATATTTTCAATCAAGTCTTCAGGGAGAGAATGCAGTACTGCAAATAAGAGTTCTAATCATTTTATTTCCTTCAATAATATCTCAGATTATATTTGCTCTTTAGCAGCCATATTACAATATAATTTATACTGAGTTTAAAATCCCTTGTTAAATTTTATGTAATCATTTAAGTATGATCTCTACTCTTATGTGCATTGTCGATTATTTCTGAAACAGATTTTTCAAATATTGCTTAAATCAATTCCATTTTCTTCAAGGTTTGTATAATAATTGTAGAAAGTTCATATTTATTTAATTTTTGATCACTATCACTTTCCCAATTGCACAAACTTCAAATATAAAGCATACAAGGGCTAGCAATGTAAATCTATATACATATACATATGTATATGTATATATATATATATATACACACATATTTGAATCCATAACTCCATTTTATAGTTTGAAAATTTTTATATATCATCTCTCCATGCTTGAGGTAGTGCATCTATGTGTTTTTGGACATTTTCTAGTTTAATTTTGTGATTCATATTCATCAGTGAGGTGAATGGTCTACAGTCAGTAAAATTTGTCAGTAAAATCTGTAACATCTACTGTAGGGTAAATGATTTTCAGGCTTTTCTGCCCTCCTGCCATTAGGATTGCCCTGCTTGATGAGGCACCTGCATTATATTACATTGTAATAAGTTATGTTGTTTACTTCTGTGGGCCATGACTGTAGTATTGATATATTTGCCAAGAGAAGCAGAGACAGGAGAGAGAAGGGGACAAAGACAGCCAGAGAAGCCCAGAGTGAAGACTTGCTGGGGGCTTGGAGGCCTGCCTGCTGTGTACCTGGTTGCTGCACTACATGTAAAAGCTCCATAAAAGCCTGAGAAAACCACCAAGGGCTCCAGAACTCCTCCTTTATCAGGTCTGCCAGATCATAGATATCCTGCACTGTGCCCTTCCTGCCACCTACTTTCACGTATCTCTCCCTCTTTTCCAAAAGATTTATTTTATTTATACAAGAGCTGGGAGGGTGAGAGGATTCACCAGAGACAGAACAGTGAGCAGAACAGGAAAACTGATGAAATACACTGCTGAAGGGAGCAGCGGGAGCGACAGGAGAGGTCTGCTGCACCATGTGGGACCCCTGTGGGACCCTCGCCTGCCGGCCAGGATCTAACCATCACTGTGGACAGCTTCGCAGCACTGTGATCAATCTGCTGTGCCACCAGGAGGCTCATCTTCACTTCTTTCTGTCTAATTCAGCAACACTGTGCATTTCTTGTTCTTTTTTAACTTA
Source organism: Talpa europaea (assembly GCF_964194135.1). Classification (NCBI taxonomy): domain Eukaryota; kingdom Metazoa; phylum Chordata; class Mammalia; order Eulipotyphla; family Talpidae; genus Talpa; species Talpa europaea. Next base: position 108,671,565 of record NC_140072.1, on the reverse strand, counting down.
CATATTACTTATCCACAAATTTTTCTATAGTCAGTAAATATTTAAGCAAATTTTATTCCTTCAATTAAAATGGAATACCTCCTTTACCTAAAGTCTCCATATTTTTGTTTCATCTGCAATTTTCTAGTATTACTAAGTCAAAAATAGGGGCATTCTCATCCTCAACTGCTACTTCTCACCACTTTCATAACACCTTATTGAACAATCTGTCCACACTCTAAATTTATACTATTTCTTATCACGTATAAACTTCTAAGAGACACTTCTCCCTACATTTCTTCAAGTATTTCCATTTTCAATAAAAATTGCTCATAACCCTGATTTCACTTCTCAGACTTTTATTATTATTTTATAAAATTGAATAAACTGATGGAAGTCTACAACCAGGCTTGAACCCAGTAACTTATAACTCAGCTGCTTATAACTTAAAAAGAGCCCACCTCATTCCCTCACACCATCTTTATTCTTTATTCTACTGCTACTTCCATAGTTCTGCTGTCATTATTTTATACACTAATTTGACAACTAATTTCTCTATTAGTTACCTCTTTTCTAAACATTCTCCCTAACTAATCTGTACTACAGATACATTAAATAACCTTTTATTGACTACATTTACCAATTCCAGCATTTACTAGTTTATTTTTTTTTAAATTTAAGATTGATTTATTTATGTATACAAGAGCTGGGGCACAGGTCAGAGATGCAGGATAAGAGGATTCACCAGAGACAAAGTGGAGAGCAGAACAGGCAGACGGACTGAAATCCACTGTTGAGGGTAGCAGCAGGCAAGACAGGAGAGGTCTGCCTCGCCATGTGGGTTTCTCTCTGACCGGCCAGGGATCGAACTCGTGCTGCAGAGGTCTCGGATTGCTTTATAGTGCGGTGCTCAACCCCCTGCGCCACCAGGGAGGCCCCAATTCCAGCATTTAAATGATTACATTTTATTCTTTTGCCAATTTCAAATTTCATATAAATTTAGTATTTTAATTTTTCTTCTACTTTTTTCGTAACTATTAAACATTGAAAGTAAAGGTCACCTTGCATTGATGTACTTTATTAAAAACTAGCACATAAAAAAATCTCTCTAATTCATTCTCTGCAATTCTCTTAGGATCTGATTAATCATTTTATTCAAATCAACTTAACTATTATTCTCATCAACGAAAGAGTTGCTTAGAGTTTCCAGGTAAAATTAAAGACTTACAGTTAATTCTGAGTAGCAGGTAACCAAAAAAAGGAATTTTTAGTGGATGCATACACACCACACACCTTGCACAAGTTTAAAATAAAAGCATAGAACAATAGACTTTATAGTACAAAAAAAAAAAGTTATACTACTAACCTGAAACTGTTTAAAAGGAGAAAATCAGACTAAATCAATTTAAACATAGTAGATATGTTCTTTTACTTTTTTGAAAAAATAGAGAACCAATCTCAGGGTCAAAAATACTGGAAAATAACTGGAAAGTAGAAGTTTTTGAACCCTACCCACAAAACATGATGCATCTATATTGAAAATAGAACTGACATGATTGGTATCAATATATAAATTTATGTTAGTTGATGAGTAGAGGTTGACAGAACACACTGTAAGTTCACACAAATTTATGCTAAATTTGAATTTTAGCTTTGCTACTTATAAAACTTCTAAATTAAAGCATAACAATTTCTACAAGTCTCAACTGCTAATTTATTTAAAATATAATAATAATAATAATAATAATAATACAAATTTTATAGTTTTCTTTTGGAGATTTGATAATATTATGCATGCAAAATATTTAATTCATACTAAATATGGCTGTGGTTACTATTTTGAGGTGTTGAAGAACTCCATATTTAAAATTTGAATTTTATGAGGTTTACTAGTTTATTTGCAAGATTATTTCAAACCATGAAAACTTTTGGTTTTGACTAATGCATTTTAAATAACAGTGCGCACACTTTCTTCACTAAAAGAAAAATAAAATTTGGCATTTCTAATTTAGTTCTATTTCATTAATTTGCTAGCATTTCTCAAATATAAATACATTAACACATGTAATATCTTAAATGTATAGATTAGTGAACCTCTAATAATACCCATACTTGTATACATTTGCTAATATTCCCTCAAATTCTATTTTGGTGTAGAAAAATGGCCTATGCTGTTGATTAAAAAGTCAGGAAAATTTGATTAAATAGTTCAGACAAAGTTGGGATGAACTTGAAAATAAATTCAAAATCTTGTGAATCTTATATTTCAAGATACTTTGAAACTAAATTTTTTGTCAAGCTATTGCTATATAAGTTTTCATACTCTTACCCAAACACCTTGCCCACATTTAAATTTCTTGGAAATGGATGTAGTTCCTTTAGCTTAGTTGATTAATTTTCTGACATATTAATAGAACTGGTTGATCTACATATTCCTTTTCTTACCTTATTTGTATTTCTTGAATATGAACCCTTGCTTGACTTAGTCTATTTTAATGTGAATTGCTTTCAACAATTGAAATTTCTCTACCAGGTAGATTATTAATCTATATTTTCCTAATTTTGATATAAGTTGTTTTTTTTAAAGATTTATTTATTTATTAATACAAGCACTGGGTACAGTCAGAAGCGCGGGAGGGTGAGAGAATTCACCAGAGCCAGAGCGGGGAGCAGAACAGGCAGAATGTCGAAATATACTGCTGAGAGGAGCAGTGGGCGGCAGGAGAGGTCTGTCTCGCCACGTGGGACCCTCGCCAGCTGCCGGGGACAGAAGCGATGCTGCAGAGGCTACCGGCAGCTTCGCAGCCCAGCGCTCAACCACTGCGCCACCAGGGGAGGCCCTTGATATAAGATCTTTAGAGGTAGTTCTCTATCTCTATGCTATTTCATTTCATTCATTATTATTTCATTAGTAAAAAAAATCTAAGGAACATCCAGACTTCCTCTCTAATCAATTTTCCTTCTTACTTTTAACAATATGGAAAAACAAAGATGTCAGTATTTTTCAATTGTATGAAGCTAGCAAATTCTACATATTTGCTTTGCAGCTTTTCTCTTCTTCCCTTAAGCCCTTAAAAATGAAAAAAAAATAAATAAACTTAGCATAAACCACAGTTACAGTTTATTGTATCACAACTGCAGAAGAATAACTCCCTTGTAAGAAATAAGTTACTAAAATAAGCCATTCATTTCCAAATATATAAATGACATGACAAATTAGCAATAGAAAGATTAAAGACCCTAGATAAAAGAATGTGATCATGTATATTCAAAGAATTAAAATATGTATGCAGAGAAAAATTCAAAGTATGCATTAATACTGCTATATGACCTTATATTCTTGCTATATAGCCACACAGCTACTAGACTGTTTGTAAGTAGACCAGCAATTAGCACATTAAATTATATATTTATATAATTTTTCAAATCCAGCAAGATTAAATAACTCTTTTGTGTGCTAATGCATTAAAATGAATATTTTATTCTCCTGAAACTTTAATATACATCACACTATTTCAGCATGTTTTGTAATTCAGTCTTGATAAATTGATAGAATGAATATGAGTTGAAGATGTCAAACCCAAGGGTGACACAGAAAAGAAATTTTTAAAAAGTTGTGATTTAATTAAATTTTCATTCAGTACAATACTTACGATAGCATGTTTATTGCTCATTCCATGTCCTGCTGTGCAATGAGACATAAGAGACAGTAAATATGGAATTAAATGCCAATGGGTTGCAGCTTTGTAAACACATAAAATGCAAAATGGCATGAAAGCACTTGAGTCCTGCTGATTTCTAATTGTCGTCTGTGGCATGCTTTATTCTCCATTGCTTTAAAATAGCTGACATTATATTAATTCCTAAATACCTTGTACCTAAGAAAAACTATTTTTTTAATTATGAGATCCTTAGAATTCATAACTGATTTTTAATATAGTTAATAAAATGTATACAAAATAATTACTATAAGTCCCAAATTTCAATACAAAACCCTTTATAGGGATTAGTTATGGTTGAAAAATTTTAATAGCAAATCATTATCACTTAAAGTACTTCCCTTTTATTAACAATCATTTTTATATATAAATTTTAATATAGGAATATTTCTCTCATTTCTTTAAGTTCAGTTTTCTTATACTTACTGTGTTTAACCTCACAATCAGGAGAGATATTTGGTGGGTTTAAAAAAGATATTTTGTGACGTGATGTCAAATATAAACTCAAATATCTTTACGACTTTCTTCAGTTTATCGCCTGGGAAATGCAAACAGCATTGTGGCTATTGATAATTTGGCTCTTATGATAATAATAAAAAAGAAAAAAAATGATACTTGCTCTGAATTAGATAAACTAAATCCTATCTAGATAAAATAGCCCAAGAGAACATTTTCCTCACATCCTGATAAACTTCATGAGAATTACCAACTACTCTCCATTCCCCTGAATGACCTTTAACCATTGGCAACTACTGCTCAATTTTTGAGTTTGATTTTAAGTAATCCATTTTTTTCTTCATGAAGTTAAAAACTGAATAGAGCTTTTCAATTGTTATTTATTTACATATAAAAAGGTTCTTACCTTTTCTCTGATGTAGCAATCATTTAAAAAAAAAAACCTATAATTATATTTCAAAGGTAATGTAATGTCTTAGTACCAAAGCAATTTATCCAGTTTCCTATTTGTAAAATTGGGGTGTAGATAGTGAGAGGTGAGTAAATATTGAGTTACTTATTTAACAATGATAGATTAAGGTAGACATTCAATAATTTAAAAAAAATATTTATTTATTTATGCATACAAGAACTAAGATGTAGGTCAGAGGTGTGGGGGATGGGGGTGGGGATGAGAGGATTGACCAGAGACAGAGTGAAGAGCAGAACAGGTGAATTATATCATTATTACAGAAACACACTGCTGGGAGGAGCAGCAGGCGAGACAGGAGAGGTCTGATGAACCATGTGGATTAGTTCCCTGCTGGGGACCGAACTCATGCTGCAGAGTTTGGGGATAGCTTGATATAGCACTGATATTCTAACTGCTGCACCGCCAGGGAGAGCCTTAATTAATTTTTTTTTAGCAATAGACTAAGGAAAAGTAAAAAGTAGGGAGCATAATAATCTTTTAGTTTCCTCCCAGTTATATTTAATAACAACCTTACATAAATGTAAAATTTGACCTTGAATAGCTTCTCTTTCTTTCACTTTCAGACTCTTATGCTTTTGACCATTTCTTCTCTTCTAATTTAAGGAGTAGGAAGACATTATGGTGAACCTGTTCAATTTAAGTGGGCAGATACACATTTCTATCAAAGTAGTAATATTTTAGAAAAAAACATAGACCTAAATTTTTATCTTCTACTAAAAATATATTCTGGATGCTACCATGTAAAATTTGTGCTGCTTCATTTGAGCATTAAGAATGAGTTGGCTTTGTTATCTATGGAAGTTCCAAGTTAAATGGACTCTCAGTTACTCCCAGGTAACTTATATTGGTGTCAAGATGTCTTAACCTTCTTTACATTTGCAAACTAGCTCACTGCAGCATGAGCCCATCTCTTTCTTGCAGAACTCTGAAAAAATCTTCTAATAAATTGCAATTGCCAGAATGTGTTCTGTAGATTTTCCTGGTGATGAAAAGGACACCTGCTCTCTGCACTCCAAAGTACAGCTGATAACAGTTTAATCAAATATTTTGTCACCTTATAATAAGAGTTGCTTCATTACAACATGTGTTGCTAGGCTTCTAGCCTGAGATATCTGCTTTATTGCCTGCTCTTCAATCACCGAAATAAAGAAATAATATACACCTTTTTTTTTCAAATTCTGCCATTTATAGTACTTTAAAAGATCAAAACATTTGGTAGAGGAGATGGGATGAAGTATATTTTTAATTTGTTCATTCATAAACATATATATATATATGGCTTTCAATTTTCAATATCAGGAAGACAAATTTATGCATGAGCCTGAAATATAGGGAAGACATGAGCAAGATAAGATTTTATGAATCATTAATATTTAGAAATATGGAATTTAAAACCAACAAACTATACTTTCCGGGAAAGAAACAGTGGATGACAGAACATAATAAAATTTTTACTGCATTTTATACAAAACTCCATCAAAACAGAAGAATCCAGAAAAGCTGAAAGGATGAGAAAAGTTTGCCTATTAACATAGTAAACATTGTATTCACACAACTCAAAATAACTGCAGAACAAAAAAGAACAACAAATGGATGACATAGTTGAGCCACATAAGTAAATTTCCCAATGTAATGAATGTATTTTAGAATTCTGACTTCAATAGAATACATGTTTTTCAGGTATTCATAAAGCATGTAAAATCTTACATTTAACCATAGGAAAATCTTCAAAATACTTTAAAATCTCAATAGGATACCAACCCTTTGATCACGTGCAAATAAGTTAGGAGAAAATGAGAAAAAAAAATTTTCAGACTCCTGAAAATCTTGGGAAATAAAAGATCTAAAATATACTCACAAGGAATCCCAGGACATTAATTTCTCCATTCTCCCATTCCGTAAATATCATACACCAAACCTCTTGTAAAAATGAGAAGAAACTAAATATAACAATGGTTCTTGCAATATGTATCACACACATAATAGCCAGCAATTATTGATCATAGTTTTCTGATTAAAATATTATGAATGGATTTAATTTCTGAAATATGCACTTCACTTTTTGTCCTTTAATGCTATCTGTTTTTATTATAGTAAAGTGACATGTGTAAGAAGCCAATATAGGCAAGTAGGACTTTATCAAGTATACTTTATGACAGAGAATATCACACTCATTGCTACAAGTATAAAAGCAGTGGGATGAAATTAAATTTATTTTTTGCCTTGAAGGAGTGTTAGTGTGACCTAGAAAAATAGGCATAAGCATACTTATAAAAAAGTATTTTTCCCCAGTCAGTTCACTCACTTCAGCAAAGGTATTGGTAATCACACTCTAATTTTGAAATAATCATGTAGAAGTACTACACCAGGTTTGCAGTGACTTGTTACTTTCCAAGAAAAAGAGCAGTGCAGCTTAATTATTTGAATTTTAATTGTTATTCTTGTTATTATGTCTTTACTTCTTACTTGATCCTGTCCAAGAAAATTGATAGCAAATGTTTTCTAAACAATTTCTCTAGATCTTAAAGCAAATTATTTTGGAAAGTAAAAAAAATAGATATGTGTTTTTTACAAGTTTGAATTTTATCCAGGTACAAATACTTGGAATACATAAAGTCATCATAAAATCAGTAACAAATGAATGAGCACCGTAATTATTAAATGGAATTCAGAGTAGAAATTTGCATAGAAAAAATAGACCTATATAAGTGAATAAATACTGTTAGTTTCATACATTTTAACATGTTCATGTTAAGAGTTCATTGGCAAATAATATAGTTATAGATTTAAGTGAAAGCATGTATTATTCAAAGTGTGAGGGACAGTATGAATGCATGGCAAGATCAAGAAACAAAGGACAGAATGCCTTGTGAGAAAAATTCACTTTTAAACTCCATAAGTGTATTTAATAATGATTTGTTTTTATTGCTATATACAGAATTAATAAAAGACAGACATTGAATGTGGAGAGGGGATAGTATAGACTGTAGCTAGAATTTAGAAGTCTCTGCATACTTAGCTGAAAGATGTAAATAATGTCCTATAGTCAGAAAGGTGCTTTGTAAAACTGGTAAGACTGTGAAAGTAATTGTGACACACAGACTGAATGAAGTGATAATGGTTTTATGGAAGCTAATGAAGGCAATTTGGAGATGGCTTTCCATATAAGTATTTAAAATAGAATAATAGAGGTAAAGAGAAAAATAATATTTTAGATATAGTAATTAAATAAAAGGGCCAACATTGTGAATTTTTCGTATGTGATAGTCATCTAATTATGTGAAAAAGACACAAAAGATACTGAAATGTCAAAATTGTGGATCTAAGAGGACCACTCTAATTTAAACCCTATTTTCACATTGTTTTGTGGGCAATTACTTTACATCTTTATATCTCATTTTCCTTATCTGTAAAATGGGTATAATAACAGTATTTCTTGATAGAATATTTGTGAGAGAAAAGAATCCTAAAGTATTAAGTTAGTTCATGACTTATGGGAAATACTAAAAGTATGTTATTATTGGTAACATTACTTAAACATTATGATAACACAAAACGTATCACATCACATTCATCCTTAGGATTTGAATATGGACTATCTTTATTCCTATATTTTACTTTCATTTTCCTAAAATTGCTTTACTTCCGTTAGTTGCACTTTTGCATTTAAAACCTAGTGATTTTTCTAATGTTCTTAAAACAACATAAATTTATCATTTTACAAACAGTTTAAAAATTGCTTTTAAAATCATACAAGTGATACCTACTAAGCTGAAATTTTTATATTGGCAACTTATGGTATGAAGGATGAAAGATGAATAATAAATCAATGAAACATTTGACACAGACTTTTTAGAGAAAAATAAAAATATGAATTAATCAATATGCTTTCAAATAGGCTATGTTAAATAAAAAAATGTTACTAAAAACCATATTTGGAATATAGCAAAACTATGAATTATACTCTTGGGGTACAGATACAGAGCATGGAACCTTTCTTTCTCAGAAGAAGTGGCATTCCTCAAACCTATTCCTCTGTCGTATTCCTAAGTATACAAAGTGGGCTCCCAGACCTTAATGGAAGACTGTACATCTACCATTTTTTGAAAAACAGAACTATGCACAGTTTAACAGCATCAACTCTATTAGAATCAACTGGAATAGCAATATTTTGTTTTTTTTTAAATGCAAATCCATAGGTTTTTAACTTAAATCAGTTCTAACAACTGTCTCAGAGGCAATGCTGAATAGAAGGTCATAAGAAAAACAATGTTTCATGGGAAATGATTGGGGTTTAAGGACATTCTAAAACTGAAGATGCAGAACACTTTAGCTTTTGTTGATAGAAAGAGCAAAAACAAATGATATTTACCTATGTGTTTAAGGAGAAAAGAATCACTTTCTTTTTGAAAGGATTATTTATTATAGTCTCACTGCTCCTGTGATGTATTGAATGCTTGACATTGTTATAGAAAATCAATTGGATTCAATCTGAGAAAGTTGTGTTATATGCATTCAAACCTGACAGTCACATAAATCAGTATTTTTGGTGAAAAAAGTCAACCCAAAATAAAATGAAATTCATTTGTTTACTTTCTTAAGCCAGATGTGATTGCTACTTTATTTTCCTTTAGAAGGGATTACAATACAAATTGACTTTGAACTGCCCAGTAAAGTTGAGCAGAGGAGGAAATCTCACCATAAAAATCTGATTAGAAAACATGTTTTCAAAGCATTTGCATCTTGTTCATAGAATAAAAAAAGGGGAAGATATTTTTCTTTTCTAGAAAAAAATGACGTTTTTAAAAAGCAAAGTACTCAACAAGGACTTTTATCAAATGATAATAAATAACTAAAATAAATACTTTTTGACACTCATGTCCATCCATAATTCTAGTTCAGAAAGTTGAGATTGTATCAGCTATTGTTCAGTGTCAAAATTTAACTTAAACTATAATTTTAAAATTAAAAATCAAACTTCACTACATTTTCCATTATGTTTTATTTATGTAGATACTTAAAAAAATCATAGTGAAGCATACTGACCTATATTTATTTATTTGTTTGTTTGTTTTTAGTTTGCAATTACATCATAATTATGCACATTTTCACACATAAAATAAATACATATAATGAAACCCCATGTAAACATTTACCTATTACAATAAAAAAGTTGGGCATTCCTGGTGGCACATGGATTAAGACACAACCTATGAAGCTCTCTACAGACACTGCAACACAAGTTCGATCCCCGGCCTGCCAGGGAGCTACCCACATGGCACAGCAGACCTCTCCTGACTCACCTGCTGCTCCCCTCAGCAGTGTGTTTCAGTCAATCTGCTTGTTCTGTTCCCCACTCTGTCTCTGGTGAATCCTCTCACCTACCGCACCTCTGGCCTGTACCCCAGTTCTTGTATGCATAAATAAATAAGTCTTTTAAAAAATAAAATAAAAAATAAAAAGTTAAACTCTTGCCATTTGTAACAACTGGCATGTAATAAGGAAGTATAATGATAAGTGAAAGACAAATACCGAATGGCTTCACTTACATGTGGAATATTGAGAAACAAAATGAAACGTCAGACGGAAGCAAACTAATTACAAATTCCAGAAGTTTGAGTATAGAATCGAGGGTAGCATAGGGGCAGGAGAGGGTGGAAAGCAGGCTGTGCAGGAGGCCAGTGGACTATGGTGTAGGGTTACAGGGTTCCTTGGTTGTTGATATGATGTGGTACCATACATCTGAGGAGGTGTGATTCTATACCTCTGAATCATTTATGGTGTTATAAAGCATTGCTACTTCAGTAAAAATGAAAACAAACAAAAGAATATTGTCACTATTTTTGCTAGTCTATTTCAACTATGTCATTCTATGATTTTTCTTTGCTAAAGTATATTATCCCAAATATAAGACAACATTTCAATTTATTCATAAGTAATTTGATGTATATCTCTAACACTTAATAACTTAGAGAAAAGTTGCAAGAGTAATATAAAGAATTCCTACATACCCTTTTTACTCAGAATCATCAACATCAATATTTACACTTCTTATCTTTATTATTTTATCAGTAGAAAATCATTTTTCTTCTGAACCATTTGAGAATGAATTACAGTTATATCTCTGCAACCCTAAATAGGTGTATGCATTTCCTAAAAGTAAGAAATTCTCTTATATAACCAAAGTATAAAGATCAAAATCAGGAAATTAATACTATTGGTTAATCAATATATTGTATAGGTTTCTCCTACTATGTGAAAATAGTGTTTCTATGAAAACTTAAATGAACTAAATGCATAAAGAAGAAATTTCAATTACAAATGGGAAAAAATAGGGTTCACACTCCCCCAAAGTAACTGACCAAATCACACCAAAAAAACCACCCTAAAATAATAATAACATATAGCAAAAAATGAATAATTGACTATTGCATATTTAGTGCAACCCAAGAATGACTTAGCACTCTCTCTCTGAGTACAGCCTGTGGCTCAAGGATAATTAGGGGTTGAAATAGGCTGCTTGGTCTGGTTTACTGCAAAACCATAGGCCTACCTCAGATCTAATCAGGACTGGCCGAATGTACAGCAGAGTATATGAATTGTTAACAAGCTCCCTGGGTGCTTTTTATGTTCACTAAAGGTTGAGAACCACAGTCCTACATATTTACATGCATAGAACATTTATTCCTCTTTGTAATCCCCTTGTACCTTACCCAAGTCAGCCTTTAAGAGATTTTTAATTTCCAGTGTCCTCATAGAATTGTCTCCAACAGTCTCAGACAAACAATATTCTCCTGAACTCCAATAACTTTAATTTTTTCTATATGTTATTTATTGTCTTAAAATAAGAAAGTGTTAATTTGAACAATTATTTGCATTTTATGAATATAATGAACATTTTTTAGTATACAATTTAACATTAGTTTTCATATGTATACACTCACAAATGCTTCATCATAATCATGGTAATGAATAAATGTATGTATGACACCCAAAGTTTTCCTTAAGTTTCTTTAAATTCCTCCTTCTTCTCTTCCTATTTTAGTTGTGGACACTCAGTTATCTTAAAAATTAGCTGGATAGGTAGGAGGATTATAACTTTCTTATATTTTAATTTTAATTTTTTCTTCACTGTTTCTAGTATGCATGACTGAATGTTTATTATGAAGAAACCAGTGTTTAATTTTGTTCCGTATTTCCCCAGAGTTTTTAACTATGTCTAATATATATTATGTCCCAATAAGTTTTACTGAGGAGAAAATTAATGAGCAGGCAGTTATGAAAATTCATCATACAAAGAAATAGTAAGGGAATACTAATAGCATTAAAACATAGATTATGAATATTTGATTAGTGTTCAATAATAGCACAGAGTATAAAGGCTGACCAGTAACCATTCCATATATAAATAATAAATAGGCAATTATAATGAGTATTTATTTAAACATTATAATGAGAAAAATAGTGATACTTTTGGTCTATAAAAAAGGAAGTTAGAAGTCTGAATTTAGATCAAGCTTTAACTTAATTAATTTGCACATGTATTACTCATTTGCTAGTATTACTCAGTTCAAGTGCCTTTTTAAGGCACACACTTCCTCCAAATATTTAAGAAAATGCCAAGTATGCAAAAACAAATTAGCTTTTAAACAGAAAATGTGAGAATTAAATCAAACCTTAAGTATCAACTCCCACTGTACACAATTTTCATGTAAATCAGGATATCTCATAATCAAGAATTAGTAAACAAAGTGGCAAATACAATGTTTAAAGACAATGCAAATTTTGGTTTTTTGTTTTGGTGTGGTTGTCATCACAAAGTTATTCTTTCCATATTAGCATTAAACTTTGGAACATCAGTCTAGTTGGTTTAAAAAGCTAAAGTACATGATACCATATACAAAATGATCTTGACTCTCTTATCTTCTAGAACAGCTTTTAGACATTTAATGAAAAAGAGTTGAAATGAAAACTTTTTCCATCATTTAATTTATTTGAAACTTTCTTCAATTAAATGCAGTTTCATTTTCTTGGAAGTTTTACTTAAAATACCACTCTCATTCCACATTCTTTGGGTGCCTCTGATCTATGACAAGTGATAAGTATGTAAATAATTAATACATAAGGTTTTGTGTTAAAAATGCAGAAGAAAGAAAAATGTTGCTCTCTAAGTATAGAAGGATGAATCTTTGCTAAAGTGAATGAATAGTTATGACATCAGCAAGAAAGCAGTGTTTGAAAAGGTAAGATTTGAGATGACAATGACAACAAAAAAATGCATACAGTGAATGTTGTAACCATTGATCACAGAAAAAAGTAAGGAAAAAGTAAGGAAAATTCATCACATTGGACTTGGGTCCAATAAGGGAACAGTTACAGATAATGAGACAGTAGGAACTGCAGATTGTAGAAAGCCTAAATCTAAAACTGACAAAGCAAATTTGATTTCATATATAATACTAGATGTCATCTTGGTCAAACATTATTCCAGGAATCATGCCAGTCTCTATTTTCATCAGTAAAATACTTGACTTGTAAATAAAAAATACATTAAAAAGATAAAGTTATATCACCATACCCTAGTTTCAAAATTAAAATAATGAAGACATTATGTCTTAGAGAAAATTAATTGACAATTGAATTGTGTAGGTATAATGTAAGCCTGCTATTTAATCTTTGTCAAGAAAATATCATCTGTGAATTTTTAAAAATACTTTTTGGGAAGAAGCAGTCAATATTACAAAAATGTATCACAATTAAAATATTACCACCTGTGTTTTTTAGAAACATTCCATCCTTTGATTTAGCCTGAATTTTTTTTAGCTATTAAATAAAACACAATAATATAAATTGCCTCATTTTATTTTTACTTGTGCTGCTCAATTGCTCTTACATGAGGGTTACAATCTAGATCTCCAGAGACAAAACACCTATGTCCAAATCTGAATTTGGTCCCTTTCTTGTCCTGTGGCCCTGTGGCCCTGTGGCCCTGTGAGCATTTCTTGGTCTTTCTATGCCTTCGCATCATCATCTCTAACATGTTTAAAGAAATAGTACTTTCCTCAAAACTTCTGGAACTATTAAAAAGAAACTCATGTAATATAAGAAAGTTGAATGCCAACTTCTCTATCAGAAATAACTTCAATGAGTGTTGCTAAGAGTAAAGTTGAGAAAATCAAAAAAGAAAAACAATTTCCATAGACATCCAGTCCTGCTGAGACCCAAAAATGGATTTCAGTTAAAGTCAAATTTATGTCAGGTTAAGAAAGAAATAATTAGGGCTTTGGCAGACTTTTAATCTATAAAATAATTATCCATGTCCCTTTCATCTGATGGCATGAAATCCAGATATAATAATTTTTAAACATCAAATAATATATTTTTTAATTATTAGTTATTCTAACATATAATAAGCTTCTAAAAATATATACTTCAATGGTGCAAACCAGAAAATATTACATCCTACACTAAAAATGCCTGTCAAAAATCAATATGCTTATATATATATTTTTTTTTCCTCAATACAGAACAGAATACCTGTGAATTCCCATGGAAGCAAGGTCAACGACAAAATGTACAAAGACCCCTCTTTTTTCTACCAGCATAGCAAAATGCAATTTTACCTTTTTAATGTTAGTTGAAAATGCCATGACTCCTAGGAAACTGTGACTGCAAAGCATCAGTTCACCAATCATTAGCCTCTGTGACTGTCAGCCACAGATACTCAACAGGCCTGCAGTTTTATGTGGCATAAAGGTTAATATTGAATCCTTAGGTAAAATTTGAAAATGTTCTTGATCTTTGAAAGCCATGGGGAAACTAATAAAGTTTCAGCATGGAATTTTGACTCAGCTCAACCTTATGATAAGTGGAATAATAGCTGAAATGTCTAGTGACTAAAAACTAATAAGCAATTATATATATATATATGGTGTATAAATATACATACACATACATAATACATATCTATTATGTTTGAATATTTTTGTGTGGGGCAATGTGCATGATAGGTAATAATTTTCAAATATGATGCTTTAAAGAAACAACTACATATTTTCTTCTCTGTTCTCATTTACCTCTAAATATTTTTCTAATAAGTCTGCTAGAATTCCAATAAAATAATAAAAGTCATGGAGACATATAAATGTCTACACTTCCAGTAGTTTGTTAAAAGTAAAATTATAAAGATTAAATATTTTTCCAATTCAATTTGCAAATTTAAGAACCTTTTGACTTGAGTCCCCATGTTTTGCTATATTTAAAGGAAGAGGCAGAAATACAAAGTGAAATCAACAAAGCATGAAAATTTTGATCCAGTATATCATATTTGGCTCCAAGACAAACAAAACGAAACAAAAATCTCCAAGACTTACTAAAAGATAAAAACAACTTGAAAAGACAAAACAGTCATCAGAATTAGACATGGCAGGGATGCTAGAAGTGTAAGACCAAAAAAAAGTATCATGTAAATTTTCAATCAATGTGCTCTTTCATACTGAGTGGATCTAGAAAAATTAAGTGCCAAGATATACCTGCTTTTATGAAGAGCCTTATGGATATGAATGAATGTTTAAATATTTGATCATTAATACATTACATAATTTGTATTTAAGAAAGAGAGGTAATGCATCAATGTGAATATAAGACCCAGAGAGCTATGGTGAGAAATATTGTTTAAAAAACAAGCTTTTTTACTTTTCTTATTTTTAATTAACAGTTAACATTTTGTTCAAAATAATATATACTACATATTAAACGGAGACATCAATCAGATGGTCCAATAAGAGGCATGTGACTTGCTTTCCTTTTGTGAACTAATCAAATATAAAAGCACATATGGATCAATTCCTTCTGAGAGAAAACTGGAATCCAAAACAGGTAACTGTGAAAATACCCACATCCAAACAAGTTGGGAATCATACTCACACCACAGTCACCACTCAGGACACAACTCCTTACAATTGGCAAAGAACCCCCAAATCCTAGTTTCTTGAGGAGTGAAGGCCTTGGATCACACACACACACACACACACACACACACACACACACACACACAGTTGCCTAATTTTTATGGCTTCCACATATGGACTGGCACCCAAATCAACTGACTCTAAGTTGGAGAGATAGTGGGACTTGACACCCTAAGCCTTCAGGACCATATTAAATAAAGGGGCAGTTTTTAAACAGGCAGTGGGCACCCCCCTTTGCAATCTCCCCAGATTCAGCAGAGGTGATAAGCAACTATGTAAATCCCCAGTTACTCCCAGCACACTCTCCCAGGTATTCCCTAGAGTCAGGCTTCTAATCCAGTCCACAACTGGGAGCTGAATGGGATCTTCCTGGGATTTGAAAATGTGCATGGGCACTTCCACTGCTCTCCCTTAATTCATTATAACACGAAAGCCAAGTCTTCAACTTCTCCCTAGAAGGAGCTTGTCTACACTCCAGTGTCCCAACTTTTACAGCTGCCATCTGGGTTATGGGCTTCTAAATCCCTAGTTCTAAATACTAAGTACCAATTTCCGAGAGTCCATGGGGTTCTGCATATGTGAGTTCCCCAGAACATTAAGCTAAGAGGACATTTTCAGAAGATGGGCAAGCACTTTCTAAAGCTATCCCCCAAGTTCAGTGTCGAGAGAGAAGACAAGAAGATTCCCACTTTCTCCCTGGGAGATATGTGCTGCATTATATTAAGTTGTTTTCAAGGGTCAGTCTTCCAGTTTGTCTACATGCAGGAGTTGACAGGGCAATGTGAGTTTTCCAGAATGATGAACAGATATGCTGGAACTTCCTGAACCTTCTTTCCCCCTGAATGCACCAGTGATAAAACCAAAAATCTCCAGCTGCTTCCTGAAAGGAATTTGTCCACACATCTACTCCCCCAATTTCTATGGCTTCCACTCAAGGGATTAGTCCATAAAAGACCAACTTTTAGAAGGGACAGACGCTGGTGTTTGAAGGTTCCTGAGACCTCTTTTTTTTTTTTTTTTTTTGTAAGGATTTATTTATTATTTATTTATACAAGCACTGTGTATAGTCAGAAGCACGGGAGGGTGAGAGAATTCACCAAAGCCAGAGCAGAGAGCAGAACAGGCAGACTGACGAAGTACACTGCTGAGGGGAGCAGCGGGCGGCAGGAGAGGTCTGCGCGCCATGTGGGACCCTCCTCCAGTGGCCGGGAAGCAGCCGGGGATTGAACCGGCGCTGCAGAGGCTGCAGGCAGCTTCACAACCCAGTGCTGAACCGCTGCACCACCTGGGAGGCCCCAAGAGTTGGTTCTTTCTGGGTACACAAGCACTCCCAGCAGCTACTGCCTGTGTCTCAGTACAGAACCACAAAAACACCCAGGTATCAGTTTCTCCCCATTAAGGACTAGACTGCATATCTAATGCATATCTAAATTTTTTTGCCTGAAGGCTGGGTTTCCAATTAAGCTGAATTTGGGAGTTGTAGGGCAGGAAATTAGTAGTCCCCTGGAGGTCAGGATGGGTGTGTGGGCATTTCTTCCAAGTCTAGGGCACTGATAGGACTTGGCACACTCCAAGCTCCTGGGAGCCAACTGCAACATTACAACCTCAGTAACACAGTAACAAGTTTTCTACAAAATCCTCCTACAATCATTTTCTAAAAAGAGAACATCGGGCTACATATATTGAATCTATCTCATTTTCATATTTATCTGATGTACTTACTATGGGCTTCAATGATTTTCCAAGACATATACTTGTTAAAAGCAGAAGTATATAAGGCTAAATATTCTATATTAGGCATCAGTGGTAATGAACAGAGTATTGCTTTTCTCATTGTAACTTTCCATAGACTCACCACCACCAGGAATAAAATGAATTTTTAGTGTTAGAAAATGAGAAAGATTTGTTAATATCATTTTCAAAAAATAAGTTCAAAATCACATTTCTTGCAGAAAAATTTGAGATATTCTGGCATCTGCTTCATGAGGTCTCGCTGGCTTCATAATCATATTAAATATTGTTTGAGGCCCATTAGCCTTTTCTTTTTAAGTCAAATTAATAACAGGAATAGGAAGAAGCAAAGGATAATTCTGCTCTAAGGGCAACAAGCTTTTAAAATATCCTGTATCTGACCAAACTTCTCCAATTCACATAATTCAATTTTCTGACTTAAAATTCCCCAAGGCATCTTAGCTTCTTGTTCACAATGTAACTGAATCCCTCTCTGAGATCTCTCAGGTATTCCTGGTTTCTGCCTTGACTTTCTTCAGTGTTTACACATTCCCAGATGATGCAGTGATATTTCTGAACCTCATTATTTCTTATGCAAATTGTCATCACTGTTTAGCTAATTTCCATGGTCCTAGTGTGTCTAACAAACATTCTTTTTTTCTTTTACTCATCATGTAGTTGTCTTTCTATAACATGGACCTGATCATCTGCAATATATTGTTTATTTTTAACAATCAGATGGAGCCCCCCGCCCCCCGCCCCTGGTGGCGCAGTGGTTGAGCGCTGGGCTACGAACATGCCCGCAGCCTCCGCAGTGCTGGTTCAATCCCCGGCCACCAGGCGAGGGTCCCACATGGCGTGCAGACCTCTCCTGCCACCCGCTGCTCCCCTCAGCAGTGTACCTCGGTCCTTCTGACTGTTCTGTTCCCCGCTCTGGCTCTGTGGAATTCTCTCACCCCCCAGCGCTTCTGACTGTATCCAGTGTTTGTATAAATAAACAAATAAATAAATAAATAAATAAATATCAGATGGATGATGTTTTTTTTTTTTTCTAAAGGGATCAATTTTAGTAATATTATAGGTTTCTAGAGATCATATGAATAAAGTCTCTGGAAAATCTTCCTTGACTACACTCTGCTTTTAGCAACCCGGATCTGTTTTGGACATGATGAAAACAACAAATCCCTATGCATAAATTATGGGAATCATAAGAGAGATTAGAACTGGAGATGGAGGATGTTATATTACTTAGTTAACATGAGTTATATAAGTTGTGTATGAGGTCACATAGGAAGATATATAAAAAAGGTAGTAAATGGATACATTTGAAATTTTAAGACCAGTTCTGGCAGACTTTGCCAGCTACCCTCCAATATTCATCCTCCCCTTGTTTCCAATAGCAGTTTCCCATAATAAATTTCAACAAGGTACTTGCTTACTCAGATAAAAACTACATTTCTCAGTCTCCTTTGCATTAAGTATGGACATGTAACTAAATTAGGACCAATGGAATATAAGTAGAAAGTATATATGCAATTTCCACATAGCTTTAAATAAAAAAAAATTTGCCTTATTTTTTATGTTCTCTATCTCTCCCCACTAACTGAAATTGGAAATACCTGTAGTTATGACAAGACACAGATATGGAATATATTAAAAATAAGAAGATAAAACAAAACTGACTAGCTGGATATCCTTTTGGGAGACCTCCTTATCCACTGGGACCACCACCACCCTCTGAACCATTCTATAGAGAAGCAAACATGTAACTTGCTTGAGCCAATGCATTTGCCATTCTGTTAGAACAAGATTACCAGTACTCATTCTATTAAAAGTGTGGAAAAGAAAAGAGATGGAAGAGATGGAAAAGAAAAATTGATGCAGAGCTAAACATTCAGAAGACACAGGAAATCAGATTAGAAGGTTCTCATGGAAATCAACAGGACAGAATTTTTACTAAGGGAGCAGTAGTTATTAAGTACCAAATAATGAAGAGATATTGCAAGATATAAAAACATTGGAAATATAAACTCAAATATTGGTGAGGTTAAAAACTGAGGATCCTGTTAAAGAGGGAAAACTTTGGATATGTCACAGTGATGAATCTGGTAGTCATAGTGCAACTACAGCCACTCAATCACATTCATTTATTATTATATTCTTAGCATTGCTTATTTCCAATTTACTATTAAATTGAAGGGAAATTTCCTCTGGACTAAGACCAGCCAATCATTCCCCACAATTTTTGAACCCACTGCAGCAATTTGTGATTTGACATAACTCACAATCTTCTCCCAGATGCGTAATACAGTCTTCTCGTAAATATTCTCCAAAGAGGACAAGTATTTATATAGAAAGAAACTGGGGATAGTTTCTCTGTTCTGGAACAAAATGAAGTTCTACAGATACCTATGAAGAAACTGGAAGATGAAGGTCTGATTTTGTCTACAGAATAGTTAAAGAAGGTGCTTCTTGAATGAATGAATTAATTGAGAGGATAGACTACATTTTAAAGATTGTTCCAAAGTAAACTTAAACACAAATAAACATTGGAATGTATTTCTTCAAATTTTGTGTATATGTCTTTATTTTTACTACTTTATTTATATTTTATAATTTCAAGATAATCACGTTCCCTCCTTCCCAAATTCCTTATACCATCATTATAAGCTTAGTACATATGTGAACACTTATGCAGGATTCTAGTACACAGAAGTTTTATGGGCTCTAGTAAAACATATGTTTCCTTCACATCTAAGTTATGAGATGCATGAGGCCTACACACTGGTTCAGACCAGATCAGAGGTTTGGTGTAAATATTTTCAAATACATCCTCTGTCAAATGATCTATAGTGCTTTAAAGAGCAACTCACAGGATAAATATTTTTATATAAATTCAAGTACTTCTTTCAGAAGAAATCAGTTTTTCTTCATGAAATAAGTTGCCAATCCATTTCTTAGATACAAAGTAAGAGTGTTTTTGACAAGTGTATCTTAAATTATCAAGAGTGTTTACAAGAGTGTTTAGATCCTAATTAATAAAGCTATTACATTTGACATCATCACTGCATGAATGCCAATTAACATAATACTAATTAACACAATGGCAATTAACACAAATGCTAATAATGGTTTACTCATTTAGAATAAATTAGCAGTGCTATTTATTAATCACTTTGCATATATATATAATTAGTAATATTAATCAGTGAAAAACAATCACATATGACATTTATTACTTATGTAGTTCTATATCTATAATTTATGTTTCATCTATCTATTTATTTATATATATATATATCTGGCTTTAAAATAAAACTGATTAGAAAGCAAGTTTTGCTTTAATTTTACACAAGATGTCAATAAAATGCTTTGGCTCAAGTTCAATTAGATAATAAAAGTTTGCCCTGAAGATTGCCTTATCTTTAGTAGCACATAATTTCTATGATTTTCGTGATTTCCCATATTACAAGTAAACAGTTCTCTCATGTTTTAGCTTGGATTCCAGGTGTCCAATGCCAAACTCATGAAGATTTGATTTCCCTTTGTTCAACATAGGCATAAATAAAACCAAGCTATCCGACTCTACCAATAAATTTCCCTTTCCACATATTTTCTAAAGTATTTTATACACTGATCCAAGCTCATTCTCTTCTTCCAAGTCATTAAAAAACAATTCAAAATATACGCAAAAAGTATAATTATATATCCTGTGCATTAACATATTTTCAGCTTTTATTTCAAACACTGGTACACATATTTTTAACATCACTTAAAAAGTGCCACCTTTGAATTCAAAAGCTGACTTCTTCAATATCACCTATAACAACTTTTGACATTTTTTATCCCAAGGGACACTGAATTCACTGTAAATGACAGCTAAGTTCAAGCTAAAATCCAACGCTATCTATCAAGAAGAAAAGTAAAAATAAAGTAGAATTTCCATGGATAGAATCTGCACATTGCAGTCGAATGTGCCTGCATTTAAAAATGAGCTGAACTATGTACTAGTTATAGGGCTGTAATCAGGTTCTTAAACTCTCAGTTTTCACAACTATAAATTTTCTCTAATATAATAAATATAATATAGTAAATATATGATATGAAATGAGGTCTTCAATGCATTAAAGTTTTGTTATTATGCTACAGAGAAATTAACAGTTTTTAATCTTTTAAACTTAAACACTCAGAAAATACATTATAACATAAAATTGTAAGAATGTGTGCACTGAACTAACTTCATAGAAGATGGAGTTATGGGTCTCTCACAAAAAAAGGTGAATATGTAGGTCTTTTCTCATAAATTCAGAATTCATTCTTAAATACTCTAAACTTTAGATGTTAAATCCCCTTCTAAAGCCCCTTTCTCCTCAACCCACTATCACACATCCTACTTTGTTTCTTTCAGAACAGTCTTATGCAAGCATCTTTCTTCACACAACAGGATCATTTTCCTTTTGCCCCACTAGAGGGCCTAGAGAAGTTAATGGTACAAAACACTCATTGAATACATATTTGTGAATAAATGAATGAATGGTTTGTGTCCTAACGGGAGATCCATTTTGATATTCAAGTTTGTGCAATGAAACAAACAGCATTTGTATTTTACAAATATCTGAGTAGTCAATTAACATGTATTTGCTATATAAAATGGAAAAGCTACCAAAGAAAATCTTAAGAACTCTGTGCTGCATGTGGCTCTCATGAGAAAGTGATAGGGATCTGACACATTTTGCCACAAGACACATTCTATATAGATTTCACCTTTTTTTGTATTGAATTTTTTAAGTTAATTTTGAGACATTATAGGTCTGCTAAATGCCACTATTTATGTTTTGGTTTTTTTTTTTTGAAGATTTATTTATTTATGTATACAAGAATGGGGGTACAGGCCAGATTTGCGGAAGGGTAAGAGGATTCACCAGCGACAGAGTGGGGAACAGAACAGGCAGACTGATGAAACACACTGCTGAGGGGAGCAGTGGGCGAGACAGGAGACTTCTGCCGCATCAAGTGGGACCCTCGACGGCCAGCGGGGATAGAACCAGAACTGCAGAGGCTGCGAACAGCTTCACAGTGCTGCGCTCAACCACCTGCACCACCAACGGAGGCACTATTTAGGTTTTTTAAAGGTAGATATTAACAATGCCATTGCAATGGTTTCTAGAAAGGGCATCTCTAATTTATAGAGAAATCTCTATAAATGTGCATATAAAATCTGCTTGAATAAAACAGAAGAATATAGAAGGGTTCATTGTAGAGCACATACAAGTAAGCCTTCACCTGTCAACTTCCCACTTCCTCACAACACACACTCAGGTCATAGTTGCATAAGATTGGAAAGAATAGATTACATGGTTTGGTTTTAACCATTTCTATCTCTATCATGCTTACTTAGGAAAACTTGAAGAGACAAGATCTGTACTAATACTTTATTAATGAAGAAATAATTTAATGGTTATAAATCCTAAAATATAGTTCATCACAAATTAAGTCTTTTTTAAGTCTTGAATATTTTATTTAATTCCATTAAAACTATAATTTTTATTTATTACAGAATTATTATTAATTCTGTTATTTATTACAATACCTGTGTTAGCTTGGCTGCAGCAAACGCATCTCTTAGTGTTTTCTTAGCTATTTGCTAGCCAAACTACATATATTTAGATTTCATAATTTTCCTAATAAATCAACCCAATTTATTTTTTCATTATTATCCCCATTGCATGAATTTCATCCATTTTTTCTACACATACAACTTTTTTTCTGGAATTAAAAGACATTCACTAAGAATACCTATTAATATCTGCTCTTCAAAATGCAATATCTCTTCCTTTGCAGTCTGGATTAAGATGTGCCCCCTTTTTTTTTATTATGCCTCTATAAATGAACCATGAAATGATGTACTTATAACTGGAAGATTCTAGGCATTTTAATTTCTAGATTTTTATTTTGTGAACCTACTGATTCACCCTATTCCAGCATCCAGTACTTGCATAAAGACACTATTGTGCTCAAATAAGATTTTTTTTTTTAAAGGAAATTCTTTGGTGCTAATAATTTCATTCAGTTGAAACTTTCTTCATTTGTCATATATGCAGAGAAGATTAAAATTCCATACAGTGTGCAACACAATTAAAGAATAACAAAGAGATATAACCAAGAGAAAGCAAACCAGAGATAGAGAATGAACACAACAGCTTCCAGAGAGAAACAGATAGGTCAACAACAACAAGAATCAAATGGCTTCAGATTGATCAATATATATATAATTTTTTGGTTAATCATGACTTTTATTTTTTTAAGGTTTATTTATTTATGCATACAAGACCTGGGGTACAGGCTAGAGATGCGGGGGGTGAGAGGATTCACCAGAGACAGAGTGGGGAACAGAACAGGCAGGCTGACCGAAGTACATTGCTGAGGGGAGTAGCGGGCAACTCAGCAGAACTCTGCTGCACCATGTGGGTTGCTCCCTGGCCAGCCGGGAATCGAACTCATACTGCAGAGGCTGCAGATTTCCCCATAGTGCAGTGCTTAATCCCTTTTGCCACCAGGGAGGCCCCAGATTGATCAATATTAATGCTGAATATTAAAGAAAACAAAATAAACACATATACCTATACAAATATGCTATCAGAAAGGCATTTTCATAAATATGAAAATAAGACTAGACATATTTATTTTCTACCTGTCCCTTTTTGTGATATAATCCAACAAAATGAAAAAGTGGAAAAAAAAAAGTAACTTGGGAAGAATAGTGATGAATTCACAAAGTATTTAAGGCAACTCATTTTGCTTCAAAAAATTTACTAGCCATCAATCATCCCAGATGGAACAAGGACTCCTAGAAAAAGATAGTTATTCAGTCAACATTTGGGAAAAAAATAGAATATACTAATGGAAATTAAGGGCGAGAAAGTAGCAACACATTTAAAAACTTTGGTGTGGTAAGATATTAATATAAATATATACATGGGGGCCTCCCCTGGTGGCACAGGTGGTTGAGCGCTGGGCTGTGAAGCTGTCTGCAGCCTCTGCAGCACTGGTTTGATCCCCGGCCAGCAGGCCTGGGCCCATATGGCCTGCAGACCTCTGCTGCTGGGCCGCTGCTCCCCTCACCAGTGTATTTCGTCAGTCTGCCTGTTCTGCTCCCCGCTCTGGCTCTGGTGAATTCTCTCACTCTCCCACACTTCTGACTGTACCTAGTGTTTGTATAAATAAATAAATCTTAAAATAAATTAGCAATTATATACATGGATTTGCAGCAAACAATGTTTTTATAGTTAAATTTACATGGAAAGGATAGTTGCTGAAAATTAAGAGTTAAAACTGCTTATAATAACATGAAGAATACATTTTTAACATTGATATATTGAAAGAAAAAATACCTTCTAAAAAGGAATAGGATTTGGAGTACGGTAATGGAAAAAGCAGGAAGGTGAGTATTATGGCTTTCATTATCATCATTTTGGTAGTTGCAGCAGGCAGAATTCTGAAATGACGCCTCCTTTCTACGACCCCCCCCTCACCTTTATAATATCTCCTAGTAGATCCTATGAATATATTGAAATATTCTGCTCATGATTCTATTATATTATGGAAAAGGAAATTTTGCATATGTAAATAAGTTTTTGGAATTGGGCAGTAGGTAGGGGTTGGAAAAGTTCTGAGTAACATAAGAAAACCTAGATTGTCTTGACCAGACCACTCATTGGGAAATGTATTTTAAAGATGCTGCCAGTCATAGTTCTGACAAGCATGAGAGCATGACAGACAAATACTAAATCACCTTCTTCAAGAAAGTGTAAATCACTGGCTACAGACTGCTTATAGAAACATGGACTGGAGGAACACAGCAGATAAGGGCTTAGAGGGAAGTCAGGGTCATGTGACTAGAACTTGGAAGACAGCAAATCTTTGCATGGTGATGAAAGAAGACTCACTGAAATTGGTACGCATGTGGAAAGCAGAATTTGTAAGTGATGAATTTAACTATTGACCTGAGAACATATACAACTAATGGGTTAAAGGTGTGAACTGGTTTCTTTTGCAACCTGGAGATTCCTGGACAGCACTAATGAGGTTATAAGTATGAGAAGACCTCTCCTTGATTTCTATAGAGGGAAGGTGGCTGTGCCTGAACTCATCTTTCTTTTCCTGGGCCTCCCTGGTGGTGCAAGGGGTTAAGATGCAACCTATGAAGCTATCTGCTGCCTCCGCAGCACAAGTTCAATACCCCAACCAGGGAGATACCCACATGGTGCAGCAGATCTCTCCTGTCTCACCCGCTGCTCCCCTCAGCAGTGTGTTTCAGTCGATCTGCCTGTTCTGTTCCCCACTCTGTCTCTGGTGAGTCCTCTTGCCCCCCACACCTCTGGCCTGTGCCCTGGTTCTTGCATGCATAGGTGGATGGATCTTTAAAAAAAAATCTTTCTTTTCCTTTGCTACTTTGTCTCATACTCTTTCTGGCTATGAAAGCTTCCATTATGTACAATTCCTCCCAGGGCCTTTCTTTCTGGCTGGAAGGGATGCTGCCCATTCATACATAATACATATCCATTTTATGAACAATAAAGTCAATTAACTCTATGAATTTATTGGAATGGATTTGCTTTTGATTAGTACTAAGATTGAGTCTCTGAGTCAGAGAAAAGACAGTGAGTGAGAAAGCTCTCCTGTTTATCAGTGTTCTTCTTCACATGCAGAGAGACTTGGGTAGTTTTTAAAAATTTATCTATCTTAGGTCCTCTCCGGTGGCACAGAGGTTGAGTGCTGGGTTGTGAAGCTGCCTGCAGCCTCTGCAGTGCCGGTTCAATCCCCGGCGGCTGGGTGAGGGTCCCACATGGCGCTCAGACCTCTCCTGCCACCCGCTGCCCCGCTCAGCAGTGTGCTTGGTCAGTCTGCCTATTCTGCTCTCTGCTCTGGCTCTAGTGAATTCTCTCATCCTCCTGCGCTTCTGACTGTATCCAGTGCTTGTATAAATAAATAAATAAATAAATAAATAAATAAATAAATAAATAAATAAATAAATAAATCTGTAAAAAAAAAAATATATCCTATATATTTTAATGTTTCATATACTCTGTTGCTGTGTTTCTCCTCAGGCCCAGATTTCAAAATCATGACTTTTGACTTTTCTAATTTGATGTGATTATGTTAGCAGAAAATTCGGAGAAGCTTACCCTTGGACCACTAAATTTATGCCATTTAAATCAAAATCCTAAGTACTGATTTGGAATTACCATTTTAGTCCCTCATCATTATATTCACTTTTTAAATCTTTTGTTGTTTAGTGTCTTGTCTTCTTCACCCAGTTCCATTTTAATAAATCATCCTACTTTCTTTAAAATACAACTTAACAGAGTAAGCAGATTTTCTAATTTCCTCTGGAATGCAAGTTATGCATCCTGCTTGTTTACATTCATTTCAATATGAGCCAAGTACTTTGTTATCTTCTGTGTGTCAATAAGTAATTCAACAAGGTCTTCTTCCTTTCCAAATTATCCACTTTACTTGCATTTTTCATGTTAACGACAGATTTTTTAAATGAGTTGAGGATTTAAGCCTTTTTTTGAGTCATTAATTTCACACACCTTGTGATTTATTAAGTGCTCTATATTCTCCAGTAATACTGAATCTAATAATTAGGAATAAAAACTTGTCTTCTGGGTTTTGTCCTATAAACTATACTCATGCCATATTTTACTTTGATTTCCATTTTTTCATTTAAGTGTATTGCAATTTATTTTTTTAAAGATTTATTTATTTTATACACATAAGAACTGGGGTACAGGCCAGAAGTGTGGAAGGTGAGAGGATTCACCAGAGACAGAGTGGGGAGCAGAAGAGGCAGAATGACCAAAGTACATGCTGAGGGGAGCAGTGGGAAGTCACTAGAGGTCTGTTGTGCCTTGTATGTATCTCCCTGGCAAAGGATCGAACTCATGCTACAGTGGGTGTGGATAGTTTCATAGGTTGCATCTTAACCTCTTGCACCACCAGGGAGGCCCTATTGCAATCCATTTTTTAAATGATACTCAAGCTGTGGGAAAAGGCAAATTTCTTTTAATATGTACAGTAAATTTTATTATTTTAGAAATTGTATTTTGTAAACAGTGAAAAATGCAAATATCATTAAATTCAGAATATTTAAAGATATCACCTTTCTAAATTCTAAATTTTAATATTCTTGTTCATTCTTTAATAATCTTATGAGATTTTCAAATTTCAAAGTACAGTGAGAGATCACATTCATTGTGTGTATTTCCATGTTAAACATTTTAAATGCATGACACATCTCATTCTAACAACAAAGTAATGATGTTATTACCTCTTATTACAGATAAAGAAAACAAGACATAGATTGGTTGTGTCAACCTTTGTAATCTAAATTTTATTTTGTGGTTGAGTACTTCTCTCTTGGTGAACTCCCATGTGTACATGACATACTCCAACAACGTGGTAATTTTAAATTCATCTCTTATGGGGTAAACATTTGCTTGACTGTTAGCGCATTAATTCTCTGAGTTCCAAAATTTGAGGTAAAACGTGCTACCTTGCAACTTGGCTAAAAAGCAGTTCCTAGGGCTTCAACTCCCAGAGAACTGGTAGGACTGACTGTGGTCTAGGCACCTGCATTCCTTATAGGCCCCACTGATTTACACCTCTATTCTGGAAACAGGTCTGCATACTTATTGTACACACAACAATCTATACTTTATTGAGATAGTGGCTGTGCCTCTCTAAAACTAAACAAAAAAGTCTATGAAAAATGTTTGCCAAATAACACAAAAATAGTATGCTAGGAGTGAAAAGTTAGTATTTCAATAACATTGTTAAATGCATCAAAGATCATGTGGGCTATATCAACGAACAAAAGAGGGGATGCTCTAAGAGGACTGACATTATAATGTTTATGAATGGCAATAAACTACAAACACAATAAATGCATTATGTAATATGTTAGATGAAAAGTCTTCTTTAAAAAAATTGTATAACTGAGATTTTATGAAAAATAAAACCAAAGTAATGTACTTGAGGGATGGGACCCAGATGCATTTAAAAAAAAAAAAAACAGGGTAAGGTGTTATTTGAGCCGAAATTTTAAGGTGGTAAATGGTATTAATATAGCTTTTCAAGAGAAGGTTTTTCAGGTGGAGCAATAGCAAAAGAAGGGATGTAAACTGCACCCATGGGTGAGATTTAGTCTTATGTAATACAGGAACAATAAACAGGCTTTAGGGTCTGGAGTGCAGAGAAGAAAGGAGGGGAAAGAGGTGGGCCATGCACAATGAAGTCAAACATTTTACCTAGGGTCAAGTAAAGATCTTCAACTTTTACTCTGAATAAATGTTTAAACATTGCAGGGTTTTGAGCAGACCTAAGTGAGGTTTTTTTTTTTTTTTTTAAAGATTTATTTATTTATTTATACAAGCACTGGTACAGTCAGAAGCGTGGGAGGGTGAGAGAATTTGCCATAGCGGGGAGCCGGGCAGGCAGACTGACGAAATACACTGCTGAGGGGAGCAGCGGGCGGCAGGAGAGGTCTGCATGCCATGTGGGACCCTCGCTGGTGGCAGGGGATCGAACCGGCGCTGCAGAGGCTGTGGGCAGCTTCACAACCCAGCGCTCACCCGCTGCGCCACCTGGGAGGCCCCTACATTTGGTTTTAAGACATCCATCTTGTTATTCTATTTAAAATGCATTGTAGGAAAAATATAAGTGTATGCAGAGTACTCATTCAGGATTACTTGTCCCGACCCGCGGGATTCGGAGGCACGGGAAGAGAAGGGCTGAGGATTAAAATGAGGGGCTTGACAACTTAACGCTAGTGTTTGCTTCTTTATTTTTCCTTTATCCTACATTTACATATCTTTCTTTTCCCTGACTTTCTTACTTCCCTGGCCTTCTCTCTGCTCCTCTCGCAGTAACCCTTGCAGTATCTCCTTACAGTCTCCTCACAGTCCCTAGTCTCTCTCTCTTGCGGTTCCTTTCTTATACCCTCGTAGCTCCTCCCCCTGTACCTCCCAGTCTTATGTGCTTTAACAGGAAAAACCTGTGGTTCTCCAATAGGCGAAACAGTAAAGAGGACTCATGGCAAACGAACTCATGGCAAGCATATGCAACATGGCACATATTCCGGACGGCTCCGGACATCTCCCCATTTTTTCTTTTAAATGAGACACCTGGCCTGTCTTAGGTTGGCACGTCCCATAACCAGCCTTACCCGTCATCGCTAATCCGGCACACTTGGTCCGGACCGCTGTCTTAGGTTGGTCTGGACGGGCTACGCCCTTACCCGTTGTAAGGGTAGGACCTGGCCACAGTGCAGGTTTTCCTGATGCCATGCAGACCGGGTAAAGGAGGAGTCAGAGTCCTCAGTAGTTTTGCAGGTTTTTTATTTGGGGTTCACCAGGCACATGGCAGGCAGGGTTGCTGGCTGGAGGGCTGGGAGGCTGGCAGGCCTCCCAGCCCCCACCAAATCTTCACTCTTTCTGGGCTCTCTAGCGTTCGTTCTGTTACTTCTCGGCTTCTCTTTCGGCTTCGGCTTCTGCTGCTGCTGCTGCTACTGGTGCTGCTGGCGTCCCCCCGTGACGCCGCCCTTAAAAAGCACAGTCTTAGCTCAGCTGAATCCCATCTACTTATGCCCACACCCTATTCCAGGTGCCCGCCATCAGGCATGCATTCAGGACAAGGATCCATCATCTATCCTGATGGCGGAAGGGCAGAAAAGCCTGACATTTTCTTTACCCTACACCCGTCTTTGGCTCACAGGTTCTCTAAGACTAAGGTGACCCATCCAGGTGCCACTGGGGAGTCCTGGTCAAGTACCATGGTGCCAAGTACTTGCCTGATCGCAATAGCACAATAGCTCTTTGTTTCGCCTCCGTAGCCAACGGAGAAACCATACACTGAAAGCACAAACAGTCAGGAGCTAAGGCTACCACCCTGCCCCAAGCTTACAACTCTGAGAGGAGTCCTCTAAACCAGGCAATGAGACCCTCACCCGTAACAGGGGTAATACAAATAAAACTGTACAGAGGGTTACAAGGTATGTGAGCAATTAACAAAAGTGTGTCTATCCCTTTTTACATTAGAGGTGTCCGCTGACCAAGCACAAAAAGTCTATTCCGCAAATGTCCATTCATATATTACTGTGTTGACAACGCAGAAGCAACACCGGCAGCTAAATTGTCCATAGTGTCCGTATTTACAGCAATTTGAGTGACAGCAATGGCGGCGGCAGCCGCAGCCGCGGCCACTGCTATTGAAACGGCAACAATAGCTGCAGTGATGCTAAAATCACGTCTCCTCCTAGATAGAACAGGGGAAAGGTGTGCAGAAACATCCACGGACATGACTAAAATAGAAGGTAGACGAATGATCACTGCTCTCTCCGCACTCCGGGCCCAGGAGGCAAAGAGGGCGCAGGTCTCTGTTGAACAACTCAACACAGTGGCATCTCCTGCATTATTGGGGAGGACAAGAAAGAAAGGAGGGGACAGACAGACAGCAGCAGACAAACTCTCCGACCCATTATTCTGGACACTAACAGATTGTTCAAAGGTAGAACTAATATTTACGGGATAAATGGCATTAAATAATTTCACCTGACCCTGGCCTACCAGGGCAAAAGGGCACCAGTCCAGACATGAACAATTATTACATACACAAATATCCTAAACAAAGTCTCACATAACCATACAAACTAGCCCGAGCTTTCCAGGGTCTGATAGCCTCCTACCACCATTTATTAGCAAACTTATTTCAAAATGCAAACTATTTAACTATCGGTAGGGAAGCCTCAGTGTTACCTAGAATGCGGCCAGCTGCAGTCATCAATTTTGCTAGGAACTCCGCATATGGTTCTGTCGACCCTTGAATGACCTTTTGTTAATTGAATGTCGGCTTCTCCTCCATCTTGCCTTATTCCAAATGGCACTAGCGACCTAATACTGCTCCAGAAACCACTTACTAGGGATACTAAGGGTCTCTATAAATCTTTTAAGAATTTTTCTTACTAAGAGGAACCCCAAACTATTTTAGGAGAGCTTCCAGGGAAATAACTAACCGCCCCTTGGACAATGAATTGCCCATGAATCCCAGCTACCTTACTTTACTTTACTTTCCGGCTCACCACAGCTGGTCCTTCAGCGGTTCCTTCGTTCTTTTCCGTGCCCCACGTTGGGCGCCACCTGTCCCGACCCGCGGGATTCGGAGGCACGGGAAGAGAAGGGCTGAGGATTAAAATGAGGGGCTTGACAACTTAACGCTAGCGTTTGCTTCTTTATTTTTCCTTTATCCTACATTTACATATCTTTCTTTTCCCTGACTTTCTTACTTCCCTGGCCTTCTCTCTGCTCCTCTCGTAGTAACCCTTGCCGCATCTCCTTACAGTCTCCTCACAGTCCCTAGTCTCTCTCTTGCGGTTCCTTTCTTATACCCTCGTAGCTCCTCCCCCTGTACCTCCCAGTCTTATGTGCTTTAACAGGAAAAACCTGTGGTTCTCCAATAGGCGAAACAGTAAAGCGGACTCATGGCAAACGAACTCATGGCAAGCATATGCAACATGGCACATATTCCGGACGGCTCCGGACAATTACTACCACAGTACGGCATTATCACCAAATCATGTGGATTTGGCCTATTTCATAAATAAGTGTTTATAAACTATGCCTTGCACTTATCAGGGAAGTAGACTTGCAAAGGACAATCAGTAGTCAGTGTCTGAATATATTTGAAGGTAGCAGCAGCAGGATTTTCTAACAATTTGAATATGAGTTACTGAATAGGCAACACAAAATCAGGATGGCATGAATATTTTTTAAATTAAATAATTTATCAAAATTTCTGTGATTTTTGTCAGTTGAGAAACATACTGAACACTTTTTTCTGTCACTTTATTGTTTACATAGAGCCTACAGCTCTTTAATGTAGCTAAGAAATGTATTATTTTTCTCAAGTTGTTAAAGGTTTAGCAGAAGCACAGAGTTAAGTGATTTGGTTTGATAAGGTTATTGAGGTTGGAAACATTTTGAAATCACATATAGAGTGTCCACCCAACTCCATTAAAGAGTCCTTCAGTGTTTAGGTATTTACTGTTATCCATTACATACTCATTTATATCCCTGACTTAAAAGAACATGTTTATTTTTTTTTAAATGCCATTAATTTTACCTGTAAATCAGCTATGCTTGCTCAAGAGAGACAAGACAAAACATAAAATCTGCTGTGTATATATCTGACAATTATTACAAATGAAGTTATACAACTCCAAAAGCTGGTACATATTTTTATTCTTCAGCCTCACACAACAGACTATAGAAGATAACTCACTCATTGCAGTCCTTAAGATTTAAAAATATTCTGAATGATAATAGTGAAAACCAGAAGGCAGATTTTTCAGTCCCAATTTAGTAGTGTAGGCAACTCTAAAAATCACCTAATATCTTTTTTTAGACAGGAAGTTTGGCAGGAGGTTTCCTTCCCGAAAACAAATTTGTCTCCTGGCAGTAGTGATTTGTAGCAGCTGCTGCAAATCAGTAATAATTTGGGATCGTTCCATTGCACAGGTGTGGAAAGCCTATCATTTAAGAGGTTTACAAACTGTGCACTATACTTATCAGTAGTGAACGACTTGTATGACTTGTCTCTTTATAATATTTAATGTTATTTCAGAATTTAGAAGCCCCCTTTTTTTGGAGGGTCAAATGACTGGTTTTTATCTGCAAATCCTAAGTTTCTCTTCTTTCACTAAGGATACAGCAAAAGTGAAGACTGATAAGGGGTTTTCTTTATCAACACTGCTAAATCTTTAAGAACTGTTGGGAAGTGGAAGAGATCTACCCCTCTTCAAGATTATATCCTGCATACATCACTTTTGTCATGTTGCCATATTTCTTGACACTAGATCTCTCTAAAGGCAAGAAAGAGGCAATGATTTATTTTTCTTCTTCACCCTGACATCCTTACATATATGGCAATAGATAGACCAAAATCAGAAGTCTGCTGTGACATATTGTTACTGTGGCTGAAGATCTATAATCATGTGCGACATCCTGTCAGCTTATCACTTACCCCATGGAATTTTGGAAAATTTTCATAATCACACAAAACATTTTCCTTTCAATCCATAATCAAATTGTCAATTGTTAAACCCACAAATTTATGTCTGGCAATTACAAGTCACTGTGGTCTATTGAAATCTCTACTGGCTACTGTAACCCTCCTCATCAAATTAATCTTGAAGTTCATAGATTTAAAATTAATTTGGTTAATCTTTTTTCCCTGAAAATCCCCAGATGATAACATTCATCAGTTTCAGATAGAAAAACAAATAAAATGATTACATCCTTTCCCTGTTGATTATGCTGATCACTTTCAAGCAACTAGTACCAAACACTAATTTCTTATGAAGTAATATAATAGTTTATGTCAAGGAATGACAGTTTTCTTGGGCTTATGATACCTAATCCCTGAGTTACAAAATTTATAAAGAAATAAAACTAAATTTATCAGGCGCTTATTTTATTTTTAGTACTGAATCAGCATTATTTCATTTAATGAACGCTCTGTATTCCAAAGTCAAGATTTGAACTCAGGCCAAATGAATCCAAAGATTCCATGGCTATACATGCAATCCCTGTATTGCATGTATAGTTCCCTATATTCAAACTTAAGTCCATAGAACCATTACATTTTTCTGGCATTTATAATGTAATTACCAAACAAACAAACAAACCTGTAAATCATAAGAGAGGGAAGACATTACGCTGCATTAATACCATTGGGATGACATGTCAACATATGACTAATAAACATTATTATATCATTTCCTTAAAATAATAATAAACCCAATAATGATTGTTCTATTTTTTAAATTCCTTGCTAAAAAAGAAACCAAACTGATTCTCTCAGAGAAATCTGGCTAGCTCTGCTTTCTTCTGTGATCCTGATGCAGCCAGCAATAAATGATCAAATAGGATGCAATTAGCTACTTGGACACATATAGATACCAGTTGATATTTGTAAACATATTTTATATTGTTGTGGTACTGCCATGAATTATTCTCTCCTGTGGTATTTAAATCATGTCCCATATGGTTATTGACTCTGCCATGAGCAATTCTCTCATATTGTGATTCCACAATGTTTGTTTGTTGTGATTGGCAAAGCCACAGAATGCCTATAAATACTGGACGGTCGACTCTGGCAGATTTCATACTCAAGCATGATGTATATTTAAGTTCTTTTCCCGTTCTCATTTTAATGGGTAATATTTAAAATGATAAATTCAACATTTCATTGACCTAAGTGTATATTTAAGTGTTATCTTTATACACATAGACAAAGCAGCAAGATATGGAATTACTAATGACAATGCCCAGTTTTGAGTTGTTTTCTTTTTTAAATCATAGAATTAGAAATAGATGCCTACTCTCTTTCAACAATTGTATACTAGTTTTGAGAATGATCTTTGCATTTTAACATTCCCCTTAATTAAATTTGATTATCTCTGTCATCTTATATTCTTTATTAAGAAATACTAAATTTACTAAAATTCTTCCCATCATTATTTAAAAATATATTCTTAACAAAATAAATCTCAATTACAAATCAGAAAACTAGAACTCTAATGTTATCCCCCAAACTAAGCTGGTTGGATTACATTTGGAAAGTCAGTTAATTTTTCTCAGCATTGCTTGAGAAAACTCTGAAGCTGTGAAGAACGTCAACTCTGAAGCTGTGAAGAACATCAAATGAGGTAATCTGTTGGAAAGTTATCTAGGCATGTAATTGAACATTAAAACACCAAAGGTGAGGCATCATATTCCAAACTACATACATTTTATTATAGTGATTTAATATATTTAATCTGCCTATTGAAACACTTTTCACTTATGAGCCTCCCCGATGGCGAAGCGGTTGAGCATTGGGTTGTGAAGCTGCCCGCAGCCTCTGCAGCGCCGGTTCGATCCCCGGCTGCTCCCCGGCCACCGGAGGAGGGTCCCACATGGCGCGCAGACCTCTCCTGCCACCCGCTGCTCCCCTCAGCAGTGTACTTAGGTCCTTCTGCCTGCTCTGCTCCCCACTCTGGCTCTGGTGAATTCTCTCACCCTGCCGCGCTTCTGACTGTACCCAGTGCTTGTATAAATAAATAAAAAATAAAAATCTCAAAAAAAAAAAAAAAGAAAATAAACACTTTTCACTTATCTCTTACTAATAAGATAACATTTTTAAAAATTTACTTTGAAAACATTAATCTGAAATGAAGGTGTAAAAATGATCAGTATTTCAAGTATTATTTTAATCCAGAATTTGTTTGATTCCAGTGAAGGGATATATATAATATTAGGCAAATAAAGTATTATAAACTCAGTTTCCTTATTTATATCTATATGAAATGGAAAGTATTATAAGAACCTAAGTGTTTTCTTCAGAATTAAGTGAAGTAATGCTCACAGAACCTAAAACATTTTCTAGTATGTACTAAGAAGTTTCATGATTCTAATTAGAGTTTAGTAATATAGCCCAGATTGTTTTATGTCCTAAAGTATATATTCTTCAGAAATATTGTGGAAATTCAGACCATTACATACTCCCCAAACTCCTGTTATTTGGTTCCATTGTGCTTTGCAGATGTGTGAATTTGTGATTTGCCTCACTTTTTTTTAAATACCATTATTTCCTCAACTTTCTTTTCAGTTCTGAATCTCTTTTGGGAATTCTTATTATGTAGATATTAATCTCTTTCTATCCTTCATTTTTTTTTTTCCAACCTCTCTGTTTTCTTTTTGGAGAGTTAGATCGGCATGACTTCATGTTTACTAATCTTCCTGGCTGCTTGAAATTTGAAGTTAATCCTATCTGGTATGTTCTTCATCTCAGACATTGTTGTTTAACTCTCTAAAATTTGATTTGGATTTTTTAATACATTTTATACATCTCCTTATTATGTAACCATCTGGAACACCACTGATAACTGTTTTAACATCCTTGACTGATAATGTGTCACTTCTGGGTTAGTTTCATTGACTGAATATGCTCTTCATTATATTTTCCTATATTACTTGTTATGCCTGATTAGACCTGATTGGATGCTAGCCATTGTGATACTGTAAATTTTACCTGTCGGGTATTTGATAAAATTATATGTCCAAAGATATTCAATGACATTCATTCTGTGATGCAACCAACTTATTTGGAAAGTATGATTCATGCTGGGCTTACTTTTAGAATCTTTTAGGTAGATTAATAGCAGGTCTCAATCTAGGCCTAGTTATTGCCCAGTAAGGACCAAGAATTCCTTGACTCTTCTCCTATTCCCCACTAATTATTACTTTTTTCAGTCTTCTTGGTGGGATCTGGCACCACCAAAACCCCATATGCATGTGACAACTGACTATTTATGACAGAAAGACATGAAATGTCTGAGCCAATGACAAAAGTTCATTTTCTACTCAGAGCAACAGCAGGATAACATTGGAGCAGTATTTCCTGAAGCCCAATTATGACAAACTGAAGTGGAAAGGGCTAGGTGTTCCCTGTATAAGCATTGGAGGTGTGTTGCAGGAAGGACCCCAAGAAGGAGCCTAAGGCTAGGAGACTTATACAGGGGCAGACTGATAACATCTGCATTCTCCCCACTTCAATGACATTATCTTAATTACCTTGAAAAGTAAGCAAATCTCTTTGGAGAAAGAACTGTTCTGGGCCTCCCTGGTGGCAAAGCGGGTTGAGCCCAGCGCTGTGAAGATGTCCGGGGCCTCCGTGGCGCCGGTTCGATTCCCAGCCAGCCAGGGAGATTCCCACACGGCATGGCAGACCTCTCCTGACTCACCCACTGCTCCCCTCAGCAGTGTTTTTGGCTGTCTGCCTGTTCTGCTCCCCACTCTGTCTCTGGTGAATTCTCTCACCCTCCCGCACCTCCGGCCTGTACCCCAGTTCTTGTACAAATAAATAAACCTTTAAAAAAAAAAAGAAACTCTAGAAAAATTGCACTCCATATCAGAATCAACTATGGCTCAACTTTTATAATTGTAGCTATAATTAGTTTACCATAGAAAAATGCATCAAAATAACTTGGGCATGGGCCTCCCCGGTGGCGCAGCGGTTGAGCGCTGGGTTGCGAAGCTGCCCGCGGCCTCTGCGGCGCCGGTTCGATCCCCGGCTGCTCCCCGGCCACCAGAGGAGGGTCCCACATGGCGCGCAGACCTCTCCTGCCACCCGCTGCTCCCCTCAGCAGTGTACTTCGGTCTTTCTGCCTGCTCTGCTCCCCGCTCTGGCTCTGGTGAATTCTCTCACCCTCCCGCGCTTCTGACTGTACCCAGTGCATGTATAAACAAAAACAAACAAATAAAGAAAGAAAGAAAACGTGCCTCTATATATATATATATATATAAAAAAAATAATAATAAAATGTCTCTAAAAAAAAAAAAAACAAACAAAATAACTTGGGCAAAATATTTATATAATTAAGCCATAACTGAACAAAAGAAAAGCACCTAAGAGATGATACTGGTGAATTTCAATGGGAGAAGAAAACTAATATTAGATTTCCCAGACTATTTCCAGTGTGAGTAAGTGGTAACTTCCCCACACCAACAAATGATTGGACTCCAGAAGAGTATCTGAGGATTCAATTCTGATGCTATTTATCCAAAGATAGAATGAAATTACATAGGTAAAGGACTAAATCTCCCAAGACAGCCCTCCACTTTAGACTGGTTGTAAGTTTCAGGCAAGACTCAGGCTATTAGTTTGCTTCCGACCAAAGCAGCTACAAAGTTCAATTACTTTGCTAGAATGTCATGTAAAACTCAGGAAACTGTTTCCTCACTAGATCATCAATTTATTATGGAGGATATTTGAAAAGAAACAGGGCAAGTTCCTGAAACAAATGTGGTTCTGATCTTGTGGTGTCTGGCAAGGCAGCACCATGAAATTCTCTGGTTTCCTAAGTGTTAAAGCAACATCCACCCCCTGATGGTTTTAGACTCCACCCATAGCCACACTAAAGAGATCTTAAGTATAAAGAATTACAAGTCCCAGCATGCCATGAACTGGACTTCCTGAAAGGTATATATATATATATATATATATATATATATATATATATGTATATATATATATATATATATACAACTTTCTCTTATATATATATATATGGATATGATAGTGCTGGAAAAGAGACTGGGAGTAGATATGTGCAGGAAAGATATGCAGAGACTTTAAAAAAAATACTTTTAAGAGAGATGTGGGTGAGAAACATGTGGAGAGGTTGCCAATGGTCCTTGGCAGAGACAATGGCAATGTTATCTTGATATGACATATTTTGCATTTCTCTGTTTTCTTCTGTCCCAGCTTATGGGGGCCTACTTAATTTCTTTCTTATGGTTCCCTTCTAGAAGTTACCTTATAAACTTGTGGCAAGCTTTCAGGTCTCAGTGGCCCACTTTGAGGCTGAGCCTGTTGGCAGGGCATTTGCCCTTGTGAGGATGGGTGGTTTAGGGAACTTTATTGGGAAACTATTATTCAAAATCCTTTCTTCTTTCTCTCTTTATGCATACTAATTCCATTAAAAATCTATGATACTCATAGTATGCTTTCTTTGCCTTTTTGTACATAGAAGACAGGATCCCTTTGACACTGTGCACCCCTTAACACTTTGGAGTCCCTTGGTTCCACTCAGTCACATGCTAACCCAACCTGGAAACTCTCTGAATACTTTCTGTTTTGAATTTTTATGGGACTTCATTTCTTTTAGACATGATTGACTTAATCATTGCTCATTGAGAATTATATTCCACCTTTAGAACCACTTTCCTCCCAGGAATCAGAGGCAGGACTAAAATCCCATTCTCTTTGTATATTAGATTTAAAAACAAAAACAAAAAAACCTTAAATATTCTTCAAAAGTTTCCTTCATTAACATAGCAAGAGACAGTTTTAACACGATGAACACTTAGGAAATCCCCAGGCTTTTTGGAAGTGTGAGCCAGAAACTGGGTGAAAACCAAGTAAGTATGAGAAATACATATTTTGGTCATATGAATGATTTCTTATAAATCATAATATTGCAAAAACTGAATCAATTAACAAGACTGATATTTCAGGGCATGTAAGAAGCAGCACAGGGGACTCTATCATAGTAAGTGTGCTTGCTTCCTCCTGTTAGAAGGAACATTGGATCTCTGAAGGTTTATATTAGAACACTACTGACTAATTACAGTATCATTTTTAGCATGTACAGTGTTTTATCCTCCTGGTCCACTTTGCAGATATGACAAAGCACTATGTCAACTATGAAAGACATAGAAAGTTACTCTGGATTAAAACAGCGAGGCTGTGTTTAACAATTATGCTCCCACAAGTAGGAGAACATTTTAGGTCCAACCTCTATTTAGTAGCATGTGTGAACAAACTTCAAGTTTTTAACAAGTATATTTATCTGATAATATTTTTAAAGATTTATTTATTTATGCATACAAGAACAGGGGTACAAGGCCAGAGGTGTGGGGGGTGACAGGATTCACCAGAGACAGAGTGGGAAACAGAAGAGGCAGATCGACTGAAATACACTGCTGAGGGGAGCAGTGGGCAAATAAGGAGGTCTTCTGTGCCATGTGGGCTGCTCGATAGCCAGGGATGGAACTCGTGCTGCAGTGGCTGCGGTTAACTTCATAGGTTGCGTCTTAACCACTTGCATCACCAGAGAGGCCCTTACGTGTGACAATTTTTTTATAGATTTATTTTATTTAATTATGCATACAAGAACTGGGTGTAGGACAGAGGTACAGGGGGTAAAAGGATTCACCAGAGACAGAGTGAGGAGCAGAACAGGCAGATCTACTGAAATACACTGCTGAGGGGAAGACCAGGTGAGAAAGGAGGGTCTGCTGCACCATGTAGATTAGCTCCCTGGCCAGGGATTGAACTCATGCTGCAGTGGCTGCCAATAGCTTGATAATGTGAGGTTTAAGCCCTTGTGCCCCCAGGGAGACCCCTATGTGATAATTTTAAAATATTTTTTGAATAAATTCTTCATACCATGTCAATATTCTGACAAAGCATCTTCATATTAAATATTAATGAAACAAGGTTCATAAGGGATATCTTCATATCAGTGATGTGAGTAAAATATGTCAAGAGTAACAGACAACTGAAGAAGACATAGGAATGCTATAGTGAACAATCCAGGAAAATGGGCAGCAGCAAGGAAAGTGATCCCATTGGAAGACAGCAGCATAAAAAAACCCTTTTAAGAGAGACTTAAGGCAGAATAACCTGCAGGTAAAGGTGATCAAATTTTATGGCTGGAGGTTAGTTATCTGAAAATAAGGATGAAAGAACTGCATGATTGGAAATCCAAGACAATAAGACTTTATCTGAGTTTTGGACGTCAATTTTGGTGAGAGTTCAGGTAAAAAATAGAAGACAATAGTGTTATGATTTCATTTATGTATGCATGCATGTATGCACTATGCATATGTAAATATTAAGTTATTTGGGCTAAGAACAATAGTCAACATAGAAAAATTACACAAAATGTGTTTTGCCTAGTAAATTAAAATGTACAAAGGGATAATAAAAGTCAAATTATTTTTATGTTTTTGGATTTTACGTCAGTTAATAATACAAAATATTTTAGTATAAATAATTTTAAATGTAGGCTAACATGAGTCATGGAGAAGAAACTATAGTATTGTGAAATGTTCCTCACATTCACGTAGTTTCTATGTGGCAAAATTGCTCAAATTTGAATTTGAAGATCTCAAATTTAGTGTTTTTTTTTTTTTCAGAGTACAATATTGCTTTGGAATCAAGCACAATTAAATCTTTAAATATGTCTAGTATACATAAATTTGATATCCTAAACTTGAATCTTATTTCTCAGAAGCTGTATTCTTTGATATTATAGGAAATA